>NC_016135.3:26520101-27223446 GCF_000005505.3 Brachypodium distachyon
TTCGTGAGGATGACACATATTGTAGAGAGGATGTCAATTATAAATATAGATGAGGGTCTTCATATGAATTTGAGGAGGATGCCAAACCCCAATATAGAGTGCGGACTTTACATGAGGAAAGGAGAAAATTCATTTTCAAAGGTAACATGGGTATGGGTTTTGACAAACAACTTTGCTACAATTGCAATATGGATGACCATCTTGTACCATCTTGTGAGAAACCACCACTTTGTTACAACTGTACAACTTCAGGCCATAAGTCAAACAAATGCCCTTACAAGAAAGGCTTGAGAGTGTGTGGTCATGGCTTTCATGGCCAACAATTTTACAGGATATGCACACCCCCCTTTCTAAGTGTAATAAAGCGCTAAGAAAGAAGGTGTGGTCTTGATGAAGATTGAGAAAGGCGATGCTTCAATTGATATTATCGATACAGAGATGGTTAATTCATTTGAAGGGGAAAAAGGTTGGAAGATTAAACAGATGGCTGATCATAAACGGTTCATGATTTCTTTTCCAGATGAAGCCATGATACGGCCCCTAACCAAAGTTAATGGGTTTAAATTTCAAAATGCTGATATTGAAGCCACACACCTTTGGCAGCCCTTCGATGAAGTCCATGGAGATATCTTCCCAAACACAAGATGGCACCACCAAGGACTGAAGTGGGCCAGCCGGATGGAGCTGCTCCGTCTTGTTGCGACGCGAATGTAGTCCTGTAGGTTGAAGTCGCGGCGAAGCCGGTGAAGCGATTTTTGAATGCCTTCATGGCCCTCGTCGTGAGCGGCTAGCAGAATATCCGCCACCAACGGAGACGACGGAGGTACACAAGCGCGGCGCTCGAAGGTGACCAAGCCGTCCACGAGGTCCCAAGGGGACCCTAGCTTGCCGGCCTCCAACTGCTCCCGTAATGCGACGTGTGGGCTGCTTGGCGAATAGCGTCGAAGAGGTCGAAGGCGTCGGGGAAGTCGTGCCGAGAAAGAGCGTCGGCCACTGTGTTAAGGTGGCCAGGCTTGTACTCCACGGTGAAGTCGAACCCCAGAAGCTTGCCAACCCAATGATGATGGGGTATGGTCGCCAAGCGCTGGTCGAGAAGGAACTTGAGGCTGTAGTGGTCCGTCTTGACGATGAAGGAGCGTCCCCATAGGTACGGCTGCCAGTGCCGAACTGGCTGGACCAGGCCAATGAGCGCCCGCTCGTAGGCTGACAGGGACGCATGGCGAGGAGCGATTGGCAGACTGAAGTATGCGATAGGGCCCGTGCCTTGGTGCAGCATGGCGCCAAACCCCGAGCCCGAGGCGTCACACTCCGCGGTAAACGGGATGGTGAAGTCAGGGAGCTGCAGCACGGGCGTCGTGTTGAGCGAGGTCTTCAACTGACGGAACGCCCGGTCAGCCTCCTCTAACCAGGGGAACCCGTCCTTCAACAACGCCGTGAGGGGCGCCACAATGACACCAAAGTTATGGATGAACTTGCGGCAATAGCCTGCCAACCCCAGGAAGCCGCGGACTGTACGGATGGATCGTGGTGTGGCCCAGTCGTTGATTGCCATCACCTTCTGGCCATCTGTCCATGGCCCGGAGATAACATGGCCGAGGTCACTGATTCCTCCCCAAAGGCACACTTGGAGCGCTTGAGAAAGACTTGCCATCCTCGTCACCCTGTGGCAGGGAATCGGGGTGCCCAGGGCGCAGGAGGAAATAGGTTTGGGTATTTGATTGCTTCCTTTATTATTGACTAGGGGGGACTATAAATAGCCCTTACAAACTTGGAGATCAAGCTAGACTCTAACAAAATTGGAATCAAACTCCTAATCAGATTTGGAAACAGTAGGGAAAACCTTCTACGGGACAAAACCTTTCTATCTCCAATCTGGACTCGTAGTCACTTAAATTGATTGACTTAGTTGATCCAGACCTTGAGTCTGGGAATGCCCTTGGTGGCCGGTGCCTATACGTGCGCCCTTACATGACAGTCATATTATCAAATTATCATGGTTTTGGAATATGGTTAGATTCATGTTACTTGCACTTTATACCTGTTTCTAATTTAAAACACCTAGCTGTTATTATAAGCAGCTTCAGTATGTCTAGTTACGTATCAGCCGATCTGTTGCATTGAAACTTGCACAAACTAACTGTCCATATCTCCATGAATGTAATGTCAATAACTATATGTTTATTTTTTATTTTTATCTTAACAGGATCAGTTTCGTGATTATATGCATCTTGAAGCTGCACGACGAGACTTAAGAGTAATAATTGAGAACAAATCACGCATTATTCTTGCACATGCACCCTCAGGTTACAAGTGAGTTGTCCTTTTTTTTTAATTCTGTTGATTCTGTGTATTTATCCACTATTTTAGCTGTCTCTTTTTTTCTATTTATTTTTGCTATCATTTATTCTGAACAGCATAACACCTGCAAATTTAGGTCGTGCTTCTGATCTTCTGAATAGCATTTAGGTTTATCTAACCTTCTGGCTTCTTGGATATTTATTACTGGAAATTTATATGTGCTTAATGAGCGATTGATTTTTTATATTTATCAGATCGTAGATTTCCCCTTGCTCTCTGGGTAGTCTTAATTTTGTTGTTCATTTTTTCTCTTGGTAGTCCTAATTTTGGGTTAATTTTTGTTCTGTTTTATTGGTTATGTTTGTTAAAGGCATAGCTTGAAGGAAGTTTTGGATAGCCCTAGTGTGATGTCACTCATAAAAGATACAAAAGCGGCACAGGAGGTGAGTCAGATATATAATTTAGAAAGCTATCAGTAAGTACACTAACTTAGATGTATTATTCCTTATGAAACAGTTTGATTCACTACAACATGCCAGGCACATTCAGAACAGATTGTGAGGACAACTTCTCATATTGCTTTTGTCTTGTATTTTTTTTTTAATTTACAGGTACAAGCTTTGAAGGAGTTCTTCGCTATGCTTACTAATGTAATCCTCTTCAGACAAAAAGTTTGTAACAGTTGGCTTTTTCAAACATACAATCATATGGAACATGTTGACCATTTATACATATATACACTTGTATTTCACTTCAGAAGAATAATTGTGGTTCTGATTTTATATGTTTATGTCTTGTAGCTGCCGATTCTCTTAGTTAAAGCATGTTTAATTAGGTATCTGTTTGCTGCTCAATTTCAGGACTCGGCCCGAGCTTGTTATGGACCTAAGCATGTTGAGATTGCAAATGACCGTCTTGCGATCCAGACTCTTCTAATGACAGACAGTTTGTTTCGGTAAGTCATGCTTATGAAACTTATTATATATCATTATTTCTCATATAGCTGTATATTTTTGCTATAATAAAATATATACTGTTGATATCTCCCCTACAGTTTTCAGCTGGTGGTGGATTTACTATTTAGGGCATTTCCTAATAGACATTTTCCCACAACAGAAATTCGTAGGCACAACACGTGATGTCCCATAGTTCCTTTTTGTTAGTCTGGGCATAGCAAGCAAGGTCCCATATTCCATATTTGAAGACTTGCTTCAAGCTGAATATCTATATAATGATTTACATGTTTTTCCAATTATGCATCTAATAGTCTGAAAGTTGAAACAAAAGTTCAGCAGTTGCACGTTGCAACTAATTTTCCTGTATAGTGTTAGCTCCTACTGCAACTTTCTTATTTTATTCTGCTGACTTATTGGACTTCTGGTTTAGTTCCTTCTCTCAATGGCTGATTCAACTCACAGAAAACCACAGGTTTTATACCAAGCTGTTGGATGTATATAGAAGTTGAGGGTAACTTTTGAACCTTTTGCTTCCACTTACAGGAACACTGACATTGCTACAAGGAAAAAGTACGTGAATTTGGTTGAATCGGTCAAGAAATTTGGTGGTATCGTGCACATATTTTCTTCAATGCATGTCTCCGGCGAACGTGAGTATACTATCATTGTTTCATACTGCATACACTTTGTTCATAGTTGCACAATAAGTGAAAACATTGAAAAATGATACTGTTAGAAATTCTTTAAAGAGAGTGTTTCATTATGCCAACTTTTTTTAAGCAAGAGGGAATTTGTTTATATTTACCTTTGCTTCACTCTTCCTGGTTTCTAAAATTGCATTTTCCCCATATGTTTGAGCAGAATTAGCGCAGTTGACCGGAATAGCAGCTATACTTCGATTTCCCCTGCCAGATTTGGAGGACATCGAGATGTGATTCTCCAGCCCTTCAGAGCTGCTTAACATTTGTTTTTGTATCAACCTGTTAACTTATATTCCTTTGTGTTCTGATGTGTAATCTTGTATGGTTGATTGATATAGGTAACACAAGAAATCCTGATTACATGTGTAAATGTTTTGTTGTGTCATATCTATTGGTTATCTTAACTTGGTAAAGGGCCTATCTGTTTCCGGCCTCCACACGCATGCAAGTACTTAATCAGTTGGATTAGCCTTATCGCATTCATGTGCAGCACCAACTTTCAGACAGGTTTGTGGATGGTAACTGAACAGTCTGGTTTTAACAAGACGCTGTTGAGGCTTCAGATTTGATTTCCTTAAGTTTTTCTTCGTGTTTGCTCCAGCAGTACTGCTGTATGGCTGTGCATACTTTGTTTTCTTGTTGTTGAGAAGGACCACCAGTTCAACTCATGACTTAACATTGAGCCACCTTAATGCAATCATGCTCTAGCTCTGCTGGAGCTTCCCTGGAGCACACCAAGCCAACTTGTAGTTTTTCTGTCACGCATTATGCCCTTCGTACGATTTCTGTCATTCATTCTGTTTATTGTAGTACTACCCTTTTTTGCGCCTGTATATGTTTGCAGTAGTGTGCATATACCATCAGCCTGAATTTATAGTTTTTTTTGCATAAATTCTCATCTCGGAGTCCCTTTTCCACGTGACGGATCATCTCTGGGTGTCTGGAGCATCCAGATCATAGATTATGCTTGTTCTTCAATAGACTGCAACAAAGCTGGAATTTTTTGGTTTTGTTTGAGTGAATGTAGCATCATTTGCAGAACTAATGCCACAAAAGAAAGCTATTGTGCATGTTATCCTATGCTCGATCGTGGATAATGAAACCTACTGAGTTTGATTAACACCACGAGTTTCATCTGTGCCATTCACTGATCCAAACCTAGAACATACACCAGTGTTCTATTGTCATGTCGTCCTAACAGAAAGGAAGAGGGAAAATCCACATCACAAGGCCCGCTGTGGTGGTGACAGCTGATTTGTTGTCCTCTGGTGAAAAAAAGAAGGATGCGACGACTTTCTTTCAACGAAAATTACGAGGCTTTTTGACAAATTTATAGACCTGAAATGAACGTTGGCTGACTTTTCTGGCAACCGTAGATTCGGTTCTTTTGACCTTTGGATGAAACTGAGATTTTTGTGCCTGAATCTGCACCCACTTTTTGAGTAATTCAAGAGTTAAGCAAATGCATGGCTCAAGGATACAACTTACGCACAAGATTAGGCAGCGAGCATGTTCAATGCAAGATGCCTAGGTGGGTGCTTAGAAAAATTAACCGGTTTTTGTTAAGCACTGATGCTTATTGAGACTAAGTAGATGGCCTAACTTGGCACCTCCTCTATACAAATAAGCACTGGTGCTTAAAAAAGTGCTTGGTTTATTTTCGTAAGCACCTGTCTAAGCACCTTGCATTGTACATGCTCTAAGGCATCTTAGAAACAGACGTGCATCCTCTTTAGACTAAACTGCTGCTAGACTTTGATTATTACACATGGAACAAATTGCAGGCCAGTTGAGTCAATCCGGCTAAATCAGAAAGCACCATCTACCCCTGGACAAAGCAGGGAACTAGTTAAAGAGTAACTAAGACAGATTACTGCTATCTTGCGTTATTTTAAACACCAAGCCAAGTTGGGGCGGCTACGGCATTGCCCACTGGAGGCAAACTAGACTCTGGACAAATGAAGCGTTTGTTCCATTAGCACAAGATTATCAACGTCAAAGGCAACCCCTTGACCTAAAACCATTAACCAACATGGGCGTGCGCTCATCGTCCTGTTTCGAAAACAACAAATCGATGGGCAGTCGTTCGTCACACGCCATGTTTTACTAACCTGTCCATCTTGGACAGCTCTGATCAAGCCTCAAGCCAGCGTCCAAATCCCTCTCCTAACTTCCTCCTTAATCTTATACAAGCAAGAGCGATTTTAGACGCCTTTGCTTTCCTGAAACGTCAGCCTGGTTAGCAATACCTAATGCTATATACGTGGTACTCCTTGTGTTTCAAATTATGGAATGTTCCAGCTTTTGTCCTAAGTCGACCAAATTTATAGAAAAATCTATTAACATATACTTCCTCCGTCCAACAAAAGATGTCTCAAGTTTGTGAAAATTTGGATGTATGTAGACATGACTTAATGTATAAATGCATTCAAATTTTGACAAACTTGAGACATCCTTTGTTGGACGGAGGAAGTATAACACTAATTTGGTATTATTAAATTTGTCATGTTATATATCTTCATAATATACCTACGTTATATTATTGATATTCGTTCATTTTTCAACAATCTATTATTGGACTTAAGACAAAGACAAAACATCTTAGAATTTGAAATAGAAGGAGCAGCATATACGTCAATACATGGCTAGCTCCAAATCATCATACCAACCATAAACTATATATATCCAACCCCATGTCGTTAGGCAATCATCACGTCACCACATCTAAAATATAAAAAAATTGTACCGAAAAAGTGGAAAATATTATATTTTTAGAGAAAAACCTACTTTCAAAAAGATAAGGTATTGAAAGAAGAAACCACATCATGTAGCAACGGCCATGCTACGTACACTGAAGGACCAAGGGGGCAATAAACAAGAGCAAATTCCTTCTAATTCAAGCCCAAAGTAGGCTTATTAAAATCTGTCTCTAAAGCTTTTCTCATCAGGCATCATGCATGGCACGCGTCTCCCTTTGGAAGTCCCAATACTTTGCACTA
Organism: Brachypodium distachyon; assembly: GCF_000005505.3. Classification (NCBI taxonomy): domain Eukaryota; kingdom Viridiplantae; phylum Streptophyta; class Magnoliopsida; order Poales; family Poaceae; genus Brachypodium; species Brachypodium distachyon. The sequence goes on from NC_016135.3 coordinate 26,527,056, forward strand.
GTTCAAACTCGCCAAGAGCTGGCGTCCAGACTCTCATTACATCACACCCATTAGTTAATCTGTCAGGCTAACTAAACTTAAGTTAGTAGGCCATGTTCTAAAATGGAAGCTAGCGATTGAGCTGATTAAAGTTTCTTGCATGATTAGCCAGCCTCCGAGGTGTCCATGTTGTGGTATATTTATACTGCTAGAAAGTACTAACAATTCTTAATTTAGGGCTTATTGCTTAATTTATAATTGTAGGTAGCTTGTGATGATTGATATGATCGATGGCGCCCTTTTCTTGTGTGTTTGCACTCAGGCTGGCTACCATGCAAATGCAAATTATCTGTTAGTGTGAGGGCCTTTGCCAGCGGACACGGTGAAATGGCTCTCGAGAACATGTGCTTGAAAAACGGGAAATCAACTAAGAAAACCTTAAAAGAACCACGTGTTAAAATGAAGAACAAAAAGACCAGCACTACAAGTTTGGATCCTTTTCTGTCCATGAAGATAAACAAGAAATTACAATTAATAATTATTCCCTCCGTCCCAAATTAACTGATGTCGATTTGTATAGATTGTTATACGATTCCACGTCAGTTAATTCGAGACGGAGGGAGTATGTGTACTTTTTGACATTCCAAAGACATATTTGACATTCGAAAGACATATTCTTTTCACATGGGAGGCCATGCTAAGCTATATATCTCTTGTATGCTCTTTTGAATTATCCTCTTTGCTAGCTTCCAGTGACAGAAAATCAACCTCTCTCGCTATCATCATCATCACCACCAGAGCTCGATCAGCAGGCTACATATAATTGTTAATTAGCCTTTCGATCCTCACCTGGCTACTTAATTAGCATTTCAAACCTCAACTAGCTACTAGCTTCTTATCCCTCTCTCTCACTCTCTCCCCCTATATATAAATCAAGCTTCACTGATGGAGTCATCACACACAGGCTAGCTAAGCTCAACAACCTCTCTCTCTCACACACACACACCACTAGCTAGAAAGATCCCAGAAATCAAAGGCTAGCGCTTAACGCTAAACAGAGTGTGTGGCATCATATCTCTATTGGAGGCGCAGCATGGCAAGGCTGGCCGCGGTGGTCCGGTGGTGCGGCGGGCGGCGGCGGCGCCAGCGGTGCGGCGGGACGAGGACGACGGCGACGGTGTGGCTAGGGGGCGGGCGGCGCAGGCTGGCCGTGTCGCGGCTGCTGCGGTGGCGGCTGGTGGCCCAGCTGCTGCAGCCCATCAGGAAGGCGCTCATGAACATGGCCCATCAGGAAGGCCCACAGCGGCAGCCGCAGCAGCAGCAGCTGCCCCCGCCGCCGCCGCTGATGCTCAGCTTCCCTTTCGTCGGCACGCTCTCGATCCCGGCTGTCGTCGTCGCTTGACTGATTGATCCATCGGTTGATTGATTAATCTAGACGCGAGAAGCGACAAGGCGCGCGGTTCACCGCTTCATGTAATGAATTAATGGAATGGAATGGATGAATTGATCTAATTTGCCGTATGTGTTTGTTCGTCTCCTTCCGTGTATGCTATGCACCCATGCAAGATTTCCAGCTGCTTCCCACCACCAGTTTCTCTTTATGAAATGTTCTAATTTTGTTTTAAGTACTCCCTCCGATCCTAAATTGTTGTCGAAATATTACATGTATCTAGACGCTTTTAAAAAATAGATACATCCATATTTGTACAAATTTGAGTCAAGAATTTAGGATCAGAAGAGTAAAAATTAACTAAAATTTGACTAAGTTTTATTATAGAATCCGTCACTTCGTCAGGGTAGATATCTCCGCAATATACTTATTTGATAAAGTATATGTTAATACGTTTTTCTATAAACTTAACAAAAGCTTGACTTGGAATAAAGTTAGAACATGTTAGATATGGCCCTGACAGCAGCAAGAGCTTGCACTTCGGACGAGCGCTCAGGAATTTCAGATCGTGACTGAGAAGAGAGCCAGTAGTTAATTAATCCTTGAGATGTTTGAAGTCAAGTTAGCGTCTCGAATCTGATCCGCATGTACGTAAGAGACATGCATGGAGATGGTTGTGGTGATATATGGTATAGAGCGACATGTTTTCGCAGCGTCAGAACACGATCAAAGAGCATGCAAGAAATAGCAAATAAAATAGGAGCGTTGATCATTTTGATAATGATGCAAAAGCACCAATTAACTTGGTGTACCTAGGATTATCATCGATCTAACGGAAGTAGAGGCAGCTTAACTGCTAGCAGACTCGATCCAAAAGAGGTGATATTACATGAATAATTTTTCTGCTAATGTGCCAGGCAGACACTTCAAAACAAAAGTTTTCGTACAATTTCAAGGAAAAAAAATGTGTAAATGCATTGGTCCTAATATTGATGTATGTTATATCATCAATCATGCACAACATGCAAAATAAGTTACTTCATAAACGCCTTCATGTACGTGCTCATAAATCGGAATTATATGCATAGTTACGTACCAAATTAACACCTTATCTGTATATCCACGTGACAAGAGCTCCCCGATATTCCGTAGCGCTAGATATGTTTTGGAAAGTTTTTCATGTATGACTTCTCTAGTACCAAATGGTCCTTGCCAAATTAGTTTGGTTAATTATGTACTCTTTCGCTCTTGCTCACACAAAGAGTGATCAACTGAGATACTCCAGTAGTGGACCAATTATGAGCTCTTGCTCCACGAAATCATGTGCTATGTGGTGATCAAGGTAAATAGTTTTGTTTCCATTGTTTCTTGTTTGTTTCACGGTTTTGCCTGGTTTTCTCAAAATAATCTGCCAATTCTTTTCTACATATATTGAATGCAGGGATCCTGCCCTTGCTTAGGCAAAAAAAATGCGTGACAAACAAATATCAAATTCCGACTCATGAAAATAGGGAAATCTCATCAAATTAGCAACATGTATTGCTGAATACGCTGTATCAAAGTCTGTTTTTTTGGTAGAAAAGAGGGCATGTTTCGAAAATTTTGACAAAATGTCACTCTTTCTTTGCACTTTGATGCAAAAATGCCACAGAAGTCATTGACATATGTCCCCAGGTCCCACCAATAAGTGACACAATGGTATGACATTTTTTTCAAACACAGAGTAAAGCGTGGCATTTTGTCAAATCATTTACATATGCAGGATTTCGGTGCAGCATTGAAGTTAGCTAGGAGGTCAAAGATGTTCTGAAAAAAGAAAGATATGGGAAGTATATATGTTAGCAGAAAATTCGGAGGTGATGCAACATTACAACGAAAATATCACCCGTAAATAGTAAGTTAACCATGTTGATCGGCCAACAATGTTTTTAAACTTTCTTATGACCCGTAGCCTGCAAATGAGTACAACTAATCTTCCAGTGGACCAATTATGAGCTGGTGGACTGCAAAATGTGATTGCTAGCTGTTGATTTTTTTAGTACCATTTTAGTGGTGTGAAATAATTTATATATGGCTAATTTGTGGTCCAATATATTGCAAGATATTGGACAGTGACTTGACCCTATTCTCTTAAGTGAATTGCACACATGCATATATGCAGCTTGTCATGTCAAAAGGTGGGGTCTTCATTCCAAGCTTCACATAAACGTTTGATTGATAGCTACGATGGAGCAACACATTTAGTTTCAAAACCAATGACAGAAAAATTGTGATTCGTGCGACGGCAGTAGATAACAGGTGCAGTGCGCTGGGGTTTAGCCATGACTTTCTCAAAATAATAACATAATATCAACAAATAAAATCAGTGGTAGCTAGCTAGCTCAGATATTTCTGTACAGAGGAAATGCAGTTTGGGTATTTGACTAGTATGCGATGTGGTTCAATCTCTTTCAAGAAGGCACATATGTGAATTATCCTACGTACGTACATACTGATTATAACGTACGCACATGCATGCATATGTATTCCGAATCTCTGAATCTCTGATTACTATATATACAGTGTCTCCCAAGCACCATAGAATTATTCAATTACGTTAATTTCTACTCACGCATACTTCATTTACATATTCCTTTTTAATTACCCTGAGTAGACCAGGTGACAAGAGCTTAATCAACTTCTCTTTCGCGAAGAGAAACATGAGAAAAGAACTGAAACAAGTGAGAACGCTAGTATGTATGTTGAGCCTTTCAAATTCTTAACCCCAGCACATAAAGAAAGCAACAAATGCATGTGTCTAGCTAGGACAACTAAGAACACGGCAAAAGAGAACCAAACAGAGAAAACTAGCATCAAGTACAGACGGAATACTCTGGTGGCACCTAAAAAGGAATAGGTATAAGTTGGCAGTTGAGAGAGAGAGAGAGAGATTGCGAAGGGCAAAACAAAAGGGATGCCGGACTCCGGAGTACCTTTAACAAAAAGATGCTAACCGCCTATGGAGAGAATGTCTTAGGTCCCTTTGGCCACAAGTTATGTCTTCTACAGCTCAAAGATTATAGCAATCCTATCCTCGATAGGTTGTGGATCCCACTTTCTCAAATTTGGGAGGAGCTTGGAAAATAAACACTCTACCAAACCAACTCAGCATAACCACCTTCCTAGCACACCTCTAATTGCACAACGCAAAGGCTAGCTAGCTGGAGCATCATCCAGCTAGCTACATGCTTGCATGTGCCAGGCTACTCTTGATTCTAGCTAGCAGATATGTAGCTTATAAACAGCAATGTAAACTAACTGTCACATGCATCAGGCAACAAAAAATTGTCATGCTTTCATGTGACTGCATATATTTACTCATGCATCCACGGTGGATCGAGTTCACATGATTAGTTACCTACCTTTCACCAAATCAGACCGAGACAGACCTACAAGAGGAAAAGAAACACAGAGAAAAGTGTGTCTGCGTATATAAATATACTTACTCCATAGAATAGCTGCATCTTCTTCAATATATGATCCACCTGCTACGGTGTATTCTAGAAAAAAAAAAAGAATAGCCTGCACCTACATCTGTAGCCGCAAGAAACATGGCATGCATATACATGGCTTCATATATGGTTCAAGAACATATATGCAGATAATCAGCTAAATAATTAACCCAACAATAGTAGCTCGATCATACAGTAAATGTAATTCAATTCCATGTATATATATCCTTCTCTATATCTTACAATTAATTACCTTCCTATTTTCCTCGGTGTGGTTTCAATGTGTTTGATCCCAACCTACGTATACAAATTGCTTATACCCAATCGATATTTTCCTCACCTACTGTTCATAATAATCTTACCAACTGAACATATATACGTGCTCCACCAAATCTCCTCCTCCACCTAATTTCCCTTTCTCCCCCAGTAATCGATCCTTCCTCTATCTTAATCGTCACGCGTATGCATGCATCGATGGACCGACCTCATGTCGATCTATCGAATAAGAGAGACCGATCAGAAGATAAGGCGATGATCGAGCGATGGGGATCGGATGCAAGATGGAACGAGAAATAATTAATTACTGGATCGATCGGCCGGAGACGGAGAAACGATCTGGGATGGACGGATCATTGGCAGGAGAAAAGGTCGGCGAGGCCCTGCATGAGCTGCACCTGCGCGTGCAGGCAGCGCACGTAGTCGGCCGTCTCCTCCAGGAGGCTGCAGTACTCCATCCCGGCGCCCCCGGGCACCAGCCTCCGCAGCGCCTCCGTCCGCGCAGGCTCGCCCCCCGCCGCTGCCTCCCGCCGCGCCGCCGGAGGCGGGAGGGAGAGAGCCGCTGATGATGATGTCTCTCCCGTAGAAGCCGCGCTGCTTATCCCGGCGGCGACGCGGCGTCTTCTCCGCACCAGTACCCCGGCGGAGACCGGCGCCGCCGCCGTCGTGGATCTACGGGCTCGGGCCTGGCGGAGCAGCGCGCGGCTCCAGGCGCGGCGCGGCCCCGCGGCGCGCGCCATGGAGGCGTAGGCCGCGCGGCGGATGGTGCGCGTGCGGCGGCGGGCCGACCCGCCGCCACCGTGGATGACGCGGGACAGCGCCCGCACGAAGTGGAACGCCAGCATCGCCTTCGTCGTCGACGTCGACGCCGACGCCGCCGCGGCCCCCGCGCTTTCGAGGAGAACGCCGCCGCCGCCGCCGCCGCTACTAGGGTTAGGGTTTTCCGGCGGCGCCTCGCCCTCCTTCGCGTCCATCAACCGGCCGCCGACGGCACAACACAACCCCTCGCCTCGCCTCACCTCACAGAGACTCAGAGAGATCACAGAGAATTGAGACCGAAGAGAGAGGGGGAAGGAGGGCGGTGGTTACAGGAGGAGCGTGGCTTAAAAGGCAGGAGAGACGTGGGGAAGGGGAAGGAGAAGAGAGGAATGAATTAAGGCTGGGGGATTGGAGATGATGATATGGTGTGGTGGGGGCTAGAAGAAGAAGAAGATTTGGTTCTCTGACACAAAGGGATCGATCAGGAGATGGCCGGGGGTCCTGCCCCCTTTGTGCTTTGTGCTGTGATGGCTAGAGAGAGCGAGAAACACGGGCGGCTCTGACACAAAATGTCCTGGCCCAGGACATGATCCCGCGGTGTGTCTTATAGTAATCCTACTCCAGTTGACAAGGAGAGACAAAGCATTGCTAGCTCCCCAAAGGAAATGTACATGTGTGGTGTGTAGATAGATAGAGCCATGTGAATGTGGTTGTTGGTTTAATTTTATTTTTGTTATGGCTTATGGGACAAGGTGGATTGAAATTAGTCGTGTTCTAACTAGGAACATGAAGGGAATGATTAATTAAGAGGGACTGATCGAACAACTCCCATGATAAAGCAGCTAGACAGGCCATGCCCATGCGTGCATGTGAAATAAATGGACGAATCGTGCGGGATATGGCAAGAGGTTTAGAAAACACACTCTGGTCGGACGGTGGTCGGATTGAATTTTTTTGAGTTTTGTTGGTCGGACCGTGAAATGTTTTATTAAATAATGACGCAAAGGCGGAAAACATAGGCTTTGCTGAGAAATTCTTGTTGTGAATACGAAGACCTAGAGTCGCGATGACAGAGCAAGGTCATCACAAGAAAGAAAGAAAGAAAAAAAGAAAAAAGAAAGAAAGGACAGAATTGCCACTTAATTTAGTTAGCACGGAAATTAAAATCATGCATGCATGTACTTGGACCGTGTCACTATTCGTTTGAGCACTAGCAAAGCTCGATCGCCAGCACGTTGCCGTCCGCATCAAACGCGTTAAGTCGTTAATACTACTTCTGGCGCGCGCATACATACATATCATATCGATCATATATATCTCTAGTCTAGCTAACTGCCTGCGTGTAAGCAAAGTAAACGATCGAGCAATTATTAAGAAATCACGCCCCCCTAATTATAAGGATCCCGTTCTTCCCAGCTAGCCAATTCCGTTCTACTCTCTTCCCGGCAAAAAAGAAAACCGTTCTACTCTAGCAACAATTGGCTAGAAGCAGCTAGAACTAGCTAGGCAGGTGTGTATATCCAGTATATATGCACGCACGATGCACCCATGCCATATGCAATACGTACTACCATCATCGTCGTCACCAAATCTTCTCGAGGAGCGAGCAGAGCACATGTGGCGTGCACCGGATCGATCGATATATGCTGCCTAGCTAGCTAATAAGGCTACGGATATCGTAGAGTAACATGCGTGCCGATTCGTTTTTCCGTTAGGATATCCAACCGACCGACCGACGTCGTAAGCGCAACGGCGCGGCCGGCTTTGCTTTTGACACCCATCTACTGATAAGACGTACTGTACTACTATGTCACTATGTCAGGAAGACCGATCGAGCTAGCAGAAACACGAACCACACGGCCGGCCGGTCGGGACAGAATCAAAACAAATTAACCAACCGGGTCGAGTCGAGAAGAGGAGAGAGAGAAAAGTGGTGGTGGGCGGTGGGGCCGGTTCCGCGAACCACCACATGAGCGCACATGGGATGGCCTGGCCCACTGCCGGCTCCTCTGTCCTCTCTTCCTTCCTCCTGCTCCAGGCATGCATTGGATGGATTTTTCATTTTTTTTAGAGAGAGAGGCGGTTACGTCGATTGCACCGTGCATATATTTCGCCTTTCTCATTTTCGTCTCCGGTCGTTAACGGCATCTGCAAGCACCTACGTACATGTACGAACGTCGAAAAAAAAAAGTTAGCTAGCTTAGCTGCTCGACCGATCATGAATTATGCCACTTTTCTCCGGGACGACGATCAATCAGGGCGACCGACCGAGAGAACGATCGGCGCTGGCTGTGCTGCATTCTCGGTTGTTTGGTGCCGATTAGACGAGAGAGAGAGAGAGGAATCGTATTGCATACAAGATACAAAATGGTTGGGCTCTCTACACTGTCTACAGCTACTATACGACGTACTACGTACCTATACGGCCGGATTGTCGATCGCGTCGAATGGATACTGTATTCTTTTTCTTTTTGTTGCTTGGACATCAGAGAGAGGACGTGCATGTGTGTGTGAGAGAGAAATTATTCAAACGCACGGCCGCGCCGCGTCTCGTTTGGTCTGACGTCTAAACCAGAACCCATCGGCCGGTCTCGATCGATCATCAATCAGCTCTAGCTAGCTAGCTAGCTTGCTTAATCCATCGATCGATCTTGCTTGTGATCGTTGGTTACGACTTGCTAATCACATATGAGCACAAATTACCAGACACAAGCAAGGATGTGGATATCGATCATATTCTTTTAAAGAAAAAAAAAGCATTTGGGCCGGATTGATGCACATGCACTTGCACCCCGGCCGGCCGGCTGCTAGCCTCTCGATTCTTGTATTGCCACCCGTATCGTGATCGACTGTTAACCTGTTCCCATCGACGGGATAAGCATGCGCGTGTGCATATGCATGCATGGTCGTTTCATGGCCAAACGTTCGGAATATCGAGCAAAAATTATATTTATGAACCCAACGATCTAAATGCATGACATCATCTATATGGCCGGCTACGTAATTCTCCGGTAACTGGTAAGTCCAAGGAGGGCAGATGAGCCTACGTATGGGGAGAGTCTCTACCCTGACCACCCATATTCATACCGTAACCATGCCATGCCATCTTGAGCCTTGGAAACAAACAACAGAATTGAATTGATTTCGAGTGTGCGGCTAGCTATGCGATAAATCCAGGCGTCACTAGCGTATGGACTGCTCACACGTACGGTTGGTATCGATCCCAGTCCAATAATTAATGATGCTTAGCGGATGGCATAGGCTAATTAGTCTCTCTCCAATTGGTAATGATCCGTACATGCATATACTGCAGCTATAGCTCGTCTCCTCCGGCAGTCGTTTAGCATGGGCCATGGCTGCATGAATTATGTTCTTGGAGCTGTCGGATAGCATAGATCGGTTGTTTGATTTAAGTACATGTGCGCAAACGATACTATTCCATTTCTCTAGAAGATGTTGTTTTGGAGTATATAGCAGAAAGCTATCTAGAGTGAGTTTCCTAATAAAATTGATTAATAATGTCTGTAAGAATTGTTTACATTCATGTACTGGCATATGGCAGAACTCTCTCATTCAAATTTAATGTTTCAGTTAGGTGCTTGAAAGTTGCAACCGTGTATTATTTTTTCTCGAAAATACAGTAACAATATACTTATTGTTTTGATGGATTTTATTAAATATTTTAATATCAATATATGTATGATATACAAAATGGTGCTGATAAAGCTATATAAGCATCTTGAAATAGAGTTTGATTGATTGACTTCTTTAATTTATCCCAACTAACCACCATCATCTATGCTTTCACTTTCATCTTCTGTGAACACATGCATCACTTTTCATATGGCACTGTCCATGTTGAGCTCGTGGCCTATGACACGGAAGGAATCTAACTAACATTATATATACATGCGTCCTTCCAAAACCTAACGCCCCCTGTATGCATGCATGCATGGTCCCTTGCAAGCTTAGAAACTGGCACAGACCAAAAAGGTTTCCCACCCAAAAGAAGATCGAAGAAATAAGATCGAGGAAGGACCAAAGGAGATATAGGGACTGAAAGCACGAAACAGGTGGTAAAGCTTAGTTTCAACAACGACAAGAAAGGTAAACTTTAGCACGTTAATTCCATATATAACCTTAAATTCCAAAACATTCTTAAGTACAATGTCAAGGATAAACACATGAGTATATTGGCAACCAATTAATGACGACACGACAAGATACAAGCTAGTGCCCGACATATAAGTTTTTTAAAAGAAACTTTCCGAGATACATTAGGGGAATCGAAATGCATGTTCCATGCATGATGGATAGATAGATAGATTGCGTTGTTTATGAAGCCGTTGGTGCACATGCAAGGCAGTATTAAGAAGCTTCCAAGAAATCAGGCATAGCCTAGGAGATGGATGGATATGGGATCCCACTTTGGGAGAGAGGATTACTGTGACGCCCCGTTACCTTTGACAAAGTCAGCGTAACGAAAGAATCGCCACGTACAGAGTTGCGCCAAGATCAACTTGAGGTAAACAGTAGCATGTACAATAGAAATCTTCACCGTTCGCAGACGGTGTCTTATTACAAGGACACTCAAAGTGTCTCCAAGTCTCACTGCGGCAAGAGGTGCCTCTAATCTAGACATTATTAGGCCATCTTGAACTACCCTCCTGGTGGTCTACGCAACATCATCTTCGCCAGCGGCATCCTCATACTCATACTCCACTTCAGCATATTCATAATAAGGACCGGACTCATCATAAGTACCGGCTTCTACCTCATCGGGGCTCACCATGATCATTGGTTCTGAAAACAACATATGAAGCAAGGCTGAGTACGTATGAAAATACGTACTCCGCAAGTCACCGGAAATCATTATGCATGAGTTAACCTTGACGACCATCAAGCCGTCGGACCAAAAATAATTATATTCGAAAATAAGTTATTTCTTTTAGTATTTTGTTGAAAACAATATTTTATTTGAAAAATCTACTGGCGGCAGATCAACGTGGGATCTTACATCCTGTGTTAGAGGAAAATCCACACGACGCACTTCCAAACCCGGAAGTTAGGAGTGATATCACATCTAACTCTGATCAGAGGTGTACTGCTTTTCCCATAGCATCACTTGGTCAATCCTCGTCGGCGCACTAATCATATGCACACGACTAGACCAAGGAACCAGAACCAGAACGAGCCGGTACACTACCTCTGCTTCACCACCTTGCCTTATGTAGGCCCGCGGGTCGAGACCCCTGACCAGTAGGTCTCGCCCTAGGGTGTCTGCACCTACCCGGATACGGTCACCTTCTCACCCGGGCAGAGGCAGCTACTTGGCGTGGTTCGGCTCAGCCTGTCCCATTCCAGGTCTATGGTCAGTATGGTCTACGCCGCTTTTGAAGTAAGCGCCAGTTGGTTTGTCCTTATATGGTTTCCCTATGTAGAAGAGTTCTGACTTTCCGCCAACCCTATCCGGGTTGCTCCGAACCCTGAGCTCCCTACCCACCGAATTACACTTAAGCCGTAACCCTGTCCGGGTCGGCCCACCTTACATATTTATTTATAAATCTTATTTTTGGGTGGCATGCAAGAATTTCGAAATAAGCCGAGTTTCATAAATCATTTCGAAGACATGTTCAAGGGATGCAACTTGCTTGGTACCGCTCCGGTCAACTCAGAAATACCGTCCGGGTATCCTACTTGTCCGGAGTCAACTCCTAATATTTAATTCATACACATGTTTAACAAAAGTTTCTAACCAACAAAGTAATAAGGGAAAATAAAAAATAAAAAGCATACGTGCGACAACTTACACTAGTTTTCCTATTCTATATCTAAGCCAAACAGATGAGAGGAATAAACATGTGTGTGTATGTATGTGTATGAGCAGAAGCCAGCAGCAAGTAGTACTAATCCACTCAGCTTGTCATCGATTTGTGAAGGCAAAAGAAAAAAAGAAAAAAAATAAAGCACTGCGCAGACAAACTTCACCGACCGCATCCATTCTCCTCCTCCTCCTCTTTTTCTCTCGTTCCCTGCCTCTCTTTCCCCATTCTCTCCCAAGCGAGCGCAGTACGCCGCCACCAGCTCGATCTCCCTGCTCCGGCCATGTCTGGCGACTACGAGGCCAGTTTCGGGTTCCTCTCTCCTTCCTCTACTAGATCTCCAACTTAATTTCTACCAATCGACATATACTCGTCCCAAATTTGTAAACCTAGTTCTTGCGCTGCCATGGCCGACGTCGTCTACCTCGGCTCCGGCGAGGTCCACCACGTCGTCTCCCTGCTACCACGGTGCTCCTCCACCTACTGGTCGTCTACACGCTGAGCTACAATACCAACAAGGAGGTGCGATGGCGTTAAGGCGCCGTCACCGGCGACGGCGAAGCTGGGGCTACACTTCCTCCTCCCCAGCTCGCCGGCGTTGGGACCGGCGGTCCGGCGTGCGCGGCCTACTGCTAAGTTCTCCTAACAGACAAGTTAAGTCCCTCTCTCTCCTTGACAGCAAGTTCTACTCTTCGTGGTTGCTTGTAGTATTAGGTGGTCAATTAAGGAAAATTAATATGTGAGTGTTGCTTGATTTACTTGAGCTGGCTATGTTCTGTTCGTTTTTGAAAAAGATAATACTTGTTAACATGCAGAGGATTTGATTTAGTAACTCAACACCATGTGCATGAGAACAAAAAGATGCTGATAAACTAGGGTGAAATATATCCTAACAATGTACTGCCATGTATCTAAATGCTAAATTCTAGTGAACAAGCAGATGCACACAAGAGCACACAAAATAGTGATTAATCTAGCAAAGTGATTATGTGATCTAGTTCTAAACAGTAGCAGGGTGAGGGTATTATTTTCTCTTAAGCATTGTGTTTTACTCCTAATCACTTAATGTACTACTCAGACATGCATTTTAATCCACAGTAATGTGCCAGCAATTTCATTCAAGAGCATGCAAAGGCAAATTAAAGTGACATTATATTTTACCTTCAATACACAACAGTAGCACACAACAGGAAGAAGCAGCAGCACACAACAGCAAGCAGCAGCAATGGAGCCAGGTGAAGGAAAGTGTTCGGTGGAAAGGTGGTGAAAAGGTCACAGTAGAAAAAAAAAATACTCCATATTTATAGGGCGTATTGTACTGTGTACCATAATGACAGGTGTTGGAGAAAATGGATGCATGGCGCACACGTGTGTGCTGGAATGTGCCAAATGGCAAGCAGAAAGTGACAAATGGCATCCATGCACTTGGGCCCACAAAAGGATTTCTTGGCTGCTAAGAAATTGTCCAAGGCTGAAATGTAAAATTGAAAATGACTTCTTTGAAATTTTCGAAATACTTGTTTGTAATAAAGACTTTGTATTATTTTTGTGATATATGGTGTTAGAATATGTAATTTGAGTTTTAGAAACCTGGGGTTTCACAATTACGATAGGTCCCCCCTCTTTCTATTGTATATACTCACATGTACACCTCATTGATTTGGTTCCATAAAGAGTCTTTGGAACACATGCATATATATGTGGATACAAGCACCGACTAGAGACGACTTATCAGTAGTTAATTGACAACGCCAAAATGTGCAAAAGTCATGCATATTGGGGGAGGCCGCACTACACTATATGCGTTGGTTGTTTGTCAACCGATTGTTTTTCTGGCTGGTCGAAGGCTCGCATGGGAACCGTTTGATTTAGATCCAACGATAGAAAAGGCGCTGTGACTTGCAAAGAGAAAAAAAAAATACAGTCGGCTCTATCTCCCTTGTCGGCCGGACCCTTAATTAGTTCTGGTTTTAGTCTTGAGATATCGATGCTAGTTCCTTTTCCCAACGACCTTAGCTACATGATCAAGATCAGCTTTGCCAAAGTTACAAATGAATGAAAACACCCGTGATTCTTCCTCTTGCATGTGCGGCGTAGCATGCCTTACAAGGCACTCCACCGCCGCTTAATTTCTTCGTGGAAGGAGCACGTACGTACACCACCCATTCATCTTTTCCTGCTACGCATCGACCGATCTTAATAAATCTCCTCAATAAAAGATCTTAATCTTACCCATTAATTGGCATGGTTAGCAGTCGGCCAATCGGGCGCGACCGTGTGTGTGCGGTGTGCCGGCCATTAGTTGCTAGCTAATTAATCAGATGGGGACCAGCAACTAGTAGCACACTAATTAATTGTGTAGAGAGACCTGTGCCCCGGAGTCCTTGGACAATTTTCAGGGAGCGTCAAGGTCATAGAACTAGCTATAGTAGCTCTGGTGTCCAGCAGGCATATATGAGACCCTGCTGCCGTTGTCTTCTCGGAGGATCGAGAGGAGATTTAAATTTCTGCTCGGATTAATTGTTGTATAGTTTGTGAGATGGGGGCAAATATATGGAGTACAGTATGCACGTAGTTTGATTTGGAGGTAAACTAAGGCTCTCTTCTTTTCGGTTGGAGCTTTTCCAGAAACCAGCTTCAGCTTAATTTCTGGAAGAAACAGCTGCCACAGGAAGCCCTGAGAAGCTATCTTGTTCCTTTCTTTTCAGCTTCTGAAAATGCAGCTTATTGTCTGATGTATGTGTGAAAGGACCATGTTGCCTCTGAAACTGAATTGTGACTTGTGTGGTTGTTAATATGTGTATACTAGTCTGTTTTACCACATAAATGGCAGTTAAAATAAAAGTTAAACATAATAAAATAGTACATATTACAAGTCTAACGAAAGGAAAGGTCTCAAATGTCTTATCCTACATAAAAAGAGTACTTAAGTAGCATCATTCAAGTTACCAAACTCGCTGCAATACCATCACGTATCGCACTCATGGTGCCATCATCGGTTCCAACTAAAGCATCGACGCCTGTCGGCCCATCCTCATGCACATAGGCCCCCCTCTCAAATCTATCAAAATGCTCATCACGCAGCTTACTGTCACGAATGTAGTTATGCAAACACATGCATGCGCTAACTATCATCTTCTGCTTCAACACTGGATAGGCTGGTATGCCTTGTAGAATTGGCCACTTCCTCTTGAGTACACCAAATGCTCGTTCAATGACATTGCGTAGAGATGAATGGCAATGGTTGAACATCTCTTGCATCCCAACGGGAGGAGCATTTTCAAATTCGGGTACATGGTACCGTGGCCCTCTGTATGGAGCTAAGTACCCAACTCTGTTTGGATATCCGGAATCAACAAGATAATATTTTCCTATAATTTGAGATAAAAGTGAATATTGGAACAATAATAAAATTATTTGGAATAGTTGTAACAATGCGTATACAATGGATTTACCTTGTGGAGAGTGTCAGAAAGTATCATATTCCGCCCTAGCATCACTCCATACACAAGTGTCATGGACAGATCCAGGCCAACCAGGAACAGCAAAAATGAATCTCATATCGAAGTCACACATTGCCAGGACATTTTGACTTGTATAACCCTTCCTATTGGTATGAATGACTTTCAACTCAGCCGGAACAATGACAGGAATGTGTGTTCCATCAATTGCTCCAATAGCATCCTTAAAATGAGGCCAAAATCTTGGCTTTTTTAGTTTTTCATGAACATGTGTGAAAGTATGATCAATTGGTGCAATGTAATCACCAGCCATTCGGTCCACACACATCAAAACTTCCATAAACTTGTTACTAATTGTAGATGGACTGTGTTCAAATCGATTTGCAGCTTGAATGTTTGATTGAGGTGCTCCCAAAGTCCATAAAAACAGTGCTAATGCTTCTTTGGATGACATGTTACAGCTTGACCGTAAACCATATTTCTCGACAAGGGTATCATGTAACAGGTGGAATACTAACCTTCTCATCATAAACATGTCATAGAAATTTTTTGGCACCTTCAACTACTCCTCTACCCACTGTATCCCTGTCATGAATGGCAACCTCCTCGGTGCATATGGAATTCTCTTTTTATTCTGCAAGATACAAAATAATGCAACCGCAGCCATGTCAAATTCTTCGTCCGATGAATCTGTAACTTCATCCATCCCTCACTGTTGAACATAAGAGAAAAACAATGTGAGACAAAAAGAAAAGGTACAAGTGCTCACATGTAACAGGTAGCACACACAGGTGCAGCAAAAAAAATTAATTAGCACACCCAGGTGCAAGGAGCATGCACATGCATCAATTATCACACACAGGTGCAGCACAGACATGCAAAAAAAAAAAGATTAGCACACATAGGAATCATTTAACACACAGAAGTTCAACTAATAATTCGATGGCACAAACAGGTCTAGCGGACAAATAATTTGCAAACATAAGTCTCTTGCACACACAGGTGCAGCACACACAGGCACACAGGTGCAGCCATGGTAAATAAAAATAAGGTTCGAATGCAAACTGCAAATTCTGAATAGGTTCAAACCAAACGCAGACTACTTCTTATTGTGATGCTCCCATGTCCTCCTTAGCCATTCCAGCCTCACTTGCGGAGATTCGTTCTCAAAGGTTGTGAATGCATCACGATATTCTTGTTGCATGAATAGTTGGGTGGCATAAAAGTGCTCGTTACTCCCGGCACTAGCTCCATCTTTCACCACTTGCGCCACCATATCTCTAAGTTCCTGTCTTGCGGGATTAACTGTCACCTGAGATGTTGCGGAGTGCTTGCTCTTTGACCTTTATTCCATAATGCTCAATAGACGCTGAACATCAGAAGGATTTTCTTCCTTTGCCTTCTTTGTTGCTGGACTAGGTGAGTATGGACATGCTCTCTTCGGCTTACCCTTCCCCTTCCCACTAACCGGAGTGACATAATCATCCCCCTCACAACCTAAATCTTCCTCATCACCGTCGACCGTCTCAACATTTGCATCTTGAGATGGTCCAACACGAGCTGATCGGGGTGGCACCCTAGCATGCTCATTTGTCACACAATGCTTATCAAAGATAATGGCCATCTTCTCCTCATCTTGAAGTGGAGCATTTCTAAACTTGCTTGCATCAGGACATCTCTGAAAAAACACAAGTAAATCATAGCAGCACATCAGTTTGACATACCATACAAGTAAAATGACAAGGAATGGAAATGAGATGAAAAAGAGAATACCGTTATCTCACTTTCCCACCAGTCATCGCTGGCCGTGATGGTATGGGTGATGGGATCTCTTCCTAAACCAGATGCACGTTGGGTCAATTGTTTCCATGTGTTGTAGTCCTTTTTTAGTGCCTCCCACCTATTTTTTATTTGTTTGCGGTCATAGTTTCTCTTCGTGCGGTCATTGAACTTGGATATCAAATTGGCATACCCAACGGCATTCAAACACTGAGTTGGACGGTTATTAGCTTCCACTTCTTCGATGCACACGTCAAGGAAAACCCTATGAGCTTCAACATCCCATTGAGCTTTGCCATGTTTCCCTTTTTCCATCTCTGATATACACATGACATGAACATCAAAATGGGTAATTCCTTGCTGCCTAAAATGCCCACAGCATGCAAACATCACACATACAAGAAAAAGTGCCTATTTACCCCTAAATCGATCACTCCACACCATGCAAACATCACACATATTTGCAAACACCACACAAGAAACAATGGCTACTTCATTGCAAATTGCTCACCTTGTTACCGGCGACGACCTGGGGAGGAGATGGGGAAGCCGGAGCTCCTGTGCGGGATAGGGAGGAGGAACGCGGGGTGGGGGATGGGGAGGAGGCGGGCCGGGGATGAGGAGGAGGAGGGGCGACCGGGGAAGGGGAGGAGGCGGGGCGACCGGGGATGGGCAAGAGGCCGGCTGGGGACGGGGAGGAGGCGGGCCGCCGGTGGGGAGGAGGAAGGCAGGGTGGGGGATGAATGGCGGCGGCAGGGAGGCAATCCCGCTAGGGTTGAGCGCGGTGGTTTGCTCGTGAGGGCTCGTCTGGGAAAAACGTTTCGCGAGGGAAAAAACTTGGCGGTGGCATTTTCGCTGTAAATATGGTTCGCCGTGTGTGCCGAGAAGCCCAAAAAAACTGCTCGAGACCAGTTTCTCGTGGAAGCCCTTTTTACACGTGATTTGGGATGGGCTTCCTCCGACAGCTGTTGAGAAATTTTTTCTTCTTTTGGGCTTCAGCTGCCTGGAACTCAGAAGCTGTCCTATAAATCCAAAAGAAGGAAGCCTAAATACCTTTCAGAACCATGTCGTTGCCTTAAAAGAAAATGCAACAAATAATCAAAGTAGGGCCTTGAGGATTTGTTGGATACGATGGAGCCATGCATGGATCGAGGTGTGTCTGCTGAAGTACTCATGTTGCATCCACTGCTAGCTAGCACATAGGCTGTGTGAAACTCTGGCTAGCTAGGGGTCCTAATTAATTCAAGGGTGTGCATGTGAGGCTAGTTATATCTAAGTTGTCTGATTTTTAAGTAAAAAGTTTCAATATAAGTTGACCGATAAGAGTTGCTAGATTAGTATCTAGATCTCACATTTTTTTTCATCATCCGTTTCGGATATTACTGCATAAATCATATTCAACGGCTCATGAATCAACTTATCCCTAACAAAAACTCAGGCAATTTAGGAAGAAAAAAAAAACTTATATAGGTCAACAACGCGCGCTTGTCATTGTGTCTTTGGGCCGGTTTGCGGCGTAGCTGGGCGGGAGCTAGCACAGGTAGTTAACGGCCCGCGAGACGCGGGTTCCCTGATCACCTGGCCTGATCAATCACCAGGGATCGATCACCGTACGTACTCATGCATGCGCATCATCAAGGAACGAACCCAGCTAATTAAACTGAGAATCAACTGTATTTTAGACCTTCCAACGCTTTAGCATGTACCGTCCCTTAGCATTTGCCATGTCTGCGGGAGAAAAAGAGAAAAAATAATTCAAGGCGCGATGCCGGCGCGCTTATTATGTGCAGTAGTGGACACGGCGGGCAGACGATGGCGACACCTGGAGCCTGGAGTCAAAACTCAAAAGAGGAGTAGGCGATGCACGAGCGCACGGCTCCAGCGGTGCCCATCCCGTCGATCGGTCGGTAGGTCGCTCGCTCGCGGCCAGGCCCACCACGTGCAGTACGTCTCTCTTCAGGCAGCCGGAGCCGGACCCCTCCCCCCGGCCGCCCGGGTACTTAATTGTGGATACGGGCGAATTGGGGGCGGGGGATGATGTGGTTGGTGCCGTGTCGCGCGGGGGGTTTATCGGTCGATGGTGCGTGCGTGTCAGCGACATGCGTCTCGGGACATCCGATCCGATCCCCGGGGCCCCATTTGCCGCCCTTGTCGTGCCGTTAGCCGTGTCGCACTCCGGCCGGGAAAACGACCGCGCCACGAATCGACGTGTGCATATGCCCTCCGGTTCTTCATCTCCTCTCTTTCCAATTTTCTGTATACATGAAGTATGCACTATGCAACGACGGCAAGGACGTACACGTTGCTGGTCTGGAAAACATACGACATCTGTCCTATTACGTATTTTCTAAAAAAAAAGAATTTGTATGGGCCACATTTTTCAGGTTTTCGACCGTTGTTTCGATATAATGACCAGACATATGTTTTCGGGTCATTTTTGGCTAGCTCACTTTTCTTAGTTTTTTTGTCTCCTCAAACATTTTTTGACCGAAAATATCACCGTTCTAGTCGTTTTTATGGACTGCAACCTACAGTTTCTGGTTTTTGGCGGATTTTTTGGTATCTTGACTCTGGTACACGTTTTTCGAAGCTGAAAAAAATTCATCATTCTAGCCGCCTCCGTCGGTGATATAGCCCATGTTTTTGGTGCTTTTGACTTTTTTTCCATCATCGTATACGCGTACACATCTCCTTATTAAACGGATGAATACACTCAATAGTCTGACCATTTACGTCTATGCTCGCTCAGAGAGGAGACGTCGCATGGGTCCAGCTTGCCGGCCGGCCGGCCGTGCATTATTCTAGTTGATCAATTAGACGCTAAATCGATAATAAGACAGGTGATCGATGCAAACCGAAGAATGGACAACATCCATCCATGCATGTACTGTGGTCGTTGAAACGTTGTGGTTGTACGTAGACTGTAATGCCGCCGGATGGCAAGCGTCTGGTCGTACGGGCATGTTTCAGTATTTGGTGTCCTTTGATTCGACCGACGGTCAAGGTCTCGTCTCGATTTCTGCACAAGTATGAGGCCGTGGGTAAAGAAGGAACATACAGTAGTTAACTGAAGTTTAAGGGGCCGTTTGGTTCAGTAGGTTCGCACGCCGATCCAATTTTGGTGAGCCCACGACTTCACGGGCTGCCGTTTGGTCCAGCGTCCCCAAATTGGCTCGTCAATGTGCTTGTTCGGAAAAATCACCAACGGCAGTTTACTTTTGCGCCCACGCGCGGGCGAGATGTTGACAGCGAAATCGCTCGTCAAATCCTGGACGAACCAAGTTTTGGCACGGTGGGTTGGGGAAAAAACCAAACAAGCCCTAAAACTCAGCTGGCTGCGGGTGGCGCCGTCGCACGTGGTGGGGCCGGCCGACCTCTGGAGACCGACCGATCGACGGACGAGGGCGCCCGCGCGATTGACGGACGGCTGAAGCGACCAGACCATGCCTCGCCCGTGCATCTCGTACCGTGCATCTCCGTCCAATGATGATCTCTGTCGCGGCTCTTCTTCTTCTCTTTGACACCTCATCGTCCAGTTCCAGCAGGCAGCAGCACGTACACAGCGCCCTCGTTTCCTCTTCTTCTGCAAGAACGAGACGGTCAGACGGGCGTCCAAGTCGAATACACCTGGTCAAGCAGCTGATCCGACTAATGCTGTGAGATGCGAATTAACTACAGATACAGGTCTCTATATATGGACCGGATGCGTGCTTGGACACAGGCCATCTTGTGTTGACAAGTGGAGAATGTTTGTCTCAAATCTGAAATCAGCCATGGTCAGCGACATGTGTAACATGGTGGTTCTGCTACTAGTAGTAATCCGAAAAGGTGAGGGACGTTACATTGGATTTTGACTTCTGCAACAACGCAGGGATGAAACTAGAAGGCGCCGTTTGTGGACCGTGCGGGTTAGTATTTGCCCCTTTTAGGGCTGTACTTTTCTTCTTTGATGGATGATAAGAAAAAAAAATGCGTCAGTTTTGTTCTTTAATGGATGACACACCCCCTTCGATGTATTCTAGAAGAAAAAAAAAAGGGGCCGTTAGAGTTCAGCTTCCGAAAAAACATGGGCAAAGCAGACAGGATATAACCAACATGGTAAGCACTAGTGTGTAAATAAAGACTTTTTATGAGCTAAATGGTTTGCATTCCAGACACTCTGCGTCGCAAAACATATCGAATAGAAAACTGATTAAATTCTCTGTCATCGACGTCAATACTGTCAGGAGAAGGCGTAGGTTTTCTTTGAAACAATTAACTGTTATCTCTGTGTATACAAAGAAAGAACTCTCACTCGCTGACACAATCTCAGGTTACAAAAAGAGCATCAGGGATGAGGGCCTTTCGCTACATCTTCTAATATCTATTGACAAAAAATGTGGGAGGCGCTCAAAAGGACCCGTCCTTTGGCCTTGACAAGCATATAGTCCCAGGGCTGGTTCTCCTGCTGCTCAAAAGAATGCTGCAATTATTACTTTAGCGTGGCCGTTTTCGCAGCACAGGCCAAGATGAGTACAAAACTGTAGGCAGAAAACTGTAACTCTAAAACTAAATAAACACGAGAACAAAATAGAATGCAGTGGCTAGAGAGAGCAGAGCATCTCTCGAGCATCATCCATTAACCGCACCTAAACCAGATCAGCAAAATTGAGAAGATCCCAATACACTCCTAAGGTGCCATAAGCCCTTCGATTGTATACTGAAGAGACTTGGCCCAGTCCTCCTTAAAAAGTAAAGTTTGTAGTGTTTTCATGACATTGTAATCTGGATCCAACTTTCGCTGCCAGCCCTGTACAAACAGACACAAATCCAGGGCGGTCAGTTGTTTTTTATACCTCAATCTAAATGAAGAAACTTAATACAGAAGCAGAAATAGATGTGAAAGCACTACACAGGCCATGGGGCCCTATTTGCTACTTTGTTCACTACTAAACTGAAACAAAAAAAAAGGCTGCACAGGGAGTTATGTTCCAGCCCCAAAATGCAGGGCACAATCCATAAATGGAAGTAAAAAATTATGTTCCACTAAAATATCCATGTCCAAAGCCTTTTTGTTTAAACGGAGTAGAAATACAATATTTACTTTATTTTCTCCTTTTACAACCAGGGTAACCAACCAAAGAACCCGTTACAGATTTACAGGTGACCTACGATGTCAGACACTTTTATCTATATATGCATCGCCAACGACCCATGTAGAAGAAAATGTTCATGTACGCACATTTTCATCAAGGCCATGGTGTGGTTATATACTTACGAAGTAACTATATTCAAGTCAAATTCATGACATCTGGGGAATAGTTCTTTTACTTTTACAATATGTAATGCATTGCTCATACATCTACGGTATAAGTAGCATGCCATGTGAGTTGAAAACTGACATAGTCATAATTGTACTGGCTGTATTGAATTGTATGCACCGAACCAATTCACCCAGAAGCTTAAGCTGATGGGGAAATACTTCAACACTCCTCACATCTAGACTCATCCAGGCCTCAGACGTGGGATCATTGAAGGCCACATGTATTTTTATAATTACTGCATTTGCCAGGTCTTGAACTCGAGAGCTCTTGGCTCTGGTATCATATTGAATTGCAAGTACCGAACCAATCCATCCAAAAGCTTAAGCTGATGGGGAAAGGAGGGCAATATGCTCCCAACACACTGCACAAGATTAATAATCTTAGAGAACTTCCCCCATGTGCCATACAGTTTCTGCATGAACTATGTAGCCTAGGGACACGGTGCTCTCTACTGAACATCTAGGAGACTAGGACTGCCATTGAGTTTCTAGAAGATGAGTAGCATAAACAGTGATTAAGAATAAAATCATGCGAAGTACAATGTACGCAAAAGTCATTATTTTACCTCAAGAACTAATGTAGTAACCATAACAGTGCAAACGTTCCCATCGATATTTACTTTATGACGTCGGACTTGCTCAAGCAACTGGTGCATACAATCAGCAGGGTGGATCACATCACCTTCAGGGGTACCCCAGAAGGAAAATGCTCGCTCAACTTCCTGTTGACAAACATCAAGATAAGTAAGTTCTCTCACC
Source organism: Brachypodium distachyon (assembly GCF_000005505.3). NCBI lineage: Eukaryota > Viridiplantae > Streptophyta > Magnoliopsida > Poales > Poaceae > Brachypodium > Brachypodium distachyon. Next base: position 26,550,074 of record NC_016135.3, read on the forward strand.
AACTGCAGCATGGGATAAGTATCCTTTGCATCTTAGCAAGAGAGTCAAGTTTTTTTATGAAATTGCAGCTAAACAGAGAAAAAAATGTGACATCCAGAGTTCAGTTAAATTTACAACAAATGTTCTTCTTCATCTAGCAGTCTGGGCAATCCTGCGCATGCATCTAAATGCAATATTCACTGCCCAGTGTCAACATTTAGTGGTGATATGTTTCATGGCAGCTTCAGGCACAACTCACCTAGTTGACCACCAGTCAACCACTCATTGCACTCCCAATAAAAATTGCCACATGGCCACATGGCATTATATGTAAACAAAGCGTAAGAGAACACGTCAACCTTTTCCATCTTGCAAAAATGTCAGGTTTTATTACACAGCAGACCAACAAAACACACATTTTTAATAATGAAGCACCAAAAAAATCATGAATCAAGTTGTGAAAGAGAAACTAGTTTGCAGTTGTCGACTAGTGGTTGCACTACCTTGTCAGTCTGCCGCATTTGTCTTATGAATCAGAACTGATGTTTGTTAACCCAAGAGACTATTAGCAAATAAGAAGAGAATAACTACCTCGATAAATACTTTTGGATTTGGGCAATTCTGTTGTTTTGACAACTTCAGTGTGCTCTCTGCTGCTGTACGACCATCACGACGTGCAACAGCCTTGAAGAACTCCAGTAAATTCACACGGTCATTACTTGAAAGTTCAGCAGTCATTCCTACATCGAGGAACACTACATGTGGCCTTGACTTCAAAAGGGTGTTGTTCGAATTCTTTGGTTGTACAACACGGACCAGAATATTTCCAGGGTGCATATCTGCATGGACGAAATTATCAACCTGAAAAAGGTGGATGTTAATTAGGTCATAAAGTGATGAAGGATGTTGATACAAGCTCTAAAATGTTAAATGCCAATGAGTATATACATAAACTGCAAAAGTGTGCTAAACACAGACGTATACTGAGGCTTATCACTCTGGCCAAAATACCAGTGATTTATCAATCCATGAGATTTTCGAGAGAAAAGCAGCATAAGTGCCATTCTGATGCATAAAATAAAATATTAACGTCCCCTATGGTGCTCTAGAAATATATACTTCCAGTTTCACATTTCATTAACTCATACTGTTCAAAGTTAGTAAGCACATATTCTGATTCAATTATCTACTAATTGATGCCATTTATTACTATTGACTAGAGTGACCCAGACTGTTTCAAGAGTACTAAGTAACCTACTAATGAGGTCTTTATATCTTGTTTGACATGCAAATCCAAAAGAGTTATGCATCCAGTAACAGATGAAGTGCCTCTGATGTAGATCATAATATGTAAGAGTCGCTAAAAGGGATATCTCTACTACTTCGTTGTTTTATGTAGAAAAAGCATGTATTCTCATCTTCAAAGGCAAAACTGAAATAAGAACATGAATATAGCTGAATGTGTTACCAGTAGCATTTTCAAAAGTGCATGAGTGCCAATATGTGCAAGAGCACTTTTAATCCGCTCATGCCCGTCATGGTCGTCAACATAGTGTGAGACACTCTCCCCATGCTCGTAACTCTCCACCAAAACAGCAGGATGAACAAGCGGGTACAGAGGGGTAGGGAAAGACACATCTTTCCACATACGGAAGTTGTAGATAAACCGGCTCAAATGAGCAGCTTCCCTTGCAAGGTCAACTTGAGACATCATGAAGACAGCAAACTGTTGCACACTCTCATCTAAACGCAACCAATTTAACGCTGGAATATATCTTGAAATTTTGGCTACTGTATTAATGATACTGAAATCTCTCCGTATTGAATCTCCTACACCAGGATGTCTTACTTTTACTGCAACTGTTTCACGCTTTGTCTTCTTGCCAGGATGCCGGAATCTCAGAGAAGCTCGGTGAACTTGAGCAACACTTCCAGACGCTACAGGCTCTTCTTCAAAATTCTCAAAAATATCTGATAGTTTTCGACCAAAGGCCTTCTCGACAGTTTTCTTGGTATAGGCAAAGCTGTGAGCAGGAGCTTTCGTGTGTAGCTTTGACAATTCGGTACAAAGATCATTTGCAAATAGATCAGGACGTGTAGCAGCCCACTGGCCCCATTTAATAAATGCAGGACCTGCCTTCTCCAAAGTACGATGCACAAGACGGAGCCATGTTTTCCTATACTTACTGCCAAGATTATCAGCAAATGGCGCCATCAGTACACTGGGAGTGAACAGCATCGCCAGATATATGGATCTGAAGATTATGATAACCATCTCTACTGCCGAGAATATTAACGAGGTGACGTAAATACGGCTATCCTGAGCCCGCATGTAAATATTATCACGAATTGGGAGGTATTCACCTTCTGCACTAGTCTTCTCAGCTAGCATTATCTCCCCAGCTATGAAAGCGACAAGGTAAGGAACTACCTTAGATCTCGTGGCAGCCAAGGTAATGGCACAAGCAGCTCTACTTAAAAGCGGAGATGCTCTTGGTGCACGAGAACCCATAGCCGTGAGTTGCTTCCAGGCCAGTTGGCTGTGGAAGGCATTACGGCTACAGGACGAGAGAACCGATAAGTTTCTGGCACCAGGGCTCCAGTACAAGCTCTCCTTTGCTCGTCCAAGAACAAAGGAAGTGCTCGGTCCATTGTGAACCGTCCCGTGCAAAAACGCCCTGCTTCTATAGGCCAAGCCGGAAGCATAGCTCGGCCCGATGTTCTGCGTACCGGAAACTCTGGGTTTCGAGTTGGCCAATGCAGCATGAGCAAGCTTCCTGCTGCTCTTCCCGATGTGCATAAACCTGGGAGCAACAATAAAGCCATTGAAACTTGAGCATTGAGCGAATTGCATCAAAACTACACGCAAACAAGCACGGGAGAGATTGTGAGCCGCGGAGCTGACCTCGACATCATGACGATCTCCAGCAAACGGCGCGGCGGGCGGGGCCCAGCAGCTCCGGCGAATCAAGCAAAGCTGGTGACCACACAACGTTGGAAAGTACGGATTCAGCGAGGCGCATCGGGTGGAGGAAATCAAATCGCGGTCGCGGACACATAGGCCGGGAACAGAGAAGACGCTTACCGGCAAGGCGGAATCGTTGGGCCGGCGCGGGGACGATCACCACCATGGCAAGGGCCGGGAAACCCTAGAGGCGGCGGACATGATCGGCGGCGGCGGCGTCGAGGCGTCGGCGCATGGGGGAGCCGACGGGCCCGTGCTCCGTGACGGGGCGCTAGGGTTTGGAGATGGCGGAGGAGGAGGAGGGAGGGAGGTTTGGTTTCCTGTTGGTGGCGCGGTCGGTGCCGACGAGAGGAGACGAGAGGAGGGAGAGACGCCGCGTGGGGAGCTGCACGGACGGCAGCGAGGCAGGAGGACGAAGCGGAGGAGAGGTGTGCCTCTTCCTTCTCCGTGGACCGGGCCTAAACACCGGGGCGCGGCCTGCTTGCCTGCGAACTTAGGAAGTTCTCTCCATGTTTTTGGTCGCTCCCGAATTTTGGTGCTGCTACTTTTTTATAAAAAAAAATTTGATGCTGCCTTAAAAAAAAAGAAGGAACAGTCTCAGAAAAAATAAACAAAAGGAAACTACGGAGCGAACGTTTGCTCCGTAGCGCAACCGCGCAAACACTTGGTACACCTCCCTCGAGGTTCCCTTCCCATTTTCCTATATCATGAATATCGTCGTCCGTGACGAGGTGTTTTCAAATTAGGTATCACTCTAAACTCAAGGTTGTTGGTTTTGCTCCGCCTCTTCCGTCCTCTTTTTTTTTTATTTCTGCTTCCTCCTCCACTTTCTTTTTGGTTCTGCGTGTACAACGACCGGACGAACATCATAGATATCAAACCGCAGTTATGTAATGTTTTAGAAAAAACGGTACGTTGGTAATTGCAGTAAATTTGATAAATCGCAACAGCGACCGGTCATGCTAGGGGTTTAGGAATCTTTTGCCATCCCTACATTCTTGTCATGCTAAAAACATTGACGGCTTAAAAAATATTGTATGATAAGTATTTTATTTTGTCCCTTAGCTATTGCCACGGTTTATGTTTGGTCCCTTGACTTCAAAACCAGTAAACCTAAGACCCCTGACTTGTACTTCTTGCCCCTTTCCTCGGTTTGAGAGGTTTCAAAGATGAAGTGTCGTGGTATTGATTGAGACCATGTTTGACTGTCGAACCTTACCATGTTGGTAGCCACCGAAGCACGACTTGAGCACAACCATGTTGTGCGAGGGAGTGACTCCTATGCTAACGTGCCAAGCTAGACAGTCAAACTATGCCATATGGGTTCATAGTTTGGGGCGAGGGGGAGGGGCAAACCTAGATCATGGCAACAATCAAGGGCCAAAACATACTCATCCCTTCGTTGCGTTCTCAACATTTTTATTCAGGTGGCTGTCCGGATTGCAAGTGTACTGTGTTGTATGCCTGCGGTTGCTAGTTTTTCTTTTCTTGTTGATGCTATAATAACACAATGTTTTCCTGGCATGTTGGAAGCCAACATTTGTAATTAAACCAATGCGCTAGACGTGACGAAATTTAGTTATGCACATAGTATAATGCGGAGATCCTTTCATGGCCCCAGAAATAGAAAAAGACACATAGCAAGTGTAACATTGTTTTTACTCTTATCCTTTTAGGCTGGAACATATTTGTCAACGTCTATTCTCAAAGGTTATGTGCCAAAACATGTCGGAACTGAAGGTGAAACTTCAATTTCTTATTAGCGAAAAATAATGGCGTTGCCAGCATCACCAAGAAAGAAGAAAGCCATTTTTTTCTTTCCCTGACGCCAATAAAGAACCAAAATCTTTGTTGTAAACTGGCTACTATGTCCGTTACACGGGCCATATCGCCTGCTAGGTAGATATATATAGTACTACCAATAACACATAGGTCGTTCTCACTTTGCACTTTTTATTTACACAATCATTTCCGCTAGCACCTGTAAACGCAAACCGGCACAAAACTTCCGAGGCAAAATCTCACCGACCACGCAAAGTCCGCCGCACGAACGCACGCTCGCGTGATTACAATTTACAAGTGGACGACGAAGACGGAAGAACGAAAGAAAGAAAGAAAAAAAAGTCGTCGGTGGCGCCGGCGCGCTCCTCCCCTGCCGGCAAGCGCAAAGGAGACGCAAAGCTGCAGGAGGCGGGGATCGAGGGCAACGTGGCCTTGGCTTCCTTCCTCCCCACGCGGCTATAAAACCATCGCGAGATCCAGATCTGGGCCGGATCGGATGCGCCCCACCCCAACGCTGCTCTCCCTCACCCTCGACGCCGCGCTCCTCCGCATCGCCCGCCTCCAGGACCTCTCCCGCATCCCCGACCACCTCCTCGTCGACCTCTTCCACGTACGTACCCACCCCCCGGATCGAACCTCCTCGCTCTGTTGCGCTGAGTCGTAGTAGTACTACCCCCTCTCCCCATCTCCTTGCCGAGCCCCACAGCCCCCTCGCTCCGTGGATCTTCTTCCTCCTCGCGCGAGCGCCGCCACTCATCCCGCTGCCGAGCGCCCGAGCCCCCTTCGTCTTCCTCCTCGCTCGAGCGCCTCCACCGCAGGTTGATCTCCCCTTCGTTCGATTCTCTCGCTCCCGACCGTTTCTCCTCCCATCACACCACGAACGGATTCCGCCCTTTAGATCCCCGTTTCATAAGCTTCCCCAATTCGTAACTGAGGCAAAAATCAAGCCCTACCTTGCCCTACTGGGTCCTCCGCCCGTGCATGCAGTTGTAGTGGTTGGGTACTAGATGCGCTAGAAATGCGCCGTCTTCAGAAACCGAAACACAAATAGTGAATGGCTACAGATGCATGAATGGTCAGGTGCTGCATTGATTTCGTTGCCGGATAGCATAGTCTCGGTGAACGATTGATTTCGTGGCTAATGAGTTGGGAGATCAGATGTTTTCCATGTTTGGTGTCTCAAGGAAGGGTGTGTGGAACGATGTAATTTGTGTTTGATGGGTGCATTTTTTTTTCTATGAAGGGGATTGAATTGATATTGATCATCACTTGCACACCGAGTCTTGTCTTTTTTGTTTCGGTAATCTCTGATGACGTTTTTTGTTGGCAGAGAACTATTAGTGCTGGTAAGCTGACAGAGAAAGTCCTCAAACTGTTTCTGGCAACTGACTGCGAGGAAATTGTCTTGCTGGTCCAATTGCTCAACATTAAGCAACCCCTTGTACCTGTCCTACCCACAAGTATGTCTTTGATATGTTTGCCATCTGCCTGTTCTATTGTTGTGCCAAAAGAATACTGTTTTTTTTTTTACTGAATATATGTCATCTTGTTTGTAGGGTGCTCTGAGAAGTTCTAGAACTGCTGCTGGTTAAACCATCAGCTGGGAATATGTCTTTGGAAGTTCAAGATAGCGAGGTTGACATTGTGATTGCAGCACTCCAGCCCAACCTGACCTCTTTCTTTGAGGCATGGCAGCCATTTTTCTCCCGATTCCATATCATTGTTGTCAAAGATCCAGACATGGCAGCAGATCTTAAGATCCCTTCAGGTTTTGATGTCAAGGTTTACACAAAGTCAGACATTGAAGGATTGCTTGGTGCCACGTCCATCAACTTCTCTGGCCATTCATGCCGCTACTTTGGGTACCTTGTCTCACGCAAGAAGTATGTCATCTCAATTGACGACAACTGCCTCCCGGCGAAGGACACCGCTGGGATGACTGTTGATGCTGTTACACAGCATATGATCAATTTGAAGACACCTGCTACACCTTTCTTCTTCAACACACTATATGATCCATACCGCAAGGGGGCTGACTTTGTCCGTGGATACCCATTTAGCTTGCGTGAGGGGGTTGAATGCATGCTCTCATCTGGCTTGTGGCTGCACAATGCCGACTATGACCCAATGACACATGTCGTGAAGCGGAACCAACGCAACACAAATTATGTGGATGCTGTCATGACAGTTCCACTTGGTGCGATGATGCCCGTGAGCGGGATAAATGTAGCATTCAACCGGGAGGTTCTGGGCCCCGTGATGTTCCCTGGCCTCCGGATACGCAAGGAAGGGAAGCACAGATGGGATACCCTTGAAGACATATGGAATGGCTTGTGTGCCAAGGTAGTCTGCGACAGCTTAGGGTACGGCGTGAAGACTGGACTGCCTTATGTGATGAGGAGTGATGCAGAGGCAGGCAAAGCCCTGGAGAGCCTGAAAGATTGGGAAGGGGTGAAAGTGATGGACAATGTCCTTCCCTTCTTCCAGTCGCTCAAGCTGTCGAGGACCGCGGTTACCGTCGACGACTGTGTTAAGGAGCTAGCAAGCATCGTGAGGGAGAAACTGGCACCGAAGAATCCAATCTTCGCCAAAGCTGCTGATGCCATGGAGGAATGGACTAAACTCTGGAAAAGTCATGGAGCTCAGAATGCCTAGTGCTGGACTGCAGCTGCTTATCTATCAAGAATACCTAAAGTTTTTCTTTCTTAGACTTAAAAATTTCCATATGCGCTGTCATGAAGCTGAATAAACAAGTTCCTTTGTGTGGGGAATGCGTGATGTAGTAATCAGGTGTTCGGTTGTGTATGGTCAATCAAGATCAAATGACTTACAGGATTTGCATGAAACTGTTCTGTTACCTCCTCTTTTTTGTCGAGGTTTTCATCCGTTCTTTCTTTTGTCTGGATAATATTTCTGAAACCAAGTGTTTCATGCAAAATGCAGTGTTAAGTTTTTCTTCTCTAAATAATGTTTTTTTTTGTATACCTCACATATGCTCTTCTGAATCGGAGAGGGGGCTATTTGATTCGCCTGCCTTTCACAGCTTAAATATGCAATTCTACTTGCTGCCTCCATCCTTAATATTTCTGGTGGAGTTTGATATCGGAGTTAGCGGTGGGCGTAAAAACCGAGACTGAAAAATTAGATACTAGCAAAATTTACAGACTGGAATTAGTTTGGTCAATTGAGGCATCACTTCCTGATAAAGCATCGCATCAAGCTGCAAGAGCGCTCCTACACCTTGAGTCCATACTTGCCTATTCGGAACCGAATAAAATGTCTAGGTTACAAATTAAATGCTGCCATTTTTAACTAAATATTGTCAAAGTTTTCGATAAACAATAACTACTACACTATTTGGTCATGACCGAATCCGAACCCGAATCTGAATTGTCGGGTATCCGAAATTGTTAGGTAGTCGAACTCACGTACCGAAATACGTAACTCGATTATCATTTTTGAAAGACCGACTTTGAAAATAGAGGGAGGGGGGGGGGGGCTTATTTGTGTACAGTTAACTCGGGTATCCGAAATTGTTAGGTAGTCGAACTCACGTACCGAAATACGTAACTCGATTATCATTTTTGAAAGACCGACTTTGAAAATAGAGGGAGGGGGGGGGGGCTTATTTGTGTACAGTTAACTCAAACTCAAACCGGATACGAGAAGATACTCCCTCCGTCCAACAATAAGGGACATATCCTTTGACCACAAATTACTTCATGAATATGTGACTAATGTGATGAAAATCATAACCGTAAGCAAATATCCTTAAATAGAAATATAATGAATATAAAACTATGTCATACAATTATATATTAATAGAGTAATTTGTGATCAAATCATCGGTGAAAGCTAATAGGCCCGACGGAGGCAGCAGCTCTGTGCGCTGTGCTGTCAGCTCTGTGCGCTGTGCTGTTGAGCTGGGAATCGCCTGAGCTTTGTCTCCGCATCCAACTCCCAAGTTCCTTCTCCAATTCTCCTTCCAAATACTTTCCTTAATTCTTCCGCTAGGGCAAAATAAATTCCCATTCGCCGCCAAGAGTCTGCTGCTCTTCGTGGGGAGCGCTAGCTCGTGTCGCGATGCCTGGAAAGCGCCCTCCCGCCGCCTCGGGACCGGACGCGTCGTCATCACCATCTTCGTGGGCGTCGCTGCAGGCGGATCTGGTCCGGCTGGTCGGGGACCGGCTGCTGGAGACCGGCGACCTGCTGGACTACGTCCGCCTCCGCGCCGTCTGCCCCCACTGGCGATCCAGCACGCCCTCCCCTTCCGGCCGCGGCGTGGCCGACGCCTGCTTCCACCCGCGCCGGTGGATGATGCTCCCCGAGGGCCACGGCCTCTTCCCGGGCCACCACAAGCTCCAGGGCTACATCCGCTTCTTCAACCGCTCCACGGGCGCCATCGTGCGCCGCGAGATCCCGCTCCTCAGCGACCACTGCGTCCTCGACTCCGCCGACGGGCTCCTGCTCCTGCAGCGGGACCGCGACTCCGCCGTCCACCGGCGACATCGCGGAACTCCCGTCGCTCCTCACCCTCATCAGGCGCTTCTCCCCTCGGTTCTCGGCTGAACGACGCGACTCCTCCTCCACCACCAGACGTCTGTGGGCGAAATTCAGAGATGTGACCGTGGCCTCTGTCACGGCGAGCGCACAAGGAGTCATCACTGTCATGGTCGCGCTCTTCCGCGCGTCGGCTGTGGCTTTCGCTACCACCGAGGACCAGCAATGGAGCGTCGCGGATTGTAAGCTCTCATCACGAATCCGGAGGCCTTTACCGTTCCAAGGCAAGCTATACATGTTGGATGAGCGGAAACTCTCCGATGGCTCCAACGTGACGCAGATTTTCCAGGTCGAGCCGCCACGGCATCATGTCAAGGGCTCAGCTTCGTCTTCGGTGCCGCCACCAAAGTCGTTGATTGCCACATGCCCGGCAAGCGGAACCAACATCCCTTTCTACCTGGCGGAATGTGACTCGGAGATCCTCCTGATCGGTTTGGGCAATCCCCTTTATTCGCGCATCACACTTTACAGGCTAGCTGACCTTATGCTACTAGGCAGGCTTGTCCCTGTAACAAGCATTGGGGACAACATTCTCTTGGTCTCTGACAAGGTTCTGAGTGTCAGCAGTAGGGTGCTCCCTAATGTTGAGGGTAACTCCGTGGTGATGGTCAATGGTGGCAATGAAGAAGCGTATTTCGGTCAGTACCAGCTCAGTAGTTCAACGTGGTCGCCGGCAGCCGATGGATCTATTCGAGACCATGTACCCAGTCCGTGTAGCCTCATTTATCATATCTTCACATGTTGCCGTCCTGACCATTGGTGAGCTAATTGTTCTTCCTAATTTAGTTTTTCTCTGTATGTGGTCTTTGTTCTACGTTTCTGAGCTGATTGATTTTACTTTTACCACCTACGTTTGCAGGGACAAAGGAGAAATTTCTTTTCAGGTTAGGGGTAATCTCACGTGGAAGGTGAAGGGAAGGTGGCGTTATGGGGTAAAGGCTCACCTGCTGACCTGCAGTACCTTGATTCTCTTGTTGCGCATGCATTCGTGGCTCTTCATACTTCTGATGATGATTAACCACTCAGCCTTAGCATGCCTTGTTAATTAATGTGCTGGTGCAGAATCGATTACATCTCAAATCAGTAGGGAAGCTCCAGCTTTGACTTTTCATTAGACTAGCTAAATGCATCGTGTGTCGCTGCTGAATCAAAAATATATATTACATGCATGCGTTCAAAAATATATTTATGTGCTCATATTTTGCTAAATAAATTCTCTGTTAATATATTTGTTGGAGAAAACAATTATTTCAAAAATATACGTCAAACCAATCAATTATAATCTAAAGATCACATTGAATGTGTGACAGTCAATTGATTAACTAACAAGTTGGAAAGTAGCTTCCGGAGGGTGAACGGACGGCCACCAACTCGAATCTTAACAAGTGTAAAGATATGAAATTCATTGATATTGCCAATTGAGACACATAAACGTTTCTGGATTGCGGTGTGAGCCTTGATTATCTGCGGCAAGGTTTTTTTTTAGTTTAACTAGCAAAGTGCCTGCTTCGCTCCGCTCTGCTCGAACAAATTTTTTTTTCTTGATCATGATGCCTTGCCCGTGGCAATGCCCATGTGCTGGTACAGCCGCTGCGGTCTGCTCCGCTTCGCTCGTTTAGGATCACAGTGTCTTCAAAGATATGCGAGTTCACAGAGATAAGGTGGATTCTGGATGTTGCCATGAGCAAGAAGATTGAGAATTTGCAATTGCAGGAGATGGATATAGATGGGACTATATCTTGGAGTTACTGTTCCTGATTCTGGGGCAGCTACAGAATAATAGGGCAATGCATTTTGCGGGCAAAAAAAATGAAGGATAGTGAGGTAAACGACCCCTTCTCTTTCTCTAATCAACAATGTTTGCTCCTAGGTACATCACGTAATAAAGATATCTCAACGAAGAGTTTAAGCAAGAATTTTATAGAGAATGGATATATTCAAACTCTCATTTCATATGTAATTCCTGTAGCAGTCCCTATATCCATCTATGAATTACTCACCCTTGCATGTGCATTAGTTTTTACCATTCTGATAGAAGAAAACCGAAGAATATTATTACTCCCTTCGATCCATATTAATTGTCTCAATTTTGTCCAAATATAGATGTATTTATGCCTAAAAAGCGTATATATACATGTAATATTTCGACAACTAATATGGATCTGAGAGAGTACTTGCTTCTGTTCCAAGCCAACAAAAAAAAGGACATCATGCTTTTTGTGTGTGTAAATCCGGAGCTACACCATTATGCACAGAGAATACTCACCTTATAAATAGGCCCTCTAAACAGGAGTCTATATGCATGCACTGAAATTTCTATCGGATCAGATCAAGGTCCTGGACATAGTTGCAGTAAATCAGTTGAAATAATCGTAAGAAAACGCTTTGGGATAGAGGATTATATGTTCAGCAAACTCCCACTAGGTTTTAGGCTTCACCAAACTCCCAACAGGTTGGGCAAACAGCAGGCTACGTAAACAGCAGGTTCAGTTTCAGGAAAGCAAGCCGTGTGGTCGACGTCACATGGAGGCAGTCGCGAGGTCGTCGTTGACTGGAGGCACCGCCGTGCGGGGGCATCTCCATGGCCGTCCGGCCGCCAATGCGTGGGGCCCGCACCGCCGGGACACCGTTCCATGCAGGCACCGCCTTGGCTGCCGCGTCTTCCTCCAACGATGGCCACTTTCCCCTCTGGTCTCCTATGCTGCAGCACGTAGTGGCGACGGAAGGGAGGCGGTGCGGGAGGAGGCCAGCAGGCGGCGGCAGCCGAGGCACGCGGTGTGGAGGCGGATGGGGATGCGGCTGAGGAGGATTCGGGGGACGGATCGGGGCAGGACTGCAGGAGGCAGCGGCGACCTAGAGGAAGACGAAGGGAGAAGACGCGACGGGGAGGCCGAGGGATTGGGGCCAGCGGGTCGGGCGGACGGAAAAAACGGATGGAAACGCGTCGGGCGAGGGAGTTTGACAGGCGACGAAAACGCGTTGTGAAAGGAACGGTTCGTATTTTTTAGATAGGTATAAAAGACCTTAGAGCTTGTGGTAATTACCCTGAAATCTTTTGTTCATGCACTAAATGAATTTCAATTTGAAATGACTTTTGCTCACATGGCTTCTCCAGATGTTGTACCAAGGACAGTTTTGTTTTCCTTTTCTTTTCTTTTTTTGATAATGTACCAACTACCAAGGACAGTTAGTATTACCACCATGCAAACTAAATGATTCTGCTAATTTTACATTAAAAAGGGAACAGATTTGCAATCTTAGGTTTGGTTTACTTGGTTGTAGTCACTGATTTGACACCTGCTTTTCTGCGTGTCCAGGTGTAAATGATTCTTCTTCGGGGCTGTGTGCTCTGATAAGCTCAGAGCTGCGGCTGCTTAAGTGAGGTTCATTAGCTGAGAAGATGTCTGGTAACTCAAGATAGCGAGGTTGACATTATGATGGCAGCAACCTCGATCGTTTTCGTTGAGGCACGGCAGCCAATTTCTCCCGATTCTACATTGTTAAAGAACAAACCGATTTGGCAGCAGTTCTTCAGCCCTTCTGATTTTGAACCCCATATCTATACAAAAATTTATACGGAGTATTAGAAAAATGCTTGTGCCACACCCATCAATTTCTTTAGCCATTTTTTTCCGGTTTTGTGTACCTTGTCTCCGAGGAATGTTTCTGAAACAAAATGGTTTCATGCAAAATGTAGTGTACTACCTCCGCCTAGGCCTGCGGCTAGATTATGCTCTCTCGGGGCAAGCATTCTCCAGGGGCAGAATATCATCCATGTCGACAGTACAAATCCACCAATTCTCTGCATAAATCTTTGGCTTGTTCGCTACTCGAGTCAGTTTAAACCTTGTTGTGAATTTGTACTCCCTCCGATCCTAAATTGTTGTCGTTGTTTTAGTTACATTCTAAAGAGTAATTATTTTGTAATAGGACGCAGAAAAATAGTCTCAGGAGTAGGAAAAAGTTTGTTAAACGTAACACTTTATCAAATCCATAGCGTTACCACATAAAGACGAAAGTGGGCAAAATTTACTAAAAAGAAGATGCTCTCAAACACAAATATGGTCTACTGTCGACACCTGCTGTTCTAATGGAAATTTCTGATTGGTAATATACAACAACTAACAGGGGCCTACTAAGTATGAACAACCATATGAAGGGATGTACACACCCCATTGATCTTGCAACAGAACGTCAAACCTTTCTCCCGATAAAAGAGGGAACAGGTTCGACAGGCAGCCTAGTGCTCATAACAAGGAGATCACAGCTGGAAAGAAGAAAGAAAAACAAAAACTTGTCCTCTAGGCATGTACAACTTGGGTGGAAAAAATACATGATGGCTTGAATCACAAGACTGTATTGATGTGCAGTGCTTTCAACAATGAGGTGGCCATTTGTTTGACCAACACTTGTTGACCGCCACGTTGTCCATCCCTGCGTTCTTCGATGAGGTTTTGTAGCTTTTGGGGGAGGTCATTCTCCACTATGAGCTGCTTTGGTCGAGGATGGTGTTCATACACAACCTGGAAATTGTAAACAATCAGTAATCACATATAACTTCACAAATTTCGCCTGTACTATCGCATTTAACATTTCATGGATCATAGTTTACCCAAAATTATCGGCTCATTTGATCATTGTTAGTACTTGATATAAAGAATCACGGAACCAAGCAAAGAGTAAACAGCAAACCTTTATTAGTTTCAGCAGAGTCAAACGGGCAATAGCTTCTCGATGGTCAAGCCTAGCAATAAGCAACGTCGTCAAACCATTGGTGGCAATTGCAGTATTTATCCGAGATGATTTCCTGTAGTTAAAGTGCACACAGTTGAATCTATCAATATACTCCGTCATTATAGAAGATATAACATCAAACAGGAAAGAATACCCTATGGTCTTACGTGATTATCTTGAGGAAAGCATCCAGTATATGGACAAAATACTGTTCAGGGCAGTCCTGGAAAAACTTCACCAATTTCTGGATGGCCTCTTTCTTCAACAAGGCTTGTTCTACTTTTCTGTGATCATTGTCATGAGCCAAGCAAACAGCGATGGAATCTAAAGCTGTACATGCCCATGCATCGTCCTCTAACAAGTTCAAGTACACATCCAACCCACCATGAGCCCTCAACTGCTCTCTAGAGTTGCGAGAAGCATGAGCCATATCACAAAGCAGAGGCAAGGCATACTGCCTTAGTGGTGAGTCTGACATGACAAAACTCATCAAGTGAGGGATGATCCCATTTTCGGCTGCTTGTTCCTGTCTTCTTTTATTGATCTTACAAAGGTTGAACAAAGCATTGAGGACCTAGATACAGAAAGGAAGAGGCTGTTATGATGCGCACAGAAACGTACAACACAATGCAAACCGTGGACCTCGTTTTAGATTTTAAATAAATCAATCACTATAATTTTCTTTCATTCAATCTTTAGTGTACTCCCACCATCAACTTTGTTCCCCTACACATAATCCCATGACACCCCTGTGAGGCTGTGACTCAGAAGGAGCAAACTATACTCCAAGTTTCTAACCGCAACAGAACAGTTATGAACATTCAGGAAAAATAAAAATAGAACAGTCATTAAAAAAAATACAAAAAGGGAAATAGAACATGATGAAATAGTGAAACACAATTTTGATGGGCATAAAGTAAGAATAAGGATTTTGAACTTCATGTAAAGCAGTATAAAATAATCAAAAGCCTATCTGCCAATTTTTGAAGTTACCCACCTCGCTGTGTATTTGATAAATTAGAGGTCCATCACGAAGTTCAAGGATTGGTATCAGATGCTTGATAGCATCTGTGCGTTGAAGTGTCTCTAAACAATTAGGATCACCAGACAAATGATTAATGCACCTAAGAATCTGCAGAAAAAAAATCCCGTTCCAGACAAGAAATGGAAAACACAGACAAATCAGTCACCAGAAAAAAAAAGGAAGATACAGTTCGTAAACGTTTCATGCTTTACCTTCAGAAGAATAGGAGATTCTATCTTGTTGAACATCTGGAAAAGTCGTGCGAGAAGGCTTTGGCTAGACATAAGAGATTTTACAACGGTGTCCGCTTGTGCAAACTCCAAAAGTAGATCTGCCACTTTCTCAAGGTACTCGCGTGCAACATCTGCACTCATAGAAATCATTTGAGCTAATAGACCAGATGATGTTGTACTTCCTGGTAGTCTTGCATTGAGAACTCCTGAGCCAGATAACACACCAGATGCTGTCTGTGACGCCGCTCCAGACGTTGATGCTCCCTCATTGGAAGCTGTTGCACCCGATGATGGTGCATACTTCATGCTAAGAACTCTATTTGAGGCCTTTATACTAGAATCAGGGTTGACATTCTCTCTTCCCTGTCTAGAGACCTCTGCAAAAAATTCGAACAGCAATTATCGCCTTGCTTCACCTATGACACCAAACCCCTCCGCAGTACACATCCATCTTACCAGCACTGCGTGCTGTACCACCTTTAGTGAGTGTCACTGGGTTTTGTATGTAAGTACTTGAATTATTAAAACCTAGTGTCTGTATTTTATTTTTTGAAATACTGAGTAATTTACAAAAGTCAGCAACCAGGGAATAGGTGAAGCAAGGTGCCTAATGGACACACGAGATGGTGAGCAGGACAGTGCCGACTAATCTTTCCCCTGCTCTGACTCCCACCTTTTCAATTCAACAAGATGCAATGATTTTGCGATTTCTTGAAAAAAAAGGTCTTGGTCTGGACAATCCTTCCCTCTTTTCTGGTCGTTTCAAGTTTTAGTTATGCTACTCGATTCTTTTGCAAAGTCATCTTTCTGCCTTTTTTTTTAGAGGATCTTTCTGCCTTTTTGTTATTCATTAAAACCAACCGGGGTATTCCAGCATAACATCTTGTCCCAAAATTGTTTTCTGGTGGGTGGCAGGACCTAGAGTAACATCCAATCATGGTAGCTCCAAGTTGTTTTGAATGGGCTGCAGTGTGGACAAATCATACAAGCTAACCTTAGGAAAAATAAAGGAAAAGGAAAAAAACATCAGGCAAGACAACAAACGCTGGATTCTGCTTTCTGGCCAAGGTTAAGCTTTTTTACTAAAAGTGGATTTGTCAAACCTAATGACAACACGTGTTGCATGGTCAAAATATGAACTCTTTTAGCTGTTTCCTATATTGTAAACAGGGGAACTGCTCCTTCTAAAAAAAGGATGGCATTGAGTACCCCCACGGCAGGTTTGCGCTGTACACGTTGTAGGTTTGCGTTGTACACGTTATATGTCTGCCCTTCCCCTTATCTTACCCAGCCAGACATCTCCAAAAAAAAGAAATAGCAGAGCTGTATGATGCGGATATTTCCAAGAAAGGGATTGATGGAAAAGGAGAGAAGAGAATGTGCCAAAATTGTTACCATATTATAATATGCACAAGTTATAGGGACATAGCAACAATGCTGATATATTATTAACTTTCAAATAACTAATAAAGAACTGGAATTAAGTAACGTACCATTAAATTCTGACATCAGCAAGTCAAGTTCACCATTTGTTTTCCTCTCTGTTGAAGCGTGCAATAATGGCAAAATGCTTTCATGCCTTTCTAGCCCAGATATGTGACGGACATAATCGAGTTGTCCAGATACATGCCGAGAGGGCGGTTCTTTTTCCAACAAACTCAGTAGAGGCCGGATTTGATCATTCTGACCACCACTATGTCCATTTGATACTAGTTCTATATGCTTTGGAGATCTGTCTGTTGATGACCTGCCTCCAGAAACACTAAGCCTTTGTGGCTTAACCAGGTCATTATCGTTTCTCTCCATGTGACCAGCAGTTATATCGTTGAACCTAGGAGATGCTGAGGGTTCCAATAAGATATGATGCTTATCTGCATCTGCTTGTAAAGACTGCAGGGAACCAGATGAATGGTAATGATCCAGCCTCGCTTTAGAACTTTCTAGCATTGGCTGATCTAACTGACCAGATTTTAATCGGGGGGTGGAACCATTCTGGGTTACTGAAGCACCTGACCCAGAGATGGAAGCAAATCGTGTTGCTTCGTTCAAGCTATGGAGGGTATTAACTAGCCTGAGAAGTATCCCATTTTTTGCAGCTATACGGCAAAAATCATTTCTCAGAGTTGAGTGCTGAAGCTTAAAGACCTGCCAGATGCCATCAATTGCAAGATGAACCATTTCCCTGCTAATTTACATCATATTGGAAAATACTAATTAGAAACAAGCATTTAATGTATCAAATGATAAACCAGAAAAAATCTAAAGGAAATAGACAAAAGTATACAAACCTACCTGAATTTTGCATAATCAGGCTCCAAAAAACTCACCAATACAGGGATCCCTTGGCATGCAATGAACATTTGCAGCGTCAATGTGCTGGTGATAGAAAACTGATAATTAGCATCATAACCTTTTAATCTTTTGACTTTATAAATATAATCAGACACCATCAACTATGTCAGAAAATAAACCTAGCCTGGCAAAGCTGCTGAAGAAAAAAGGATGCTTGAATCCGGACTTCCTTTGCACGATCTGGCACAGCAAAATTCATCACCACTGGAATCTGCAAATAAATTAGATAAAAATCATATATTCCATGCTGTGAACAGATTTAGAGGTCATAAATTGCTATGGAAGGGGAACAAGTCTCACAAGGCCAACAAGACAGGCATTTTCTAGGAAGCTTGTATTATCTTTCACAATGCAGTTGATGAGTTGCAGGACCGAGCATATGATCTGCAGAAAATAAACAATCAACATTTCAGTGTAAAGACCCGCACAAAGACTTTGTTAAACTAAAGTAAAACTTCATACACGGTTTTTGGGAAGTTCAAGAAGTTCCATCAGCGGAAGGAAACCATTCTGTGACACATAAATCTGTTTTTGCTCAGGCCGGTGATTGAAGAACAACATAAGCTTTTGGCATGCTGACAATATCACTTCTTCACTTTCCCCAGGCTTCAGCTGTGCTACTATTTTGCTATATTCCACAGACTGCAAATATAGGCAACAAAATTACTTCATGGTCAAGACAGGATAACAACTACAAATGTATCAAAACCAAAGTAGCAGAAAGTACTGCAAATGTAAGAAATTGCACTTAAAAGGCCTAGAAGAAACAACATTTCTACGTTTAAACAATTGACATCTCATGTGGCATGTGAATTTACAATCAATCAGTTGATAGCTGACAAGGACAAAGGTAAATTAAGGCCACTTCTAAGTTGCTAATGAAGCTGGACACTTTACCACAAGTAAAATTTACAGAATAAAATGGTTTAACAGGACTGTTGCCACACAATGAAAAAAACGCTCATAATAAATAAATGCAGACATCTGTTCCCAAATATGTTACTGTTCTAGCACATGGCAAACCTGCAAAGGGAAAAGATTCTCTCCTGGAATGTTGTCATGAAATCCCTGTAAAAAGTGATAGGTGAAAATATGAAGTCAGAGATACAGTCCCTTAGAAATTATATATTTTTATATTTTGAAAGAAGGAAAGCAGAACGCATAGTAGTGAGAGCAATACCGCTACATCAAGATCATCTTCCCTAAAACGTATATATTCGAGAAGTTTCCCACCATGCTCATTATCATTTTCCTTTTGCTTCTTTGCCATCCTATCCTTGAGTTCTTTTGCAAGGTCATTTTGTCGTCCACTGTACTGAAGCTCTTGAGAAGTAGTGGATGTTGAGGCTATGGCCCCATGATCCCCTCGCTTGTCAATTGGGAATAGATCGTCCAAGGAGGCATCTCCAGGTGTGTCACTGAATCTACTTAGTCCATTAGCTCCCTCAACAACTAAAGGTTTTGCCTCCTGTAAAGACACGACAAAAATGAATGTCATAAAGAATAAGTATCTGCTTTCTTGACCAATAAAGCATTAGGCTTTCTCTGTGTGTAAGGCCCAATTACCATGCAGAAAGTTCTCACCTTTGGGAAGTCGATATTCTGTCTCCCAGCCTGGAAGGAGAAAGCATCATCATCCTCAATACTTGAACGGTCTTTATTTTCAGGCTCTACATTTTTACTGTCACCCTTTTTTGATTCTTGGCTGTTCCTACTTGGCAGACCATCTTGTGATAGCTCATTTGTTACCTTACCGTTCAAATCAGTAACTCCAGAAGAGGATTCCAATGATGGCTTTTCATGAAAAACTAATGTAGGATCTTTAGTGAGAACCACACTATCTTTCATAATTTCGACACTGTTTGAACTACTACTTTCAGCAGGTTTTCCGTCATGAAGCTCGTCAGAATTACCACGTCCGGCAGATTCAGAGACCAATTCTTTTGTCCCATCCTCCTAGGGCAATATTATAAATAGAGAAATTTAATACAATAAGACCATCATAATCTTGAGGGCCACCACAAGACTCAGGACTAATTCCATGCAATGAAATAAACACATGGTGGGAAACCCTGACTTACCTGTTCAATGTCAGAAGCAACAGGCGTTTTTGTATCTCCTTGTGGGCCAGAAAACCCGGCGTTATTATCACCACTTGGTGCTTCTTCATCCTCGTCAATATGCCTTACAGTACGAACAAATCATGAAAGTTTTAGTAGCCTGCCAAGGTTACTTTTGAAAGGCAGTTAAAACAACGTTGGTAGCAGTTCTCTGGACAATTAATCTTGTCGAGATTTACAAATTACACATTTGTGGGCTTTGATTGCCACAAGGCCACACTTGATGATATACTATATTAAAAGGTGCTGGAGCAGAGTACAAAGTCCTTGAAGACGGAAGAGAAAATACCATCACATACAAGAACCAGAAAGAGCATGAAACAGACATATTCAATATGCAGCAAGAGTACAATACATGCTTGTAAGAAATAAAATAACAATTAAAAAAGTGCAAGTAGCATTTGCTTCGAACATATATAGGCAAGATAAATAAATTCTGCACATATCTACTACATAAAAAGGAGAATTTAACCATCAGAAGTTTCAACAGCGGGCAAAAGTTCAAAGCATGTCAGTTAAAGCACTTAACCTCTAGACATTTGTTCACATCCCGGTTGCTAAACAAATAACAATACACCTACCATGAGACAAATTTCATGATTTTAGCAATACTTGAAGAAATTTGACAAGGACAGGTTCTGTCTGCAGACCATACACTCTAAACTACATGGCCAAAAAAGGTCATTCTGGGGCTATCAAGTAGTTTCATTTATTTTTTTGTATTTTTCAAAGTTGAATTATCTGTTGGTCTGATTATTCACTGCCACTCGTACCAATAGAAAGATCTTGCCAATTTGAGCTACCTCACTGGTCGAACTGGCTGTCGGAGAGATGGTGAGGCTCGTTTGGAGTTTTGCAGCCATGGGTGCATCAGTAATGTCTTTGCATCAGGTCGTTGTATCGCATCCTACAAGTGCTTCTTGAAGTCAGAACAGGCAACAAGAAAAAATTATCCAGTCCTGTAAAAATAGCAAGGGGAACAACAAAAAACCTTTTGAAAACATTGTCGGAGAAAATCATTAATCTCAGGAGAGAATCCTTCTGGTATTGGTGGTTGCACATCCTGTATAACATGAGTAAAAGAATTTGTATCTAATATGCACTCATAGCTGAATGAACAATGACTTCTCAAGATGTGGGTAGAGGTAATCAACCTGAACAATGCGAAACAGTGCAGGCATGGGCTGGAGTTCATAATATGGTGGTACACATGTGAGTAGCTCAATAACAGTGCAACCAACACTCCAGATATCAGATGCGGCACAAACTCCGGACATTTCAATGACCTAATTCAGGAAAGAATAGGTGAAGAGAAGTCAAAAGATAATGGAACTATGACATATATTTGGATAGCAAGAAATTCAAATCTATTGGAACCTCAATCAAAAGCTATAACCGCTACATACTAGCATCTAACAAGAGCAAGTATTGAGAGAGTTTGAAGCTTCAATTAATTTAACAGGTTATGTGTTACAATATTCCGTATGCTAACAGTACTATGTAAAATTTAAGCTTTTACCCAGTTAAATTATACTGAAGCAGATCTGGTGGGTAATCTTATTTTTGCACCCACAAGTTTCCTGGTTCTATTGACATATAGTGTCAAAACTCTCTAGAACATGGAAAAATCTGGTGCCATAAGTCACACGAGCCATCTGACACACTGGCATAGTTAAGTTCCTTGACCCCATCAGCACAGTTTCAGCATAGACTTCCAAAAAAAAAAGATGAATGGCAAATTGTGTTAATGTTTTTCCCAAACACTTTTTTTTCCCTCAAGTGATAATACAACTTGACGAATTGACACTGAACTAATTGTTGTACTATTTGTAGTAATGCAGTGAAATTGATGTTCAGACTCCAATGATTAACAGTAAATACAAACAAGAGGAAGCTAAGAAACTAATCTGATGCGTCGGTGCATCTAATAACTAATAACAGCACGAACAAAAAGAAAAGGTTAAGGGAATCAGCAGACCTCAGGGGCCATCCAGTACGGGGTTCCAACCACTGAATGTGTGTTGACATCAGCTTCAGTTAATTTAGTAGCAACTCCAAAATCAGCAAGTTTAACAAGACCCTAAACAATAAAATGTAGACAAATGAGAGCTACAGAGGAAAGAGTAACATGATTTTGTCAAATTATGATTTCTGATGTCCTTGGCAGTGCATCAATAGCACGTGTAGATTTTATGTTTAGCCATATGCTTCACCAATCATATGAAATATTCACAAGTAAAATATTAGTAACTAACTAGCTACTCCCTCCGTTTCACAATATCTGTCGGAAGGGCGTACCTAGGAGACACAAAGGCCAAATAATCATTATGCAAATAATCATTATGCAAATAATCATTATGCAAATAATCTGTAATGGAAACGGATCATGTTTGTCACTATTACATCAAATATGATTCGAGTTTGTGCCTCCTAGCTATGCGCATAGTATTCACTTTACATCTAGAAAAAATGTTGTCAGTTCATGACATATACTAGACTCTAGCTCAAGAATCATCACAATGTACTCGATGTTCGATTGGTCCGTTTTACAATCCAAAGCATCAAGAGCAGACAAGAGTATCAGCTAATATAAGATGAACATGTATTTGCAGTTATCTATCCCACAAATAATATCTGCAAGGCTACTATATGCCCATGAGTTCATCCCACAATTCCCCTTCTTGCCTTTCCATGCATATTTTTATTTTCTTGTTAACAGAAAGAAAACTCAAAAGAGAGATTTCGAAACATACTATTCAGATATCCTTTACAAAACTGTTAAAAAATGCCATCTTCCTTCCACAAAATTTCCACTATTAGCTGTTAAAAGATACTCCCCCAGCTTCAGTTATCAGAAATTAAAACAAAGAAAACCCATGGGAAAATATGCACGCGATATAGCCATTTACCTCTTTGGTGGTCAATATATTTGCACCCTTAATATCTCTATGTATGACACCTTGCTCATGCAGATAAACAAGACCTTCCAACACCTGGCCACATATGTAAGTTATCAGATATAGCACAAAAAAAAAAGGAAAGTCAACAGTAATCACCACATATTCACAGATTCACCTGAGCAATGTAGACAGCCGCCAATGATTCAGGGAATGGTCCAAATTTGTTTGGCTTGATAATATTGGCAAGTGAACCATTCTCCACATACCTGCAATTATCCCACAACTGTCAGAACTTCCATGCTAAAAATTAATCTACTGAATGCAATCGGTGAGGACTGGGGACTTACTCCAGAATGATATGGAGGTGGCTCTTCGTCTTCAATGATCCAAGATACTTCACAATATTTTTGTGATTAAGGTTCTGCAGAAAGTAATAAAACCTTCAGTTCAAAGCAACACAGCTTTCTCAAAGCATGTATATCATCATTCATAGAATTTTGATTAAAATTTTGATCATCCATATTGATTTCTACCTAAAATTTACAAATCCAGCTGAGCGTAGAAAAATTACACATATAAGTTTTAAAAAATTGAGGGAAGGATACCCCTTGGGGTTCATCTTACATAAATATGAACAGGAGCGAAGATGCAACACGACTAGGAGTAGGAGGGGATATGCGATGAGTTAAGAAAGAAAAAAAAAATGGGGCTAGTTGTCTTACTGAATCCAAATGCGATAACATAAGCACACAATGAAAAATGTTTGAAGACTTACTTTCAGTAGATCAATTTCTTGCTGAATCAGCCACACCAGCAAACCATGGAGAACAAGTATTAAGACATACACAGAAGACAACTTGTTAGAAGCCAATATTGCAGATATACAAAAGAAAGTGCAAGAAGAGCGATGATCCAAGAAAAAAGATCGAGTGCTGAAAAATAAAGAGATACGGAAATATGATAAGTTGATAAAAAACATGTTGCTACAAACAAGGATGTGACAGATACAACTTTCAGGAACACGGTGTTCTAAATAGCAGCAGTTGACTAGTGGCTACCCCACCTTGCAGTACTTGCAAACTACCCTCTAGATAGCCTTGTATGCAGTTCAATAAATTTGACAGATAGATACTCTGTCACATATTGGTTCAGCACAAATGAAAATAGTGCTGCTTTTCCATCTAGACAATTCAGCCACTGAATCCAGACACTACAGGAAGATCATAAAGATTAAAGAGCTCATATGCTTACAAGGTTACAAGGCAACAAGCCCTAGTATTTTGTAGCAGTTCAGGAAATAAATAAAAACATATCCCTGTGAAAAAATTAACTGGATTTTACTGATACCATGTCCAGCTAATCAAGATCCGGATGGAGGAGGTATTTATCACATGCCTTATCTACAGAAACCGCATCAATCATGAGTAACGTATATAGCCCTAGTCAGTGAACAGCTCACAAGCTCCATATGACCGTTGACGAGTCACGGCAAACACATAACGTACTACAAAATTTAAATCATCAGGTCCGACTATACAGCCCTAGTCCACGTGTCCTAGGACTACTACAAGTCCGGACAGGTTCAGTAAGACGCTAGCTGAAGAGTCGCATAACTAAGCTAGCATATCGACACCCTCGGATTTAGTTCCACGTCAAGCTACCGAACAAAATCACAACAGCAAGCTGCATTACTCTAGCTTCCAGTCTCATCTTAACGCCATTTCTGACTGATGCCGTCAGTTTCTCGTCAACCCAGGAACCACATTTCATGTAATTGCTCACATTTTTCATTTGGCGCGGATAAATGTCATATCTTGAGCCAAAAAAAAAAACGCTCACCATGATGATGTTGAGATCCTCTTGTGGAATGTTCTCGAGCGAGACTTGCTTGATGGCCACGAAGTCGCCATTCTCCAGGTCAAGCCCCTTGTAGACACGCCCGTACGCGCCCTTCCCTATCTCATCTCCGAGCATCTGCACCCGCCCACGCACACAAACACACACAAAAAAAAACAGTGAGTGAGAGAAAGCATCCCCGCAAATTGGCAACACCAAACACCCAATTCCGCCGGATCCAAGGAGAGGGGGATGTGCGGGGGAACCCTCACGTATTTGTTGTCGAGCGTCTTAGATTTGTGGTTGTTAAGCTGCCGCGACCCCATCTTCGCGTCCCTCTCCCTCCGAGATTCAAGCCGGCCGGCAGGCCGTGGCGCCGCCGGCTGCGGCGAGGGCGGGCGGATCGGCTATCGGTCACTAGCGCAGAATACGCTCCTCCCACGAGCTCGCCATTTAGGTTTAGGGTTTGGGGTGGGAAGGGAATTGCAGGTTCGGAGAAGGAGGGGGGAGCAGGAACCAGGGAGAAGGAAGACGAAGGCGACGAGGAGAGCAGCGGAGCCAGGCAGGGGCTTCTCCGTAATTTTCTTTTCTTTTTCCTGTTTTTTGTCATGCGTAGGAAAATAAAGGAAATGGGAGGCCGGGCTTTATATACTGGAGGCGGTGTGCCGTGTGGCCCGTGTGTACTTTACGAGTGTGAGGAAGCCAGCCAGGATACTGGAAGGATAACGGGGCGGCTTCACTGTCAATTAGCTGGCCTCAACTAGGTTGTGCGAGTTCCGTGCATCATCCGGGGCCCGGTCCCTTTTCCGGGTCTCCATTTGTGAAGGGGATAAAATGTGACAAGTTGTTGTCTGATCCTGCTGTGCCTTGCTATGTTTCCTCCTCTCCTTTTCTTCTTCTCTTTTCTCCCGTCAGTTCTTCTCTTTTCTCCTGGCTTTTCAATTTGAGGACTTCTTAGGGATAGCTCTGTTTATTCAACATCTCTTCTCTTTTCTCCAGTCTTTTTCATTTGAGGATTTCTTAGGGATGGCTCTCTTTACTCAACATTTCTTCTCTTTTCTCCGGTCTCTTTCGTTGGAGTTCTTAGGGTTGGATATGATTTTTTGTGCTCTTCACTCAGTCGACTATTATTAATAGGTTTTTTATTCTTTTGGTATTCTCACAAGAAAAATGAACGATTGTTCTCATTCTACCATCCAATGTTCCTTTTACCTTTTTCACGAAATGTACAAGTAGAGCAAAGTAGGAACGAACTAGCTAGCGGTGCCAAGGCGACCAAATAGGGCCATGTCCGAATCGAAAGAAGAATATCAAGGGGGAATCTAGGTTGTACGGATACAATCCTACACTGCTTGGTCATCGAAAATTATACGCCATATATTATACTTTAGACGGAGGAAATATTGTATTTATAATTGTATTTTGTTTAGCAACTGCAAATTATACGTCATTTTTTTAACCACTTTTTTTGAGGAATTCTTTTTTGAGCATTTTTCTTTTAGGAATTTTTTGAACCACTTTTGTTTGGACACGTTCTTGAACTAGTACTTGGTGACAAAGTTACAGGGAAAGCGTCAAGAGCGGTAAAACCGCAAAAGCAACAGTGCTTGAAGCGGTAGTGAAAGTAACTTGTGAGCTTCAATCTCCACCGTATGATGCGATACCGCTTCGCCACTTGTTAACTGAAGATAGCAACACTAGAACAGTAGAACTCGACAGTGCTTCAAAGATTATAGGCTGACACCCCCACCGCTTCCCGAGGTGGCCGCCGCCGCCCCCGACTCAACTACCGACGCTGCGTCCCCGAGATCCAATCCGCCGCCGCCGCCATCCTCGACCTCAAGCTGGGGCACTTCCTCTCCGGCTTCTCCTCCGACCCAGGTGATCCCCCCCCTCCCCCCCCCCCCCCTAAAGTTACTTTCACTAAAATCTCGAAATTCCCGGCCAATCCCCACCGGTAATGGTGGAACCGAACAAGGCCCAAGTGTTGTACATATGGGAATTGATGGCCCAGAAGGAGCTCGATTAGTTGATAGAAAAATTCTTTGTAAACCTGATGGTAATTCTTTGCGGAAAAATAACCTGATGGTAATTCTGATGGAGCCTCTGATGACTGTAAATCATTTTACAAAGAATGTCTTGTTCTTGCAAATCATTAGCATGGCAATGCATATCTTTTTGTTATGGTCTTCCTAAAATTGGTGATATGGACATGCTCCATCTTCTTTCTTTTGTAGTCATCAGCATGTCAACAATTCCCTGTTGACAAGTTTCAGTATGTGGTAGGCGTGTTTCTGAGTCGATGGCAGGTTTATCAGCTGGGTACTGGATTAAGATGTTGTGTGTAACTGGATCGGGTGTTGCTACTGTATGTTGTACTGCTGTCTGTAAGACCTGGTAGTTTGATGTGTGTTGCTTGGCTGATGCTTTTAGCTTCAGACCTCGGAGTTTTATTGACCTTAAACAGCAGCAGTTGTTTGGCCTGGGTGTTTGCTTGCTCGATGCACTACTCTTTATGCATTTCTTGTGTGCTATTCTATAGTAGTGTGTTGTAGTATGGATTAACTGTGTATATCCTGAGAGCTGGATTTATCAATGCTCTTTTACCAGTTAATTGACATGGAGGTCTCTTCTTTATTAGTTTGCAGATTTGCAAGGCAGTACTATGTAATTTTACTAGCAACGCTCTTAATTTTCACTGCTTATGTTTTTCTTGCTTTTCTAGTTAATTTCAGAACAAGCTACTACTTCCGCACCGGCGGCGGCGGTGACGGCTACAACTTCAGCACAGTACTAAGGTAGTTCTTGTAACCCCACCAAGCATGTATATGTATTTTTGCACAAAGAATACAATGCATCCTTGTACTCTCCCTTGTTCCGTTTTGTATCAATTTGTGTATGTGTGTGCGCTTGCTGCATTGCAAGGGCAGTGTTAAATTTTGTGACCATGTGTCTTTCCTTGCTCTCCTGTGTGAGGCTGTGACTCTGTCTCATGTGTACAATGTACATTGAAGACTTGGCACTGGGAGGCTAGAGGACAGTGGTGTGCACTTCAGTTAACACTGCATTGGCTTCTTTAGTTCTTATTCCTTTGGAAGGGGCAGAATTATGGATCTGTGTATTCTTTTTTGCCACTGCACATTGTGTTTTTAGTGTTTTCTCAATTGCTCACCTGTCCTGTTTTGTAGGCAACGGCTACAGCACTGGCATCCTCTCCTGGACTGTTTGTGCTGCCCTTCCTCTCCGGCTCCTTATCCAACCCCTCCCTCGCCAAGCACGCAAAGGTGCCCCCGCCCCCTCTCTCAAGCATATTGTTTCCATTTTCTGTTGTGCAGATTGTTTCCATTTTCTGTATCAAAATCTACTGTCTAACCACATTAAAAAAATGCATCAATTCGATACAGTTTTGTAATTGCTTTATATATTGCTTGTGCATGTGAAGTATGGCTGACGAATGGAGTGATGAAGACACTAAGACTGCCGAAGTTATGATGGAACAGATCACAAGGATAGGTGACATTGCTGAGAGGTGTCAAAAATCATTCGAGTCATTCATAAAAACCGATGATGCCGCCTCAGTACCTACTGTTATGAACGCCGTCCTTGCTTGTGGGGCAAAAGAAGGTAGCGATGAGCACTTCATTGCTACCGAGCTGTTCGTGAAGAGAACGCAACAGGAGATATTTCTCCATACGGGTGAAGCTTCTGGGTTTGGGTGGCTCCGTAGGAAGTACCGCAGCAAGTATGGGCACCAGTAGCTACTATGTCTGCTGTTGAAATAACTAGATGTGCTGTAGTTTCATTTTGAACAATGTTTATCTGTTTGAATTGTAATGACAAGTGTCAACAATATATATATATATATCAATGCATCATGTTTTCTCTAGTCATCCGCGGTGATATTCATTGCTGCTTATGTCTAATTATAGACCGGGTACATAGAGTTGGGATCCGGTACGGTGTTCAACTATCTATATCATTCATTCTCCATTGATTGATTAGTACTAGGAGTAGGTAGGATTCACCAAATGGCACGAAGAGGCCGGCGATCATCGTTGATTAGCTAGCTAGCTACATGATGGAGCAGGGGTCCTGCTGGTAAACCACGCCGCACTGCTCGTACGGCGCCGGCGGCGGCACGTGGTGCACGGGC
This sequence comes from Brachypodium distachyon, assembly GCF_000005505.3. NCBI lineage: Eukaryota > Viridiplantae > Streptophyta > Magnoliopsida > Poales > Poaceae > Brachypodium > Brachypodium distachyon. The sequence goes on from NC_016135.3 coordinate 26,578,712, forward strand.
CATGGCGGCGGTGGCACGTGGTGCACGTACACTGTCACCGGCGGCTCAGGCGCCCTCTTCTCCGCCGCGGCTGCCAGATGCTGCTTCTGATCGGGCTTCTTCTCACCCGGCTTGGAGTTGGACAACGGCGGCGGCGGTGCCGGAGGCCCGATGGTGACGACGTCGGCACGCTTCCCGGCTTTCCGCCGCGTGGCCACCACCACGTCCACGGGGTCCACGGCTCCCGTCACCGTCATCGTGCCCTTCTCCGAGTCGATCTCGATCTTGTCCACCCCTGATCCACAAGCAAGAATGGCATGGTATGAGAAGAAGAAATGGGTTTCATTCATTGTCAGCTGGATGGATCCATCAATGTACTACCTTGGAGGCTGGAGACGGCCAGCAGGACCTTGCGCTTGCACTTGGCGCAGGAGGTGTCCACCTTGAGCACCGTCCTCTTCGACATGGACGCCTGAAAGCTGAAAGCTCAGGCAGCTCTAGCTCGATGTTTGTGCTCCCTTAAGGTGCTACGGATTATAATAGTTATAAGTATCCCCGGCAGTCGTTTGGGGTTCAGGTGGTTAGGGACCCCGATGTGGTTGTTCAACTCCCCGAATGGCAAGTCCAATCGTCCGAGATTCTAGACGCGTTTCACTTTGGTGAAATTTTCCGGCCGAAAGTATCGCAAGGACCACGGCTAGGATTTGTTGAAATAATCTCACTATAGCATGCAAGAGTAGCAGCCAAGTTTCCTAGGCTGATGAGCAGTTCTCAAGTTTCCTAGGTATCAAACTACCCCCCAGTGTACAGTGTACTACTACTATGCCAAGCCCAGTTGAACTTGAAGCTAGCCTGCGTCTGTGTGTGCTAGGCGGCAATGAGTCATGCTGTCTATGGTGCTGGCCAACCGGATTCCTAACTGTTTTGTTACCGTGGTACGTACAAGTACTAAATATGCAGTCTTCCTGTCCTTTTTGTCTATGCCTGGTCGCTGGGTGTTGGAACTACTTTAACCAATCCATGACTTCATGGTTTGTTGTCGTTGTTGTTATTAACACTACAGCCTTGATTGCTGATGCATTCTAGAATTTCAGATGCTAGATAATAAAATCAAGCGGGGTCGTAAACACATTCCCGATCAGGTTAGCTCATCTAGAATCAGGGATCCAGGGTGTATAAAAACGACCATGCTGTCCAGAAAAATAATAATTAAGAAACTAAGACTGGAGAAGCAAACACAATTCCCGAATTCAGAAGGGGCAGATGCCAATTTCACTGAACACTGCTGCACCGGAGAAATTAGATGAAGGAGGCTGATGGCATGGGTATATAAAGGCAAACTTTAGCCCTCATTACCACTGCAAGTATTACAAATGTGGTTACCGCCATAAGTATTCTGTAATACATCTCGATGTTTTCTTAAATTTTCTGATGCGACAAGCCACCTGTATGTACGCTGTACTCGTAAAGCTACAAACACACAACAACGACCACTTCACTGCACTTTTTTCCCAACCAAAGGGAAGAGTTCCTCAACATTGGAGCCGTACTTCCGAAGTTACAACAACCGCAAGAAACAACAGGGAGCAATCTTCCACTCCTGAGGATTGAAAAAGGAGCTCCTCAATGTTGTGGCTGAACTTTTGTGCTATCAGTGCTGCCACCCCCCTTTGAAGAATCACATGCAATTCGCCCAACCTCCCCATGTTTAGTGTAGAAATTGACTATCTTTTGGTCCAATTTGAAATAATGTACCATCTTATCCAGAGGTTTCACATCCAGATCAACAAAATTCGCCTGCAAATGGAATATGCAATTCAATGTCATTCACGTAGAAACACAGGTTGCATGAAGAACAAACTCATAACCAGAATAAATTGTTCAACAATGAACTAAACAACTACTTGAGTTGCTAAGAAGATGGGAGTAACAGGAAAACATTTCACAGTAACATACCTTGTAATCATAGATCCGGTTCACTGACTCAAGAAATACTGAATCATACTCGGAATCTGTTTTTTCACACTCTCTTGGCTGAAAGCTCATCATTAGGCTACAGTCCTTTGCAGTAGCAGAAATAAGGAAGTCCCTGATAATCTTACAGCTCTTGTCCAAAGAAAGAGAATGCAACACTGCGTACTTGCGCAAGAGCTCAGCATCACTTATATTTTTGCAGACCAAACAAGGCTGAGAAGTGATATTGTAATACAGATGAATTGCCCCTTCGATGTCATGATCATCCAGTTTTTGAGTGGCCAAAAGTTTATCCAATACTCCAGATTTATATATTGCCTCTGACAGGAGCTCAATAAAGTCAGAAAGCTGAAGACCACTAACCTTGCTCAGATCTTCAAGACACTTTTCTGTTTCATTAGGATGGACCTTATCTGCACCACCTCCCATGCCACCAAAAACTAAGGAGCCATTCACAAAAATCCTGAAATTGTTCTGAGGAGTCGAGAAAAATGACTTGATGGCCGTGTGTATTCTTTCTTTTGATCCAGAAAATAGATCAAGAGGATCATACTCACTTGTCTTCGATACCTGAAATTTGTTTAAAAATATGTTTGAAATCAACCTGGTTTCAAAAACCAATAGATATATAACAGTACTACAAGAGTGTTATCTCTGAATGTCAAAATAAGACTGCTTTGTTGTCTTTCAGTGAGCAAAGAGTAGTCGTAGATTCCATATTCAAGCATAGCTAAAATTAGGATGCAGTCTGGTGTTCAAGATTGACATACCTCCCCCTGATGAAATTTGAGGTGTTGATGCATCTTATATCGTGTTACTTGTTTTTTAATAGAGTTTTCCTTTGATATATATTCTGACGATGGAAGAAACCCACATTTGGCCTGGAAAGCGAAGTGTGTCAGTTGAAAATACATGACAAAATAAATAGGAAAAAAAGGAAGGCCAGAATGTACCTTTATCTCCACAGCGATGCAACTGCTACCTCTAGATTTTCCTGTGAAGCAAATACAAATTTAGATGCAAGAAACCTAGCACAGAATTTCTAATAGCATAAAACTAATGTAAAGAATTATCAAATCATTTATCATGATACAGTGACCATTTCTGGACCAGCTACTCTTTCTGAACAGGAACCAAAGCTTTTGCAGTCAAACTAGACATAATGCAGCGTATATCACAATCTGTAAAATCCAAGACATTTCACTTTCTATCTTCTGATTAATGGAGCAGGCAAATATCTAGTAGAGTTTCAAAGAACGTGTGGCCTTGGCATAAAACAGTACAGTTTTCTTGGAGAAAACTTGGCTAGGCACCTATTTTGATCCTATCCATCTGGCTTTAGCAACTAACATTATAATACCTAAACCACGATGAACTGCAAACTTTTTTGTGAGAGATATGAATCGAGAACTTCACAAAGAAGCTCAACGTACATAATATAGGTAAAATAAAAAACTAAGTAGTAACAGTCATGCTGAAAATGTTCCATTAAAACTTCAGTGCATAAATTATGCTCAGAAGAGACAGGATGCAGTGAAGAAATAAGATCAAGCTGCCAAAACTTACCAGAAAACAAGGAGTGGTCGGATATTAGTAGAGCAGAATCAGCGCTAGTATCAATTGCACTTGCATTCACTCGCCAAGTAGGACGGGCACTGAGCACATTCTTTCCAACGATCTCCAAGAAATCCTTAGACACACGGACACGAACCTGCAGTATGAAAAGATGACACTGTTATCAATAGTTGAGCATATCCAAAGAATTATGCCAATATTAAGAGGCAGTACTTCTAGAAAAAAAGTTTCAGATTGTTGTTTCTAACAAAAAGATCACTATAACAAACATAATTGAGTTGAATATAGCCGTACCCCACCATCAACGTGATTGGCACCGAGATGTTGGCTCATGACGTGTACTGCATAGGCTTGTGGCAACAAATCCTGTTTAACAGACTCAACCAATTCTGGTATCTCTCCCCACAGAAGTTGCTCAAAACTTGAGAAGACTACACAATTTGGTGCTGGTTGTGCCTTGTCATTTAGGATCTTCTTGGCCCGCAGTACCTTGCCAAGCTGTAAGCAAACCAAAAGGAGATCAACAGAGTACATTTCCTCTAGACTTGTCATACCAAGGAAAAACATGTGTCCGAAAGCAAAATGCAAAATAATGGGAACGAAATACAGAGGGTGTATGTTGCCTGGTTAGAAATGGCTAAAAGACTGGAAGTGACAAATACACCTAACCCCAGCTCTCATGTTTGAAGAATTCAGCGGAACAGGATGCCCAAACAGGCTGTAACTGTATTTGGTAGACAACCTATACATAATTTCAACATATACATAACTTAGCATCTCTGGTTCTAAAGCCATCACTTCCCGAATAGGGACACCAGATCTAGGCTGGTACAACCGCATCCGTGCAGCACACATCAAGTCCACAAACTGACAGCAGTACATGAAAGCTAAGCACCACATTAACACAAGAGGAAGAACCCACGACTCGGAGCATACCATGGAAGGGGATGAGCCAGTGTAGCTGAGGATAAGATTCGCCGCGCCCTCTCCTTTGTAGACCCAGTCCTCGGCATCTCCCGCTTGCAGAACCGCCTCCATCTCCGCCCAGAATCTGCAGCCATTACGACGAGATTACTCGAGCGGATCGAATCGAACCGAGGAACTCAACAGTAATCGGGAAAGCACAAGCAAAAGGGTTCATCAGAAACGGGAAGGAAACAGGTGAATGCATCTGGCAAGGGGCCAGCCAACTGGTTATCTCCGCTTGCTGTAGCGCGACACCAAAACCCCACGCCCGAAAAACAAAATCACCGCGATCGAGCTTCTCTCGCTGGTTCGGTGCCGCATTCCATCGAGCAGATGGCGGGTGGCTGCAGCGGAGCGAACGAGTCGAGTAGAGTAGAGTCGATGCGCGGCGTGAGTGCTTGCTTACCGGAGGAGGGGCCGCGCTTCGCTTTGCGGTTGGACGGACCGTGCGTGCTCCGGCGAGATGCCCGGAGGAGAGGAGTGGAGGGCGGCTGCAGTGCAGCAGGACCGAGACCCGCGGCGAAGATCGCAACTCCCGGTCAGCGCCGCCTCGCGCCGCCGCTGCTAGCGGTGCCGTCGAGGAATCCGGAGGAGGAAAGGAAAATCGCAGCAGATTCCGAATGATTCCCGGGAACTGGATGGGACGGGGACGTGGTAAAAAAGAGTGGACGCCACGCTGACGGCGCGTCTCTGCCTAGTCCAGACAGCGTGCCGATGACGGCGATGCCTAACACCAGAATTGACTTGTTGTGCCGACCCGTCAAGACTCGCGGACTCGTGTTGGACTAGAAGGCTAGAAGCCCAGGTGTGCCTGTGCGCTCCTCTTCCTCCTGCCGTCTCTTTGCTTTCTCTGTTTGCTCCGCCGTGTAGGCTCTCTCGGTCAGGGCAACCAGGAGGGAGGAGGGAGTGTCTCTATTTGCCGTTAAAAAATACTACCTGTCGACTTGGATTTGTATACAGGTAAAACAGAAATCTCAGACTAACAACTGAACTGTGCAGATTTCTAAAATATATATACTCCATATTTGTGTCCTTATTGTTTACAGTTAATTAGATCCAAATTGACAAACCACAATAACCCACTGACGTGAAGTAAAGCAAACTAAATTGCCCCAGAAACAATCGCCCTTCGTCTGGCGGCATCATCTCGAGACATACGTCGCCTTGAGGCGAATGCTGAACGCTCCAATATCTTGCGACAGGTTGGTCACGGCCTCACGACTTCGCCTTCAAAGTTGAAGCAAGTCTTCCTCACAGCATAGATGTACACATTTGACAGAATGCTTGAATATCAAAATCTTATAGGCACCCGATCTATTCATGTAGTGAGGTTACATGTATCAAACTCATACCTCAAAGATTGAGCACAACACATGTATTGCAACCTATATATTTGGCTGCAAAGACAACCAAACACGTAATGAAGGGTAACAAGAATGATGAGTTGCCACAAATGATGGACTGCACGCCCAAGCTTTACTTGATGAATATATTAGGGAACAAATTGTTCCTAAAACACTTGTTCAGCTCTTACAAGATCTAACTTCTGACGGTTACAACTATCTCCCAGAATGTTACAAAATCACAGTACAAAGAGAATAACCAAGGGAACAGATACTCTTCAAGGATTGGTGAGAGCCTGGGGTAAACTGTAGTACAACAGAGTTCAGATGCAACAGGTTATCTGACGGGACAACAAAGAGAGCACAGCTGAATATCGCGACCAGCAGGTCTCCCTTGCCTGACAAAATTTTCAATGCCATTCCTTCAAGTCGGATAGCTTAGTTCATGATATTACTCACACGGAATGCGATGTTGGACATCACAGCAGTTCATGTGCATGGCGGTAATATCTATTGATGTACTTCGCCTGAAGAACAATGTATACAAAGTTAAATCCAAAGCATCTTCAAACAGTCCTTTCAAAGAAATAGTGAGCAACCCTCCTGCTTACCTTGACGTTGCTTACATCAGGAGTGTCATCGGTTTTTACAGGATAAAATTTGTAAAATCGGATATTTGCATATGCCTCTTTCAACTTAGGATCCAGATCATCAATAGCTTTCTTTCTGGCATCTTTAGCCTGCATAAGTTTTGGAGAAACATAGAGTATTACATTTACATCAAAATCTTTGGTGAAGGTAATAACAGTTTGCTTCACTGCAAACCTGTTTCAGCTCTCTCTTCCTCTCTCTAACCCTCTCCTTGATGAAGTCCTGTCAATGAAATGTGGCAGCAATTAAGGAAGGAGTTTAACGAGTTAATGACTGTAGGCTATGCTAAATATATTCTGTATAACAGACAAACGCAAAATTTATTGAATACACAGGCACCTACTGTAGGCTATGCTAAATATATTCTGTATAACAGACAAACGCAAAATTTATTGAATACACAGGCACCTTAAATTTTTCTTTCTCCTCTTCTGGTAAAACCTCATCTTTAACTTTCTCATCAATAAAATCCTGCAATGTGATGCAATGATTCAACACAGATGCCCTTCCATGGGTAGGATCAGAAAGAACCAAAACAATTCCACGCATACCGTCATATCATCCATTTCCCAGTCAAAGTCACATACTATCTGCAAAATGAAAAATACAGTGATTTGGAGCAACACTTAAACAGTATTAGAAATAAAAGGTGAAAAGTCAACTACTTAAGGATTTATGTACACTTCCGAGTAGTTTCCACATTGCATTGCATTAGCTAAAAAGGGATAATGGGATGAGCAGTCCGTTCAGAGAAATCAAAGGTTGGCACCAATAGCAGGAAATAATTATCCCTGTTTAGCTTGGCAGATAAAAATAAACATGATTTAAGGCCCATTTTGCCCAAAACCATGAGTTATCCAATAAACCAGTTACCCAAAAAGGTAGCTCACTAAATAAGCATGAGCAGCTGCCAGAGATAAATTCATGCCCGTGAAGGCATAAGATAAACAACTTAGTATGTTTACACCGATGACGCGTCTATCATCAACAGCCTAGTGTTGATTAAGCCAGTAGGTGGCACCAGTAGTATTTGGGTTTGTTTTGACCTCACTACCGTGGACGGCCACATCAGCACAAGAAAGCATTAACTCGTAGGCTGGTTATCATGCAATTGATACAAATTCTACAGGTCCAAAGAAAGAACCAAAAAGTTAACTGGAGAAACGGCATGCAGATTCTTTCATAACCCAAGCTGAGGTTGCCAGAAAATCCATTAAATTACTGCATAGTAATTATATTAATTGAGACAATTAAAAGCATCCCAGCCAGTGCAGAGCTGAGCAAGATTTTAGAAGGGGCCAAAAAGAGTAGAATAGATATGGGATGGCCACTCTAAAGTGTTGTTATATATGGCCTACAGTGTCACATTAGGGTTTAGGGGGGCAGGGGCCATTCTGGCCCCTGGTCCCAACCTACAACTAGATTCAGTCATCATAACTTGATTACGGAGACTGCATGCTGCACACATTTAGAAATTTCTGTCAGTAATTATGACTCCTCCAGTCCTCCTTGAGTAATAATGAACGGCCTATTTTAAGAAGAAAAGAGAAATAGCATTCATTCATGACATGATTATATATGAATTATTTCTAACATGGTGTCATAGACCTACTGACAGAAGCTTACCGGGGGTTCTAGAGGATACATGATATTGACAACTGTATCATCTTCTTCTTCAGGAGGAGTGAGTGGCATATAATCTGCAACATTATGGAAAGAAGATAAGTGTTCCTGCCCATTTCCTCGGGAAAAGTATCATTGCAAGAGGTTTATGAGCACATAAACGTTCTAATCAACCAGCGGTACAACGTAACGATGTGTGTGGGGATCCGAAAACTAGGTTTTGGCAGGTCTGTTGGGTTCTTGTGCGATCAATGCCCTTGGCATGCTTGCATTGTGATCACATTACTCTATGCTAGTTTCACGATTGCCGCTCTTTACCACCATCAAAGATCAACCATATACACCGTTGAAAAAAAAGCTTGGATGTGGGCTATTAAATATGCGCAACCCCATTCAATATATTAAAAGGCAGCTGGCACTAGGATGCACCCTCCCTCATTCCCGGCCAGGCCCACACTGAGCCTGTCTAGCCTATAGACGCCATATCATCTCGTACCAGACACTTCTTGGAACACTGATGCCATTTTTGTTCTAGAAATTAGTCCAGCAAAAGAATACCAGCAAACCGATCCATCACAGTCTACCACCATTACACTTGTCTAGCGTCATGTGACTTCACTGCGACCCCAATGAAGTAAATAAAGATTAGGAAAATGTGTGTCATCCCATGACAAATACTGCAGCATTGCAAACCATTAAACTAAGACATGGTCACATTTCTGACAAGTATTATGCACATATTTGAACAGTGTAGTTTACATATTCTTGGACTGGACCAAACAAGCACATGTACAGTAATGGTACCACAGAATCTGTAAGCAACAATAGATGTTTCTGCAGACACAGAAGACAGGCCTATGAAAAACAATCCCAATTCAGCTTACAGGGCATGCAGTAGTCAAACTTCTTGACTCGCTCAGTTTTGAGATGCTTGAGGGCAGACCTGCCATAAATATAAACTTAGGATGCTGTGGCAAGTCTTAAAAAAAACATAGAGGCTCAACATGGGTGGAAAACCATGTCACTGTCTGACCATGTTCCCCCACAAATATAAATAATTAAAAGCAACAAAATGGCCCTGAACCATGGATCCTTATTGAGGTATTAAAATAGCAGAAATAATACTGACCTTCGCTGAGTGCAGCCAAGAGTGAATATTTTTGTTTTTAAACTGTCAATCCTGCTGAGCCTGTAGACAAATCAGGAGTCAATTAACAAAATGCAACTACGATTACATGGGAAATAAGGCAAGAATATATTGTCGCCAGAAACAGAAGAAATATAATTAAACATAAATAGGATGGAAGTACCGATCCTCCAGAGGGACATAAGGTAGCCAGGCCATCTTCATTGCCTTCATAGGTACTATTTCTTCATTCTCCCTTTGGACAGAATTTATACCAATTTTATCTGATGGAGGGAATGGACAGTCAACCTGCATAAAAGAAGAAGAAAAGACGAGAGATTATAAAATCCACCAGAATGGCAAAGTTAGCAAGTATATGAGTGAAACATAAAACAGACACATGAGAAACCAGGCCAAACAGTGATAAACGATATACTAGGAAAAGAAATACTTAAGACAGGCATAAAAAAGGCCAACGGTACTAAATGTCCTTAAAAGAACCCAGACCAGTGAATATTTTAGACTTGCAGTATCAAAGTCACCTTAGTAACATCAACCATCATGGTTAATGGAGCTCCCAACCATTTGTGCATAGATTTCTTACTTGTAACTGTTAATCATTAAAAAAACATATGCATTACCTATCCTGCACAGTTGACCACTTTTAACTTGAAGTACAACTAGGCTAGGGTCATTATAAATAACAAAGTACAAATTTTCCGTCATGTATTAATATAACATGGCTGACACAAACATGAGAAAAACATGAAACTAAAGATGATGTGTAACTGGGAAAGAATTTATGTGTTTGCATTTTCTATCAATATAATCCAGAACTTAAAATGGGATAAACAACACGGACTTACAGCAACTACAATAGGAATAAGCACTATCTTCGATTCACCATTAACATCCAATAGCTGAGCTGCATACCAACAGAAATAAGCCCATTAGACTGATTATATAAATATTGTGAAGCTACTGGGATGCACAGCGAATATTTCAGCATTAATAAACCATTGAACAGTAGCTCTACAACATGGTTACTGAATTTCACTTTCAACTATTATTCTGATATTTGAACTTCACAGCAAATATGTATTCCTAGATGACCGTTTAAAAAGCTTTTTATCAAACACACGTACAAATGCAGATCATTTTGTATTAAAGGAAAAATGGCACAAAGAAAATCCAATAAAGAAAAAGCAAAAATAAATGTGAAGAGAAGAAAACAACAAAGAATCTGAGTATAATGGCTAAGCCTGCCAACACAACTGCCGCTGCCCCTGCTGCAACTGATAACACCAGTTTACTGCACAGCGCTAAAATATTGCCAAGCTAATATGCGTCAAGAGACTGGAAGTATAACTAGAAAGGTAGCACAAGAGTAAGCATACTTACGCTCAGTGCTTCCAAATAAGTAAACCGTCTTCCCATAAAGCTTCCCACCTTCTTCTAGAGCTTTCTGTTCACAAACAATAAACCATGTACCACAATGTAAGAAAACCTAATATTAAAAGGAAGACTGAAGAATATGTGTCCATCATACCTCTAAATTTTCAAAGTTCCAGTTGAACTCCTTTATCTTATCAATATTTTCCCACTGCAAATGACAGGACCAGAAAGAGATATACATTAGAAGTAAGGCCAAATGCAAAACAAATTTTGCGTGCATGTGGAAGTGTCACTCCAGACGCAATAAAGAATCAAAGAAAAAATCAAGGACAGAAATGCACACGAACCTCAGTCCCAATAGGAAATGCCGACAACCAAAGATCCTCCTGAAAAAAGCAATAGACAGTTAGGCCAGAAGCGACAAAAGCAATATAGCAAAATCATAAACAAGGGCACAAGGTGTATCCTGTTTCAAGTGAAGCATCTAACGAACTCAGTCAAACAAGCCAAATCATAACACAGCTACTAAAAATGGCCACCCCAGTAAACAAATGAAATGTGTAGAGAGTTGCAGTAAAAAATAATCTGCCTATCATTGACCGAACAGAAATTTGTTTTGTAAAATCTGTAAACCTTACATTGCACCTGTGTCAAAACATGTGTAGAAAACATCATTATGATCATAGCTTACACTTTAGCCTACATTAGGGACACAGAAACATTCCCTGTTAACAGTCATATCTGATACATGGAAAGACTTCAGAATACATCAGTTACTACCATTGCAGTGGACAAACTTCAGCACGATGCACATGGAGAATTAAAAACCACCAGTGGCAAATGCACCAAATCAACAGCACGCATTCCAGGAGATAAACACTCTCCAGTGAAATGAACAAATCCTATACTCCAACCAAATCTAGCAACAAAACAACCGCAGTGCAATCTCACGTTTCAGTACCGCACACAACAACAAAAACATTTGGATCGCCAACGCATCTCCTAATCAAAACACTGCAAAGCTCTGCAGCAAAGAGCAGCACCAAGACCAATAACGCCCAATCCTACTCGGCTACACGAATACCTAGCAAGCCGAAGCACGCATCACGAGTGGCAGGCAGGCAAGCGAATAACACGGGGAAGCATCCTCACCAGATTGCGCTGCTCGGGGAAGTACTCCGCCTCGGGCTTGGGCGGCTTGGGCTCCGTGTCGGCACTCTTCTTCGGCCGACCCCGCGCGGCCGGCGGCTTGGGCTCCGTCTTGGCACTCTTCCTCGGCCGGCCCCGCACGGCCGGCGCCTTCGCCTCCGCCTCCGCCGGGGGGTCCTCTGCCGCGCGCTTCTTGCCCTTGGGACGCGCCATATCCTCGCTCTCTCGCTGTCTGGATTGCTGCTAGGGTTAGGGTTTCGGTACGCTCGGTCCGATTGGGGATTGAGATCTCTTTTGGGGATTTGTATTTATGCGTTGGTGGCAGAGGGGGGATGAGTTTCGATTTGGGGGAAGCGGCGCGTGAAATGGACGCGACGCAAATTTGAAGCGGGGAGCCGACGGGGAGAAGAGGAGAGACGGCGGCGGGGGGAGCGTGGCCTGGGGTGTCCGATGGGCTTCGGGATCCGTCGGATCGGAGGGGGGCGGTCCTGGGCCGTCAGATCGGATGCGGGCGCGGGGATCCAGAGAGTGCGAGGAGGTTTCTGTTCGATGTCTGCGTGGAGTGCGCTGTCGGTTTGGGGCGGCCGGATTCAAACCTGGTGAGAGTGACGGGTTGGGCCGACATGGCAAAAGTCTTTGGTGCCGTTGTCATTCGGCCCATGTTCTTTTTTGACAGACATTCGGCCCATGGTTTTTAGACCACGGGTTGGGACGCATGGGGCTTGGCTGGAATTGGTCACTCCGGCCCTCCCTTTATGTTACTGATTTTTTTTCTCTGACAGTAAATCAGTAATACTAAGTTTGCATTTCAACAAAAAACAAAGTGAGCTAAATACACCCGCAGTCTTATTTTTATTTTCGCGGTATCAGTTTAGTCCTAAAACTATGAAACTGAACCATTTAGTCCTGATTTTATTATAAGTGGTGTACACGTCGGCTCAGGGGTGTTTGGTTGGAGTCTTGCCGTCGCGGCGGATGGAAATTTTTACACGAAACCTTCTATAAAAACGTGGCCATCTTCCTCTATCTGTTTCCTCGTCCTCTCTATTTTCTGTTTGAGCTCTCCGTTTCCTCGTCCTCTCTTCTCAATCGCCGCCGCCGCTGCCGCAATGACAACGAGGTCGATGGCCAGCGCCTCCACGTCAGGGAAAAGAAAGAAGGCGGATTCAGCCAAACGCAAAAACTCCTGCCAAACGCCCCTCATCCGACGAGCTACAGTTCTTCTTTTTATGCATGCAACATCTTAACCGAAGTCCCTTTCTTGCAGCGAGTGAAGAGGAGTTTGCTGCTTGAGTGACTCTCCATGGACTTTGAGCTTGAGTGATTCTACGTGGCAAAGTCTGTCTAGGCCCACATTTCGCCAGCCAAAGCATACACTGGTTGCCCGATTCATCATTTAATGCCTCATCTCGAAAGACCTTTTTGTTGGGGATTTTATTGTTAAACCACCGCGATCGAGCTTCTCTCGCTGGTTCGGTGCCGCATTCCATCGAGCCGATGGTGGGTGGCTGCAGGCAGCGGAGCGATCGAGCCGAGTCGAGTCTATGCGCGGTGTGAGTGCTTGCTTACCGGAGGAGGGCCGCGCTCTCCTTTGCGTTGGATGGACCGTGCGTGCTCCGGCGAGATGCACGGGGGAGAGGAGTGCAAGGGCGGCTGCCGTGCAGCAGGGCCCCGCGGCGTAGATCGCTACTCCCGGTCAGCGCCGCCTCGCGCTGCTGCTGCTGCTAGCGGTGCCGTCGAGGAATCCGGGGGAGGAAAAGAAAGCTGCAGCAGATTCCGACTGATTCCCCGGAACTGGATGGGACGGTGACGTGGTAAAAAAGAGTGGACGCCACGCAACGGCGTGTCTCTGCTGCATGTGGCAGGTTGCCTCCAGACAGCATGCCGATGACGACATGCCTGCCACCAGACTTGACTTGTTATGCCGACCTGTCAAAGACTCGCTGACTCGTAGTGGAACGAGCGGTGCGCTCCTCTTTCTCCAGTTCTCCTGCCGTATCTTTGCTCTGTATTGCCAGGAGTAATAAGGTGTGTGTAAGACAGAAGTCTCAACAACGATGATGGACTAACAACTGAACTGTGCAGATTTCTAAAGAAATATTTGTGTTCGGTTATTGTCTACAGTTTATTAAATCCAAATTAACAAACCACAATGACCAACTGACGTTAAGTAAAGCAAACAAAATTGCCCCAGAAACAGTCGCCCTTCGCCTGGCGTTGTTCTCTCGAAAGAGAATATACACGGCCGCCTTGAGGCCAATGCTGAACAGTCCAATATCCTGCGACAGGTTGGTCACGGCCTCACGACTTCGCCTTCAAAGTTGAAGCAAGTCACAGCACAAATGTACGCATTTGACAGAATGCTTGAACATCAAAAATCTTATAGGCACCGGATCTGTTCATGTAGCGAGGTTACATGTAACAAAGTCAGACCACAAGATTGAGCACAACAAATGTGTTGCAACCTGTATTATTTGGCTGCACAGACAACCAAACAGGTTATGAAGGGTAACAAGAATGATGAGTTGCAGCAAAAGATTCAAGGACTGCACGCCCAAGGTTTACTTATGATTATTAGGGAATAAATTGTCCCCAAACACTTGTTCAGCTTTTGCAAGATCTACCTTCTGACGGTTACAACTATCTCCCAGAATGTTACAAAATCACAGTACAAAGAGAATAACCAAGGGAACCTGCAACAGAGTTCAGATGCAACGGGTTATCTGATAGGACAACAAAGAGAGCCCAGCTGAATATGCCAACCAGCAGGTCTCCCTCGCCTGACAAAAATTTCAATGCCATTTCTTCAAGTTGGATAGCTTAGTGTATGATATTACTCACACGAAATGCGATGTTTGACATCACAGCAGTTCATGTGCATGGCCGTAATATCTATTGATGTACTTCGCCTGAAGAACAATGTATACAAAGTTAAATCCAAAGCATCTTCAAACAGTCCTTTCAAAGAAATAGTGAGCAACCCTCCTGCTTACCTTGACGTTGCTTACATCAGGAGTGTCATCGGTTTTTACAGGATAAAATTTGTAAAATCGGATATTTGCATATGCCTCTTTCAACTTAGGATCCAGATCATCAATAGCTTTCTTTCTGGCATCTTTAGCCTGCATAAGTTTCGGAAAACAGAGTATTACATTTACATCAAAATCTTTGGTGAATGTAATAACATTTTGGTTCATCGCAAACCTGTTTCAGCTCTCTCTTCCTCTCTCTAACCGTCTCCTTAATGAAGTCCTGTCAATGAAATGTGGCTGCAATTTAGGAAGGACTTTAACGACTTAACGACCTTACGCTATGCTAAATATATTTTTTACAACCTTCAAACGCAAAATCTATTGAATATGCAGGCACCTTAAATTTTTCTTTCTCCTCTTCTGGTAAGACCTCATCTTTAACTTTCTCATCAATAAAATCCTGCAATGCGATACAATGATTCACAACACAGATGCCCTTCCATGAATAGGATTGGAAAGAACCAAAACAAAGTCCATCCGTACCTTCATATCATCAATTTCCCAGTCAAACTCGCATACTATCTGCAAAATGAACAGCAAAAGGTAAATACAGTGATTTGGAGCAACACTTAAACAGGATTAGAAATAAAAGCTGAAAAGTCAACAAGTCAAGGATTTATGTACACTTGGAGTAGTTTCCACATTGCATTGCATTAGCTAAAAAGGGATAATGGGATGAGCAGTCTGTTCAGAGAAATCAAAAAGGTTACAATAGTGTCACATATGCACTGATAGCATGAAGAATTTCTTTGGAGGGGGGCAGGGCCCATTCTGGCCCCTGATCCCAACCTGTGCCTAGATTCAGTCAACACAACTTGATTACAGAGACTGCGTGATGTACACACATTGTTTTATTTAGAAACTTCTATCAGTAATTATGACTCCTTGAGTAATAATGAACGGCCTATTTTAAGAAGAAAAGAGAAATGGCATTCATTCATGACATGATTACATGTGAATTACTTCAAACATGGTGTCATAGACCTAGTGAAAGAAGCTTACCGGGGGTTCTAGAGGATAAATGAAATTGACAACTGTATCATCTTTTTCTTCAGGAGGAGTAAGTGGCATATAATCTGCAACATTATGGAAAGACGATTAAGTGTTCCTGCCCCTTTCCTCAGGAAAAATATCATTGCAAGAGGTTTATGAGCACATAAACGTTCTAATCAACCAGCGGTACAACGTAATGATGTGTGGGGGGATTCGAAAGCCAGGGTTTGGTGGGTCTGTTGGGGTTTTGTGTGATCAATGCCCTTGGCATGCTTGCACACTATCAGTGATCACATTACTCTCTGCTAGTTTCACGATTGCCGCTCTTTAACACCATAAAAGACCAACCCAATACACCGTTGAAAAAAAGGCTTGGATGTTGGCTATTAAATATGCGCATCAACATTCACTATTTTATAAGGCAGCTGGCGCTAGGATGCACCCTCCCTCGTTCCCGGCCAGGCCCACACCGAGCCTGTCTAGGCTATAGACGCCGTATCATCTCGTACCGGACACTTCCTGGAACACTGATGCCATTTTTGTTCTAGAAATTAAATGCAGTCGTCCAGCAAAAGAAAACCAGCAAACTAATCCATCAGTGTACCATCATTACAGTTGTCTAGCGTCATGTGACTTCACTGCGATCCCAATGAAGTAAATAATAATTAGCAAAATGTGTGACATTCCATGACAAATACTGCTGCATTGCAAACCATTAAACTAAGATGTGTAGTCACATTCCTGACGAGTATTATGCACAGATTTGAACAGTGTAGTTTACATATTCTTGGACTGGACCAAACAAATACATGTACAGTAATGGTACCACAGAATCCGTAAGCAACAATAGATATTTCTGCATACACAGAAGACAAGCCTATGAAAAACAATCCCAATTCAGCTTACAGGGCATGCAGAGTAGTCAAAATTCCTGACTCGCTCAGTTTTGAGATGCTTGAGCGCACACCTGTCATAAATATAAACTTAGGATGCTGTGGCAAGTCTTGGAAAAAACATAGAGGTTCAACATGGGTGGAAAACCATGTTACTGTGTGACCATGTTCCCCCAAAAATATAAATAATTAAAAGCAACAAAATAGTGCTGAAGCATGGATCCTTATTGAGGTATTAAAATAGCAGAAATAATACTGACCTTCGCTGAGTGCAGCCAAGAGTAAATATTTTTGTTTTTAAACTGTCACATCTGCTGAGCCTGTAGACAAACCAGGAGTTAATTAAACAAAATGCAAAACTACGATCACATGCTAAATAAGGTAAGGATTAATAGTTGCCAGAAACAGAATAAATATAATTAAACATAAATAGGATGGAAGTACCGATCCTCCAGAGGGACATAGGGCAGCCAGGCCATCTTCATTGCCTTCATAGGTACTATTTCTTCATTCTCCCTTTGGACAGATTTTATACCAATTTTATCTGACGGAGGGAATGGACAGTCAACCTGCATAAAAGAAGAAGAAAAGACGAGAGATTATAAAATCCACCAGAATAGCAAAGTTGGCAGGTATATGATTGAAACATAAAACACACAGGAGAAACCAGGCCAAACAGTGATAAACTATGTGCAAGGAAAAGAAATACTTAAGACTGGCATAAAAAAGGTCAACAGTACTAAATGTCCTTAACAGAACCCAGACCAGTAAGTGTTTTGAACCTGTAGTATCAAGGTCACCTCAGTAACATCAACAGTCATGTTTAATGGAGCTCCTAACCATTTGTTCATAGATTTCTTACTTGTAACTGTTGATCATAAAAAAACATATGCATTCCCTATCCTGCACAGTGGACCACATTTAATTTGGAAGTACAAATAGGCAAGGGTCATTATAAATAACAAAGTATACATTTTCCATCATGCATAAATATAACATGCCTGACACAAACATGAGAAAAACATGAAACTAAAGATGATGTGTAACTGGGAACGAATTTATGTGTTTGCATTTTCTATCAATGTATTCCAGAACTTAAAATGGGATCAACAGCACAATAGCGGACTTACAGCAACTACAATAGGAATAAACACCATCTTCAATTCACCATTAACATCCAATTGCTTAGCTGCATACCAACAAAAATAAGCCCATTAGACCAATTATATAAATATTGTGAAGCTACTGGGATGCACAGGGAATATTTCAGCATTAATATACCATTGAAAGGTAGCTCTACAACATGGTTACTGAATTTCACTCTCAACTAATTATTCTGATATTGAAACTTCACAACAAATATGTATTCCTAGATGATCATTTAAAAAGCTTTTTCTCAAACACACGAACAAATGCAGATAATTTTGTATTAGAGGAAAAATGCCACAAAGATAACAACATCAAGCAAAAGCAAGGAAAATCCAACAAAGAAAAAGAGAAAATAAATGCTAAGAGAAGAAAACAACAAAGAATCTGAGTATGATGGCTAAGCCTGCCAACACAACTGCCACTCCCGCAGCTGCAACTGATAACACCAGTTTACTGCACAGTGCTAAAATAATACCAAGCTAATATGTATCAAGAGACTGGAAGTATAACTAGAAAGGTAGCACAAGAGTAAGCATACTTACGTTCAGTGCTTCCAAATAAGTAAACCGTCTTCCCATAAAGCTTCCCACCTTCTTCTAGAGCTTTCTGTTCACAACAATAAACCATGTACCACAATGTAAGAAAACCTAATATTAAAAGGAAGACTGAAGAATATATGTCCATCATACCTCTAAATTTTCAAAGTTCCAGTTGAACTCCTTCATCTTATCAATATTTTCCCACTACAGATGACAGGACCAGAAACAGATATACATTAGAAGTAAGGCCGAATGCATAACAAATTTTGCGTGCATGTGGAAGTGTGTCACTCCAGACAAACAAAGAATTAAAGAAAATCACGGACAGAAATGCGTACAAACCTCAGTCCCAATAGGAAATGCCGACAACCAAAGATCCTCCTGAAAAAAGCAATACACCGTTAGGCAAGGAGCGGTAAGAACAATATAGCAAGATCATAAACAAGGGCACAAGGTGTATCCTGTTTCAAGTGAAGCATCTAACGAACTCAGTCAAACAAGCCAAATCATAACACAGCTACTAAAAATGGCCACCCCAACAAACGAAATGTGTAGAGAGATGCAGAAATAAAGAACTGCTGATCATTGACTGAACAGAACATTAGTTTTGTAAAATCTGTAAACCTTACATTGCACCTGTGTCAAGACGTGTGGAAAAAACGTCCTTATGATCATAACTTACACTTTAGCCTACATTAGAGACACGGAAACATGCCCAGTTGACAGCCATCTGATACAAGAAAGGACTTCAGAATACAACAATTACTACCATTGTAGTGGCAGACTTCAGAACGATGCATGTAGAGAACTAAAAAACCTTAGCAGGAAATGCACCAACTCAACAGCACGCAATCCAGGAGATAAACATTCTCTAGTGAAATGAATAAATCCTACACCCCCAACCAAGTCGAGCCACACAAACAACCGCAGTGCAATCTCCATTTCAGTATTGCACACAACAACAAAATCATTTGGATCGCCAACCTATCTCCTAATCCAACCACTGCAAAAGCTCTGCAGCAAAGAGCAGCAGAAAGACCAATCAAGCCCACCACTACTCGGCTACACGAATACTACCCAGCAAGCCGAAGCACGCATCACGAGGGGCAGGCAGGCGAGGAACACGTGGAAGCTTCGTCACCAGATTGCGCTGCTCGGGGAAGTACTCCGCCTCGGGCTTGGGCGGCTTGGGCTCCGTGTTGGCACGCTTCGGCCGCCCCCGCGCTACTGCGGCCGGCGGCTTGGGCTCCGTCCTGGCACTCTTCTTCGGCCGGCCCCGGCCCCGCACGGCCGGCGCCTCCGCCTCGGCCTCGGCGTCCGCAGCCGCCGCGCGCTTCTTGCCCTTGGGACGCGCCATGTCCTCTCTCTCTCTCGCTGTCTGGATTGCTGCTAGGGTTAGGGTTTCGGCTTCGCTCGGTCCGATTGGGGATTGAGATCTCCTTGGGGATTTGCATTTATGCGTTGTTGGCAGGAGAGTTTCGATTTGGGGGAAGCGGCGCGTGAAATGAACGCGACGTACATTTGAAGCGGGAAGCTGACGGGGAGAAGAGGAGAGAAGGCGGCCGGGGGGAGCGTGGCGTGGGGTGGCCGCTGGGCGGTCATGGGCTGTGCTGGGGGCGGTCATGGGCCGTCGGATCGCACTGCGAGGAGGTTGCTGTTCGTTCGTTGTCTGCGCCAGATTCAAACTTATCTATAATCTCTACTAGCTAAGTGCCAGTGCGCATGATGTTACTCTTCCCGAGCAATTTTGGCTTGATGATCCCCCAATTCTATAATTCTCCTGTTGCTCAAAGATGTAACCATTATTTGATGAATGAAAGTTTTACCCGTTCAAAAAAAAAAAGCTAAGTGCCAGTGCGTTGCAACGGAGAGATAAACATCATATTACTTAATAAAAACAAAGACAAACATGAAAGGATTAACATGTACGGAGTAGTCATTGTATCGGATAACAAGGCATTACTCTTATGTACATGTACATATTCTAAGTACTCGTTGCACCGTGAGAGGAAAACAAATAATACAATCGACATGTGAACATAACAACAGCAATTTACTGTCCCCGAGGTAATGACGATCAGGTAATGTGAAATATATGCTACATATTTGACACCAACAACGATGGACTGTGAGTCCATCCATTACCTGAACATGATGAATCATGAACCAATAAATCCTCTACAATTGAGGCTCAGCAGAAATTTTGGTACACAAAATGACAGTTGTTGCAGCAATATCACAAGTAGTGGTCTCGGGTATGGAACACATGTACACAACCATATCAGTTTGCTTTCTATTTGTACACTGAGCATTTATTTGGAGATGCCCTTCGATCCAATAATACATGTATATCGAGATTTGCACCAGGTTGTGCTAGGGCTGTCATCAACATCATTATTGCCAAGACAAATAAAGTTCAAATAATCATGAGGCTCATATATATCATAAAGACCTAACAAGGCCCTATATATTGTCTTGATCATTTGTGTTGTTTTGTTCTACAATATAAGTGAAAAATTGGGTGTGCTCTATCGGGGAAAATTAGGCACAAACAGAGATGCTCAATCGAACCTGCGAGTAAAGAATTCTTTGTGTAGGAGCACCAGTTGGCTTATCCTCGGGCAACACAGGAAGTACTATGTATGCAGAAAAACTCTCATTCGCCTTAATCTTGTTTGCAAACTTCAGAGTAATTTCAATTGGTACCAAATTGTTAGCCCCTGAAAGACAATGCATGGGATGACTTGTGTGCTCTGAAATCAGACCCTTGTGAAAAAACAGAGCAAATCAGACCCTTATGAGGAACAAAGTAACAACACCATGCATGCAATGGACAATTCGTACCATCTCAATGGCATTTCTTTACTGCTCTGATAACTTGGCATGAAGATAGTTCTTGATTCGATGAAATTTGTTTGCTTCGTTTTCTGTATCATCAGCCTGAAGGGAAACAAAAGTGTAGTAAGGCACTTGAACAAGAAAAGAATAACTGTAAATTGTAGGCATTTTCAATAGGGGAAACTGTCAGGTAAGCTTATGCTAAGACCCAAACCTAGCCTCAAGCTGCTCCAGCAGGTGACTTAACTTAAATCCATCAAAGAGGCATACATGATCTCTAGATTATACATAAAATAGCAGAAAAAACAAACATTACATAGTGAGTATAAAACAACCAGAAATTAAAGGAACTGTCCTCGCTTCCGCTTCGCATCGGCAGCGGGTCAGCATGCTTGTCCCCAACAAAAAAAGCAGGCAACTGTTATAGCAATACAATAGAAATAGTTGACACCGACCAAATTAAAGGACATGACAATTTTTATCATCGCACACATACTCATGAAACACCTTATTTGCTAATCAGAATCGAAGCACCATCTGGAAAATAAGTATCAGTAGATTTTACATTGCAGTATGCCCAGAGAAGGTGGCACCAAGACAGAAAAAACTGCCTATTTTTAAAGATAAAAGAGGATAAGCTGGAAACTAAAAACAACCAAAAGCTAAATACTCAAACCACCATCTATTCCAGGTAAATGATTAAATACTCCTACCTAATTTTCAAAGAGGAAAAGAAACACAAAAAACTAACTACTCAACCCTCCATTTAGAAGACTGAAGTTCATGGTTAATTCCACTCTTATTTACAAAAAAGTCATTGGTGCATAAAGACTGTTACCGAGAAACCATTATTGAAACCTTTTAACATTTTGAAACAAAAATGCATACAAATTACATTTTATATGGACGTTCTTGAGAGCAGTAAAGAAATGCCTTCATTATGAAAGGGGGAAATAAAACTCTGAATTGAACTACATGAACAGGAAACAGAATCATAGTATAACCTCAGCGTAAAATAAAGGCAACATAAATGGTGGCATAGCACCGCCTAAATAGCTTTGCATCTCTTACAATCACAGTCTCGATATCATGCAATATATGGATTTATGCCAAACTACAAATTTTAAGGGGGAAAAAGATCAAACAAATTCTAGAAAATAGCCTTGCATATATTATGGATTTGTGGCAAACTAACGATTCATGAGAAAAAAAAAGTAATTTTGCTAATATGTCCGGCATACATCATACAGCACAGTTAAAATTAATCTTCTTCATGTTTGGGCTTCAAATCAGAATGTGTGTAGCATGTGGAATATTAGCCAAGGCTCAGTTCACATGGATTGGCTGACAGCTGATGTGACTACGAATCAACGAAGACGGTGATGAGAGGATCTACCTTATTTGTGATTCGGATAAACACGGGGAGGCGGGTCGCTAGGAGCAGGGCGGGAACTACAGGTTGCAACTCTGTTGTTTGGTGCCCATGCTGACAAATCGGGGCGAGGAGAGAGGAGAAAGCTTGACTGCATTGTGACGCCGTCGCCCGTGAAGCCGTGCCCGCCCACATCTGGTGCTCCGCAACTCCGGTTTGTCTGGTCAGTGATGCCACGCATCTAGTGATCCACAAGCCCGGTAGGCAGGATGGCGGCCGCTGCGACGGATGCGGCGTCCGTGGTGGAGTGCGAGGGCGAGGGCAGCGGCAGCCGCGGGGGAGGGCGACGACAGCGGACCGCGGTGGAGCGCGTCGTCGTCGGCCGCGGTGGAGGGCGCCGGCATCGTCTTCGGGGAGAAGACAACGCTGTCTGTTTGGGGGAGAGGTGGGCGGCATCAGCGCGGTGGAGGAGATGCGGAGGTGCAGGACTGCAGGGCATCGGATGGAGAGGAGACTGAATTTCGACGAAATTGACACAAAACAAAAAGAAATTTGAAATATGGATTCCTGGCGAAACTATTTTACAAACCTGACCCTTCCGTGTAGCGCCGGCATACTGGGCGTTAGCCCTACGCTATAACGCCTTGTGTCCGGGCGTTAACCGGTGCCAGCGTGGCGTGCTTGTCCAGCGTGGCAATGCCGGGGACCCACGGCAAGCCACTGTAGCGCCTCGTCCACGGGCGCTATACGAGTAGTTTAGCGCCTCCTCACCCGGCGCTATACCCCCGTACCCTAAAGCGGCCGAACCGCTCGGGCCAGAGGCTCACGCACACAAGGGTTCAGCCCTTTTCCTCTCCCGTTAGAACGCAGCGGCGGCGGCGGTTCCTCCCCTCCAAATCTCTCCCCCGATTCGTCGATTTCTTCGTGGATTCCGGTCGCATTTGCTCCCCCCAGGTATTCTCCTCCGATCCACTCAGTTTGGTCCGCATTTTGCCCGAGAAATTTCTGTACATTTAGGGTTCGAGGGTTAGGATCCGGCTAGAATCACAATCTTCAACAAAATGACATGTTAGGATCCGGCTAAAAGGTCATCATGAACAAACACTTCTGTTTGGTGTTGGTAAGGAGAAAGTCAGTGCCTTGTATTTGTCAGTGTTCTTCAAGTAGATAGTCAGTGCACCATGCCCTCCCATTGAATGTCCAAAAATTGATGCCCTGGAAGTGTTAAGCTGTTCAAAGTTATCACTTAAACATAGTCATAAATGCGCCACTTGTTCCACTTCTCATTTGTGGCATTCAAATAAAATCCAGCACCTACTCATGAACAGTCAAGATAAGAGAATTGTAGTTTTGTGGACTGTGGCCGGCTAAGAACAAAGCTAGGTTTTTTTGGAATGTGGCCGGCTGGTAGTTGCTAGTTTTGTATGAAGAAAAAACTTATTGCTCAAGTACCTTGATATGTTATACGAAGTTGTATTGTTGGGGATAACAAGAGCTCAGAAAGTATGCTCTTTTCCATGCATGTGGGATGGCTGTTATAATCAATTTTGTTGTGTTAATTGTTACAACTATTTCTTAGGCATGGCTGGTTTGGATTGTTCCTTGGATGGTTGTCTTCAATTCATAAGATGGATTTGTAGGAAAGGCTTGCTTTGTTGATATAGTTCGGAGTACGGGTGTCCCATTCGTTTGTTAATATGTCTTAATTGGAACATGTAGGATGTCGCTCCTAATGGATCACTACGACATGGCTCACCGTGGGCGTTTGATACGGGATGAACAAATGGTAATGAGCATTTACATGTTGCTTCTTTTTGTCATTGTTTTGTTCCAAATGTGTAAGTGAAATGATCGTAACTTTAATTGCTTTTGTACTTGTTTTGTAGGATCTTGGATCCCTCAAACTTCAGTCTCACGGTGCCTCCTCAGGCGCCATGTCTTACGATGAGCGGTACACACCGTTCATCTTGAGGACAGGGCTCCTTCCGTTCATCCATATGGTGACCTGGTCGACACCTTGGATGAACGCTTGTGCAATCACCGCGCTCGTCAACCGGTGGAGGCATGAGACCCACACTTTTCACCTCCGGACCGGTGAGATGACTGTGACTCTTCAGGACGTGTCCATGATCCTGGCACTCCCCATCGGCGGGGAACCAGTATGTATCAACACGGCCTCTTCGGGATGGCGCCAGCAGATGGCGGATCTTATTGGTAGGGCACCGGAGGCCCCTGAGGACCCCGCTAACGACAGAATGCCAGCGGGCGCAACGTACACTTGGATAGTTGAGAACTTCTCCGAGTGCCCCGAGGATGCTGTCATCGAGGTGGTTGAGCAGTACGCACGAGTATAGGTGTGGTATGTCATCACACGCACTCTGTTTGCTGACGGGGGTGGCAGGACAGCTCAATGGCATTGGCTGAAGGCCTTGACCGAATGGGACTCCAATTGGAGCTGGGGCACAGCTGCACTTGCCTGCCTTTACCGGCAGGTAATTAATATTTCATTGTTGTTACTACCTGCAATGACCTATGATGACATGTCCTAATTTATTTCCTGATTGCCTTTTGTTTTAGTTGGACGATGCTTGTCGTAGGAGCAAACCAGACAGCGCCATAGGTGGTCCACTGCTTCTACTGTCTGTTTGGAGCTAGGAACGCTTCCCCGTTGGACGCCCGGAAACGTTGGCATTCAAAGATTGGGATGATCACGAAGACCCGCTGCGGAGACCCACTTGGGCTTACAAGTGGGACCGTGCGAGAGATAACTGGAACGACACTAAACTTCTGTACAAGCAGTACACAAACGAGTTCGACACTTTAACCCCTGGGCAGGTAAATATTGTTATTGCAGAAAATTACTATGATTTCCGTGCTCTATGGTAACTGAACATTGCGATGCTTGTGATATGTTTAAGGTGGAATGGCAGCCATATGGTAGTGGGGACGATTGCGGAGTCCCGTTCGATTATGAGCTAAACCCGAAGTATTTGGAAGAAAGACATCTGTGGTTGATGCGATGTCCAATGATATGCTTGTGGGTGGTTGAACTTCATCAACCACATCGTGTGATGCAACAGTTTGGGTTGCTGATCACTAGATCCGTCATGAAATAAGTTTTGTAATCTTAATTTAGAAATTGTAATACTTAGTCAATAAAGTCACGCCTCATCTCGGAAGAATGGAGGGAGTACGGCTACAGTGAACTCCGTCGCGGAGGCACAAAGAGAAACAAACGGACGTACGCACGTTAGGGAGAATCATCTCCCGAATGTTTTTCCTTATCCCTCCCTCCGTAACCGGCAAATTACCATACCACCCAAAACGAAAAGCCCTTCCTTCCTCCGCCCTCCTCCCAAGGGCAGCCCGGAATCTGCCTGGACCGCTCCAGCTCGCCCCAATGGTGACCAGGTGGAACCAGAAGAGCCCGGGCCTCAAGATCCTGTGGATCTGGACCCTGGGAACCGCCGGAAGTAAGCAACCGCAACCGCAACTCCATCCCATCCCTGATTCCCCTCGCTCCCGTCTAATCGTACAAGATACCGCCGCCACTGCCCGCTGATTTGCTGATTTCCTCGTGCAGTTATGATCGCCAACGTCGTTCGGACCCGCGTAAACGATATGGAGATGATCCTCCGGGACGAAGACGAAGCCGCGGCTGCCGCCGGCGGTGGCAGCGGCGGCGGGACCTCCGGTGAGCGTGTCATGAGGGACGACGAGTTGAGCAGGTACGGGAGCCCTGCCCACCTGCGCCCCTCTGACTGAGTCGTGTTACGCGCATTTACCATAGCTAAGGTTGAACAGTTAGTAACGATCATACCTTGTGAACTCTTGCTGTTTTTCTTCTCTCGAGTAGTGGCAACCGGCAGAGATTTAAAGTCGATTCAGTGATAGATACAGGCCCCTATCCAGAACTGAATATTGCCAATGTGTTTCTGCTCACTGTGCCTTTTGTGTTAAACAGTTGTACTATCTAGTTCGTAAACACAACAGAACGAATCTCTTGGATCGTTCACATTTCCATGGTACATACATTGGGCTATGACTTAGAGGCATCCATCCCCTGGGTACAAAGTACAAATCAGTTCTGTTTCAAGTTCCTGATACCTTCTGTCCATGTATTCCTGAGTGCATTTTTCTCTTCGGCCACTCTAGTATAAACATGACATCAGTGGCGGATCCCAGTTTGTGAGGCAGGGTGGTCCAATGTACAATTTTTTTCACCCCAATATATATATTATAACCAGCTATTTTTTACCCCAAATATTACTCGCCAACAATAAATATGTTAATATTGAATTGCCAAAAATACGATACAAATATATCATCTATAAAGTCTTGTAAGCATATTTAAAGTCATAAGTAAGCATGAAATTTGCATAAAAGAAGCCAACACACCTTCGTTCATTTTTTGTCGGGATAACGCTTTCGCATGGTCATGAAAGTATCAATTACATCATCTTCATTCACTTTGGAGAAAGCATCTTGCTCAATATATGTGACTAGGCAATCATCCAAAAAACTATCACCCATCTTATTTCTCAACTTATTCTTGACAAAAGTCATTGCTGAAAATGCTCTTTCAACACTTGCAGTCGCCACAGGCAGAATCAATACCAATTTGAGAAGCAAGTAGACTAAATTATAAACTATATGTCTCCTTGTTTGAACAAGCTTAACTGAGAGATCAACAAGATTTTCTAGACCTTTGAAGTCATCATCTTTTCTCATGTCACCAATATAGTTATCAAGTTGTATTTGAAGGTGTACCAAGTCACTGTTTGAAAAATCATTGGGATACAACTCAGCAAGTCTGTGTACCTTCTGCGCATCAAAAGAAGCAAAGTTGTTGGCCGGACTCAAGGCTGCCATGCAAGAAAGCAACTCCATATTGATCTCATCAAATCTATCGTCCAATTCTTGTCTGATTTTATCAATGACCCCAATATAAACTTCTCTTCTGAAGTGATCCTCATTAGTTTGGGGTTGAACAAATCTTGCTGATCTTCCATGTGGCATATAATTACTCCCCATTGTAGGAACTTCAATGCTATATTTATTACAGAATGAAGTAACCTTTTCAAGGAATGCATCCCTCCCATTAGACCTCAAGTCTTGCATTCTCGTCTTTGCCAATCTAACAAGTCTCATTGCATTAAGAATATCTTGGTCTCTTCTTTGCAAACACTCGGACAATTCATTTGTGTATCCAAGAATGAGAAGCATCAAGTGTGCATTGAAAATAAAGTCAAATGACTCAAACACTCCAACAATACTATGTATTTTCGGCCAGTCACCCCTTTGTGCAGTATCTTTTCCAAGAGAAATGAGTACATCACGGATTTCAGCATACATAGTAGTAATGTTGAGAACAGTTCTGTAATGAGAACCCCACCGAGTTTCACCAGGCCTAGCTAACCCCATCTCTTGATTTAATCCCCTCCCAGTTTCTAGTTCACCACATTCAATTGCTTTCAGTACATTCTGAAGCCTAGCATTTTTAAGCATGTCATGGCGCTTGCAAGAAACTCCGATAATACTCAATAATAGAGATACTCGATCAAAAAACCATACACAATCATCATTTCCCTTGGCAACAGCAACAAGAACTAGTTGTAATTGATGTGCAAAACAATGGACATAATAAGTAGAAGGTGACTCTTTCATGATCAATGTTTTTAATCCTCTAATTTCTCCTTTCATGTTGCTAGCACCATCATAACCTTGCCCACGGATTTGAGTCATAGTCAAATGGTGACTCACAAGTAAAGATTGTATTGCTTCCTTAAGTGACAATGAAGTAGTGTTACTTACATGAACAACTCCAAGAAAATGCTCGCATGGCCTTCCTAGTTTATCAACATAACGCAAGCATATAGCCAATTGTTCTTTATGTGAAACATCACTAGATTCATCCGCAAGAATAGCATAGTGATTATCACCAATATCTTCAAGAATTTGCTTTCGAGTTTCTAGTGCACAACATTGAATAATCTGCTTTTGAATATTATGGCTAGTCAATGTGCAGTTACCTGGTGCATTCTTCAATACATACTTATTCACCTCTTCACTATTTTCTGCAAGCCATTTCAAAAGCTCAATGAAGTTCCCTCTATTGCTAGCCTCTTCATCTTCTCTATGTCCATGGAAGGCCAATCCTTGATGCAAAAGAAACTTCAAACATCTAAGTGAATAAGTCAACCTAATCTTGTAAAGACGGACATCCTCATTATTAACCTTCACCAACAGAGTATCAACTGCCGCACGGGGATTAACAAATAAATTGTACCTCTCTTGAGCTGCATTGTGCACACTTGCTACATCACCTTCATGCTTCTGAAGTGCATCATCTCTGTTCCAAGTTTTCCAACCATCATCAGTAAAAGCATTAGTTCTCTTCCGACTAGTTTTTTTCTCTTTAAACAAGGTGCATACGAAGCAAAATCCAGCTTTCTCCTTTATACTATATTCAAGCCAATGGTGCTTATGAAACCAAAAAGGATCGAATTTCCTATCTCTGCCTCCAATTTTTCTGACTTCAAAAGTATGAGCATAAGGTTGGAACGGACCTTTCATAATATATGCTCTTCGAACTGCATCTTGATCATTGACAGGATAAGCTGAAATTGGCAATCTTTCCCCTGGATCATGTGGCAGTCGATTAATGTCATAAACTGGAGGAGGCGGAGGTGAAGGCGGCCGAGGAGGCGGTGACTGAGGCCGCGACGGCGAGGGAGGCTGTCGTGATATAATTTCTTGCTCTCGTTCCGGAGAAAAAGGAGGAGCGACCTTCTTCTTTGCTGCATAATTCATAAAAAGAGATGCAATGTCTCCGTTCCTCTTCATTTTTCAACAATTCTGCAATTGAAACACAAGTTTAAGCAATGAAGCATTGGAATAATTTACAGTAAGTTCAGTTCAACCAACAAGCAAACCTTAATTTGATCTCCTGATCGCCGAGAGATTGCGGCTGGGCAGCGCGTCCTGATCGCCTGATCGCAGATCGCTGCTGATTGCTACGCGCTGGCTAAGCTAGGGCTGGCAGAGGGCAGTTCCGTGACTTCTGTCTCTGCCTGTTCGTTTCTGATCGATGCCCCTGTTCCCGCTGATCGATCGATTGATAGGAAATTAGGAACAGGCCCGTATGTGGAGAGCTGGCCGGGCCTAACAAGGAGATGGGCTGGCAGCCTGATTTTTCTTTTTCTTTTTGGGCTCAGGATATTAGATGTAGTGTTATATGGGCCAAATTCCATGGACCACCACCCTGGCCACCCTGTGGATCTGCCAGTGCATGACATACTACAATCCACGGAAGAAGCGCCTTCTATGTATGGCTTCAAGGTAGGAAGCACGAGCCATAAGTTGCGGTTTTAGCTAACTTTTAAGCCTTCCAAGTCCCACCCACACTAAGTGTAAGGATCTCTTTCTGGTGTTGTGAAAGTATGGTATGCCATCCCAAGTTGACGGCATCATAAGTCCACCACACATGATGAATGCTAATGGCTAATGTTACATTATTCTTTCGTACATCTATGGCTTAATCTCCATTGATATCTTCGTGAAACACCGATCATTGCTTGAGTCACGTGGCGTATGAATTAAGACCAAGAATTGCCCCCGGGACTACAAAATGAGCACTAGGGCTATCTAGTTCGAAGGGTTTCAAGCTGGCATTGATCAGTGGATTCTCAAAACATATACTATTCCTGCTTCAAGTTGTATTGCTGTAGTGATGCAATTCTCAAATTAGTGTCATTTGCCATACAGCACGGTTAGTTGCAGCTGGTTCAAATATCAGTGGAGAACTGAAGACTGAACCATACAGAGTAGGAGATGGCAATGTAGCCATCACTTGCATATGTCTTCCATGGGCTGTCATCTTCTCCTTTCAAAGTATACACTCCAAGAGTCACCCGGAACAGAAAAGAGCTCCCTCCATTTGTCATGATTGGTAGCCTGAACATCGTGGCTAAATTGTTGTTATGGTGTAGAAAATCAACAGAGGATCTGTAGGGAGTTTGTCCATGATGCTTGTTGTTGTTAAGAGTGTGTGAAGAGAAGGATGTGTGTGGTCAGAAGAGAGTAACTCCCATGTTATCATGGAAGTTCTGGTATGTCTGGCCCACAACCAGCGATCTCATACTCTTATTCATGCAAATAAGTAGCAATTCAAATATTATATTTATTACAAACCGAAGGATTGCATGACACTACAAAAAAAAGGGTGGAACAGAACACTAATAACAGCTACTTGACTCTTTAGCTTCCGTCATTCTTTTATTTCTTTTGTTATAGCTGTCTTCTGTTACAGGGAGCAGATATCCGTACTCCACATGCTCACTAGAACTTCCCTACTGAACCTACTAGGCTACTACGTTATCCAGTCTTAAATCTTGAATCTATGCAGTCTGTGGATTCTAAACTATATCCAACTTGCCCTGAACTTCCTTCATACTCCCGTTATTTGTTGCTTATACTCCCTCCGCTCAAAAATATTTTATGCCTTATATTTTGGAACGGAGGGACTGCCAAGTATTTCTCTTCATTTTGATCTTTGCAAATATAGAGTTCACCCAAGTCACGCCCACCAGATGCCAACCCAATTTGTATGCTCATCACTTGATCAAATGGTACATCTGCCAGATACGGACAAGACAATACTGGGCACAAGTTAGTGCAAACTAATTTACTGCTTATCATCATAGCTGTTCTAGCGATTTGTATCTTCTCTCAATCCTTGTAGAAAAAAATACATTAGTGATTAGTGCAACCTGCTGTGCCAGAGTTGGTTGATGTTAAACGGTGAGAGTGGTCTCAGCTGCACAAGGGAAATAGCGCGATGGCATGACTGATGATGTATCTTCCGGCATGGAGCTATGGAAGTACACTGTATTACATGAAAATACACAGCACAGGGCTAGAGCTACAGTTGTTCTGACTAACAGAAGTATTTCTTGCACAACTTTTTTTCTTTTTATGTATGCAGCATCTTAACGGAAGTTCCTTTCTTGCAGCGAGTGAAGAAGAGTTTACTGCTTGAGCTTGAGTGACTTCATGGACTTTGAGCTTGAGAGATTCTACATGGCAAAGTCCGTCTAAGCCCGCATGTCGCCAGCCAGAGCCTATACTGGTTGCCCGGTTCATCGTTTAATGTCTCATCTCGAAAGAACTTTTTGTTGGGATTTTATTTGTAAATCAGTGAGGCATGTATCTGTGTGGGGGCATGAGATTGTGGACCTGTTACTACTTAAAATTGAACCTGTAACTTAAAGTCGCCATGATAGCTTAGAAAACTAAATAAATGGACTTGTAAACTCTGCAAGGTGAACCTGTGTGGATGGGAAGAAAATCATATACGCCTGGGTCGTTTCGTCAACCACGCTGGTCGCTGGACTCTCTTCCATTCCTGATTTCCCTACCAGCATGTTTGGCAATATAAGAAAAGGAGAATGAAGTAGATTAAACATGGGAATTGATTTTTAGTCTCAATCCCTTCTTGTGTTGGTATGGGATGAGATATATACGTGGTAATTAACGAGGAATTTTTATTTCCGTGTTTGGTTGTTGGGAGTTTATAGAAAATTAGCTTATGACTGATGTTTAAGATAATTTCTACGAAAATATTCCCTCCGAATTCTCGGTCTCTCAAATCTCATGCCTAGTTTTTCTAATTCACATCACAGCCTCTCCAACTCTCGTTCCCTGTCTCTAATTCCATCCAACGAAACGATCTGTCGAGTCCATTCCTTCCGTCCTTAACTGACGTGGAGTTAATTCGTGAAGGTGGGAGTACCAAATCTCTACCCCCTTGGCCACAGTGCGTTGCTCTGTTTCTGAATTGTCGCCCGCCTCATCTCCCTTTGGTTCCTTGGACGCTGCCCGCCTGCCCCTTTTCATCTGAGCCAGCGACGACGCACAAAGAAGGCATGGTGCACAAAGAAGGCATGGTTGACACAGAATCACAGACTGCAATTCATTGATTTGGCATCGCCGATCTGTCTCCGGTGCCATAGATTTGGAGTTGGAGCCACGGCCCTAATTTTTGGAAGTAAATCATCAGGGTATATATACTCATAAACAGCACTTCCTCCGCCCAACAAAACATATCACAAGTTTGTCAAAATTTAGATGTATCTAAACATGACTTAGTGTATAGATGCATTCAAATTTGGTCGAAAGAGACATTCTTTGTTGGTGGGATCGAGCACTCCAAGTTGCCCCAACGTACTCGAATTGGAATCCAAACACCGAAGGGCCCGAGGGCGGAGGGCCGAGGCGCCGAGCACTGCCCGCCGGGGGTCGATCGAGATATAACTACGAGCTGCCAGACCGGGTTAAGCACGCGCCCTACCGACCGAGCAGCGTGGCCGCGCAGCTAGCGCTAACCCTAACTGACGAGTCCTGACGGCCGGGCGAGCGGTGACGCCTCGACCGTTTCTTCCCCGCGCCGACGATCTTGGGAGGAGCTAGCTAGCGAGGTCCGTCCATATATCTGCAGCCACTGCGCGAGGAAGCTAGCAATGACGCCTACGGTCTGCAGTATGTCTGACGGCGACGATGAAGACGGTCCAATTTCCTTCAAGCAGCGAGGCTCGTCAGCGTCAGGGAATGCGTCGAATCCTCGGCCTTTGGGGTCCGGTGGTGGTAAGCCAAACAGTATATTACCGACGAAAAGACCTCTTTTGGTGGAAGATGGTGATACTGATTCGGATGACGAGAAACCACTCGCAAAACTGAAGAGAATCGACAACAAAGGAGGTGCCAAGGAAGAAGATGACGATTCGGAAGATGAGAAGCCACTGGCCATGAGGTGGTTGCCCAGCAATGCAAGCAGCGCTCCCAGGAATTCAATCAAAAGGCGGCCAGGTGATGGCGATAATCGAACAAGTTCACCTCTGAACCCTTCTGCCGTCGAAAGAGAACCGGAGGCTGCTGAGCCCATGACAACGACATACCTCTCGCACCAGTTGAGCCTCCGAAAACAAATCCACCCGCAAAGAAAATCCCCAACAAAAAGTTCTTTCGAGATGAGACATTAAACGATGAACCGGGCAACCAGTATAGGCTCTGGCTGGCGACATGCGGGCTTAGACGGACTTTGCCATGTAAAAAGTCCATGAGACTTGTACGGAGGGGGCATCAAGACTACTCTAGAAAGGATTCGCGGCCACAAGAAATATACATGATGAACCATCCTTCTGCTGAAAATCAATTTCTTTCAGCATTCGCATTTTTTTACAATTTCTGTTGGTTTCTATTTAGTTTTGAGTTTCGTGTACATATGCTATCATGCAACTTCAATTATTTTCAGGACGACGACGAGGCCGATACTGTTGGTTGTTGTACACTGAAGGTCGAAAATGTTAGGTCATGATCTTCATGCTTGACGATATTATTCACTAAGAGAAAATTAATTCTGATGTTAGCCGATGTTTGATTTCCCTTTCAGTTTGACTTCCTCAGTAAAGGTTCTACTCCCTCCGTTTCATAATTCTTGTCGAAATCTTACATGTATCTAGACACCTTTTAGTAATAGATACATCCAATTTTAGGCAAATTTGAGACAAGTTTTATGGAACGGAGGGAGTATAAGATACTTGAACACCATAGAAGTTTAGAGGTTGAACTACCTGTATACGAGGTTATTAAGCAACTCTGTCTGGTAACTCCCATGCTATGCTCTTTTCCCATCCGTCCATCTCTTGCTGCTGTCCTAGACAAATCGTCCACATATGTTTCGCGTACTGGTTTTGTAGGAAAAATGAAGGGAAAGCATTTCTTTGGGGAGCTTGATACAAAAGCTAAATGCTCATCCTAAAGGAATTAATGCCTGGCCCTTATGGCAAAAGTGTTCTGAACATATAATGCTTCCGTCACTTTGCACGCCAACGTAAGTTCTATGCAAACTTTCACTGTTTCGTAGCAGGTCTCTGTCCTCTGTGTTATGTCACACTGTTTAGACTGCATGATCTCGGTGCTTTAATTAAGTGATTAGCTGAACTTTGTCATGAAAACAATTTAGGAGCATCTGTTGTGCCGTTTTGTTTTGATACTGTAACACTCATAGCTGAGCTTGTACCTGCAGCTCAAATCAACAGCAAATATATATTTAGTTTGTCAGTAAACATAGAAATCATCGTGTCTTCAGTTACAGCAGTTATCAGGTTAAACTTTTCATATTCCCAGAAACGAATGTGTAACATTATTATGTCATAATAATTTTTTTATCTGAATAGATATATGTGTGTGATGGTATTACAGCTGAACAAAGAAACAGAAGGTGGAACCCTTCTTCAAAAAATTACTATCTATCAACACGCAGACAAGGAAGTAAAATCTGCCACTCTTGAGGGGAAAAACTTGCATCATCCGTCAGGTTGAACAAAAAAAAACTTGATCTCTTTGATGTTTCTCGTTCACCCAGGTTGCTATAATCTGTAACCATCAGCTTGCGGTCTCAAAATCACATGATTCCCAGATGGCTAAGGTGAATGAAAAGTTTGACGAATTAAAGGTTGGTTGTTGGCTTCAATGGTTAGCTCAAATTTGTGCTTGTCCTGTAAACATTTTTGTCATCATTCTTTTTTCCAGGCTCAGAGGAATGGGCTGAAAATAGAGTTAGAGAAAGCGAGAAAGGAGAGCATATAGGCAATGATAAAGATGAGAAGAGACAGAGAACATTGATCCTCGAAGTGTACTTCAAAATCACAGATATATCAAATTTTGTACTTGCCTGACTCAAAGAGTGGAGACAATCTCATATAGTCTAGCTAAATGTGTAAGTTTTGATCGAAAGATACTTCACAGATGGTGTATGTATTTTTCATTCTAGCATGTAATGACTGCCGAAACAGAATGCACTGTTTTTAAAATGTTAAAAACGGATTGCAATCAGAATGCTAGAAGCGAAGAAACAGATACACTTTCATTCTAACACTAACTCTCAGCAATCAATAGCCAGTCATGAGTATTCCCAGCAATCAAAGAGTCGATCAGGTGTATATCCACCAGGCCGGGGGACACCTGTCCGAGGAGCGAGGTGGGTGAGGTGGATCACCAAGAAGCGGCCAATCCTCTACAACATCATCCTCCATTCCATGTGCAATCCCAATGAATCCCATATTCTGTCTCGTATAACGACCTGGCTCCTCCTCGACTTCAACGCCGCTGTCGTCGAAGAAGTGAATTTTTGCGGACTGTGCAGCAAAGGGTCGCGAAGACGCCTGTCCAACAAAGAGAGCACGGCCCACGAGTGATGACGACGCATCCTCCCAGCTGAAGTACATACTGGACTCAGAATAACCTTCATCATCAGAACTTGCGTTGGAACTTTGGTCTTCCTCCTCATTTAGTTCCAGTTTGTATACTTTGATTGTAAAGGCCCGGCCATCATTCATCCGCAGCATTTTGATAACCATGTGTAAAATGCCTCCAGACTCTACAAGGTATCTATTGATGTTAAGATTCAGAAGCTCGGAACCATGTGTATCAGACAGATAATCTCCCCTCTCCTTTGTTGGGAACTCCTGCCACCACAGATTCCCGTGGTCGTCCTTCAACTTTCCAATCTTCTCTCTAGCAGTCAGAAGCCAGAACTCTCCCCTGTGATAGATCAGATCAGCAAAATCATCAACCCAATCTGTAGGCAAGTGAACATCCTCCCAGTGTGGAGGATCCATTCGCCACGTGGCTAGAACAGAAGAGCAGTCCTCCCCTAGAGCTGCAACCGTGCAGCCAGGTAGCAGGGGTGACGAAGAGGGGACAGCAGCTCGAAATCTGAATGTATTCACGTCCTGGCCGCTCCTCACTGTCACCGGCATGGCGATCATCTGACGGGTGTGTATATTGAACATATGGTGGCGGTGAGGTTCATCGAGCGACAGAGCAAACCATCCACCCTCGCACGAGCCAGAAAACTTCCCGTGCACTCGGACATCTTCAGGCAAGTGCAGCTTGTGCCAGTGCCAGTCGCAGACTCCATCTGGATCATCCCTCTCATCTGCTGCTGTTGCAAGTCTGTCCAATTCGCAAGCCTGCGTGTTGTGGAACATAGGATCTGCACTTGATGGGAGAATCAGGCTACGAATCTGAGCTGGCAACTGACCAATGAGTGACTCCACGGCAGCATTCCAGGTACGGTTCAGGCATCTGTAGGCGACAAACTCGGTCCGGCTCTGCCGTGTCATATTGAGGATGACCACGACGAGGTGTTGGGGTGGGGGGGGGGGGGGGGGGGGCTCTGACACGAATTCTGTATCTGACGCGCCGCCCGTCCGAGCCGTCTCCTTTGTGTTCAACTCCGAGGACCCTGCAACGGTCACGGCGAGTGCAGAAGATGGCGCTTGTCCTCCTGCCCCCTGCATTGCACAGTGGAAACCATAAATTGAAATCCTCAACAACTTCGATCAGTTGAAATCATCAACAACATCATCCCCAATCCCCAAATCGAAACATCAACGGCGATTGTGCATTACCAGCAAAAGCAACTCATCAACTATTTCGATCAGTTGAAATCATGAGCAACATCATCCCCAATCCCCAAATCGAAACATCAACTGCGATTGTGCATTACCAGCAAAAGGAACTCATCAACTAATTCGATCAGTTGAAATCATCAGCAATGATAATCATCTGCTCCCCAATCCCAAAATCGAAACAACAACTGATTCGATCGCACATTAGCAGCAAAAGTAACTCATCAACTAATTCGACCGGTTAAAATCATCACATCACAGGGACATCTAATTCAACTATGCATCACGATCAAACTCTCCCCGTGTTCATTCAAAAATTCAAATCACTGCTCGAGCACGGAGCCGCTTCCTCACGTTGCCGGCGCGCGCGCGTCCGCGTGGGTCTGGCTTCCTTAATGCGCGCTCTGTTTCGTCTGAGAAGGAGGCGGAAGGGAGGGGGAACCAAGAGGAGGAGGAGCGGGAGCAAATATCCAAACATTCATCACTACGACGGCGCGGAACATCTAATTCAATTACGTATCACCACTCGTGTTCGTCGAAAAATTCAAATCAACCACGCTTGAGCACGACACGGAATATGTTCAACGATTCCTCACCTTGCTGTGGCGCGTCCGCTTGGAGCTACCTTCCTCCATTGGCTCTCTATCTGATCGGAGGAGGAGGATCGGAGGAGGAGGAGGTGGAAGAGCGAGCAGAAGCACGAGCACGAGCAGAAATTTGAAAGCCGCCTTGGCGGATTGGGGGGTTTTAGTGGTTTATATGGGCGGAAATGCTTGGCTGGACCGTGGAGCCGCTGCTCCAGGGGTTTCCGTCACATGCTTGATTAAGTCCGCGGGGCGGGCCCCAACTATCAGTTTGGAGACAAAATGTCTGGCACTCCGTATAATAATAAATCACCCCTAATCTAACAGACCGGAGCTAATCACCTATTAGACCTCCACCACGGGAGATGACGAGTGGATTAGTTGCAGGGTTAAGGGATCGATCGCTTGGTCTGAAGTCGCTCTAGTCTTGCTCGTAAGAATTGATAGGAAGAACAATATATGCCCAAGAAGAAAACTGCACATCAAACACTTATGATGGTAAACTAGACAGTTAATGATAGAATCAGGGAAGCAAATCAAAACCAGTAGTCTCTGCTACATGCAAACATAACTGTGAATCAAAATTGAGTCCTCTTGGAAGGTCATATGGTTTTGATTTCAGGTTTTCCCTCTCAACTGTACTGGTTAAATTTTTCATATTTTGAACTCTAATTATTTTTTTGTCACGTCATCGTTGTAGATTTTGAATTTTTCATGTTACTATTTGCAGGTTTGTATACATCTGCAAGTGAGAAAAGTATATATAGGAGCAACTGGGACTGCACTTTCTCAAAGCTCCCGGCAAAGTTCCTTAGGATGGGTTACCCAAGTGATGTAATGATATAACTCCTTCCTGCAATCTTTCCACACTTTATTTTTCTTCATGCAGCTTCCAGTGCATTCTAACTGCGTAATTAATATTGGGATTCCCAAAGATATGGCTGGAGCTTCTGAGTTCAAGGTTGGACAAACTAATGCTCACAAGGAGTAATTTTAAAGGGGCATTTTTCCTTTATCCAAAGCTATTCCAAATGAAGATCCACAGATCGACTTCAATGGGATCTTTTTTTTTTAACAGGACGTGCCAGGACGCCATGTACCCCGACTCGCCGGTTACGCACATGACCTTCCTCGCCGCGGCACTGGATGGGGGAGGGAGGTGGCGGCGCTCGAGGCAGGAAGGGAGGGGCTGCGGCTCTCGAATGGGAGGGAGGTGGAGTCGGACCTTGGACGGGCGGGGGTAGGGAGCTAGTCGGAGACGAGTCGGACCTTGGACGCCGACGGGTTCAGGAATCGGGACGACGAGACATGTCAAGAAGGAGGGCTCAGTGAAACTACGGCTGGGTTTTTTTTCGGTTTCTAGGACCGGCTTCTCCTAGAGGCTGTCCTCACCTAACTTTTTAGAAAAACTGCATCATAAATTTAGTTAGACTTTCAAAGTACTTTAGGCCAATCTAGTTTGATAGCCTAGTCAAATTTAGACGGTGGCTTCTCCAGGAAGTTGGCTTTTCAGAGAAGTCGGTTCAGGAAGCCGAAAAGAGCTGGCTCTGCACCCAGGACGAGGGTTCAGTGAGAAAATGTGCAAGTACATGTACAGTCATTGAACTTCGACTTGCTGGCGCAGCTCAAATCAATCTTCCGTAGTTGCAACGCAAACTGTCCATCCAAGTCTTCGAAGATGCATCATACATCCACGTTTTTTTTATATGACGTGATCATGTATTCTAATACTTCATCTGGTGCATCATACATCCACATTTTTTTTATATGACGTGATCATCTATTATTACTATCTATTAAATTAGAGTTGGTGGTGATGGTAAGGTCGCGGTCGCCGTAGGTTAACTTCGTTAAAATTACAACCAATATGCCACTGTCCGTTATTTTTTTTCCTCCAGTTAAAATTACAACCAATATGCCACTGCCCGTTATTTTCTTTTCCTCCAGTTTTTATCACGATTTTTCCTACTCCATCTTACAACCGACGCCACCACACCCGCATGCCGACCTCGACAGTGCCATGAGTTGCCTACACAGAAAATAAAAATAAATAGTTTGTGATTTTATTAACCCGTAGTAACGCGCCGGCACACCTGCTAGCTATCTATTAAATTGGAGTTGGTGGTGATGGTACGGTCGTCGTCACAGTAGGTTAATTTCGTTAAAATTACAACCAATATGTCATTGCCCGTTTTTTTTTCCTGCAGTTTTTTTTTCACGATTTCTCCTACTCCATCTTACAACCGACGCCACCACACCCGCATGCCAACCTCGACGGCGCCATGAGTTGCCTACACAAAAAATAAAAATAAATAGTTTGTGATTTTGTTGACCCGTAGCAACGCGCGGGCACACCTACTAGTGTATTCTAATACTTCATCTGGTGCATCATACATCCACGTTTTTTTTATACGACGTGATCATGTATTCTAATACTTTATCTGGTCCATAATAAGTGTCTTAAATTTGCGTTAAAAAATGTCTTAAATTTGGTACACAGTTGGTATAGTTTTGACGGGCTGATTCTTTTGAAGGAAAGAAAAAATCTTATATCCATCCGTCGTTCCTTCCACAGTCCTCCTACTTCCAACTCGTCAAAATTATAGTGGCCTATATCAAATTATCCTACACTTAAATTTTAATGCCATGTCTATACTATTTTATACGAACATCATTTTTATGTATTTACTGACAGAAATTTAGATATTTAATAAAGCTTGATCTTCCCTATATTTTTCCAATTTGTTGTTTTGCCATTACTTAGAGGGCATGATTTCTAGTTT
This sequence comes from Brachypodium distachyon, assembly GCF_000005505.3. Lineage (NCBI taxonomy): Eukaryota > Viridiplantae > Streptophyta > Magnoliopsida > Poales > Poaceae > Brachypodium > Brachypodium distachyon. The sequence goes on from NC_016135.3 coordinate 26,619,150, forward strand.
CACCCCGGACCCTCGAAAACCCATGACCGGCCCTAGGGACCATAGGAGGAATAAATGATCGGCATAAGTTTTTTGTTTGCAAAAGCCATGCCACCAAGTCATTCTAGAGTCTGTGGAGCGGGGTCCGAGTTGTTAGAATGTGAGGCTCTGCCACTGAGGTCATACCGTAAAAGAACTATATGTGAGTGCATGATGCAAGTTCGAGTATCTCGATAGACAATTTATGCCACCAAGTCGTTCTGGAGTCTGCGGAGCAGGGTCCGAGTTGTTAGAATGTGAGGCTCTGCCACTGAGGTCATACCGTAAAAGAACTATATGTGAGTGCATGATGCAAGTTCGAGTATCTCGATAGACAATTTATGCCACCAAGTCGTTCTGGAGTTTGCGGAGCGGGGTCCGAGTTGTTAGAATGTGAGGCTCTGCCACTGAGGCCATACCGTAAAAGAACTATATGTGAGTGCATGATGCAAGTTCGAGTACCTCGATAGACAATTTACAAGTATTGAGATTGGATTGATTTGGACTGCGCAACAAGTCTGAGGACCGTAAAAATATTAACTCTTTATACTATACAGTACTTCCTCCGTCCCAAAATAAGTGACGTGGATTTGTATAAGATCTTACGCAAATCCATGTCACTTATTTCCGAACGGAGGACGTGGATTTGTATAAGATCTTATGCAAATCCATGTCACTTATTTCCGAACAGATGGAGTGACTCAAATTTTTGACTCAAATTTAATCAAATATGAATGTATCTGTTCTTAAAAAACGTGTACATACATGTAATAATATTTCAACAATAATTTAGAATCGAAGAGAGGAGTAACGAAGTGCGAAAGTAGTGCTTCCTCCTTTCTCGTTTCCCTTTTCTTTCCCCATTTTCCTTTCCTCCTTCCTATTTGCTCCACCTCCTACCTCCCTGCCGGCAGCCGCGTTTCCCAGGATCCCGTTCGCGCCTCTCTGCGCTGCTTCTGCTCGTCCTCCCGCTCCTGTACCTCCTCGTGCCCCCACCAACACCCCCCCCTTTGCGCCACACCCCAACCCCACCGAGGCCTCCTCCATGGTCGTCTGCGTGCCGCTAGACCTCCACCCACTGCCCGGTGAAGTCAGGTGGTCCTTCCTCCTCGTCGCCTCCGCCACCGACGCTGCCTCCTGCTGCTCTGCCTCTGGATCCATCCCCCAACACGTGCCTTCCTCTTCCCTGACCCGCCCCCGCCACCATGGCCTCCCTCCTCCCGGGTAGATATCTAGTATGAGGGTTCCAGCCATCGTGTCCACAGGAGGTGGCTCAAATTGATCTTTAATTTATTTTCCCTATGAGTATATTGTTATTAGCACTCCAGTTATTAGGATTGAATTGATTTTGAAGAATTAGCATGAGAAATATAAGGAACTGATGATTTTGTGTGTCACCAGGAGCCCTGTTTTCTGCATAGCTTTGAGCTTGTCCAAACAACTTGCGGACACTATGCACTCCTTTAATTATCGCTACAGATTGTCCAGGTTTGGTTGCTGCACATTTGGTTAATTACTACACCTTTAGTTCAATTATGTTTGTTTGTACAGAATTGCTGTAAAAATACCATATGAAACTTGCCTCATAAATTGTGTCACCTCTGGTCTTCTTGTGAAGAACCAGTTCATGCATCAATTCTTATATCTGTAAGAAAATGTCAGAATACGGAGACAAAAAAAATCTGGAACCAATGACTTGGTACTTTATGCAAGGCATTACTCTGAGATTAAATATATGGATGCCAGAATGTAGCCCTTGTATTCACATGTTTTGACTTGTTTACTACTCATCTACTCCTATTAATGGCTCGACATCTTTTATTTGAAGTGGAACTGATCACAAGTTTCGGGGCCTCTGTTATTATAAACGATCTTTGATTTCTACGCTATAACAGTTACATTGACTAAATAGTGCCTTGCTTTTTTCCATCGTTTGCCTAGGCAGGTCATGGGGGAGTGCTAGAGGTACCAAAATGTCACGTGAAATACTGAACCAGTTGCATCAGTCATAACAACAGTTGGGGAAAGAACATTTGGCTGCTTTAGGTGGTTCCCTCCAAAGCCACAGCCTGGAATCATAAAGGAAGGGCAACCAGTTAAGTGGTTCTTTCCTCTTTGTTCCATTGCATATTCATCTACCTATTTTTCTTGCTTATGATTCTAGATTATAGTCAAAATATGTCAGGTAGCTATATAGTGTTCCTTTCTCTTCAGAGATATGGTTGGTATGTACATTCTTCTTGTTGTACCATCTATATGGTAATTTGCAGTCTATTTTATAAGGCACCATATGGTGTTTCTTCAGTAACTTGATATGTTTACCCTTCAAATTGTATTTGTAAACTGGATGTACCTTCAACAACTCGCGTTCGGATTCCGCTCAGCTGGTTCGCACCATCCAACTACTCCCTTTGTCCTTGTTTTGTAGGCGTGCTTTTCAAAAACCTCAGTCCATCTATATGAGGCTTCCTTGATAGCTGGGTAAGCGTAGCAGCTGGATGCATTAAAATAACTGCAGCCCAAGTGAGCGAGGCTGCATGCTATATAGCCCAAACGAGTAAAAGCTAGCTGTTGAGCCCACGAAGTGACGCATAAAAAATGAAGCTGACCATCAGCCGGCTGCGCACCTTGGTATGTGTGAGAAAGCAAAAACGCCTCGTGTATAGACGGAGGGAGTAAGAGGTTCCTGCTTCGGCATTGGCTGGCTGGCCAACCTTAGGTTGCTTTAGTCAAGGTTTTAATTTACTTTAGAGGAGCTTTCAATTTTTTCTTAGTTCTTTTGAGATGAATTTTCAATTTCTAAGGAGGAGCTTTCAATTTTCTTAAGACGAGTTATTGTTTTATTTTTGTCATGAGCTTTTAGTTTTTAAGGACTGACTTCAATTTCCTTTGGCCAAGCTTTTAAAAAATTGATTTCGTCCGAGACAAGCTTTAGTTTTTAACGTTCTAACGATGAGCTTCTAGCATTTTAACAATCAGCTTTAAGGATCCCATGATGAGCTTCCAACGAACTGCATCATGTGCTTTTAATTTTTCCAAAATTCCTTGAGACATGCTTTCAATTATTATTTTCCAAGTTCATGATGAGCTTTTAACTATCGCATCGTGAGCTCTCGACGATCTTGTCATGAGCTTTTAATGATTTAATCATGAGATTTTAATGATCTCTCATGAGCTTTTAATTTTTCCCAAAACCATTCAACTTTTTAAATTTCTAACGATGAGCTTATAGCATTCTAACAATGAGCTTTTAAGGATCCCATGATGAGCTTTTAATGAACGCATCAAGTGCATTTAATTTTTTCTAAAATTCTTGAGACGTGCAAGCTTTCAATTATTTTTCTAAGCGCATTTTTTGTAGTCCGTTCTATATGAGCTTTTAACGATCCCACAACGAGCTTTTTAGCGGTCCCATGCTGAGCTTGTTAACGATCCCACAACGAGCTTTTTAGCGGTCCCATCATGTAATTTGATTTTATTTTTAAAAAATCCTTGAGCTTCTTAACATTATAATAATGATCAACTTTTTAATAATCTTATGATGAGCTTGTAATGATCCCAAAACAAGCTTTTAACAATCCCAAAACAAGCTTTTTAACGATCCCATCATCTACTTTTAGCATTCTAATCATGAGCTTTTAAGGATCTCATGATGAGCTTTTAACGAATGCTTGATGTGCTTTTAATTTTTTTCAAAAAATTTTGAGATCTGCTTTCAATTCTTTCTTCTAGGTTCATTTTTTTTTCTAATCTGTTTTCTAGATGAGGTTTTTAATGAACCCATGGCGATACAATCTTAAATTTCATATAACTAATGAGCTCTTTAGTTTTTCATGCAATCTGTTTGTTTATTGTTCTCGGCCTTTCAATAAGTTTTCGATACAAGCTTTCAAAATTTTGAAGGTTCAGCTTTTCATATTTTGTGCAAGAGGATGGATAGAGAGTCTGGTAGTTATAATTTTTCTCTCATATGAGCTTTTAGATTATTTATACGAGCTTTTTAGATTTTTTGTCCTGCAATTCCAATAAATTGTTCTTAGTAGCTCTAAAAAGCTTTTTTTTCTTCTAGGTGGTGCCCGTTGGCATCAGATAAGGTTTAAATTGTTTCGAAAGGAGGATTGTAATCGACTTTTTCGATATGAGATCCGAGATTTATTGACACAAGCTCGCTTTTCGCAGACTTTTCATAGAACTAAAATTTAGAAATTATGGGTAATGATTAGAAAAGTTTGAATATCTAGGTCATAACAGGCAAATCTACTAAAATTTGAAAGTTTTATGTCAGGATTTTAAAAGTTTGAATATCTGTCAGCAGGAACGACATAAAAATTGGCATTAAAAACTTTTTATGTGATTTTTAAAATCTCGATATGATTTGAAAGTGTCTATCCCCACATGCTTGATACCTGAAAACCACCCTCCTAGAAAGGGAAAAGACAAAAAAAAACACAACAACAGCACTTTTCCGTACACAAAAAAGAGCCAAAATGGGAAAATAGGAAAAGACCAAAGCGGGCTTGCAGTCGTTGGGCTGTAGCACCAGGCCCAGCACACGGACGAGGCTTAGCACGAGCATGGAACCAGGCCGAGCACGGGACGGAATAAAAAAGGGAAAAGACGAATCGGGAATTGATCGAGGAAGCAGGAACGGAGGACGAGCGTAGGGAGCGCGGCCCGGGACGATCGTGGCGCGCGAACGGGAAACCTGGTCGGAATCGTCCGCCAGAATCGGTCCTAGCGGAGATCCGCCAATTAGCTGCGCCCCGGGCTTCCAAGCGCGCGATCGACCGACTATAATAGTAGACCATACGGACCGCGCAGCGATCGAGCGGTAATCCTAGCTTCCGGCCGGCGACGCCCTAACTCCCAAACGGCGGCCGGCGGCGCATCGACCTAGCAACAGCAAGGTCCATATGGCGCCTACGGTCTGTCTGTCTGACGGTGATGATGAAGACGGTCCAATTTCCTTCAAGAGGTCACGCACCACCCCCTCTAAGCAGCACCAAGGCTCATCAGCAAATGCGTCAAATCCTCGGCCTCTGGGCTCTGGTGGTGATCAGCCAAACGGTAAATTGATGAAAAGACCTCGTTCCGTGGAAGATGGTGGCGACTCCGATGGTACCGATTCGGATGATAAGAAACCACTCCCCAAACTGAAGAGAATCGATAGAGAAGCAGGTGCCAAGGAAGAAAGAGTTGATGATCATAACGAGCCTGCAGTGACCGCTCAGACGATCGAATCTGCAAACTTGGCTTCTGACAATACCGTTTTGCTCAGGACTGCATCAGTTAAATCCGAGCAAGAAGACGATTCGGAAGATGAGAAGCCACTGGCCATGAGGACGACGCGGTTGACCAGTAATGCGAGCAGTACTTCCAGAAATTCAATCAAAAGGCGGCCAGGTGATAGCAACACTGGAACAAGTTCACCCCTTAAGAAGGCAAAGCATTCTGCCATAGAAAGAGAACCCAAGGCTGCTGATGCCCATGACAACAAAATACCTCTCGCACCACGACTGACATCAGTCAAGCCTTCGAAGACAAAGCCCCCCGCAAAGAATGCCACGAAGAACAAGAAGAAGAGTCCTTCGTCTTTTACCAAGGATAGCCAGAAAGGAGTGGAAATGAAAGCGAAGAAAACAGTGAGAAATTCCCGGCTCTCAAAGGCGATGAAGGTCCGTCAAGGTTCCGGCAGTGGAAAGAAATGGTCCACTTTGGAGCACAATGGCGTTATGTTCCCCCCTCCGTACATGCCTCATGGTGTCAAAATGCTTTACAATGGGCAACCTGTTGATCTGACTCCAGAACAGGAGGAGGTGAGCACTAGCAGTTTATTGCTTTGTGTACTAGCTACTACTACCTCCGTTCCATAATTCTTGTCGAAATATTACATGTATCTAGACATTTTTTAGGAACAGATACATCCATTTTGAAGCAAATTTACAAGAATTATGAAACGGAGGGAATACTTCAGTTTAGTAGCGATGATGGTGTACTGACCGTAAGCTAATACTTCTCTGTTTTGCAGGTTGCAACCATGTTTGCTGTGATGCGAGACACAGAGTATGCATCCAAGGAAACATTTATCAACAACTTTTTCACCGACTGGAGAAAAATTCTTGGTAAAACCCATATCATCAAAAAGTTCGAGCTTTGTGATTTCACAACGATTTATGAATGGCACCTGCGAGAGAAGGAGAATAAAAAACAGATGACAACAGAGGTACACTTTTATGCATAGCTCTGTTCATGTCTGGCTTTTTCTGCACCAATGAACCTCCTGTTGTGACTTGAGACTTCGCCGTCCAAACTTGAGTAGGTTGGAGAAGGCAGATTTCTATATCCTGCCATGCCTCCATCATCTGAAGTATTTAAACTTTGTAGTTTTTTGTTTACAGGAGAAGAAAGCGTTGAGGGATGAGAAAGGGAAGCGAGAGGAGAAGTATCTGTGGGCTATCGTAGATGGTGTTAAAGAGAAGGTCCATTTTTACTGATACATTCGTTTAATATGACATAGGCCTTTACAGACCATAGAACAGATAATTCACTCTTTACTTTTGTGAATTTCACATATTGGCACATATGCCACTAGTCTTGAACCTAGCGAGGAAATTTAAACCTCTTCTCTAATTAAATTTAAATTTTCCCACCAGATGTGGAAAATGGCATGTTACTATGATATAAATGATTTCCTTGGTGGAAGTGAACACTTGCATTGTTTGTATTCTTGTACATGCGTAGCAGTTGTGGTGGCCACCTGGCTAAAAATGTTTGCTTATTTCAGGTTGGCAATTTCAGAGTAGAACCACCTGGCTTATTCAGGGGACGTGGAGAGCATCCAAAGGTAATATACCGTGGGAGCCTCTCCTATAGTCTTCCTTCAAAAAAGATGATGACACATCTAATGACATCATTTTCTTGTTTGAAGTAAGCGCCTTCAATTTAAGGCTCTCTGTTAAATTGTTTCAGATGGGAAGACTGAAGCGACGCATCCGACCAAATGATATTACAATAAACATTGGAAAAGGGACTCCAGTCCCTGTGTGTCCTATACCTGGAGAAAGGTACGCTAAAAATCCTTTACTTTTTATCTCTACCTTTTATGTTAAACTATGTTTTTGAAGGGGCTTATAGCATGCATGCATTCTTCTTGATTGATCGTGTGTTCTGCAGCTGGAAGGAAGTTAAACATGACAATACTGTCACATGGTTGGCATTTTGGAATGATCCAATAAACCAGAAAGACTTCAAGTATGTTTTCCTGGCAGCAAGCAGCTCACTAAAGGGACAAAGTGACAAGGAGAAATATGAAAAGGCTCGAAAATTGAAGGTGAGGGAGTTTCTTTTGCGGTTTGTAGAGGTTGTATGTTCCCATGTACAATAATTGTCCTCCTATGCCTATGGCAGGATCACATAGACAATATTCGCGTAAATTACACGAAGGATTTCAGGAGCAAAGATCAAGTGAAGAAACAAATTGCAGTGGCAACATACCTTGTAGATAAACTAGCCCTTAGGGCGGGCAATGAAAAGGTATATCCTACTGGACCTATAGCTATCAAATGATATTCCATTTTGCTCTATATTATTAAGGTTGGGATAGTATATCTGTTGGTATCCACTGCGTCCATAAAATCTTCTGCTTCTATGCTGAAATACACAACTATGCTTTGATTTTATGTAATATATATATGTCTCATCAGCATCGGTGACATAATTATCTAAATAACAATTTTTGCGTCAAGACTACTCTATAAAGGATTAAAGGCCACAGATAATTTACATGATGAGCCATTCTTCTGCCGAAAATCTATTTCTTTCAGCATACACATCTTTGTGCATTTTTTGTTAATTCTATTTAGTTTTGAGCTTCATTAACATACGTTATCATGCCACTTCAATCCTTTTTAGGATGAAGATGAGGCTGATACTGTTGGTTGTTGTACACTCAAGGTTGAAAATGTTACTTGTCTGCCTCCAAACAAGCTGCAGGTCTTGATCTTCATTCTTGATGGTTTTACTCACTAAGAGAAAGTTAATTTTGATGTTAGCTGATGTCTGATTGCCTTTCAGTTTGACTTCCTTGGTAAAGATTCTATAAGATACTTGAACACTGTAGAGGTTGAACTACCTGTATATGAGGCGGTTAAGGAATTCTGTGCTGGTAACTGCCATGCTCTTTTCCCATTCGTCCATCTCTTCCTGCCCTAGACATATTGTTCACATCTGTCTTGCGTACTTGCTTTGTAGGAAAAAATAAGGGAGATAATGTCTTTGCTGAGATTGATACAATTAAGCTAAATGCTCATCTGAAGGAATTAATGCCAGGCCTTACCGCAAAAGTGTTCCGTACATACAATGCTTCCGTCACTTTAGACGCCATGGTAAGTTCAATGCAAATTTACTGTTCCATGATATGTTTCTGTCCTCTATTGCTATGTTACACCGTTTAGACTGCATGTTCCCAGGGCTTTAATTAAGTGATTAGCTGAACGTTGTCATGAGTAAAACAATCTAGGATCATCTGTTGTGCTATTTTTTAGATGTGTGCTGTTTTGTTTTCTGGTACTGTAATATTCATAACTGAGCGTGTACCTGCAGCTGAAATGAATAGCAAATGCATGTTTAGTTTGTCAGTGACACACAGAAATCATGGTGTCTTCAGTTACAGACATTATCTGCTTTAACTTTTCATGCTCCCAAAAAAGAATGTGTAACATTACTATGTCATCATAATTTCTTAATTGGAGTAAATATATGTGTGTGATAGCATTGCAGTTGAACAAAGAAACAGAAGATGGAACCCTTCTTCAAAAAATTAGTATCTATAAACGCGCAAACAAAGAGGTAAAATCTTTCACTCGTGAGGGAAAAAAAACTTGCATTATCACTCAACAATTGTTTGACTGAATCTCTATGATGCCTCGTTCACCCAGGTTGCTATAATCTGTAACCATCAGCGTGCGGTCTCAAAATCACATGATTCCCAGATGGCTAAGTTGAATGAAAAGATCGACGAATTAAAGGTTGGTTGTTAGCTTCAAATGATTAGATCAAATTTGTGCTTGTCCTGTAAACTTTTTTGTCATCATTTTATTATTTTCTGTAGGTTCAGAGGGATGGGCTGAAAGCAGAGTTAGAGAAAGCGAAGAAAGGAAAGCGTCCAGGCGATGATAAAGATGGGAGCCGAAAGAAAAAATTAACCCCTGAAATGTACTTTTCAATCCACAGATATATATATATATATTTAAATATATACTCTATAATTTTTTACTTGCCTGTCTCAAAGAGTGGAGACAGTCTCATATAATCTACTTGCAGGTTGGAGAATAAGATCTCTGGGATTGAAGCCAAAATAGAGGGAATGGTTATCACTAAGAATAACACAGAGGAATCCAAGACAGTGGCACTAGGAACATCAAAGATCAACTACCTCGATCCTAGAATTACCGTGGCGTGGTGCAAAACCCATGAGATCCCTATTAACAAGGTACAGTCAACCTTTCTAGGGAGCCATATAAGCCTAGCTTCTTTCTATATACTCTCTCCGTTCCATAATTCTTGTCTCAAATTTGCCTAAAAATGAAGTATCTATTCCTAAAAAGCGTCTAGATACATGTAATATCTCAACAAGAATTATGGAACGGAAGGAGTAATAAATTAACTAAGCTTCCTATGATGTGCAGCGAAGTAGTTGTATTTTATACTTGTGCTTTGCTCTAATATTTCAAATATTCTGCAGTCCTTAACAGAAGCTGTTTGGATTGGCTATTTTTTGTATGGCAGATTTTCAGCAAGACGATTCTCGAGAAATTTGGATGGGCGATGGATGTCGGCCCGGGTTTCAGATTCTAATGCCGGGCGGCCTGCTCAGTCAGTAAATTAGATCCATCTTCCAACCCTCTTCTCCAAGACACTAAAATCGGCAGCCGCAGCTAGGAAATAAGAGCTAGTTCGGTGTATTTTTTCTGTCTCTTTTCAGTCAGGCCCTCTTTTTTCTTCGTCCTCATCTTCTTCTTCTGTACTTGCCATGTTTCGATTTTGCCTTGTTGTGTATGCACCTTGGTCTTTAGGTCGCATTGGACAGTTAACTTGTAAAGGATTAACTACTAACTGTAGAAGTGCTTACTTCAACCTTTTGTACGTTCTGTTTACAAAAAAGAGCTTATACATTGAAATTTGAAAGTTTGTTGAAAGAAACAGCCAGCCAAGTATCTTCAGACTTGTTTGTTTTCTCTGATGAGAGGAAAATGCAACGGGTGGCATGCTGGCATGACGTCCCTGCCTCCGGTGTCCCACCACGGAAACCGAACTCAATTCCACGAGCACACGGCGGCGTTACGGACGATTAGGGCTTGCAGGTTTGATGATGTCGAATCTGACACAGACGAGCCAAAACCAATTTACAAATGCTTTTGATGGCCGTTATTTATTCGTGGGAGACGACACCAACGCAGCCAGTGGATGTGACTCCGGCAATGTTTTATACCGTGAACGAAAGCTATTTTCGTTTTACAAAAGAACAATGATCTCGACGTCGCAAAATTCTACCAAAGCAGCGGTCGTGCCATGACAGGTGGCAAACTTCCATTTCAAAATGAGGCCGAAGGCCGAAGGCTGTCCGTCGACTCGGCCCAGCCGAGCCGCCCGCCCGAGATAAAAATGCGGCCCCAGAAGAAGAAATCGACGAGTCGAGAAGAGCCGACGAAGCACGAGGGGTAAGGGAAAAAAAAATGCTGCAGGTGGAGGATGCGCTGGCGGCCGTGCTGTCCGCCGCCGCGGGCCGGCGCGCCGCCGCCTCCGCCTCAGCCGCCGTGCCGCTGCTCGACGCGCTCGGCCTCGTCCTCGCGGAGGACGTCCGCGCGCCCGACCCGCTCCCCCCCTTCCGCGCCTCCGTCAAGGTAAAGCCAGCCGGTCAGCCAGTCAACCCCCAACTCTCCTATCTCCTACACCGTGACGGTGGGTAATACGAGAGACCCCTTCTCCTGCTGCAGGATGGGTACGCGGTCGTGGCCTCGGACGGGCCAGGGGAGTACGCCGTCATCGCGGAGGCGAGGGCCGGCGACGACGCGCTCGGCGTGGTCGTGACCCCCGGCACGGTCGCGTACGTCACGACCGGAGGTATGCGGCGGCGGTGATGACTTGCTACTACTCTCTCTCTCCCTTTGCTGCTTTGCTTAGCGTGCGTGCGATTTTTGGCTGAGCTGAACCGGCTGTGGTTGTTTGTTGTATTGGGCAGGGCCGATACCTGACGGCGCAGATGCCGTCGTGCAGGTGGAGGACACCGAGCAGGTCGCCGCCCCGCCGGATGGGACCAAGAGGGTTAGGATTTCGGTGCGGGTAGCCGAGGGGCACGACATACGCAATGTGGTGAGCAGATTTTTGGTGCTTCTGTTGCTTGCTTGCTTGTTTTTCCAGTTCAATGTGATCTCTCCCTTTGTGTCTGATGGAGGGTAACCATGGGCTGTGAGTTGTGAGGCTATGGATTTCGTAATTGATGGATAGCTTGGTCCATGCTCTTCTGCTGCCATGTCAGGCTGTTAGCTGCAACTAAAGCCAGCTTACTGTTTTATTCGATTAACTGTTCCATCTCTTGTTTTGGGAACAGGGCGCAACATTCTTGTTTGTGACTTGAAGTTAGATTAGTTTTGTACAGATGTACTGTATCAATTGTCACTAGTCCACTACTGTTCCTACAGAACACTCAGTGCTATAAAAACATTAATGAAGAATGTTGGATGCACAATTGGCCATCATGTAGTAACAAGACTTTGTGCTTTCTGTATAAAGATGGACCACAATAACGTGTGGTGATGTTTTTTAGCAATCAGTGTGTTAGTCATTTAATTACCTAATTTTCAGGGGTGTGACATAGAGAAAGATTTAGTAGTGCTGAAGTCTGGTGAGCACCTAGGTCCTGCAGAAATTGGGCTACTTGCAACCGTGGGAGTAACTGCTGTCAAGGTGAATAATAGTCTTCTGGTTATTGTTGCTGAGTATGCTAGAGTAAAATGTATAATGCAGCATTCATAGTTTGCATGTGCAGGCATACCGTCGACCAACAATTGCTGTGTTTTCTACAGGGGATGAGTTGGTGCAGCCAGACACTGCAACTCTCAGCCGTGGTCAGGTCATTCCTACTATTCCATAACTTATTGCATGCTTCAACTTTCTTGCGTTCTGCATTCACCAAAATTATGAAATCTCTGCTTGAAACTAAAATTTCAGATTCGTGACTCTAACCGGGCCATGCTACTTGCTGCTGCTATTCAGCATAAGTGTAAAGTGGTTGACTTGGGTATTGCGAAAGACACTGAAGTAAGCCTTAAGGAGCTAATGGATGCAGCTCTACGTTCCGATGCTGATATAATTCTTACTTCTGGTGGTGTTTCCATGGGTGATAGAGATCTTGTCAAACCTTGTTTGGCAAAGATGGGTAAAATTTACTTTGACAAGGTAAATTAGAAATGCTTCCATAGGTATTGTATAGCAAGGTGTTGTTAAGCAGCATGGACCACCATTAACATGGTATAGTTAGTTTTTTTTTCCTGTTTGCTGTTGGATAACCATTGAAACCAGTTATGTTCACAAAAGAAACCTTTTGAACTTGTGACCATTGTATTTTGTCATTTTTTCTGGTAATTTAATTTATTGTTGCATGTGGGCATGCAGATCCAAATGAAACCAGGAAAGCCGTTAACATTTGCTGAGATCAGCACGGACGACACAGCAAGGTCATCGAAAACAGCTCTTGCTTTTGGCTTGCCTGGAAACCCTGTAAGCTGTATGGTTTGCTTCAATCTCTTTGTTGTTCCTGCGATACGTCTTCTCTCTGGTTGGTCAAACCCTCATTTGCAAAGGTACTATCACATCCCTATGCGGCAGACATTACAAACCAATTAACATCATTCTTATGCTGATATTTGTTTTGCTGTTATTATTATTTTAATCTTATTTTCCACTGATAAGATTGTTTTCGTAGAGTTCATGTGCGTCTATCACATCCCTTAAGAGCAGACTCACATCGTCCAGAGTTCCATCGTGCAGTGATCAGATGGGTGCTTGATGATGGATCTGGTAGACCTGGGTAAGAGCTATATTTTAACATGAACCGCCTGATATTTTGTCACACTGTGTGACACTACATAACTAAATGTCTGTTGATTTTTTTGGCAGTTATGTTGCTGAGAGCACTGGCCAACAAGCTAGTAGCCGCCTCCTAAGTATGAAGTCTGCAAATGCCTTGCTGGAAGTACCAGCATCTGGACAGACATTAGCAGCCGGAGTATCTATCCAAGCTATAGTTATCGCGGATATAACCAGCCCTCCTTTGTATAAGCAACCTGCTGCCACCACTACCAGCCTTCTACCAACTCATTTTGTTTCTTCTGCAAAAAGCATGTCCACAGATGTCTCCCAGGTTGCGGCCTCTCAGAATGCTGAAGTTAAAGTAGCAATTCTGACTGTTAGCGATACTGTATCTTCCGGAGCAGGCCCCGATAGGAGGTATTTTTTAAAATGCAACACCCTTTTATTTACAGTCGTAAGTCATATTGCTTGTGACTTGGTTCCTGCTTCCTAAAACAAATTGGAAAGAATATATCTGTATGGTACTTCAAAAAAAATCATGCATCCTGATACACCTCTTTGCTTTGAGATGCAAAAGGGTCACTCATGATGCAAAATAAAAGAGTCAAATTACTGTTTATTCTTCACATAAGATGGTGATGCATTGCAGTATGGACTCCACATTGCACAAAGTTATTATCCTTTTCTAGGCTTTAAAATAGTGCATTAAGCATGAATTTTATTTCTAGCTTCTGTTTGTGAATCACACTTTCATGAAAAGTAACTTGTATCGTTGTTGTTTCTTCTCTCTTTAATCATCCATCTGCAGTGGCCCAAGAGCTGTATCTGTAGTGAACTCTTCATCAGAGAAATTAGGGGGAGCAGTTGTTGTTGCTACTGCTGTAGTTCCAGATGAAGTGGACCAAATTAAGGACGTTCTGGTAAAGTGGAGTGATGTTGACCGTGTCAACCTCATCTTGACCTTAGGTGAGATTTTTTATTAGGAGAAATCTCTTAAATGAAATGATCTCAAATTTCAAGGTATTCTACTGCATAGCCCTTGTTTCCTACTCACACGAGCTCCTCCTCTTGGTGAATGTACATGAAGGCGGCACTGGCTTCACACCTAGAGATGTCACACCAGAGGCAACAAAATGTGTGATAGAGAAAGAAGCACCTGGCCTTGCGTTTGTTATGATTCAGGAGAGTTTGAAGGTGACATCAACTTTTATTACATCTTAGGTTTTCATTGCAACTGATTATTTAGAGAGATCACAGCTGACCCTGTAGGTCTCACAAGTACAATTTTCCTCAATAGTAGTATCTATTTAGTGTCTTAAACTTGGCAGGATTCAGATTCTTTTGATCTGCATTGACGGTGCTTGCATTGTTCTGTTTGCTACAGGTGACACCATTTGCAATGCTATCCCGGGCTGCATCTGGGATAAGAGGATCGACACTTGTACAGACTGCAACCCAATAATGCTTCGTAGTTGCACACTTATAGATTCTGAATGGCTAACAAGGGTTCTCTTCTCAGATAATCAACATGCCCGGCAACCCAAATGCTGTCGCAGAGTGCATGGAGGCTCTTCTCCCAGCGCTGAAGCATGCCATCAAGCAGCTGAAGGGTGACAAGAGGGAGAAGAACCCCCGCCATGTCCCTCATGCCGATGCCGCGCCCGTGGACCAGTGGGAGCGAAGTTTTAAAGCCGCATCCTCTGGCGGTGGATGCTCGTGTGACCCCTAATCGACGGTTCGACACAGATCCATACACCTGGGAAATCTGTATGATAAGAATTTGATCTTGTGGGACCAAACAACTACTTCCTTTGTGATCCTGTTCTGTCAGCTTGGACTGCTTGAGGCTCAAGCCTCAAAGATGACGGCCTTTTGTTTGCTCGACGTGCCATGTTTCATACTCCTTTTTGCACTAGGCCTCATTTCACATTGTGACAGTTGTCGCTTTTTTGTAATTACACCGAGCTTGATATTGAATAAATTACCTAGTAATAGTGATAACTGCACTCAAAATTACATACGTGCACTACACAATACATAAAGTGGCAGGGCTCAATTTGTAAACTGGGAAAGTGCATGTTTTGCCGAGGTACACAAGGCTGCACTTCATATATTTCGCAAGTTGTTTAAACTCCGCTCATGTTGTATCTGAGGCAATCTGTTGGATAGATGTGCTGTGTTGCGCATATGGGCTATGAAAATGCACTCAGATTGATCAGTGGATGCATGCAGCGTGATGTTCGTGAATATCTTCTCCAACGACTGATTGTATCAATCATTCGGTTCTCACTAGAATTACGACGGTGGAAGTACTGCACAATTTTCGGGGCTATAGTTGAGATAGCTAATCTCGCTTTACCAGTATCAAACGTGGAGCAGAACAACCATCCA
This sequence comes from Brachypodium distachyon, assembly GCF_000005505.3. Classification (NCBI taxonomy): domain Eukaryota; kingdom Viridiplantae; phylum Streptophyta; class Magnoliopsida; order Poales; family Poaceae; genus Brachypodium; species Brachypodium distachyon. The sequence continues at coordinate 26,634,648 of NC_016135.3, forward strand.
ACCACTGACACATTTACAGTTACCCACACAGCAATTAAGGACAGCCTAAAAGATCTACTCTGAACCATATTACTTGTCACAGATTTAGTACAATAGGGATCAGAAGGATGATATACCACTGTAATTCTAGTGACTATCAATATCTGATACAAATCAGTCATTGGCAGAGATATTCACGAGCATCACGATGCATGCACCTACTGATCTGACTGACTGCCTTTCTCTAGTGCATTTGAGGACAACACAGCTCATCTATCCAACAGACGGATGCAGATTCAGTGAAGTACTGACTTTGGCGGGTGACATGTGGGCCAACGTGCCGTGGGACCCACTTGTCAGCCATCCAAAGTCACCTGCAGTTACGTCACTGAATCCTTCTCACCAACAGACTGCCTCAAATACAACAGGAGTGAAGCAAACAACTAACATAGCTACAATATCATGATTGTATGCCCATCTCTGTTCTTAAGTGATCCAGAAGGAATACATAGGCTGAACAATACAGATTACATGGTAGCATGTCTGTGGAGCATGGATAAAATTAAAATAAACTAAATTAGAAACCGGGGCTTAGATAATTTAAAGACAATACATGGAATAGATAAATGGGAAGCTACCACTACAAATTATGAAGTCCATTGCTTGTACAAAAGATTACATATCCTATATTGGCAGACGCCATATTTTCTGCTGGACTCCATGCCTTGTCCTCTGAACCGGGTCCATCAGAATGATCCTCGTCTTGTTTGCAGAAAGCTACATCCAGCGTCTTCTTCTGTGTGCGTCTTCGAGCCTTGGAAGGTCATTCTTCAATGAGAGGACAAGTGGCAAGAACCCAGGCATCCCCAGTTGGGAAAAACAAACTGCTAGCTTCCTCTATCTCCTTTTAACCGGAGTTCTGGATCTGGATCGCTTCTTCCTGGATAAGTAAAAAAAGAGTTTAAATTGAGCACTCTTGCTATACAGGTAGTGTGGCACACAGGGCTCCAGATTTAAGATGATCCCTGCCAAGGTCTAGGGATGGAAGCACTGATGAAATACCAACCCTGCCACGACACCACGACAAAATACAATCCTATAAATTCACAACTTACAGACTTCTTGGAGGCTTAGAGTGTGTTTGGTTGATGACCAAAACCAACCCTACCAATGTTTTGGCCATGACAAAAGTTTTGGCTCATGTTTGGATGGTTGCCAAAATGTTGACAAGCCAATGACCCATGACCAATTCTAGTTCATTTTTCCTGCCAACATTGGCCAAATCTTGGCAACCAAAAACATTACTCAAAATATTGGCTAGCCAAATTTTTGTTAAGGTAAGCTTGGGCTAAAACCAAACACACCCTTAAACTGTAGTTTGTGCTTGAGTGCTTGTTCCACAAAATTTTATAGGAATCTCTTCAATTTCTCAAGTTGGCATGACAGCACGAAATCATGGAAAAACTACGGAAATCTATATTTTAACCAAAATGTATCTTATAAAATGTAAACTAATTTTTTCTTGAGACATGTGGTCTCAAGACACCTAAAGCTTCACCCTAGTATCCTGAATTTTTCTTTTAAAATGTCTCCTTTTTTGGTGGGTGTTGCTGCACAGTGCACTAACCAATTTCCCAGAAATCAGCTACAACGAGAGGGAAAACATTACACCTTGAATCTATAAATTGCTGAAAATTCACTTCAACTATCACCTGGAACAATGTAATGACAGAGAAAGAACTAATTAATCGCTTACCTCTCGGCAGATGAATAAGGTGAATGCCTGCGATGAGAATGCTTGCTATGTGGAGACCGCGAAACTCGTCTAGAGATAAAACATAATACTAAATGGGTAAGTGCAAGGATAAGAGATCTATGAACCTGATGTTTCTTCACTCAGAAGATACCTGCTCAGTGCTTATTCATCAAATTGAAAAGGCACAGAAGTAAAAAATTCCTATATTATTCAGTAAACTTACCACGATGGATCTGAGAAAGCAGTGCTTTTGAGGCACTGCTGCCAAAAAACATAAAATATGCTGCAATACAGTTCTACTAAACATATCCAGAAATACCATTGCTGTTTCACAGCCTTAACATGAAAGATTCTGGTTATTCATGACAAAAAGTTAGCAAAGTGTTCAGCAACTTACCGGGGGAGTGTCCGCTAAGATTAGCCTAACTATCGATGCCAACCTTACAATATAGTATCTCTGAACTCGTTGGAGCTAACTAGAAATTTCTAAAATCATTAATCCGTAGTATAGAAGGGACACATATTGATTACCTGTTCCTAGATCTTGGAGGTGAGGGAGACATGCTATCTTTACGTGAATGAGTCTTTCTGCAGTAGAATGGAGCAAAGGACTAATCAATATAAACGCATGAACTGATACAGGCTAAACATTCTATGGATAAGAATCACAGTACCTCTTTTTAACATGATCCGAAGGCTCATCACTTGAAACACTACGTCGAACATGTGAAGAGCTCTCCTTCCTAGTGTGACTTCTCCCACTTGGTGATCGTGATCTTCTGCTGCTATGACTAGCTGAGCTCTTCATAATTTGCCTTGATCTATCGTCATTCCCATCTTTCCGTTTGTCTCTTCTATCAGCGCTATCCCTCTTTCTCTCTCTCGCATCTTCTGGAAAGTCCTTCCGATCTCCTTTGGCATTGTTCCTTTCATCCAGTCCATGTTTTGCATACCTGCCAGAACCTTTTTCCTCCTTGATACCCTTTTTATCAATATTTCCATGCATGCTATGGTTGTCACCATCATTATACTTTTCAGTTATAGAAGACTCAAGGTCTTTTCTATGGACAAGCTTTGCATCTTTTACAAGGTCTTCCTCATGGATGCTCCTTGCCAAATGCCTGTGAGTACTCTCTGCATTATTATTATTATTATTTTCAGCATGATTGGTGGAAGAGGCCTTTCCATTTTGGCAATCTACGTCTGCGTGCCCATGTGCCTTTTCATTTATCGGCTGGATAGAAGTTTTGGCTTCTAAAGGAAATTCTCCATTCTGTGTGTCATCAATATGTAGCTCTCTTTCAGATTCTGCATTTGCCTTTCTTTGAGATCCCTCGACATTGGATTTTTTATCGTCTCCTGATGAAACACTTTGGATTGCAGCACTTTCACTATGATTCATGTGTCGTTCACCATCAATGCTTTTCTCACCTAAAAATGTGATTATTCATCTTGGTCAATAATTCTTCATTTATAGAAACTCAATAAATTGTGGGAAACCATGTCAGTTGAGTGTATTTTCAAGAATTTCGTTTCATCAGGATGTGCTGCACCAGCTTTAAATTCAGATGGTAAATTTGAAAATTAAAATCTTACCTTCATCGTCATCTGAATCATCTGAATCATAACTAGCAAGACCGAGAAGAGCACCTTTAGGGGAACTTAACCCAGTACCATCTAGATGATCAATAGAACTAATGTTGGCTGGCTTGGCAGACACAACAACTTTAGCTGTGGACTTGGCTTTTGGCTCTCCCAGATCACGCTCCTTTAAGCTAGAGACCCTAGTGGAATCATTGGCTGCAACACAGAGGCAATACTCAGAATTACAGTATTACCAATTTATTTTAAAATTTTAGTATAAGCCACTCACGTTCAGTTGATGAATCGTCTTCATTCAAAACTTTGGTTGCGATCTCGTCAAAAAGATCATCAGTGACCTGGAAATGAAAATAATAATAATAAGTAAGAAAATGGCAGGATCTTTGTGTTCCTTCGAAGTAAAAAAGCTTTGCTAAACCCAGTTTTTTTTTAAAAAAAACTACAGACCTTTAAGAGAACTTCAGTTAACACGCGCTTAATTTCCTTGTTGATTGCTGCCATCCGGGCTTCTTCGATTTCATCCTGCAAATGATTCAAGTCCAGTACATTGATTCCAAATGAGAGCCATGATGACATCCAGATTGAATATGGAAAGGGTAGAAGGAGGATCCAAGCCAGCACATTGCTCAATTATGTTTTCTGTTTATCCCCTTATTAAACTACTGAGAAAGTCAGCTTCCTTTTAAAATTGATGCTGCTCCAAGCACAACAGCTTTTCAGCAAATAGCATATGGGCCCGATGTTTCAATTGGATTCAAGCGAAGCGAACATGTGTACAGATGAAAAAAAATACACTACTTTGAAAACTATAGGTTTATAAATGGATATTTTCCTGTGGACAACAGAGAAATTGTTTAATTTCTCAAAGCCAGGCATTAGCCTTCAGTCACTCTAACATGTCATGATTAACCTACACTGTAACTTACAGAAGTTGATCCAAAAAACGTTTTGGATCAAAAGTCACCCACGGCACTATTTTAGCTTTGAACTTAACTTGGAGATGTTACTAACTAGTCTTGAAAAGATGATTGAAAATATATTATGGCTGATTGTTGCATGCAAGTGAATCATATTAGGGCAGATTAATAGTGTAATACTGTAATAGGAACTGAACTAATGATTAACAATAAAACAACTAAGAGCACCTCATCAGCGTCATCATCCTCAGTTAATTTAGCTGGACCAATGCTTCTACTGTCAGTTTGGTCAGCTCTCTTTACTAGTTCTGCGGCATCTTCAGATTCCATGGAATTGAAATTTGTCGAGTGTTGCACTGAAGCACTCACTGGAGTGGATTTTTTCTTTAGAAGTTCTTCTCGAAGCCAGTTAGGTACTGGAGGCTGGTACAGAATCAATCACAAGAATCAGTTGAAGTTTACAGCTGTAACAATTAGGAAGAGCAAAGCAATGGGGGGATACAAGGAAAACCTACTTTCTTTGACCGTTCTGCAACATTGAAAAGAGTGCTTGCATCTGTAGGGAATGCTTCAGTTACACTACCAAAACCAAATGCTGCAGGTGGAACATAGTTTGAACCAGCGACTGCTCCAAACAGTGGAGCAGCATGTACAGATGGATCCATCTATAACAGAATAAGTATCCCTGTATCAGTGATGCCGATGCATGACATTATAACAAGTAATGAAATACTGATATATAAACCTGTGGTGGTACTGGAGCTCGAGGGAAATATCCAACTGCAGATGGGCCCCATGATTGAGTCGATGCTACTGTGTCATGTTCGGACACTCCTGTTGGAACAGTAGAATTGATATTTACTGCTTGATGTACTGCCATATCAGGTTTCCTGCTATTGAATTCCAAAGGTTGGTCACTGGGATCAACCATCATCCTGAAGGACTGTCCACCATGCCCAGGCATACTAGGAGTCCCTCGAGGAAATCCATCTTGAACTGCTGAGGCAGCTGGAGCTGTCTGAGCTTGTTGTGAGCTTGGATATTGAAGCATAGCATCCCCATTAACTGCTATTAGATAGCATAGTCAAAATCTACCGGTATCAAACTTTGTTCAACACATCAGATACACGTCATCATCAACCATCCAACCACTAACAGATAAATAGTGACCCACCCAATAATTACAGGTTTCAGCATGAAGGTTTATAAGAGAAATAAATATCCTATCTCCTCAAAGTGAAAAGGAACGATCGATCAAATACATTGATTTACTATCCGGTTGCAAGGAATTAAGGACAAGCTAGAAAACCTTCATGATATACCACTGTAATTCTAATAACTATCAAATACTTGAAGCAATTACAGTCACTGGTAAAGAAATTCATGTGCATCATGGTGCATGCAACCACTAATCTCTCTTGACATCTGCCTTTTTCTCATCCATGTAAGGTCAACACAACAGATATACCAACGCAATACAACAGAATGAAGTATATAAAACAACTAACGTAGCTAAAATAGCATAAGACAGATTGCATGCATTATACCCTCTTTGTTCTAAAATAAAAGATGAGTTAGACTTTTCAGTCTTTCTGCAATGGAATCTGATACATATCCATCAGGGATACACCTAATTACGATTCAGGCTACACAGGGAAATTAAATTGCCAAGCAAGGCATACCTGGAGCAGAAGAATAATTATAAGATACCTCCTGCTCATATGTGGATGGAAATGAACTGAAACTCTTCGGTGGTGGCGCCATTGGACCTCTATCTGCAATATCATCTTCAGCTCCATTCTGAAACTTGCATATTTATGTGTAACATATATTGAGTGAAGAGCAACAAGACATGTTACCTAGCAAATAATTTGTTTCCCTCGATTGACCTGTCATTTGAAACGGCAACTGGTCGCTATTTGATTGAGGAATTGGTGGGTGTAAAGGTTCTGCAGGCACACCAGCTGAATGCTGATACTGATCATGGTAACCACCATAATGGTGAACTTCTGTTCTATTTGTGGGCATGACATGCTGCTGAATCTGGTGGTTCTGTGTACCAGATTTAGCAGCTGCCCACTCCTTCGCCTTTGTAGCCCAATCATCTTCATTGGCAAGCCCTTCGAGTTGATTTTTTTAGAAACTTAATCATCATACCCAACTAGCCATTTCTAATTGTAGGTAATATTTCTGCTCTAAGGAGTCTTTCTAAATATGAATATACTACTCCCTCAGTTCCATAATTCTTGTCTCAAATTTGCCCAGAAATGGATGTATCTATTCCTAAAAAGTGTCTAGATACATGTAAGATTTCGACGAGAATTATGGAACAGAGGGAGTATATTATATTAAACTGAAATCCCATTGTAAATTGATAAACTAAGAAGGCAATGCATTTGCTAAATCAGAAACCAAGAATCATAACACGATCTGGCAAGGACTGATTGTGCACAGAAGCATGAGTCAAAGAACCTAAGCAAGGGAAAAGCAGGCACATGCATATAGTAATAGACTAAAGAAAAAGAGCTTAATCAACCAAATAACAGTGATCCACAGAAAATTTAAACAAATGCAGTCACAAAATTACTTCCAAACATGAAATGCACGCAGAGTTCACAATTTTTTTGGGCAAAGAGTTAGGTGTGTTTTTATGCAAATGCTGCGTGCTGCGTCAGAACACCCACACATAACGTGATGTTCCATATCGACATCAACACAAGCCATGGAACTCCCATTTTCCACCTTCTCACCACATTCTTTACCTGTAAATTATAAGTATATACTCCGTATAACATAGGCTTAGATGATATGACAAACCTGTGTATCCATCGTTTTGAGCCCATGAATGATTTGTCCATGCCTGCAAAATAAGCAAATGTCCAAGTGTCAGGTCAGAATACTTGATGTTCAATGGAAGAACAACTTAAACAAAAAGTTATAGATAAAAAATGCATCCGTCTGGCTTAAAAACTTCAGAACCAAAAAGGTATGCAGCCATTTGGCTTAAAACTTGGTGCCAGAACGAAACCTCCGACAAAATCAGGATGATTGAATCATAGAACTGCTGCAAAATATCCACTTGTACAAAGCGAAGGAGTCAAACTATATTGCTTTCCTCCAAGCGCAATTTCCCAAATAGTCCAGTATCAGGTAAAGCCCACAAGCTGCATCAATAGTGAGAAACTTGGCCGAAATAACGCCTCACAGATGGCCTATCAACAACTTAAAAAGCTACAGAACCACAAAACCACCCGCTACGTAACCCACTAACCCAACCTCATTCCCACCACGATACCTACACAGGACTTGCACCATCCACCAGCCTCCATAGACTGAATGGAATCACAAAACTACTACGGAGTTCCATGACGCGCTTCTCCTAAACCCTAGAACCAGCAACGGGCATACACTACGAATCCTTCCCCAGATCATCCATTGATAACCAAACATCTGTTCCAGAAACGGAAACTGCATAACGCAAAACATACCTGACCCGGAAGGGGCGGTGGGTAGCTCGGAGCCGGGGGCTGGGCCCCGGCGTGGTGAGGAGGCCAGGGGTTCCCTGGAGCGGGAGGCGGCGGCGGCTGCATCGGCGGGGGCTGGGGCTGGTACGTGTACTGCGGCAGAGGCTGTGGAGGACGGTGCTGGTGCTGGATGTCGGGGGGCGGCGGGTGGCCCCACTGGTGCTGCTGGGGAGGGTAGGGGTGGTTGGGGTGGGGAGCGTGGTACGGCGGCGCGGGCCCGGGGTACCAGCCGTTGGGGTTGGGGTGGGAGGGAGGAGGAAGGTGCTGCTGCTGCTGCTGCTGCGGCGTCGGCGGCGCGTCGCCGGAGCCGGCGAAGCGGCGGTACGCGTCCATGCAGGCGGAGGAGAGGAAGGGGACGGGACGCGAGAGACGAGCTGCGGAGCGTGGTCTGGTCCGATAGTTCTGGTCCAATTGGGGTGGTCGCGTTTAGTTGTGCCGTAAAGAGACCCGATTGGCGCCGAAGGCCGAACTGGAGGAACACGGGCTGGGCTGGGTTGGCTGGGCCGGGCCGCTTGTCCGACTAGGCCATGGTTGCGAGATCAAACCAGCCAATTGCAGAAGTATGAAATCTGTTTTCCACCATGAAATAAGAAGCAATATCATCCTTTTTTTTATAAGAAATCTGACTTAGAACAAAGCTAGGACTTCATATATTTAGGAAGGGAGGTACTCCGTAGTAATCAACAGCCATCATTAGATCGAGTGATTCCTAAGCATGCACAAAAAACCATGCCCATTTGGGTCATGCCAGAGCTGCATTTCAGTTCACAACATTGAAGTAACATAAAACAATACAAAATCATGTGATTCTAAAGATTACTACAAAGCGAAACTATCCCAAGTCTCAGGGTTCAGTGCTTAACAGTTCCACAACACATAACACAGATACATGATTCATCATCGCAAGCCAGAACATCTTGAAATGCCAGCAGGACTTCTTTTAGGGATCGAAATGTCGATAAGTTATTTCTACAAGCAAAGTGCGAAATGCAATCACCACCTAAAACAAACACCGATAGCTGTCTTGATCCAGCCAACTTGGCACCAGGAAACGAAGGATGTCACTGGCCTTCACATTGGAGTCATGACCTGCTGGCTTCCATCTATAATAAGCAGTGATTCCCCAAGTAGCCTTTGTGCCTCCTCTCTCCTCCTGAAATTAGAAGCAAGAAAATACTTATTAGGGCTGTCAAAAATAGCGTAGTTTACAACACAGTCGGTACAGTTGGTTGTGTTATCCTGCCCATTAAAAGAAACTTGATTATCACAAGATTCCGTGTGGGCCTTATAAACCCAAACGGAGGTAGTACCATTTAAAATGTCTGTTTACAAATACAACGGTATCAGACAAAATAAAACATCATGCACTCTCTACAAGATCAATCAAAATCATTTGTTTCTAATATCAAACAAAATTATCAGTTCCATCTTCCGAACTATATTTAATCTTTCAAACTACAGCAGCAAGTTTAAGCTGGCCGTGCCTTTTGGTCTCAGCGCCTAGCTTATATTTATGTCAGATTTGCAATCAGTGATTCAGTGGTATGAGCAAAACAAGAAGCTAATATTGTAGAAGCCACATGAGAACTGCTGGTTAAGAATTGTGTGTTCGTAATTTGTGGATAGGATATCAGGATTAACAGTTTAACACAATCCATCTCTCCATTTGTCAATTGGCATGATGGTTGCCTCAGTGCATCCTGGAGCCAGTTAAGCACCAGCTAATGAAATCAAACTAATGATAATACCCTTGTATTCTGTAAGATGCATTTGACACACAACCTAGATTTCTACCCTTGTCTATAAATCGTCGATCATGTCCAATGGAACTATGGAAGATTAATAGTATGCTGATTTAGCAGTTCAGCCAAACTGAAGAAAGTTCAGTTACTTACTGTTTTATATCCTCAATTGCTTGCTTACGACGTTGTATTTGGCTCTCAAGCAAGTGAATCAATGTCGCTCTTGCCTAGAAGAAATTTAAGTTATCTTACTGAATTTCAGTAATAAGTTCACTACTTAAAATTAAATCACAGCTTATACCTGGTGTGGTCGTAGGGAATTAAGAAGATGATGCAAGTTCTTGAAAATGAGTGAGATATCTTCAACCCTGCGAGCATACTGAGATGGTCTCTCCACTAAAATATCTGCTAGCTCCAAGATATGGAGTTGAAGCTCTCTGTTGAGGGTCCTTAGCTCCTTCTTGAAGTCTGAAGGTTAATAAGTTTTACAAAGATTAAGCCCGTCAAATCAAAGCATATACTAAAAAGTTATTCTGCGCTCGAAGTAATCATTTCATCAAAATTGCAAGTGGATTTACAGAGGCAGCCCTAATCATTTAACAGCTAAGAATGTAACCGTTCGAAGTACATATAAATCTGCACAAAATCAAATACATGATGACAGGAATGACACGCACCAATATCGGGGCCCTTTGGATAAAGCTGGCGAACACCTTGATCCTCCAGACTCGGCAGCACCACATCCGTCTAGAGAGCCGACTCGCAAAGTCCAGAGTCAGCTTTGACACAAGAAATGACGCAACTGAAGAGAACAGAATGATAAGCAAAAACATACTGTGTAGGTAGCACCGAAGAGCTGGTATGCTCCATCGATTGGCGGCGGAGGTTCTGGCGCAGACGAGGGGTCCTTCTCGAAATCCTTGTATAGACGGTAAAACGGAGGAGGCGGAGGGTATGCCGACGATGTCGCCATTACCTTATGGCCTTACTCTGCGCACAAGGAACAGAGGCGAGGATCGGAGGAGCTAGGGTTACAATCTGAGTCGGAGAAATCAGGTGAGACGGCAGGACTGGGGACGAGATGAAGACAAACAGTAGGCAGGAGAAGTAGAAGTATACACGGATGCATACCTCGAGGAACAAAAGGGGGGCGGACTGCCGCCGGCGAGGCCGATCGGCGAGAGGGCGGAGACGAGACGAGGCCGATGCGGAAGGGTCGTTTGGGAGGGGTTGGAATGTGGGGAAGCTGGGGATGGGCCAGGATCCACATGGTTCGATCAGAACCGTCCACGCGCGATCGGGCGGAGCGCGAGCGGCGAGTCGCAGCTTTGTTCCTTTTCCATTTCCACCCTCGCTCAAAAATTTTAATTCGAAAAGAACCCCACATCTTCCGCTTCGTCAAGAAAGAAAGAAAAAGGGGGGAAGCAAAGCACAAACGTCCCCCGCCGTCGCAGAGTCGCAATAGCAGCAGCAGCAACAAACCCGAACCTCGCCGTAGATCTGCGGCCGCGCTAGGGTTTTTCGGCTAGGAGAGGGGCGGAGCCGGTCGAGAGGGAGCGAGGCAGAGGAAGAGGGAGATGGACGTGGTGAAGGCGGCACAGCTCTCGGGGCGGACGCTGGAGCGGGTGGTGGTGCACCCGCTGGTGCTGCTCAGCATCGTCGACCACTACAACCGCGTCGCCCGCGACACCCGGAAGCGCGTCGTCGGTGTGCTCCTCGGCACCTCCTCCCGCGGCACCGTCGACGTCACCAACTCCTACGCCGGTAACGAACCCTCGTCTCTGCCCACTAGGGTTTGCCGCCGTTCGGTTCCGCCCCGCCGGTTTCCGGGGGATCCGCGCTTGTGACTGGCCTAGGTTTCGCGGAATCGGCTGGGGCAGTAGATATTTTTGGATCTATTGGCGTGAATTGATGTGTCCTTTGCGTGATTGGATCTGTAAATCTCCTGCGGTGGTAGTTTGCTGAATTTTCTAGCTTCTCATTTCATGTGATTTTGCAGTGCCGTTCGAGGAGGATGACAAGGATCCGAGGATCTGGTTCCTTGACCATAATTACCATGAGTCTATGTTCTCCATGTTCAAGAGGATCAATGGTATGCTTCTTTTTTTTTTTGAAAGTGGATCAATGGTATGCTGTTTTAGAATTCATTGATATGCTGGACTTGACCTGTGCAGTTGTTTCTGTTGTACTGATTAGCTGTTTCAAATGCAGCCAAGGAGCATGTTGTTGGCTGGTACAGCACTGGTCCAAAACTAAAGGAGAACGACTTGGATGTTCACGCGTTGTTCAACAAGTATGATTCTCCGCCATAACCATATGTTCTGCAATAATTTAGAAGCTTTGTACTCTATTATAAACAATTATTGATTATTTGGTACTAATACTTCCATTTTTATACATATACTATCCAATTGTTAGTTTACTTTTCAGGTGGCTATTTGTCTTTATGTAGTGTTGTCATCCGTAACCTAGGTTTTTTCTGTTTAATGCCTCACATATAACTCTAAAATTAGCACGGACTAGCACCTGTGTGTTAAATTTACTCTGCTGCATTAGTCTCGAAGCTCCGAAACGTTGCATAGCTAATTCTTTTTTTCTTCCCCTTGAACTGATCTGCAACTAGCTAGCGAATGAAAATTTCTGATACACAATTGACACTCTTAGGTTTTAGTCTTATAGATAACAGTCAGCCTGGTGATGTTTACATTAGTCACGAAGCTCCCAAACATTGCATAGCTAATTCTTTTTTCTTCCCTTAAATTGATCTGCTACTAGCTTGCGAATGAAAATTTCTGATATACAATTGACACTCTTATGTGTAGTCTTATACTCCCTCCGTCCAACAAAAAATGTCTCAACTTTGACTAAATTTGAATGCATCTATACACCAAGTCACATCTAGATGCATCCAAATTTTGACAAACTTGAGACATCTTTTGTTGGACGGAGGGAGTAGATAACAGTCACCCTGGTGATGTTTACATTGAATTTGATCTGTTGCTGTCATTATTTTCACCGTGTACTCCATCAGTAGAACTGTCAGCTTGTTTAATGGAAAGGAATCATGAGTTTAAAGAGCTGGTTACACCCTTTCAATTTTCTCTGAACACAAAAGAACAGTGCTAAAATCTGTGGGCATGGTGTTAGTCTAGAAAGTGAAGTACCATCAGTTTTTCCCTCAAGACTATTTTCCTGGTGCTGGTCTCGGGATGTTTGTCTTGTATTCCCTTATGCACTTACTCTTCAAGCAGTTCATGTTAATTCTTGGTTCACATTGTGCAGCTATGTTCCTAATCCTGTCCTGGTGATTATTGATGTTCAACCGAAGGAATTGGGAATACCCACCAAAGCATACTATGCCGTGGAAGAGGTTAAAGAGGTAGGTTTATGATCTAAGAAGTTGGAGATTTATGCTTGCTTATCCAAATTCACTAATGTATAGGGTTTTTCTTTACAGAATGCTACTCAGAAAAGTCAAAAGGTGTTTGTCCATGTGCCGTCAGAAATTGCTGCCCATGAAGTTGAGGAAATCGGTAAGACTTATTCGCCTGAAATTGCATGAGAAAAGGGCATCATGTGTGCTCAGTAATAGAGGCAATTGTCCAGTCACACAGTCTTTCTGATGGCTAGTTTACTTTGAGCAAGAAATGTAATTATCCTTGGGAGGATTTTGAGTTCACTTCCGAATGTTAACTGGTGATTGCTTTATGCTCCCTTCAGGAGTTGAGCACCTTCTGAGGGACGTGAAAGACACAACAATAAGCACACTTGCAACCGAGGTAATGTTCATAAGAAGGGAGCGTACAGTTTGCTTATTGCTTTCTGTATACCATGCCCCTAATTTATCATTTGCCAATGAAGGTCAGCAGCAAGCTCGCAGCCTTGAAAGGACTTGATGCGAGGCTTAGGGAGATCCGGGGCTATCTAGATCTTGTAATTGAAGGGAAGCTCCCACTGAATCACGAGATTTTGTACCACTTGCAGGTTTGGCTTTCTCTTGCGATTTGTTATATGTTATGCTATTCACTTATCCTGGGGACTTGTATTCAGTCATTTGTCTTGCTTGTGTCTTGATAATCCCCTATACTTGGTCCCCGCCAAGAAGGTTCCCATGCCCCAGTAACCTTAGATGTTTGCAATGTACCTATATTCTTAAGGTTATCAGCATTAACTAACAGTAACGCTCTTTAGAGATGAGGGTTTTCATTAGGCTTTATATGTAAGTTGGCCAGTTGGTGAGAAATTGGATTATGCCACCATTCTTGGTACCCTGTGACACCAGCAGTTTTCACCAGATGTTTAAGCACATAGGATTCAGGAAGGGTGCTTCCATACATGGGTGGGAACATACTATTTCAGTGTTCAAATTATCTTTATATATGTTTGGTGTTGCTTCACCATCTCATTGTGAAGTAGAATTAGAAAGACATGATAATTGATGTGATATATGTATGTTCAACCATGTTGTAATGCTTGATGTTTTTGCCAGCAGCTAGAGTGCGCATTGTAACAATTTTAAATTCCGTCATAATTTATGTTAACGTAGCAATATTACATTTTTACTCGTGGAGTCAATGACCTATTTGTTTTGAAATTTTCTTACAGGATGTGTTTAATCTGCTTCCCAATCTCAACGTAAATGAGCTTATTAAAGCCTTTGCAGGTAATCACAAATGTTCTCATCAACAATGTTCTCATCAACTTGCAAGAACTGACCCTTTCGCCCCTTCCTTTTTCTGGGTTTTCTTACTGACGTGGATTTATTATTTGTCCTCTCTGCAGTGAAAACAAATGATATGATGCTGGTCATATACTTGTCCTCTCTTATCCGGAGCGTCATCGCACTCCACAACTTGATCAACAATAAAGTAAGCTGTTCTGTCTGCCAGTTAAAGCTATTTCCAATCAACGCATCCTTTTCTATATTGTTGTGCCTTCACTGATCACAGCTTCGAAGTTATTCCATTCTTTTTGTTTACTTCTGTGATAAGTATCGAAAATCTTGTATGCGATTGCAGATGCTAAACAAGGAGCACGAGAAGGCTGAGGATTCGAAGCCAGCAGCCATACCCACTGCTGCTGGAAGCTAAATGTCCTCCTTTGGCTCACATAGGGCTACCGAATCTTTGACCCAGTGCTGGGCAAAAAAGTGACATGTTAGCATGGTCGCATCTGTACCAAGTGTCTTGACCTTGAATTTACACTTTGATGTTTACTTCATGTATGATAAGGTCAATGACAATACCTTACATCCTGTGAGTTTTAGGTCTTTTTGAGCTTTAATCTAGATTTTATACTGTTTGCGTCATGTTTCGTGATGTGGATCGTCTTAGTAAATGTATGCTTCATGTGAAAACATTACTACAACATGGTTATGCTGTCTGGGCAGATGAACATTGAGTCCATTTTGTTAGTAAATTTTTTATTCAGTGGCTGGTACTGATGGAAAATCTAACTCTTGAGAGAAAGGACGTACTCGAAATTGTAGATGGCTCCTAGTAGTTTTATATCATTGTTGAGTTTTAGCTCGGAACTCCTATCATTGGGGTGGTAGTCACTCAAAATCCCAATTTTGGAAAATTGTCACATAACTGTAGTTTTTGGAGCAAGATGTATCACACAATCCCAAGCTAGTTTAACTTTAGACTGTTGGGAGGCTGGTTAGTGATGCAAGCTGGATCCCATGTATCCTGTCAAATTGACTTGCTAGTTCAATTTTTTTTGTTCAAAATTTGACTAGAAAATTCGGAGGTTAGCGTAGAAGCAGGTCATATGCGGGATAGTGTTTGCATCCCTGGTGCTGGTGATGCGAGTCACACCGGCGAATATATGCAAGCCTGGCGACCTTGGACCGTGTGATACATCTTGCCTAAAAATTATAGCTACTCTTCGAAACGAAAAACTACTACGGAGTACCCCATGGGGACGGAGGGAGTACCTTTTAACCTTCATTCAGACATAAACCCCTCTGCATGTCACCAGAAGCAGGAGGGCAAGCTAACCGACTGTGATTTTCAGTAATTTCGTGAGTCACCGAGAATGATGCAAAGGTGAAAGGCCGCGTGTAGCTTCCATCCGTCGGAGTTTAGTTCCAGTTCCAGCCTTTGAGTTCTACGGAGAAGTACTGTCAAATCCTAATTCGGATTAGAATTCACCGGAAATAACTTGAACTGAAACTCCTGCCGTGTCCTTTTGTTCCTCTCACAGCCGCGCGGATCCCCGTGCTGCCAACCCCGCGATTCCGTGCCCGCGCTCCTCCTACCGATCGGTGGACTCCGCGAACTCGTACCCTGATCTTCCGTTCGAAGTCTCAGATCGCCCATCGCCTAGTCGAATCCTAGCTCGCCTGCTCCACCACCATGGCCTTCTCCTCTTTCACATGGCCGTTCCGCCGCCGCAGCAGCGGCACCGGCGCCGCTGCAGGCCCAAGCAAACCCCCCGCAGCCGCCGGCAAGGGGAAGGAAAAGGAGGAGGAGGAGGAGGCGGAGGCGCACGGCGTGACGCCGCAGCTCCTCGACTTCCTCCGGACGCTCTCCCCGGACGCCTTCAAGTCATCCGCCCTCCAGCTCCAAGGCAGCCCTCCTCCCCCCCAATCTCTATTCCGCTCCCCCGCCCCTCTGCCCCCACTCGGCCCTTCTCGATTCCTGACGGCGATGTGCTGTTGTGTGTTGCAGGAGCCTCCGCGGAGGCGGCGGCGGCGGCCGAGCTCACGGACTGGCAGCAGCGGCACGCCGTCCTCGTGCTCGCCAAAGCCAAGGTAAGGTCTCCCTGCGGATCTCGTCTCTCGTGTGGTCACTTTTTCTCCGAAGAGGATGGTTCTGAACTGCAAGGCGTGCTCCGTGTATGCAGGAACTCGCCAAGATCCGGTACGATCTGTGCCCGCGCCACATGAAGGACAAGCAGTTCTGGAGGGTATACTTCCTGCTCGCCAAGAGCTACATCTTACCGTAAGCTCTAGTCTCATCAGCGTTCGTTCGTCTATGTGCAGAGCTTAATTAGCTTGGTTTTGACCCTCTACGACACCGTCAATGTGTGAAATTAGCCGCACGATTTGATGTGGGACAGAAAGTAACTTCAGAAATAGCATCTCACTTTCATTATGTAAATCTTCAGTTCGGAATTGTAGCCCTATCTTCAAAGTGAGTAGATTCCACACGAGTTATCTCTATTTTGCGTAGTAACATGTTGCTGTCCCTGTACGTCGACATTCAGCAAAAGGGATTTGCATCTGTAGAAATTATTTTTTTCAAATGGGCGTACTTGTATTTTGATACATTCAGGAAAGGAAAAAAGGTGGGGTCTCGATCTCTGAGATCGTCATGTAAATTGTTAGCTAAGGTCTTCTTTGAGCTGTAAGGCTTAGCCTAGAGATAACTATAACCACAATATCTCTAAAAGGAACCTAGTATTATGGAATGTTGTAGCCATGAAGGTGTGATTATTCATTGCCATCACTGCCCAAAAAGACTACATTGGTTGAAGTTTTAAATGTATAGATGCCTGAAAGAAGAATTAACTCATCTCGGTTTGTCTTGAAGATGTATTCATATAGTTCAAGATTTAAGACTGAAGTAATGAAACTACCTTGTACTGTTGTCTTGGCATGCAGCCATATTTCCAAAATTCACGCTAACATTACGGGAATCATGTACGATGGTGGACCAAAATTTATACAGTTGATCTTTTGCAACCTTGTATAAAATTTGCTATCAGCTACTCCTGAGTCTTGTCAACATCAATTGCGACCTTTGAACCAAACTAGATTGATATTTGATATGCAGTGGTCAGATAGGCTTCAGTTCTAGCGGCTCAAGTTCTATGATACTCTCATTCCTACCATGGATTATTGACAGCATTGACCATTTTAAAACATCTTCTGTTCTTATAGGTACGAGTTGCGTGCCATACAAAAGGAGAAGGTTAGAAGGATGGAGGCAGAAAACAGGAAGTCAAAAGATGTGATTACTGTCGAGGTGGAGATGCAAGAATCAAAATGCAGTAGAGAATCTCAAATGTTACCAGTTGATTCAGAATTTCAGGATTCATAGTTAATTTTGCTGATGGGATATTAGGTAAGCCTGGGAACAGTATCATATAAATGTCTAGTTTAATTCATAACTCATATTTTCAGTGCATTGACTCAGGCACAAAACTATTTTGCAGGAAGTTCCAGATGCATGTGCTGAGTGTTTATTGCGACTTTCTTGCTTGAGGGAGCTCTGACTAGTGTGCCATCGTGATGCCTGTATATGTAGTAACCAAATCTTGATATCTAAGAGTTGCTATGCAGAGCATGACATCTTCTAATAGTTTAACATAGCATATGTAGACTGAACTGACATGTAAGTGGAGGGGAACTTGGACATCTTGTCGTGAAATCCATAAACATTATGTATTCTTGTGCGGCCATACCGATTCTTTCCTTTTGTACGCCCAGTTTATTGTCACTGAAAATTCTGCTACACCAGTACATTTATTATGCATTTTGATTTGATTCTGTAGGGATTTTTAGTTATATTTACTCTCTTTTTAGGTATGCAAGGGCCTCCCAAGTGTCAATAGCAAAACTTAATCCTTGCTACATAACCAACACCCCAAATGTCAAAAGTTTCATCTGAAGCCAAAATCAGTACTCGTGAAAGCACGACAAAGTCAAATGTACACATGTGTGAACTTGCTGTCATTGATATACCACAAAGCACCGCAATAAACATTTAACAGATTACAGATATTACACCAAACATCAAGATTTCAGTGTAATATTGTACATCAGCATATACAATGCAAAACGAGAGGTGGCAAGTATGAGTTCATTAGACATTCATGAGTTATGCTGTCGAGCTTCATTACAGAACACTGACAGGCCTTGATGGGCACGCAAGTAGGTTTGCAATATGCACTAATCTTAGATTCAGTACCAAAATTTCTACTCAACGACATTCTCAAAACATGGCATCATAATCATCCAATTGACCATTATATGCCATGACCTTTTTCTTGATCTTTGAGGAATCTACCCAGGTGATGAAGTCCTCCATGTTCCTGGTTACAAGAAAGGCTGGATCCGTGACCGTCTCAGGGCCTACACGCACATGCCCTTGTTCAATGTAGGTCACAGCCTCTTTAAGGTGTTCCGCAAACTTGAGCTTCACCATAACTGTTGCAAGTCTCCTCCTACAGAAGTTTAGCAAACAGTAAGATGAGTGGAATACAATATAATGTTGCTTCCTACAAGTACAACACAGTGACTATGGCTAAAGCAATTTGTGGCATAAAATTATTTTGTAGAAAGCGCTAATGCACAATTCAAACTGAAAGGGAAATCATTGCTATGGTGCAGGCTTCAGAGAGAGAAAAACCTGCAAAAGGAGCTCACTGAAAGATTCTCGCATTTGACCAAGCTCTTTTTGGTTGGAATGACACCCATATTATACCTGAAATTTAAGAAACTTTGTTAGACTGCATTGTTAGACTACAAAAAAGAGCAGGCCAGTTCTAGTTCCAAGGAAACATGAATGGAAATGGCAAGCAAACTGAAGCAAGAAATGCAAGTCGAAAGGAAATAGCTTCAGTTAGCTACTGAGAGACTGAAGTCACTGAAGTACTGAACCAACACAATATATAGATTGTGTCCTTCTGGCTTTCCTAATACTCGGACTGTCCAAACAAAGAAATCCATTGCCGTGTTCAAGGAACTAAACCTTAGTGTGCATGCTCAGACATATCCAGAAGTACAAGAATATGTCGAGATGCGGGTAATCTCATATAGGGTTATACAGAGAAGTCTTTGTCGGCGCTTGCATTATCAAATAAAAATTCTGAGCAAATAGTCAAACACTAATGTCATAGACTGAAAATATGATTAATTGAGCACTATCTCTAACCCTATTACAATCAAATCAGCAATTGAGATAAACGAGGAACACCTTGCATTTGTAAGGTTGCCTACAGTCCTCGATGTCCAGTTAAACTTCACATAAACAAATAGCTACAGCATCTTACATGCAAATGGGAAATAAAAAAGGGGAGAGGTTCCCCGCAGTAACTTACAGCTTATCAATCAGCATGTCTGTCATCTCGATTCTGAAAGGGTCCCTCGGATCCATTTGCTTTATAATGTTCACGAGCTTCTGCGCCATCAAGCAAATCCCATTGTACCTGCCGTAACAAAACCATCCCAGGTTACTTACGCCCAGCGCTCGCTCAACAAACGCTGTGGATAGACCCCCCCAACCACTACGATTTCATTGAATCTAAAGGGAACAGGACACGCTAACAAAATCATGGAACCAATAACCAGAGCACGTAATCGAAGTTTGGTAGGCAGAGGATTAGGGGAGGACGCGTACTTCTTGTAGTCGTCCCTGTCGACGAGGCTGTAGCGCTGCGTGACGGCGGCCTCCCGGTGGCCGCCCTCCCGCTTGTACTCGAGGAAGTTGGTCTTCTTGAGCAGCTTCTTCTCGTGGAACTTGAGCTTCCTCATCCTCCTTCACGCTGGCTTCCTCGAGCACGGCGGCGGCGGCGGCGGTGGACGGTTCCGGCGGATTTGCCTGTTGGCGCGACGGGGGGAGTTCAGGGTAGCAGAGTGGTGGAGATGGGCGGCTAGGTTTTCGCGGCGGTGACGCGAAAAGCAAAGCTCTACTAGGGCTGCGGGGTTCCCAGCATGGGCCGACTGGCCTTATTGGGCTGTTTGGGCTGAGGAGACGAAACCCTAGCGGGCTAGGCCAGAATACTTCTCGATAGTTTCAGACGCCATTACATTTTCCTCTTAAAAAAAAGATGACATCGCATTTTCCCCTTAAAAAAATGGATGCCATTGCATCTGCATGATACTCCAAAGTCGAAAGTCTTTCTAAATATATACCTCGCATATTTTTCTCCAAAAAAAAATACCTTGCACATTTCTTATAGTCTTAGTAAAACCATGTCGATTCTGAAAAGAAAAGAAGTAAAACAGACTGATTCCTTCTCCTCCGAGCCCAAAAAAAATGTCTTTTCTTTTTTCCTTCCTACACTTGAAAAAGTTAAATCCTGACTCCGTTCCTATACTGTTTATATGGACGGAGTGCCACGGTAACTCAAGCGAGAAGCGGCTATTCGCGACCGTGAATCGGCTGGTCCGTGAAATGCCTGCCGGAGCAGTAGAAACTGTCAGGGCCACAGCTTAAACCGGCCCGTGAAACCAACCGCACGTAGTCCCACCGAGACACACCACGCCGGCCGTGCCGCCCTCCCGAGTCCGGAACCCCGTACTCATCGCTTCCATGAACGAACGGGAAAGCTACTAGAAGCAAGAGCTCACCCAGGGGATGCCCAAGGACCACGGATGGGACGGAGGCAGGCCGGCTACTGGTCGTGGGCCAGCAGCACCCACACAACACATGCAGCTGGGCCCACAGCCCACATGCGCGCGTCCCCCTTCTGGCCCTCTCCCTCTGTCCTTGTGTCTGTCCTCACTCCTCACCAGCAGCGGCAGACCAGACCGGGATTTGGGGCCGCACGCCAACAGTAAAACGAGAACGCCCACCGGCTAGAAAAGAGTGAGTGAGAGGTTCAGGGGTCAGCTGGGGACTGGGACTTGATGTGCATCTCTCTCTCTCCCTGTCTCTGTCTACAGATGTTAATTCGGTTCTGGATGATTGGGTTAGCAGGGGACGCCGGCCACTGCGATCAAATGGCCTGTGGAGTGTGGTCTCCTGTGTATCATGATTGCCTGGTCCTTTTGCAGTCTAATTAACCTGATCTAATCTGTAATTAACAGGGGAAAGTAGTAAGAATATTTCGAAGCTTTTTAGCAGGTCCTAGTTGATTAACAAAAAATCCAAAGGCATCCAGTTTTGAGCAGAAAGCTGCCGCTCATCCTGCTCTCCTCGGTGTCATGTCAAAAGTGGACGTTATCTGTAAAGGCTCCAAGTTTCCAACCAAATAACTCCTATTAATAGTTCTCTAATAAAGATCGCCGTTGGTGATCCGACGCTTTCGAGCATGATGCTGTCATGCATTGGGAAGAAAAGGTGGAGAAGAAACTATACTAAAGAATAGTTGACCACACAACAGGGCGGTTGCGATTTGGGGAATACTTATGTCTGCGGAATCAACTATCAAACCTATAATTCGAGCGGGTATGCAGCTGGTAGATGATGACTAATGGCGCCGGCGCCATAATCATTGCAAACCAGCCTAGCGACAGCGTGAACACGCATAGTATTATATTAGTGCTAGTAAAGCTTCTAGGAGTGGTAGTACTATTAAGCTCCCCTCCATTATTTTCTCCATTAAGCTACTTCAAACTGCTTAATCTCCTTTATGGTAGCCCTACCAGATGCGAGATGCAACTCGGACAGGCTCGTCCCAACGGCGATAAAGCAGACAACAGTACAGTTAATTATCTGCAGGAATTAATCACAAGTGACTAGAAATGCGATTCACTTTTGCAATGAGTCTTTGTCCAGAAAAAGAATGTTTCATTTCACTTGCAATTGTCGGCCGGATCATAGCACAGGCTATTTACAGTGGGTGAAATTATTCAGTGACTGAACCGAGAGAAAAAAAAGAAAGAAAAAAGAACAAATCACCGGCACTAAATAATTTCTCCCGGGTTTGAATCGAATGAATGGATGGCTAGACTCGGCCGTCTCCAAAAAATCCCAAAGACGTTCTCAGCCATCTCACTCCACCGCCTCCGGCCGGCCGCTCGACCTCGCTCCGTCGCGGCAGCGCAGCTCCGACCTCTCGGCAATGCAGGGACAGGGAGAAGAGAACCCCCAAAAAAAAGGAGGAAAAAGAAAGAGAAAATAACACGACGGCCACCACAAATGGCGTGGAGCGCGCGGCGGCTATAGCTAGCTTCGCTTGCTTGGAGATGAGATCACCAGACGAACTTGTCGGAGGAGATGCCGCGGAGGAGCGGGAGCGCGTCGGCGGCGGCGCAGCAGCAGGGGGAGAGGGCGGCGCCGGCGGCTGACTGGAGGTCGTCGAGGGTGAGGAAGCGCGCGGCGGGGGAAGGGGAGGAGAGGTGGCGGAGGACGTGCTCGAAGAGCGCCTCGTCGCAGGTCGGGAGCGCGACGGGGCCATGGAAGGACGGGAAGCCGCCGAGCTCCTCCTCCGCCTGCCTCAGCAGCTCCCGGAACACCGGGTGGTTCAGGTGCGCCGCCCGCACCACGAACCGCCGCGACGCGCCGCCCACGCACACCGCCACGTGGCCCGCCGGGACCGGAGACGAGGACGAGGCGGAACGGGCCGCGGCGCGCGACCGCCACCGCCGCAGCGTCTGCCGCAGCCACACGATGTTGCGGATCTTGCTGCATTTCGCCATCGACCTCGGTTGGCGCCGACGATGGGCTGAGCTTGCTGCTGCTGCTGGTGGTGGGTTAATGGAGTTGTTGGTGGATTGGGGCTGGATTCAAGTTGGGGGCGAGGTGTTTTTATAGGCGGAGCGGCGAGATGGAGGGGATGGGAAATGTTGGGGGCTTTTGGTTCGTCCAGTTGGCCTGCAATTATCTATGCTTGCTGTGCGAAAAGGATGTGACTTTATTCTTCTGTTTTTTGCTTCTTCTTCCTTCCTATGTTTGATTTTTAAAATATGTTTTGTTCGGTTCAAGTATTTTAGAGTTGATAAGTTGAGGGTCTTCTGTGTTCATTAATCATCACCGTCTTATATTCTCCTAATTAAGGTTGTTCTGTCATTGTATTATCCTAATTAAGATTGCTCTGGCATAGGACCGAGACAGGGAGTAGGAGTGCTGCAGTTTCTTTCTCGTTACTACATAAGACGTGTTTAGATGACCAGAAATGCAGAGCAACTGTGATGCTCATGATATTCTTGGAATAGATGCTTTTATCATTCTCAGGCTCTCTCCATCTAGCGACTGTTTAAGTCTGAATAAACAGTCACTACTAAGTGATTGTTTTCGTCCTACTAAGTTTATGTGCACCACTACTAAGTGCCGAAGTTTCAACCGCAAAACGGCATGTGCACATATAATAGCTAACCAATCTTTGCAAGGCGCTTAACAGCATTTCCTTGTTCATACACACCATTTCCGTTCGTCTCTTGCTTCTGTTTCCTTCCACTATCTGGCTCGTTCGTTCGACCTCGACGCGTGCCCATAATTTCCCGCGTGGAAACATGACATGATCGAGCCCATACATTGCATCGCTGGACAACACGCTTGTGTACCTTCTCTTCGTAGCATTATACTAGTACTAGTATTCCTATATTATACAGTCCATTTCATACATTTTCGGACGCCACTGAATTTCCTGCGACGGGAAGCGGAGCCACGTACGTACGGTGTCCTTGCGGTATCTCTGATCTGAAGTTAATTCTGAACCAGGTACGTCGGGGGATGACTCCGGGTAGAATTATGGTGACACAACTATATCGGAGATGACGGAGACAAAGCCAGCATAATTACGTATGCCGGCATCATAAAGTTAAACTAAACTAAGCCGGCATCCAAGGTGAATGCCGGTAGGCTTATCTTGTCTTATGAGTTTGCAGGATAAGGACGAACACATTGGTCTCGGCGACAGCCGAGATTCCTAAACGCTCTTATCCTGACCACGCGGTGCAAAGTAAAACAGTGCGATCATCATTTCAGGAAAAGCAGTCAGCGCCTGCGTACCGGTGTCAGGTGACCACGCTAGAGAAGCACCGAAAGGAAATCTATGACGGAAGCCGGCAGATGATAGTTGTACCCGTTGCAGGCTGGCAGGAAAAAGTAAAGTTGTCTTGTCCCCTGCGGTACTGCCTGGAGGGAACCAAGTCGCGTGCCCCGCGGGGCTCAAGGAAGGTGACGTTAGACTCGGCCCGCATGTCAGTGTGACATGGCTGGCCTATAAATAGAACCTCACCCTTCGGTAGAAAGGGACACAGAAAAAAAAAGAGCACTTAGGCATCTAGGATTTTCCGCTTCTTCTTCTTCAAGAATACAGCTCAAGGAGCGTCATTGTAGAACTTGTCTATCTCGACTAATATAACAAAGTAGGAATAGAAGTCTTACCTCGGCAAAAGGGCTCCGAACCTGAGTAAATCTGTGTGTGTTTGAGAGTTTGTGCGTGTTCCCCTTCGCGTCCTCCCTCCTCCGGATCCTCCTTCGTCCATCGGCCTCAAGTTAAACCATCTTATGACATGTGTCGTGACACCACCACCCAAAGATACAAGGTACAGGTACAGGCACAGGAGAGCAGATCACGAGGCACTGTCTACCGCATTTTGGCACTACGTACTCCCCGGCCCGGCGCCCGTGCCCAGTCCCGGTCCGTATCAATCTCCGTTTCCATTTCCATATCAATCTCACTGTCGCAGAAAGGAATCAAACCAAATTCTTCACAGTGCGGTGTGTGTCCATGCGCGTCCTGGCACGCAGGCAGTCGGTACTCTGCAGTTACGGGCGTTGCGCTTGAAGCTCACATGGTCACATCACATCGTCGCGTGCGTGAGTGCTGGTGGGGGCGAGGAAGGAAGGAATCGTCTGGTGTGATGAATCCCGAGGGATCGATCGAGGAGTGGATCCCTCTCGATCCTGCGGGCTGCTGCGCGCGGTCGATCAGGTGGCCGAGTAGCTAGTTCGTGCATGTGACGGGGCGCTGTCCGCCGCTCGCCGGGCACACCGATTCCGGCTTACCATGTGCCCGGATTTTGGCCGCATTCTGGTACGATCTCTCCTCGGATCTTCTTCTCGCGCGGGTGCTATATCCTTGCCGGAGTGAGTAGGTTTCGGAGGATCGTCGTGTGGATTGTTATCCCGGGACACGCCTCGCACGCAGTTGGATTCCCCCTTGGCTTTTCTGGGTATATTTGCTTATGGTTGTTGCTCTGAACCAGGCAGGATAGGAGCAAAATTTGTTAGGAACGGACCTCTCGTTGTGCACAATACACATGCAGACGTAGTTGCGGACCTAGCTTAATTTTGCTCGTGTGGCAGTGTGATGTGATCGACCATGTTTAATTTCTCTTCGAAAATGATGTGGCCGGTGCAGTTTGAGCATATACTGGTACCCTGGTGTAAAGTGTACGACCAATAAAGCTTTTTGCCGCCTCAGTGGCTAGTACGCTACGTACTACTGGTAGCACATAGCACTAGCAGACGGAGAGTACGTTCACTAATTAGAACCGTTGTTAATTCGCTACTAGCACGTCTTGCTCGCAAGCATCTGGCGACGAAGTCGTGACACGAAGGATCCGATCCCCTATCCAAGCCATGATTTCAGTTACCTGTTCTTGGTTGACAAGACACGCTTCCAAGCCAAGCAATTACGGCCTTCAAATTCAACCGTTTTCTCTCTTGACTCTACGGCGCGGGGGGCCCTCAGTGAAGTGAGAAACAATACGACCGTCCGTTGATGGTTCTTTTTCTTCCCGTGACAAATGCAGATAAGACTGTCGATGCACGCGGGCGGCACTGGAATCGCGCAAAACAACTCCTCCGCTCGATCGAGTTCCCCAATACTCTGGCTAGCTAGCTAGCTAGCTATTCGCCTCCGTCCAGCACGCGCGCCACGCTACAAATTAAATTCATACTGTACTATAGTAGTAGAACTATGTGCTATATTATTAGCCTGCTCGATCGTGTCAGTGCCAAGAAGAGCGTCATATGCGGATCGGTAAACCCGCGACCAAGCACGCATGCAGTCAATTCTACTCCTTGAGAGTCGTCGTGAATTAAGCTACTATCTCGCGTGCGTCGTCGTACGTTGCCGGTCAATCGGGGCGCCGGCTGCGGCACCGACCGACCGACCGACCGCGGGCTCGTTCTACCCCGTCCACGATTCGCAGGACAAGGAACTCGATACGAATATCGTGCGGCGCCTGCAATCTGCATGCCCCCAATTACAGCGGCGGGCGGCAGCAGGTGCATGCATGCCCTTCTGTGCACGTGCCGCCGCTCGCGCGAGCGCCGGGACGAGACGCGATGCCGGGCGCGCGTGCATGGTTCGTTGGTCGTTAGGCGGTCGCCGTTGGGTGCTGTTGCGCCGGGAGCCAAATGGCCCGAGCAGTTGGTAAGATAAGAATAGGGTATGCGCAGTTTCTTGCGTTCTTCTTGCCTCGCCGATCGCCGGCCGGGGTGCTCTCGGCGGGTCATGCCCCCACACCCATGTGCGTGTGGACGTACGTGCAGCCGTGGGCTCGATACGGCAAATCCCCGCGACTCGGTCCCTTCTGGCTGTTAACTCTGGCCACTCTGCTGTTTGTTTGTTTTTGCGCTGTGGCCGCTCTGGTGGTTGCTCCTGCTAGCTGCCCGGTACGTACGGTGCATTATTCACCGAGCGTCCGAGCGGTCCAATCCATCAGGTGCACGCACGGGCACGACGGACGTAAAAGAGAACATGCCATGTCCGCTGCTGCATGCTGCTGCTTGCTTGCTAGTTGTGGTGCGTGTGTCCGTGTCTGCGCGCGCGCATGCAACGGTCGTCGATCAGGTCCAGACAACGTTTTCTTTATGGATCGAGAGCTAGTAGCTGGCTGGCTGCCGGCGGCCGGTGCATGAATGTACCCGGCCGCTAAAGCGGTTTAATTGGTTACGGCTGCTGGTTCTAATCATTTGCTTCGGTCCCCTGAAAAATCATTTGCTTCGGTAAAAACTAAAAAGGCATCGTCCGTACATTCGTTGAGTACTCACATCCATTCATTCATGCTGCTTGAGCAGTGGTAGTAGGATTTACTAGATACTACTGCTATTCAGAATATGAAGATCTTAAGGTACCTACTAATATGGAGACATTAATTAGTTTTTTGTCTTGGCGATGATTAGAGATTCGGCTTGGTTGTAAAGTCTACATCTCGCATTGCCACCATACGTACGTACGTTTGTTGGTGCTACAAGCTGACAAGCGTAGAAACAAAACTCGTCTTCGATCGTTCCACTGTCACCGAAAGAGGCAAGTTTACATTGTTCCGAGAATCGCACAATTATTTCAGTAACCAGGAAAGAATATGATAGATTAATTAGTGAGACAAGCAGCCAACAATTGCTTTCTCATCGTACACTAGAATCGTATTCATACGCGCACCTAAAATCGATCCTCACGAATAGCCCAACAGAAGGAGTAAAAGTTCGCTTCGATCACTGCTGCGGCCCCTTTGTATGTACCCAAAACAGCCAAGCTTCTGTCCTGTCGACCAACCCATGCATGCACAGGGCAAGAAAAAGAAGAGAGAAAGAAATATTGCTCCGCAGAGTTGGCCCTGATAGCTGCGATCGATCGATCGGTCACAACGCCATTTGGGCTGTGTTTCACGGCAGGACGCCAGGACAGCAGTAGTACTACTCCATGTCCTTGTGCGTACGTCGGTAGGAACTAGTACCATAATACGAGACATGCACGTGTTTCAAGATCGTGAATTTAACTATCAAAATATAAATTATATGACCTAAAAAATATTAAAAAATTCATTTGACTACTATCAAAATATAAATTATATGACCTAAAAAATATTAAAAAATTCATTTGACTACGAATCTAATGATATATTTTTTATGAAATATAATTTATATTTTATTAGTTAAATTTGTAATCGTATTATCTGACGGGTTACTCCACTAGCTTGTACCCGTGCCATTTCTCCCCAAATCCCAATGTAGTTAAAAAACCGCCCAAGTTGAAGTTGGTAGGTACTACGCACGACGGTCGATAAACAACACGAGTTCACGGGCGCGTGTGGAGAAGACGACGAGCGCCACACCGATCCAGAACGTTCGCAAGTTGGCGGCGATCGAGCTCCGGCCTCTGGGTTTCAGTGCAATCCGGGAGCCGCGCGCAGCAGCTGGACGCACACCGATTGGGGAATGGGGCAGGAGAAAACGCCCACGGGTCACTCGCTGGATCAACGATCGGTCCTTTTCCTTCCAGTTTCTCTGGGGACTTTTTCCCCCCGGTCACGATCTCGTCGATCTTATCGGAGTTTGAGCCGCCGTCGTGGGCAGCCACAGCCACATGCACATGCGGCGGGCCGGCGGCTTTCAATGTTTTCAGAACGAGCAATCATAGCCTCCGGCGCTTTTCTCCATGTGTAGTGCTGACAATGGTATTGCTTGGTCAGCACATGCACTTGGTTCTCAGTGCAGATATCCGAGTTCTCCTTGTATCCCGCTCCCAACTTCAATATATGCATGTAACATACGAGTAATTTTTTTGGGAAGCTGTACATTTCTGTTGTGTTCTTTATGCAGCCAGCTACGTACAGAAATATGCATGTATACATGTACCACTCACTACTCCACGGGTCACCGTCCTTGAGGCCGTGCATTCAGACGTGCAGTGTGACCACCGACTGGAGGCTGGAGAGGCCAAGCACCAACGGGAGGTACGTACGTACAGTAGTACTTGGAAGGACATCAACAGCGTACGTACTCACGTTTTTTTTGCGGGTACTACACGATTAATTTCGAGGTGTTACTTCTAAAATGGGGCACTAGTAATTTATTAACCCAGCTCTAAATTAAGCTCGAGCCACGTTCCATCTGGCCGGCGAAAGGTTAAAAGGCCACACAGGTACTGCAGAGTGCAGAACATGCATGTGTGCACATGTGCAGGCTGCACACAGTATCGCTCTATTCACAGCGAAGTTTTTTTTTTAAAAAAAACTAAAATATATTATGGATTTGCTGCTTCCTACAACTTGTGGACTTTGTAGAATGTAACACAAAAAATATGATCGATAAGTGAAAAAGTTGCATTCACGTGTTATAGGATGAAGTACCGTTTCATAGTTTTAAAATGAGATGTATATTTCCCAATCGACTAAAAATAGTTATTCTGAGTCAACAATCATAACCATCCAATTGAGATTTTCCCATCATTTACACTTGATGAATCTTGCACCAATATCAATGATTTGATCTGACGATTGTTTGTCGACTTAGAAATAGTTATTTTTCAGCATCGTCTTAGAGAATAGCAAATTTGTTTTAAATTTATTGAAACGCATATACGTACCGATACCAGCACCAAAAGAGGTTCAATAATCAACTGTCAGCACGTCACCTGATTTCAACTAATTTGGACCCAGATAAATCGATCACTGATTGTTCTTCAAAGGCGTAGACCAAGAATTTGAAAGCTCTATAACCGAAGGAAGGCACCCAAAGTCGCATCTATCTTTGGTGCACTTTGCTTTTCAAACCATATACTCTTTCATTTCAGATTAGTCGGGTATAGCATGTCGAGTAGAAAGTTGGGGTCCACTCTAGCTCTGTTCTAATCTAGTCTAATCTAACCTAATCCAAAGAACATGCATGCTACGAAATGCACCAAGGAGCCAATCAAAATCGATAGTAGTACTAGCTAGTACTCCCTAAGACTACGAAATGCTTAGTAGTACTTGATAGTCACGGTTAGTACAACTAAGCACCAGAAAGGACGATGCATGCATCTGGCCAAACATGCATGTAATGCAAGTATATTTTAGCGCCCTAAGACTAAGACCTTCGATTCTCTCCATGTAATCATGTGTGTTAGTCGTGTAGCTAGCTAGCTTAATTAGACGAGATGATGTGATCTCTCAACCCAAAAGGACGCAGGAATTTCGGTTGGAACCGCCGCTCAGTCAGCAAACTGGCCTGGACACCATAGATGCATGATTGGCTGATGGCTACCGCCGCGCCGCGAGCGGAGATTCTGGGGCGCATGTGCGAGCACCCGGCGCCGTGACACGTACCGAAAGCCGGTCGAGATCATGGAGCTCTCGATCTTGTAGCTGAGACGTCGCGCACGAGCGTAGATGCTGGTCCTGGATGCGGCAAAATGTACTCCCGTCCAGAATTCTAATCGGAGATATAGCTTGCGCACGTCTCTGATGCCCCTCGCTCTGCAGAAATGATATATTCGGATGGCCAGCTTAGGGGTTAAGAGTGCAGCGTAACTGGCCGGAATCCATGGTGGCGCGATGACACTCTGGCCGGAATAATCGCCACGCGCCGTGCTGATGGATTACCCGTTTGATCGGCCGGCCTCTGGGAGCGAATCGACGATGGACAGCCTACCAGGAGGTTCAGAATCTGATCACATGTTTTACTTGCCATCCGCATGTGAAGGATCGGAGTCCGTCCCGTGACTGTGAGTTCCCGGCCGAGTCGCCAGTGCCCAGTAGGCATGGCTTCATTCAGAATTGATGCTACTACATCACTACATCTGCAGCGTGCAAGAGCGCAAGTGTCAGGACCTGAATACAGAGAGGTCGTACTCAAGACGAACAATGGTTCAGTTATCTACTATGACGATGAAAGCAGAGACCGAGGATAAGTGCATCTCCAAGCCAGGAACCCTCCCGATCCTCCTCACTTGTCCAAATCTGTTCATATTTGGGTCCATGAACAAAATACACAATCTAATGGAATCCCATTTGTCCAAGGAGAAATTGGCCGGGTGACATCGTTATTTCGTGGACTTTGCCCAAACACACCATCCAATTTGTGTATTTGCTGAGTGCTATTACAATTTTCAGGTCATTTGATGAAACACACCGCCGGTCCAAAAACAAAATGTTGACTTTTCAGCCACCGTGAAACTACGGTCCTGCCCTTATTATTTTCTTTCTTGCTGAAGCAGTCCCAGAACAACAATGCAGGCTTCTGGCCATGGGTGCATGTATATAGCAGACGGAGAGATCGTATTTAGTTACTTCTTTGTTTAAACGTCCTAAGAATAAGATCCCTTCGTAATGATGGGCTGTTAGTCATACTTAGACGAGATGATAGATGTGATCACCGCAACACAAAGTGCACGCCACGAATTTCGGTTGGAACCGCCGCTCTCAGTCCACACTAGGCACCATTCAATGATTAATTGGCTGATTTTTCCCGCCGCCGAGAGATTCTGGGCGCCGATCAAGTTCTTCATGTGCGACGCCCCGGCTCAGTGACACGTACGTACCAAAGACGGTCGAGGCTCATGGAGCTCTTCTAGCTGAGACCTCGATGCACGTAGAGAGCGCATTCAGAATTTTATTCAGAGCTAAGCGTCGAGGTGGGGATGATCAAATCAGTGGAGATGGGGATCTGGGAGCCGG
The DNA here is from genome assembly GCF_000005505.3 of Brachypodium distachyon. Classification (NCBI taxonomy): domain Eukaryota; kingdom Viridiplantae; phylum Streptophyta; class Magnoliopsida; order Poales; family Poaceae; genus Brachypodium; species Brachypodium distachyon. The sequence goes on from NC_016135.3 coordinate 26,666,180, forward strand.
ATTGTTTTATCTACGGTTCCGCGTCATGGGATCAATTGCTAAATAGCTGCCGGAAACCTACCGCTAACTCGATCACAACAGGCCAGGAACCTGAACCTCACAACACCTGAAAATTATGCATTTTGCCTGTCTGCCTGAATATAATCATGTGACGTCTCGACCATTGCACACCGCTCCTTGAAATAATACAGCAGCTTGCCCAAGCATCTCTCTCGATCGGTGCAAGACATGCTACTGTCCTTATTCGCGAATAGTTTAACGGCTCATGACACTCCCCAAAAGCAAGGTTGGCCATATATCGATCAACATCACAAACGAAGGCAGAACGAATGTGCAACAAGGAACAATTCTCTTCTTTATTCCCAGCAAAGCGGTCCCACAGCAGTCTCGCAGAGAAAATAATCTCGGAAGCCATCATCCTCTTCGTTCTTCAACAAATCAAAAATAAAATAAAAAATCACTACACTAAAATCTTCTAGCCGCAGTCAAGCAGTGCGTGTATAGCTTCTGTAATCTGTACCAGTGCCACCCGCGAACTGGCCCGACTCAGTCGACCACGCGGGCGCGCGGCCATGGCGGGTCCGCCGTCGCGCCGCCATTACGCCGGGCAGGGGAGCACTCGCGCGCCCTTCGTCTGGACCGATGTTTTAGCTTGCCGTGCGCTCGGGGCCTCGGGCTAAGGCGATTCGAGATAAATTCGAGATGGCCATTAATCGACCCATCACCAGATTCAAATTCACCACGCCATCTTCTCCACGGCCAACCCCTGCAGCAAGGGCCTGGCCGCGACATCACGGCCCACTCCGCCGACCGGCCCACCGCGGCAGCATAGGAAGGAGCGGCAGCGCTCTGCCCCCCGGGAAGACGAAGACGAGGAGGCGGCGACGCGGCGGAGGGCGTCGCGGAAGCGGTCCTCGTCGCAGCAGGGGAGCGCGAGGGGCCCCGGGGACGAGGGGAAGAAGCCGCCGCGCTCCTCCTCCGCCTGCCGCAGCAGCTCCCGGAACACCGGGTGGTTCAGGTGCGCCGCCCGCACCACGAACCGCCGCGCCGCCACCCCGGCGCCCACGCACACCGCCACGTGGCCCGCCGGGACCGATGGGGACGAGGACGCGGCCCGTGCGCGGGAACGCCAGCGGCGCAGCGTCTGCTGGAGGCGGACGATGCTGCGGATCCTGCTGCAGCTTGTGGTCGCCATGGATTCGATTCCGACGACGATCAAGGATTTGCTCTGCTCTTCGTGTGTCAATGGCGCGGATGCTTTACGCGGAGGAAGAAGAGTTGGTGGGAGAAATGGAGATGGCTTTTCCAGGGGACGAGGCGGGGAGGATTTATAGGAGGAGAGGTAGCTGAGCTGCTGGCTGCTTCTCAGGTTGGCCGATGGGGAAATTTTGGGAGCCTGTTTTTGGGTTCCTCCAGTTGGCATATGGGAGCCATGTATTCCATGTGCACAGAATAGCATCTAAAGATTACGTGCTGCTAAGAAGGTGGTGCGTCTAATTAACCACATTTCCTCCTCGTGCAAAGCATTTTTTTAAGGACGTGCTATAAGAAGTACTCCTATATGTCCTGCGTAGGCTTTCCTTGGTACAGGATCGTGCTTTGCATACGTTAAAACGCTAGTACTGAAATGTTGGGATGTGAAGCTAAGCCATGTACGTTGCTCCTTGTGAACTTTCTGAATGAGGCATGGCTAAGTAGACCGCGATGCACCGCCTAACATTGTTTCGGCACAATTTTGGGAGGCGATCATGCGTGGCGCGCTCTCGCACAGCTCAATCGGGCCGCGATCAACGTCGGCTTCAGGTGTTTCGATGTCAAGCACACTGTTAACCACGCACGCGTCCATCGAGCTACGGCAAAGGGGAGCTGAAGCTAATTAAGCTAGCCCACGATAAGATACACTGTCACTAGCTGTGCTGAAAACTGGAAGGAGGTGGAATCTGGTAGCCGAGGTATGCGTGCAAGTGACCGGGCGCTGTCCGCAGCTGGGCGGGCAGTCAATTCGGCGTGCATGTGCCCGGATTTTCGGCCTCTGGGTCTGGACAGAGAAGACGATCTCTCGTCTGATTCTGTGCACTGTCCCTGTGCCGCCTTGCCGGGGTTGTGGCTTTCAGAGGATCGCCGTAGGGATTCCAGCCTCACCAGATCCTAGGCATGTACGCCACAACCCCGGGAAGGCGGCACTGTATTGCGCGTGTCAGTCCACTTGCTGTATTGGTTAACTGGACTGCCAATGAACCTGGAACTAGTAGTCAGGACTCAGGAGTATGTACTTTACTCGGTACTTTTGACATGGGGGGTTCGGATTTTCTTTAAAACTGATGTTAGAAACGTCTAGTTTGGCAAGCGAGAACAGCGACTGATCGAGTCGGTTCACTCGTGGCTGAAAAGAACCTGGTCCCTGATCAAAGCCGTGATATCGGTGAACTGTCCTTGCCTCCTTGGTTAGTCAAGATTCTGCCTCTAGCAAGCAGTGTACGCTCCGCCCAAGCGAAATGAAACGTGCAGCCAAATAGCCCCCTCGGACCGTGGGTCTGTGTGTCCCGGTACGTGTTTGCCGGTCAAACGGGCACCCCCGGCGGGGGGCATTCCAGAAGGTCCGATATATTCGCAGGACAAGGAACTCGATACGAACGAATATCTTGCGGCGCCTGCCCAAGTGCAGTGGAACGCAGCAGCAGCTAGCAGGCGCCGCACCGGGCCGGCGCGCTTGCATGCACGTGCCGCCGCAGCGAATCGACGAGATGATACGAATGCGGGACCGGCGTTGTCAAGCCGCCGCCTGTGCGAGTTGTTTGCCCTCTCGGCACGACTCATGTGACGCCATGCCCCCATGCACCCCAGCGTGTAGTAGATGTGAAGCCGGTGGGCCGTGTACAGCTTGCATTTAACGATCATCGCGTCATGCATTGATATTTCAGAGATTAGCGAAGTGAATCAGTGGGACAAGACAGTGGTTTCTCTTCTTTGTCGTGGTACACGGAATAATCGTACGCAGACACCTCGACCGATCACCATCACGGATAGCACCCACAGAAAAGATGAAAACACCGAGCTGGAAAGCTGGTTCTGTCGATCAACCACACGGCAGGAAAACAAAGCTCCATTGCATGCGTGACAGCAACAGACAAATCATTGATTCCACGACTTGGCCCCCGTACGTACGTGCATGCTCCTCCGTCCAATCGACCGAGACACCATCTCCGGCCTTTCCTTCCTGTGGGCGCGTGTTGCTGTATGTAAACTCGCTCGTATTCGTAGACACCAAACTCTATGATTTCAATGCGCTCGATATGATACTGTACTGCCAAATGACGGTATAGTACTCTGAGATGTACCACTACTTACTCCGATCCGTAACCTAAGCGATGGAGATGGACGAAGACGGAGCACAGACAGAGCGTAGCAAGTCAAGTTGCGGCGAGTTGTTTGTGAATGTGGGATCTAGCGCCCGTGTAATAAGCTTGGACGCACACCGGATTGGGGTGCAGGTGGCCGGAGAACGGACGGCAAACACGGATCAGGGGCGTTTAGGATTTTTCTTTTCCGTCTCTCTCTGCTTATCAGAGTTTGCGCGCGCGAGCTGCCGTGGCAGCCACATGCCTAAGCTTAGCTGCGACGGTTCGTCAAAACCTTGGAACGTGCAGTCCACGGCTCCGATCCTTGTTCTCTGCGGTCTGCATGTGCTTATAACAGGGCTGGTACGTACGTGCAATTGCTTGTTAGAAACGTTTTAATGTGTATCTTCGTGTTCTGTGTGGAAAACTAAGGCAGTGTTTGGTTGCAGAGTGAAGTGGAATGGAATGGAACCATTACATTTTTATGAGAATGAAATGTAACGGAATGGTTCCAGTTTGCTGTTTGGTTGAGACAAAATAAAGTGGAATGGAATGGTTTTATTTTTTGTTTGGTTGGACAGATGGAATGAGATATAATGATGTACTCACCTTGGGGTGAAGTTATCACTAGATGAATAACATTTTTTTTTCATTGGAGATGAATTAACATTTTGTTTGTATAAGTACAAATATTTTTACCGGAGCTGTAACTTTACAAAAATAATCGCAACATTTTATTTGTATTTTTCAACAGCAACGATTCTTATATGCATACATCAAACATAATCTGTAACACGTATATGCATAATAGATTAAGCCTGATTTCTCGCTCTGGGCCCACACATTCCGATCGGAACGAAGGCATTCCTACGATTTGGAGGTATCGGTTCGTTCCGCACCTGCATCTGGCAGGTATACTCCCTTCTAAGGAACCAGTTGGTTCCATGCTACTTTTGTGTATTTGAACAACCAAACGTAGGGATCTTGCTAAAACGAGCAATGGTTGGTTCCATTCCAGTATGTTCCAGCATCCAAACGCAACCTGAAAGGACACCAATCGCGTGCTTCACGCGTTGGTTCCAGTGCGCGGACGGGTCGGACAGCCAGACGCTCGGTAGCAAACGGACACAGTGAAAAATAAATCCAGCGCATGTACGAACTAGGGAGCCTAAATGCTCTAATACATGTGCATGGTTACTAAACTGAAATTTCAAAATGTTATAACTCTTCAACGGTATATTCAATTTACGATCCATCTTCGTGGTTAGCTTCATCTCGACAAAATCTTCGAAACTAGGTCACATATTGATATGTTTTGACAAAAATGATTTTGTCTTAAAAATTACCAACCATTAATATATCAAGTTGGCACCCTTCTAATAATAATTTACCACATGGTCAATACATACAAAATAGGATGATGGTTTGTGCAATAAAATTAGCACTCAAATATATATGAAGTTGTCACTCGATAATATATCAAGTTGCTATCCCCAATATTAAGAAATACCACAAAGTAAGTTTATACAAAATAGGATGATTCAGTAAAGTTAACATCCCAGTATATATGAAGTTGCCACCAAATAATATATCAAGTTACCATCTCCGATATTAACAAATACCACGGGGTAACTCCATTCAAAATATGATGGTAATTTGTGCAGTAAAATTAGCATCCCAATACATATGAAGTTGCCATCCGATAATATATTAAGTTGGCATTCCTGATATTAACAAATATCACAGGATAACTCCATACATAATATGATGGCAATTTGTGCAACAAAATTAGCATCCTAATATATATAAAGTTACCACCCTCTAATATATCAAGTTGCCATTCCTGATATTAATAAATATCATGGGATAACTCCATACAAAATAGGATGGTGATTTGTGCAATAAAGTTAGCATCTCCAATATATATGAAATTTTCACCCGACAATATATCAAGTTTTCACTCGATACTATATCAAGTTGTCATCCTCGATATTAACAAATACCACGAGATAATTAACTCCATACAAAATAGGATCGATGGTGATTTGTGCAATCAAGTTAGCATTCCATTGGATATGAACTTATGAAGTTGCCACCCGATAATATATTAAGTTGCCACCCCTAATATTAGCATACCATGTGGTAACTACATATAAAATAGTATGATGATTTATGTGTTAAAATTACGGTACCATAATATGTGAAGTGACCACCATGTTAGTACTAAGTCATCATGTGGAAACATTTTTCACAGTAGTATATACGGCGACTTATGAATTATCGCATGGTAACAAAAGGTTCTATTTTTTTTTGTCTAAACATATCCAACCCGGGTCTAGATTTGAAACTCTCGTCGATACAATTTCAACGGTGAAAATGGATGAAGAACGGGGCTGACGGTTTTAGCTACAAACCATTTTAATTTTCAGCAATACTTGGCATCTTCTTATTTGTGCAGTCAGAAGTCTTTTTTCACCTTTAATGATGCTTAGCGAAAAAAAGGAAAAAAAATGCATGTGTGCAACACGTACGTCCCGCGGCCAAGCCAGCTCACGCGAGCCATATTTCGCGTTTTTCTGCATGCATGCAACTCTGGCCAGTCGATCAATTGGAGCATGCGGCGTCGCGCGTTTTGACCAACGAGCAGACGTGCGCTCGTTATAATTCTCGAAACTAAAATTGTGCTCATTTTTTTTCTACTACGAAGGAAGCGGTTTCATTGTTGGTGAATTCTTGAAGCTACACTGTATGCCGTATATGGACGCGACACCTTGTGTTGTTTGTTGGCAAACAAGCAGTTGGCACTTGGATTAAATGGATTACCTCCTTGCCTCTAAACAAAGGTGGGGGTACCGTACTTGGAAGGACATGAACAGCGTACTCCTTAATTTGGGCAAACTCTTGCATAATTAATTTGGAAGAGTCCGTAGCTAGCAGCAACTAACTCTAAAGCTTATAAAACCAGATCGATCCTGGCCGGTGAAACTTTAACAAATTAAAGAGGACACGTACTCATAAAAAGAACTCTCGTACCTTTGCCTTTTCAGGCTGGACATCCAATTCTAACAGCAAAAAGCTTGTTGAAAGGGAATGGAGTGAAGTAATCAAAGCCTTCCTTCTTTTCCTGGTATAGATTAGCCATTCTATCCTTGACACTGTTTGCTGCGGCCCGGAACGATGATTACTGGATGACGCCGATGGCTCACTTTCTTGTGTTGTTTGTTCCTCTTTAATTTGCAGACTAACCAACTGTCTAGCGTCGAGTGATGGCGACGAGAGATCTATGGGCCGCCGCCAACGCACAAAGGACCACGACGCTGGAACGTACGTGCGTACTGCTAATTGCTAAGGATAAACGAAAATTAAATGCAGCTCACAAAAAATTAAGTGCATCTTTTTTTTTGCCTTCCTTTTCACCGCTATTAGCTACTACTGCTGGCACATAAAAAAATCAGGTAATACGGTTTTGTAAAATTAACCCCCAGCAGGACTAGGATTAACACTGGATCTCTAGCTTTTTACCTCTAGCTGGTAGTTACAGACTGAAATGTTTAGGGGCCAACAACCCTGTGTGTTTGTTTGGTTTATATGACACCTGACCTACAGGAGAGGAGATGGTGGCCAAAATAGAGAGAATCGAATTTTTGACGTGTGTGCCACCTAGCAGACAATGCCTGACTAAGCACCACTGCACCAGTATACTTGTCATGTCCAGTTTTATCTTCTTCTTTTTTTCCTTTTTGGCCTGTTGTCTGAAGTATCTTTTATCTGATCAGGCCAGTGATTCGGCGAGGATTGCCGCTTGCAGATCAAACAAGAGGAAATATATTCTGCAGGCATAAAATCCTTAAACTAGTACATATATACCTGGTTCACAGTACCAGCTGTGGTTGGCATATGCTTCCAATCTTCACCTTCTGATAAGTACCACCCAAGGATCTGTGATAAAGATAAGCAAGAAAGAGAGGAAAAACAGGAGAGCGTGCAACACGAAAGTGGGTGAAAAGAAGAGGCATTTGCATCTCTCTCTTTTTTCTGCTTTTGTGCCAGCGAAGCACGGAGAAATGTAGACATAAACAGAACACCAACATTTTCTTTTTTAAAGGCTACAGAAGCAAATAAGTATCTTAATGTTACTCATCAATTTCAAGTGCACCATACATTAGTTATTCGTTATAGTAGTACCTCTTCATCTGAAACAGGAGATAGTTCTCTTGCTTTAGGAGTTAGGACAGAGTGTCATTTGCCATATATGCACTTCTCGATCGCTATATTTATCCAAAATAAGTGTTAACAAGTACGACTTCGCTCTGATGTAAGGCCACACTAATGCATGTTTTCTGCTAATTGATGGGTTTGTTCTGTTCCGACGGTGATCACCCCAGTTAGCTGACTCGCGTTGTGGATTTGTTGTTGAGCAGCATGCATGATTAGCTAGAAGGTACTACTACATGGTAGGAGTACTCTTTAAAATGATGTACGTCTTTAACAAGCATTTTGGTTTGACATAAAATGATCAGCCAAAATGATTAATCATACCTAACACAATATATGGACTAATTTATCTATCCATTTCCACGTTAATTAATCAGTCTCTCTGTATATGCGGCTTCCCCAAACACTCAAAAGGAGAGATTCTCTTCTTCCGATCTTACATTAGAAAAGTGTGGGAAAGGAACAACTACAGATATTGCAATGAGGTTTACATGTAGGCTTATAAGCCAGTAAGGTTGTTCCATATGACGACAAATGAAGCTTTATTTGTCCTGGCGCCTCGTGCCAGATGCTCTACGTGTCAAGTACCCGCGCCAAGTACGCACTCGAGGACTTGAGAGGTCATCACCATTAGTTTACTCATTAGCGTACTTAATCAGTAGTGGGTGCCTTGTGAAGATTGCTAATGATACGAGGACTCAACGGCCGGTAATCCCATGGGTCTGTTCGTCGTGGTGTGGCATATGGGAGCATGTGGCTGACTCTGCAACATAGTCGTATTCTAGCGCATACGGAGCCATCATTTCGATCGTAAACTATACAGCATTAAACTAGCTTCCTTTTCAGATTAGCTGTGGAGCATATACATATCGAGCCCAAACTTAGCTATGAGGGTCTCCTCTAATCTAGCTAATCCGAAGAACATGGGCATATTATGACACGCGGCAATCAGAAGCAGTGCTTGGAGTACTACGTTCTGGAGACTGGAGCTACAGTAATCGGTAGTCGCGATTAGTACAACCAAGCACCAGAAAGGAGAGATTCCGATGCATGCATGTAGCTAGACACTGCAAACACCACAAACATTACACTAATCTTTCATACTCTGGATAGTATTACTTATCTAGCACGCTCTAAAAAATAAAAATAGGACCCAGATCAGACTCTGTTGAGACACGTGTAGTGCGTCTAGTCGTGCAGATAGGTTGGATGCACGAGTCGATGTGATCTCGCAACAAGAATATATTCTACGCACAAATTTCGGTTTGGAACAGGTAGCCGCTCAATCCACGGGACACCATCGCTGCAGAGATTCTGGGTCCGGCCGGGTTCCGCATGTGCTGACTCCCCGGCCCGGTGACACGTACGTTATGTACACGACTGGTGCGAGGTCATGCGCTTTCTAGCTGAGAATTGACTGATGATAGAATGGATGAACCTGAAAAGTTCAGTGTAGCTGGGCTCAGGTATCCACCGTGGAACCGTGCAAGGCTGGAAGCGGCGAAGCGCCCTGCTGGATATGCTGCCGATCTGGGAACCGATCTGTTCTTGTTTCCCCTCCCTCCGGGTCATGTATGGAGAGCTTGCTACGTTTACATAACGTGGCCGCCGCCGATTTCAGATTTGAGATGTGTATTGAACGATTCCGATCGGCCGGGAAATGGTCGGTTTGTTTGAGCATTTTGGCGAGTGAAGAGAAGTGACCTGGTTGAGATAGGTGCCAGAGGACCCAGTTTTGTCGTTCAGACACGCGCCTGCTCTGCTTTGTTTTACTGTCCACGCGCGCGAATGTGGGACAGGGAGACACGGAGCCGGAATCGTCATGCGGTCAGGCCCTGTGTGGTTTCCTGCAAACATACTGGCATACAGACAAAAAAAGTTCTGACGGCAAAATGCCTGGGAGATTAGACCGAGAACGATAACGCTTTGACTGGGACAGAGATGCAGAAACAGGTAAAACCAACCGCGCCACATGTCTCCTGATCCGACCAACAGTTCATGGGCGGACCCACGTTGGAGGCAGGGGGCCCCACTCGATTTTTTCATCTCCTTATACTGGTACGTACACCGTATAAGCCTTATGCCCCCACTCAGGTCCAGTTCATTGCCCCCACTCGGCCAGTAATTTGGCCTAATCAGCGATCATTAGCCACCTTGATTGGCGGAACAGTCGCAGACTCGCAGTACAAGGTCAGCATACACACGCGCGGCTGCGCCTCACTACCTCCTGACTTGCATCTTCAAGGATGCCTATAGCTAGCAGACTAATGGAAAGGTTTTATAATAAATCTACATCTTAAAGGATCCCTATAGGACTAGTTGATATGAGCAAGCTTCCTACGGATCCATCTAAAAGGAAGAGGCTGGTAGATGAGAAGGAGTGATTGATAAGATATATCAGTGTCTTAATGTTTATTGGTATGATGAGTACGGTGGTAATTGGCCAGTGAGGAAGTAGAGTAAAAGATCGCCGTGGGATGAAACATAAGGTAATGTAAATGTGCTAAAACTATTTTTCCAGGTCAAGATATTGGTACAAGTAGTTTGTGTAAAATGGTCAGTTTGCATTCACTTTCTAACGAAATTGTCATATTTTATTCACAAAAAAAATGAAACTGTCATATTTTCATGTCAAAATTTGTTTGTCATATTTTGTGTGATGGAACTTTTTTTTATGGAGAATGAAGTGGCTATAATTTCAGCTTAGCATATACTCTATATGCTTCCCTTAGTTTACAAAACATGGCCATAGATTATTGCCCCCAGCCAATTTTTTTCCAGGGTCCGCCCATGCAACAGTTTATGTTTTCCTCCGGATAACCTCACTCATGGCGATGGCTCATTTGCTCGATGGATCATGTTAATTAACCGGATCGTCCGATAAAATTATTTCGCATGGTCGGTGTGCCGATCTGAAGCCTACTCCGCTACTCGATCGGCTGGTCAAGTCACCTGGTCACGCTACCAGAGACTAGGTTCGCATTCGATATCCCGACATGCATGCTCGTCCTCGTCGTTGCATGTCCTGTCTTACTTGCCATGCGCACGTGTAGGAGTTCCCAATCGCAGGTACCATCATCCGTGGGTTTGTTCTGAGTGCACGCAAGAAACTGCCAAAAGAAAAGAAAAACTAGTCACACCGGCAACGTGGCGCGGCCGTGCAAGCAAAAACCTGCAACTAACGATCGACGCTCCTTCGGAATGGAAATTATTGGTTCCTATTTATCTCGTGGCCGTCAGCCTGTGCGTAACCTGCGGGTCTGTGCTGCTTTGCCATCTTGCAAATTGCAGCATAAATCAGGGACAAAATCCTCCATTTCTCGGCCGCCCATCACGCGCCTGAGCCCTGAACTGGGTCGGTCTCGTTCCTGCCCAGCTGAAACTGGCAGTTTTTCTTTGACTTCCAACCTGAGTTGCTCTGCCTGAAAATTGTACTCCGTAGTCCTTTTTTTGTTGTTGAAGAGGTGTAAATTCTGGTCCTGATTGAACCGCGATACCTATACTGAATTACAAATGCAAAGTTATATTCTCCCTCCGTCCAACAAAATATGTCTCAAGTTTGTCAAAATTTAAATGTATCTAGACATGACTTAGTGTATAGATGAATTCAAGTTTATTCAAAGTTGAGACATTCTTTGTTGGACGGACGAATAGTATTTTTCATACAAGATAAATGCAAGTACCGACCTACCATTGTAATATTGGCTTGACATGATGATAAAAGACTTGATAAAACTTACTCCCTTTGGTTCTAAATTCTTGACTCAAATTTGTACAAATATGGATGTATATCTATTCTTAAGAAACGTCTAGATACATGTAATAACGACAACAATTTAGAATCGGAGGGATTTCCACAACAGTTTAGGACCGGAGTGAGTATTTCCAAAATTTCTCTTTGCGAGGCAAGTTTTTCAGTACAGTATCGATCATCTTAGACTCTAATTCTCAAGTGTCTAACACGGCATGACGTCATCAAGGGCGCTCAAGAAAAGCCAGCAGCATCAAACATCACGATCCCATGACGAACCACAGCGAATTTTCTTGCACAACAAATTACTTACGAAACAAATAATCTTTACTTCCTCGTATTCCCGGCAAAAGGGAGTTGCATGCAGCCATGCACCACCGCTCGGCTCGAGTAGCAGAATCACAGAGAAAACAATCCCAAAAAATCCCAAAAAAACGTCACCGTCTTCAGTCAATCAGTACTCCACAGTTCCACAGTACTAGTACGACCTAGCTTAGTGCCAGTGCCCGTCGCCGGCGTGCTCCAGTCGGCCTGTCGCGTCGTGGTTAGGGTGCCGCGGCCGCCGCCATTGCCGACGGGAGGACGACCTCTGCTCGGGCCGATCGAGAGGCAAGGCAGGGGCGCGGGTCCTGCTTTCGCCCGTTTCGATCGGCGTTCAGGCCAGGAGGCCCACGCCCGTCCGTCGTCTCCGCCGCCGGCGATTTCCCTCGTTGTGCGTGCGATACGGATTCGAGTCAACGCGGGTTGACCGATCAACAGTAGCTCTGCTTTCACAAGACGAGCTTCTCCACGCCCATCCCCTGCAGCAGCGGCCGCCGCGACAGCTCCCTTTGCCGCCGCGCGCTGACGCCACGGAAACGCTGGCAGAGCCGCTCCTCCCGGGAAGAAGAAGAAGAAGAAGCAGAAACCTGTCGGAGGACGTCCCGGAGGCGGGCCTCGTCGCAGGGGAGCGCGAGGGGCCCGGACGCGCCGGACGGGAACCCGTACTCTTCCTCGGCGTCCCTCAGCAGCTCCAGGAACGCCGGGTGGCCCAGGTCCGCCACGCGCACCACGAACCTCGCGCTCCCGGCGCCGGCGCCTCCTTCTTCTCCTCCTCCTCCTCCTCCCACGACCACCGCCACGTGCCCCGCCGGCACGGACGCCGCCGCGCCGGATCGGGAGCGCCGCCACCGCCTCGCCACGGCGCGGCGCAGCCAGCGGACGAGCGAGGGCGCCGCGATGGAGACCTTGCACATGGCGGATTTGCGGCTTAGACACTGTCTTTGCAAGCTTGGAGACTTTGTTGCGAGCCGTGTGGGCTGTGGGTGGAACTGGAGCAGGACGGCCGGGGCGGGAATATATAGCGCGGCGCCCCTGGAGTAGGTTGGCAGAACGATATGCTGACGCGGTTGCCCTCTTTTGTTCGTTGTGTTGCCGCGAGATCGATCGGCCGGCCTTCCAATCTACCCGTGCCGCGCTGCCAACCAACCAGCGTGCCGGCCAGGCCAGGCGCGTGCGCATCCATGCAGCTTGCACGCTACTATGGGCTTCCTTTCCCCTGATCCGGCAGGGCATATACTGGCCCTGACATGTTCATGCACCCAACGCGCGCACACAAAAAAAGGCCATCCCGTAGCTAACGGGATCAGGCAGGCAGGTCGAGTTTGTGCCAGGCCAGCGAGTGCGCGATTTTCCCATATGCCCGCTGGTCGAGAGCGATTTAATTTCCCATATGTTGCACACATCGGAATCGCAGCACGCGGAGAACTGGCGGATCAAATCTACGGCCTATGCCACCACGCGAGGGAGGAAACAAAACATGATTTGTATCGATTATGCAAACACTCCACGTCGATCTCCACGTTTTTTTTTCCGTTGATTTCTTTTGCTTACCTGAGTTGTCGTTGCTAGTGAAGCATGAATGCCATCCGCCTCCCGGGCTGGGGAGAGGGTTATTGCGTGCGTAGATAATTGGTTTCCATTTCTCCTGAGACTCGACCACACAGAGGCTAACACCAATTATACGTGCTGCTACGGCCGGGTGATGCCTTATGCTAGAAGAAACGATTTTGCTATTTTTCAGGCTGCATGCCCGGTCCGGGCTTTGAGATTTGTGCCTGTGAAATGAAAAGATATTAATCGAAGCAACTACGAGTTGCCAGACTTATTACAAATGACTATTTATTGGTCCATCTATCAATGGTCACTCCCAAATAAAATGCAACATACTGTACATGCCGATCCTAAAGCTATATAGTGTTAGTGGATCGACAAAACATGCATGTGGAGTATTACAAGATATTTTTTCTTGAAAATCTTCTATATCTAAGTATGAAAAAACACGTGTTAATAGAGTTATCATTGATCAAACCATTGAAAAAAAAAAGTCATATGCACGCACGAATGCCAATTCTAGGGATAAACCCCATCAGGCTGGTCATAGTGGGAGAAACATAACTAGTACTATCATGCCTTGCCACATAAGCATTTGAATGATGGGGCAATCATTAAATGAAGAAAGAGGTGATAGTACTATCATAATATGATACTAATACATGACCTCCCTTGTGAATTAATAAAAAAGTAAATTTATGATACCGTGCTTATGATACTATGCACTATGAAACTAGTAACATAGAGTACTATCATATGCATGATACTACCTCCATGTTATTTCCATTATGACCGAAGTGGTGATTAGCATATTCCCAATGCATGCATTTTCTATCTTATTTCATAATTTGTCTTACACAGTGATGTACATAAACACAGGTACACCCAAATACCCAGTAGAGAGGAGGGAGGTTCAAGTTTTCAGATCTAATTAGATGTACACATACGTTCTCCTGGTTAGCTAGGATGGCTTGTTCCCCCCACATCTACATGAGGCCCCGGCCCCCCTCACCTTCAACAACACTCCCAGCAGTTACCCATTAAGCCTCACGATCCCTAAAAAAAATCGCTAACAACTCGAGGTATATATACCACACTATATAATTGGCCAATTCCACCGCTCCCCATAACTCATCAGCACCCAGCCAACAGGTTTGCGAAGAACACCGGCATGCATGTTTGTTTCTCTCGCGCGATTATTCGTCGCGCAGCCATGGCTGCTAGCTGCATAGTACGTCGATGAGGGGGCCGGTGGCACATTCTCTCAGTGCCATGCTGCCATAGATGGCACGGCGGCGCGCGCACGTACGTGCTGCTGCGCTCTTTCTGAAGAGTTCGACGCGCGAATCTGAAGATCGGAGCTTTTCTTGTGCTGCACAGAGAGTCACGCCCCACCAGGCCCCCACACGATTATTGAACCATCGATCACGAGACGAGCTTCTGATCCATGGCGCCCAGCAACGGCCGCCGCGAGTGACAATCCTCCCCGCGCCGGCACAAGGATCCGGAGCCGGAGCCGGAGTCCGAGGAGCAAACGCGTCGGAGGACGTCGCGGAGCCGGGCCTCGTCGCAGGGGAGCGCGACGGGGCCCGACGCGCCGGAGGGAAAGCCGTACTCCTCCTCGGCGTCCCGGAGCAGCTCCAGGAACGCCGGGTGGCTCAGCTGCGTCACTCGCACCACGAACCTCGCGGCCGCGGCTCCTCCTTCGTCCTGCACGCGCACCGCCACGTGCCCCGCCGGCACCGGCACCGTCGTCTTCTTGTAGTGTTCCGCAGGCCGCGCCGCCGCCCGGGAGCGCCAGCGCCGGACCGCGCGGCGCAGCCAGGCGAGCGAGGGGACCGTCAGCATGACCTTGCACATGCTTGAATGAGCGGCGCGGAGAGCTTGGAGTGGATCGAGATCGAATGAGAGTGCGTGGGCTTTGGCTTGATTTGCTGCTTGATCGATCGATCTCGGGTTTGGACTTTGCTGGTTTGGTTTGGCGATGGAGCGGAGAAGAGCGGGACGGGGATGGGAATATATAGGCGTTGGATCGAGTTTGGAACCGGCCCATGGAGTTGGCGGAAATTGCTGGAATGGCACTGTCCAGGATGACTCGTGCAGGAAAAAAAAAAAGAACTTTCGCCTGTGCATCGGCACTCTCGACCTCTATCCTGCACGTGAGGCGGCTCTCCTGCAGTTAAAAGGAAGATTGCAGCTGCACAGCCTAGCTAGCTAAGCTAGTACTCCTAGTGAGTGACAGTGAGACGAGCTTAATTAGCTAGCGAGGAACTGATCGGTGTGTGCATATATGATTGTCTGCATTTCTCTCTGCTTATTCACATGTTGCAGGTGTCCGTTCCCTTTTACGTCGCCAGTTGATCCACTGATCCGTTGTGAAGACGACATGTATTATTGCCGCACGTTAACTTAATCGAACCGATCTAGTGAAGAAAAAAATGCTCCACGTTAACCTTGCGCAGTTCAATTTCTTCGTCTATCAGATCTCCTCAGGTGAAGAACGCAAATTTCTTGCATGTTATGGAAATGTTGTGCATGTGCCGTGCCGTGCCGCGCCGAACCCAGTGAGAAGTGACCGGAGTTGGATTGGCGCGACTCGGCTTCCTGGCTGGACGCGTCACGCATGGCCCGGTTCGGCATGGCATGGCATGGCGCCGGCCGTCGATCTGTTGCCTTTTTGGCGCACCAAACTCTCAAGCCAGCTCCCAGATCCACGGAATCGGCTGTACGCGTTGCCAGCGGCAAGAATTAAGCTCGCCCGATCTGCTTAATTAGAATCGATCTCCTTGTGATGCATGCGTTCCGTGTGCCGCCGTCTGCCGTGCCACGGGAAATTAAACCTGGTGTCCGTGCCAAATTGAAGCTCCCGTTTTCCTTTCGTGTTGTTGTTCTCGGAGATCGATCGATCGAAGCAGATACCCCCTCCGTCCTGAAATAATTTCAGTGACGCATTTGTAAGATTCTTATATAAATTCATGTCAATTATTTTGAGACAGAGGAAGGACCATGCATCATGGACAATATGGACTTTGTATCCTACATCCATGGACGTGCACGACAGATTCGACTTTTTGGCTGCACTTTTCCATTTTTGAGCCTGTGACTCTCTATCCTCCATACCACCTTTTTCTTAGCGATGTGTCTCTTTTAAAAGTTCTACTACAAATACTACCTCCCTTCTAAAATAGAAGATGTTATAGTTTTGTATGCCACAGGAATATGAAATAAGTCCAGTTCAACTCAACTCATGCAATGCATTGCTTTGGCTTTGGGGTAGATATAATAGTTGGAAAGATCTGCTCGTGATATACCACGAGAGGGGTTCGTTGAGCACTCGCCATCGGCAACACACATGATCGGCTAAGAACTCGAGCTAATTGATACTACTAGGACACTATTGCATATTGCACAGCTATCCAATACCGCCGTTCCCTATCAGCAGGCAGCCAACAGATTTGCCAATACCAGCTGAATCGAATCCGCCGGATCCGTGCTCACGGTTCGCACTTTGCAGGCATGGCAACACATGATCTCCCTCGCCCATAACCCCATTTCCTAATCCGGAGATCGATCGGCCTATCCCGGGCCTGAAAACGAGGCTATCATTGGCACACGTACGTCAGAGAGGGCCATGTTATCTTTGTCGTGCTAGCGACTCGCAGCCACGCGCGCGCGTACGGCTGCTTCGTAAACTGTACACCCCCTACGTACGTGTACGTTGCGCTACGCAAATATCTCCTGTACATCGATAGCCTATCGAGACTAATCATCGGGTGAAAAAGATAATCTTGAAATGTCAGATGCATTGACCAGCAGAAATGGCGCAGTGCAACCTCCAGCTTGCGGCTAGCGCTGGCTGGTCTTGTCAGGGGCCCGGAAAGTCTTGCCCGGGTTTCGGCGCACACGGAGATCGAGCAAACGTGCCATGGATGATGCATGGGGATGGGGGCGGTGTTCACGGGCTCGATCGAGATCCTTCGTAACGAGATCGGACTATGCAATGGCGGCTGGGTTAAGTTTTGTTTTGCCCTGCGCGCGAGGGCATGCACTGTGTTGCTATCGGCGGGTGCCTCGTTTCCGGGGCGCCGGCCGGACGGCGAACGCGGCCTTGAAACTCGAAACTGTGTGCGCGCGTGGGCAAGCCGGTTTCAACTCATCTTTGCGTTGCGCCCGGGAGCGACAGAGACTCCTGCTCTGTTCGTGCCTGTCGCTTTTCTCTGTTTTTCTCGTGTCTTTCTGGATGGGGCCTCGTTGATCCTTCCGATTTTCTCGTGTCTTTCCATTGATACCGATGGATCGCGAGTGAGTGAACATGCCTGCAGTGCTTTGTTGGAGCTTTTTTTTACTTTTACAAGATGTTAGATGTGCATCTTGGTTTATAACCTGAAACTGTTGAACCTGAACTTCGACGAGCATGACACTACTGCTTCATCATTCTACTCTGTCCACACAAGATGACTAGAGCATGAGTGGCTGTACGAGGCAAGATCGCTGGCAGGAGAAATGCAGCGGCTCTGTGCTGCCAACTGCCAGGACAGATAAATGACACGCTGAGGAAGCTCGGATGGCTCGGCACCCTTTGTAGCATCCGTACGTGCTGAAGCAGCCGACCACACTATACCGCGACGTGTTTTCTCCAGGCGAAGAAGTGTGGCAAAGGCAGAATACCTGCCAGTTCACTTAAAAAAATAACTAGGAGCAAGAGAGGCTGAGAAGGAGGGAGAGAGCAGGGGCAACAGAGGCAAAAAGATCTTGAGTACTAGGAGCAGTTACAACACTGGGTTTGATTATTAAGTATTCTTTTGATTCTAAATTATTGTCGAAATTTTAATTTTAATTTTCTTTTCTTTTTTCCGAAAAGGAGGTTCAAACCTCCGGCCTCGGCATAAAAATGATGCACATAGCCATATTTCATTAATTTATTAACATGTGTCTAGACGCTTTTTAAGAATAGATACATTCATATTTGGGCAAATTTGAGTCAAAAATTTAGGATCAGAGGAAGTATTAACCATGCATAAACTTAGTAACTTACACATAATAAAGATAACAAAAATATCACCGGACCGTGTACAAGTGTACATACGCCTTGAGTACATGCCTATCAATAGTACCATTACAATACATGAATATATTTCTTTTCAAACCGGGCCTATACTCTGCTTTCCACTATTTCTTCACGGAAACACCAAGTTCGTTATACAGGAATAAGATTTGTACATGGTGAAATCCCCACGGCATGGTAGCAGACTTAATGACGTGCGCTGTTGAAATCAGTTTCTGCCCATTTTTTTGTCCATGAAGCCCAGCTAATAGCCACTTGCACATAAACCCAATTGCACAAGCTGTCATAGAATGAGAACCAGCAAACTCTCCATTTCCTTTTGAACAAGAAGGTGCAGAAGACTGCCCAGAGGCCCATTACATATCCAGAACCCATGGCGAGGAAAAAGGAAACTGTATCTCTAGCATCTCCATGATGTTCTGGAGTAGCTGGAATTGACTCGTTTCCTTGACATTTTTTGGAGATAGCAGGGCCGCAAAGACCTGGATTGCCAACATAGATAGATTCCTGGTCACCAAGTGCTTGTAACTGATTTCCAGATGGTATCTCACCAGTTAGATTGTTGTAGGACAGGTTCAAGTGACTCAGTTGTGTGAGAGCCGATAAGCTTGTAGGGATTCTGCCAGACAATTCATTATGTGATAGGTCAAGAGACTCCACTTGCACCAACGTGCCTATCTTCTCAGGAATATTTGCACTGAAAGCATTCCATGACAGGTTCAGGCTCTTCAGTGCCACGAGAGCACCAATCTCTTCAGGAATCTCTCCTGCAATACTGTTACAGGACAAATCGAGATTTACCATGTATATGATTTCTCCTGTATATAATCTTTCTTGGCCTTTTGTGACTATAGATAAATTCTCGCTGTAGTCAATGTTAGAACGGAAAACAATATCTTCAAAATTGAGCACGGCATCCAATTCATCATCTTTCCACAGTATCATTCTTCTGAAGTTAACAATAGATTTTGGTATGCCTCCCGACAGATTGTTGTTTGAAAGGTCCAAATATTGAAGATTAGCTAGCTTTGTAAGCTCCACGGGAATGTGACCATGAAACTTATTAGATCTCAACCGTAAGAATGCCAAAGACGGCAGCTTCTCCCTGATCCATGATGGCAAAGTCCCGAAGAATTGATTGTGCGCGAGATCAAGAAATATCAGCTGCTGACAGTTTTGGAGGAATAAAGGAAAACCACCAAAGAGGTTGTTGTTTCTTAAGTTCAGATTACTAATACTCAAACTTCTTGTCTTTGTTGTAGATCCATTGACTAGGCAATCAGGAGTTGACCCGGTGAGCCTATTTCCTGATATGTCTAATAGTTTCAGCGATGGCAAGTTGCACAAAGATGGTGGAATGGTGCCAGTGATCAAGTTGTCAAACAGAAGAAGTACTTCAAGTTGCGGCGCTCCAAATTCTAATAGTAGCCCGGATAACTTGTTTCTACTAAGATCCAGGTAGGTTAGATTAGCAGGAAGCTTCGGCATTGGACCACTGAATTGGTTTGAACTGAGTTCCATTGCGTTTGCCCTCATATATTCCATCGTAGATGGTAGAAAACCAGTAAGTTTGTTTTGTTGCATCGTTACCGAGTCCAGCGAGGAAACCATTATCCAAAACCAATCCGGAACTATGCCGGATATGCTCGTGTTTGAGATGTCGAGGTATATTGGTGTTTGCCATCTCATCCACAGCGGAAATTTAGGGCCGAGAAGGCACGACCTGAGCCCAATCATTGTTAAATTAAATGGAGGAAGCCAAGTCGAATTCACTCTGATGGCTATGGAATTACCAGACAGCAACAACTTCTCCATGCGTGCTAGGCCTGACAAGTGACCTTCATGTATAACACCATCCAAGTTGTTGTCCGTGAGGTCCAATGCAGTTAGCTTTGCGAGCTCCCCTATCCATGGCGGCAGAGGACCTGTGAGTTTGTTTCCACTAAACAACAGAGAGGTCACATTGGTCAAGGATTCTTGTAGCTTGGTTGGTAGGCTTCCTGTCAAACTGTTGTTGGATAGATCCAAGGCTGAAATTCTTTTCCATGAACAAGAAGGCAAGCGTTGAAAAAATTCTGTTATGCTCCCATTGATGCCGCCATCATGTATGTACAATGTTTCCAAGTTGCAAAGATTTTTCAGGTTTGATGGTATCATGCCCACAAGGTTATTATGTGACAAATAAAGCTCTACCATGGAGGTCATATTCCCAAGATCGTCAGGAATTGGACCACTAAATTGACTCCATGAGACATCAAGGTGCTTGAGGTTCGTCGAATCCCAAAACCAGTTGGGTGCTATACGCTTTGGGACAGGGTTGAAGGAAATGTCGAGATATTCAAGAGATGTCAGGTTTGAACGCAGAAGAGAATCAGGACTGTTGTTAAGCTGGCAGCTAGTAAGAATAAGAACTTTCAGGGATGCAAGCATATTCACCGCGGGCAACCAGTTGGGAATGTTACTGAGGTCCACGGAGCTCATGTCCAGGTACTCAAGGGACGATAACCGCGACAACCACGTGATATCCGTGGAGTATGTGTCAGGATTATTACCAAAACTCAAGTAACGCAAGTTGGAGAGATTACCCAGCTGTGGCGGTACCCTTCCAACAAAGCCAGAGCTCGACAGGCTTAGATACCTCAAGTTGTGGAGAGAAGGAAGAAACTCTGTTATCTGAAAGCCGCTGAACGAGTTGCCGCCGAGGTCGAGATACTGTAGACGTTCTAGGCCAACCAACGACGAGCTTATGTTGCCGCCTAGCACGCCGTCATAAGAACCTTGCACATCGAGCTTGAGGACATGGCCGGTTCTCCTGCTGCAATGGACACCCTTCCATCGGCAGCAGTCGTCGCCCCGCCATGTCGAAAGGCGGTTCTCAGGGTCCGACAGGCCCGCTTTGAAGCGGACAAGGGCAGATCTCTCGCTCGCAATGCAACAGCCCGTGTCGTTGGCATGGGCCGAGGTTTCAGTGGAGCTGGTTTGTGTGAGCAACAGTAAAGGTATGGCTAGCTGCACGCACAAGCATCTAAAGATCTCTAGCCTCATTTCTATGTCTGTTTTTCCTGTTGTTCTATGCCGCTAGTTGAAGCACAGTAGTATACTAGCATGCTTTTGCCGTTGAAATTTTTCGACAAGTCAAGTCTTCTCGGGTGCTGTACTGCACTAATTGTGCCTTTGAGTGGATGCGTTTCGTCACCATTGCATCAACGTGGGGATGTGGAATCAAACTTAATTGCTAGCGAGACAGTTGACTCGTACAACACGCACAGCTAGCAAACTAAATTAGCTATAGTGATTGTTACTGAGACTGAATAGACATTTCCCATGAGTGCTCTTGAGTCTTGACACGGCATTGGAAATATTGGTTTATGCGAAACATAAGGTGAATGCGTCAACGCATCGTCGTCGTCTCGTCTCCTTGTGTGGGGTTGGGGTGAACCGGGCGGTGGCCGCCGTTGCATGCATCCATCCAGCAATTCATCTATGCCCGTCCTGAAAAACACACCTCATCCCTCCTGTGCGCGTAGGCCAACCGCGTCATCTCTTATTCCACGCATGGATGTCACCGGCCAACACATGCACATAATTTTCTTCCCTTTGGGGATGCTCAAAGGTGTACACCTCAACGAGCAAACACCGGACGACATCTCATGGAACCTTTACGACCTCGGGATCCTACTCGGCGGATTCAGCGTACTCCCTCGCACATCATCAACGAGCAAACACCGGACGACATCTCATGGAGCCTTTGCAAAAGAGAGCCGGAGTCCCTCGCACATCTTCTTTTCAAGTGTTGTTTCTCACGTCGTGTTTGGCCTTCTACCTTATATCTTGGCTCAGTCGTGTGGACATGAACCAAGTCATTGGGAGGACTTTCGTTCCACAAAGGAATGGTGGTCCTCAATGCTTAATCTCCCGGGGCATCGAAGGAAGGCCAACGCTTCTCTCGTCATGCTTGTGTCATGGAAGCTTTGGAACGGGTAGAATGCAAGACACCGTTCTGTAACGTCTCCACTATGCTCACCACCATCATCATCAATAGGATATCTAGTCAGTTGCATCCAGTATTCATGGACTCGCGCTGATTCACATGGAGAAAGTAGTTGCAAATAACCTGTAAGAGATGAGCAATTGTAGTCTTTGTTAAAAACAATATCATTTCTGAAATTTTGAATAGCCTAACGTAATGCTGAAACCCTAAATGAATTTTAGCCTTTTTTGTTCTATATTAACCTCCATTAAAAATTCTCAAAGTTATTATTCATGATATTGATCGGAGGATACGCTGCCGGACAAGAGAGCGAATGGACATGACATGAACAAGCGATGAATTGATTCCTCTTTATCAAGAAAACAACAAAGCTACCCATTGCAATTTCTCTTAACAATGTTTTGCCCTTGGGCAAGACATTTTTTCATGAAAGTCTTTGTCTTTGGTGGTATTGAGCTTCCAAAGATACTCGAGGAGAAAATCAGTTGCCCATTTAACACGTCACTATACATAGATTTAACTGAAAAGACACCTGAGGTGGTCAGCTTCCATCTAAAAAATCTGGCTCGTCGGAAAATACTAAATGTAACCGTGTTGTCTACTCCGTACTTAGTACCAAGTGGACAAGAAAGCCAAGAAATTTGTGTGCCCAAACCACGAGCTTCAATAGGCCAGCAGCCCCACCGTCGATAGTGTCCGTCTGCCCGCGTCGACTTAAACTTCGCTCATTCACGTATATATAGAAAACCGTTTGTGCCAATAAAAACATGTCATTAATTTTCTCTTAATCATTAACGATTATCCCATACGAGATAGTGTAACAAAAGATAATCA
This sequence comes from Brachypodium distachyon, assembly GCF_000005505.3. Classification (NCBI taxonomy): domain Eukaryota; kingdom Viridiplantae; phylum Streptophyta; class Magnoliopsida; order Poales; family Poaceae; genus Brachypodium; species Brachypodium distachyon. Next base: position 26,689,246 of record NC_016135.3, read on the forward strand.
AATATGCATACACACAACATACGGGCGAGCTTGCTAGTCGCATGACGACAGAGCCATACAACGGAGCTGATCGACAACACGAGCCGCCGAGTACTCTCTCGGTTCCATATTAAATGACGAAATATCACATGTATTTAGACATTTTTTGGCTATAGGTGCGTCCATATTTGATCCAATTTGCATCACTTGTATGTGACGGATGGAGTAATTAATAAGCACACACGCACACGTAGGATTAAACGACCAGATATGGACGTGGACTTAATTTGTGTGACCGCCCAGGCCCCAGGCCCAGCGGCAACCCTGGGTTACTGGGTGTGGGTGTACACATGGTCGAGCGTAGGTAGGTATAGCTAGCAGCGTGGCAAGACAATGCCGCAGGTGGCGACGGTCTGGCGGACGTAGGGGCTCTTGATGTAGCGGCCGTAGACGGGGTTCTTGGCGTAATTGCAGAAGCAGCGCTGCTGCGCGCGCAGGTTGGAGCAGCACGCCGCGCTCGGCTTGGCCCCCGTCATGACCGCCGCCGCGCACGCCGCCAGCTGCCCCGCGTTGCACGTCGTCGCCGCCGCGCTACTCGCCGTGCCCGCCTGCAAAGCCAGCAGCGCCACCGCGACCACGATGGCGGCCATCATGTAGTCCTTCCTCCTCATCGTCGCCCCCGCCATGGCTCGACCGCTGCTGCACCAGGGGAGAATTAAATTAAGCACTGATATGATAGCGTGGAGCAAGGAATGCGTTGGTATTTTATAGCCCCAGGCGCGCTCGTCTTGCGCTATGCCGTGTCGCACGGTTTGCGCGGTGGCCATGGTCCATCGAGGGCGTCTCCATCGATATGTTAATTAGCTCGCGAGAAAAGTCGCCAATGTCATTATATGCTGCTGATGTACTCATACAACTACTATGTTGAAGTACTGGTACTATTTTTTCATTCGAAATGTCCCCACTTCCGCATCGATAGATACAAGCAGTTGTACTGTACAATATTGTTAGTACCTCCGTCACTAGATGCAACAAGTTTCTAACTTTGTCTTAACTCAAACATTTTGAAGCTTGACCGAGTTTATAGAAAAAACTGCCAACATTTACAATAAAACTAGTGTACAGTTGAAAATGTTGGTACTTTCTTCTTTAAACTTGATCCAACTTCATTTTTTATAGCCCAATAAGGCGCGCTCGTGTAGTCGTGCTGGTTTCTGTTTAAGGTTAAGTTTCATATTACCTGAAAAAAAAAGGTTAAGATTCATATCAAGAACCAGTGCCCCCGATATCAGATGATTCAGATTCTACGCATCTTTTCCTTTAGCCGCTTGCACATAAACCTGATCGTGACGAGCCAGCCGACTTACGATCGAGAAGAAGGCAGCCGGCTGTCACGGCAGGATTAACCTTAAACAGAAACCAGCACGGCACGAAAGTACGAAACACGCTTAATTAATTTCCGCACACAGCAAACCCATGACAACCGATCCCCTCGCGCGGTTCCACACACACGCACGCACGCACAACACCTTATTATTACAGAGCCCGATCTCCTCCTACACACGGCACACGGCTCCGGAATGATCGATCTGAATGTCATCTAGGCCAGGATCTCGTCGATGGACTTGACCGGCTCCTGCTGCGGCTTCTCCGCCGCCGCCTTGGCCTCCCTCTTGAGCTTTGCGAGCTCGAGGTCACGCGCCATCTTCCGGCGGTACATCTCGGCAAACGTCATAGGCTCTTCCAATACAAGCTCCTCCCCTTCCCTCACGGCCAGCGGCCACACCTCCGCCTCCGGCGCCGGGTTCTGGAACGTCGCGATCGACAGCCGGCTGCACTCCCCGTTCACCACCGCCTGGTGGTCCGCGTTCCTGAACCTCCCGTTGCTCAAATACTGCAAAACCCAAACCCCTCGTGACATACATAACATGATGATAACAAGAGGATAAAATTGTACAGTAGAAGAGTAATTCTAACACTTACGTGGCCATGGTCTCCGAGGTTGACGACGAAGGCGCCGGGGACAGGAGGCACGGTGATCCAAGTCCGGCCATCATCACGAGTAACCTGGAGGCCGCCGACGTGGTCCTGGAGGAGGAGGGTAATGGTGCCGGGGTCGGTGTGGCGCTTGAGGCCCAGGGTGAGGTCGGGCTGGGGGCACCTGGGGTAGAAGTTGACCACGACCTTCTGGTCCATGTCGACGCAGGCCTGGGCCAGGGCGTCCGTGTCCAGGCCCATGGACTCCGAGAGCACGCCTAAAAGCTTGCAGGCCAGGCCCATCAGTTGCTCCGCGTACTCCTCCACCACGGCGCGCCACCGGGAAGGGTTGTCCGGCCACCGCGCGTAGTCGCGGTCGCGGAGCGGGTACGTGAAGTACGTCACCATCTCTCGCCAGTCCTGCACCGCCTCCCCCTGGCATGCATGCATGCATTCGTGGGTTAGTTTCTTAATTTTTGTCAACTTCGTGATACAAACTCTGGAATACTTGATACGGGAGTATTAGAGTTGTTCTAAGTTTATAGGAAAAGTAAAATATAAAATAGATATACTGTAAAAATATATTCCTGCATGAACTTTAAACTTTACATTTTTTGACCTAGAATAAAACTAGAAAATATTTTATTCGGTGAAGCAGGAGCACGAGCCAATTAATTTAGCACGTACGCCTGCATAGCAAATCAAGGACTTATAAATACCTGGAGGTGGCTGGAGACGATGAAGCCGCCCTTCTTCCCGCCGCTCATGTCGAACCTGAGCTTCTCCTCTGCAGGCAACGCAAAGAACTCCCGGGACATCCGGGCCATCTCGGCCACGAGGCCCAGGCCCACGCCGTGGTCCACCACCTGGAACACGCCCCACCCTTCGCAGGCCGCCGCCACTTGGGCCCGAATCTCGGCCCGCCGCTCGCCGTCATCGCCGTCGTCGATTCCCTCCAGCGAGATCAAGGGCACCTCGTCGCTGAACGCGTCGTGGGCCACCTTGGGCCGCTCGTCCTCGTCGCGCACGAACGCCGCGCGCACCGTCGGCTCCCCCGTCGGCAGGAACTTCGTCGTCGTCTCCGTTGGCGTCTCGCTGCTGATCACCGGCGGCGCCATCACGCGTGGAATTCGATCTATCCGGCAGTCAGGTGCTCAGTTTCTTTCGTGCACGTCCGGCGCGGGGGTTCGTTTTAGATGTGGGTTTTCTGTTTGGGGCATACATGGTGTATGTAAGCGCGTATATATGTATGCACGGGGGTTAAGAGTTAGGGATTCTGGAAGTTGGGCAGAAGACGCGACTTGCAGCTGCACGTACGTACTGGCAGATCGCACGGGTAGGCAACTAACCGTCCACGCATGGGAAGCGGCTCTTGCTAGGAGATCGAGCTCATGGAGTAATGCGTATCGTGTTGTGCATGGATGCAGCATCTAATTAACGGCTGAGCGGGGTTAATTAGATCGACCGGTACTCCACGGTGTAGCCAAAAAATTCTGAAGAGAGAAGGTGGTTGCAAAAAGTTGAAGAATGGAATCATTATTGAGCTTCAATTAACGGCAGTAACATTGCTCGTTTCATGGCAAAGCCCGGCTCCGCCTGCTGCGATCGGCATGAAGCGAAACCTGAGACCGGTGAGGTCCTCGCGTGCTCCACCAAACGTTCCAAAGTCACCAGGCGAGCAAGACCTGGACGGAACACATGGAATGTGTGACGATCCATCCGATACTGGGAACTGCTAATCCCCAAAACTGCAATCGTTGCTGTGCTACTCCTGATTTTCTCTATCCCCCTTGCTATCATGCAAATGTGATTGGCTTCTACAACAACTATGGCTCCACGATGTGAAACAGAATACACCACCTCACCTGTCTGTCTTGTCATCCTTTCCTGAACTTGAAGCTTGCATCCGTAGAACTGAACCAGAGCATGAAAATGTGCAAGATATAGTCTTGAAAGGCAATATAGCCAGGGAAAAAAAGAGAGGGATTTTACGGTACCCTTGTACCGATGAGGGTGAATGAGCAGTATATATATCTTCACCGTTGATTCAGCAAGGGTAGTATAGGAGTAAAAACGTTCTTTTTACTAACGGGCAGAAGCCCATTTCTCTCTCGCGGCCCATCCCCGTCTCGCGCTTGCTGGGATTTCTCGCCCTGTCCTGAACGCTCCACGCGCCGCAGCTCGTCGGCCGCCGGACAGGCGTTCGTCGACCTCGCCAGCGCCGCCAATCGCTGCACGCGCCACCGAACGGACGACCTCGGCGTGGCGCCGGGCAAGGGTTCGTCAACCTAGGCCTGGGCAAAGCAATTAAGGCAGGTGGTGGAGACTGTTGGTGGCGCTCTGTACCTGAAGCAGCAGCACTGATGATCCCCGTTATTGGTTTTTGATACGTTATGGTGCTCTTGCTTCATTGATTTTGTAGTACATTCGAAGCTCAATGTTTGTGTCATACAATGTGTTTGTGCATCTTTTAATGAATGAAATAATTGGGTCCTTCATGCCGCTGGACATCCTTTATACAGAGAGCAAACATATGCAATTTTGATCAGCTTCCAAGCCGTGCTTGCCCCTCCTGTACTGTATTTATTGGTGATGTCCTTCTGCAGATGACGTGGCCGGTGTTTGGCGTGCTTGGACATCAAAAAAGGGCCAGTACGCAGGGTGAACACCGGGTGGCAACGGTACACCGGGTGGCCGGGATCGGTAGGCCCCTCCTACATCCGCCTCTGGCGGCATCATCCGCGACCATGTGGCAGGGCGCTTCCGCTTGCGCTCAGGCTTGCTGAGCCCTAACCCGCCTGTCAACTTCTCACCAGATGGCGCGAACCTGTCGTACTGCGTGGCATGCCCCAAGACGAGCCAGACGGCATTCATGAACTCTCCTCCGGTGCTCAGCTTCTTGCCGTGGGACTCCTGGCCGCAGTGGTGGCTCGCGTAGCACAGCATCTCCACCCACACGCCGGCGATCACCCGCAGCACGTCGGCGGGGGTCAAGCACCACCTGTTGCCGTGCAGCATCCCGGCGAGCCAGGCTCCGTCGGCGTAGAGCGGCCCGTCGTCGACATCGTCGGCACGTTCGTCGCCGATGCCGTAAACGTACTTGTGCCTCGAATCAGCCGGGAGCTGCCACTCGGCTATCTTCTTGATGATTTCCGGTCTAGGCTGTTTCTTGGTGCTTTCCTTGGTGGACCTCAGATTAACCCACCACACCAAGTCATAGTACTTCAAGTTCTCCTTGTACCGGCCAGTGCGGACGACTCCGGGCAGCAGGTAGGGATGTACCACCATGAGGAACAACATGTGGTTGGAGAGCACCCTGATGTGTTCCCGAATCTCCCCGTCGTCATCGTCGCCGGGGTCAGGGTCGGGGCACATGGAGAGAGGTAGAGATCGGTGGCGATGTGCCACACAATGATGCTACGATCCAGCTCGGTGTCGTCGGCGATCCGGGTGAAATCCTCGTACATCCCTTCCTCCTTGAGGATCCACCTGCCCCGTGCGTTCCTCAGGTCATCTATTTTCCTCTTTCTGACCTCCTCCAGCACCAGGGCCTTGATGCCATCGGAGATGGGGACGGTGCTCGAGTAGTGCATCACCTTCCACCGGTCCCCGAGTCCGACCATCTTGCATCTTGCATACCTTGCCTAGCAGGCTGCTGTCCTTGTCAGCGTCAGTGCAGATGTCCAGCAGGTTGTACTGACCAAGCGAGTCCAGGCAAGCAGTCCTCCTTGCCCCGACCTTGAGCGTCCGGCGGAGGTGCATCACCGCGCCGCAAAGCCGGTGCCATCCGCGGGCATGGAAGAATGCGCACGCCCAGGACGACCCTGCTGCCCTGAGCGACAACGCGAGCTCCAACGCCATGGCTCCGACCAGCAGGACGTAGGTGACGGCGACATCGGCCCTGCCGTAGGCGCCCCTGCCGCTGAGCTGAAACAGCACGAACGCCGCGACCGCGGCGAGCGACGAGACGGCCCGGATGCACAGGCCATGCCACGTGTGGATCACCGCCGCCTTGGTGTATATAATGTCGTACATGAGGGAGAGCTCCATGGCGGCCAGCTCGAACAGGTACCCGCCGCCGTTCAGCTGGATGCCTTGCCGCACGGTTTGGTACTGAAACGACTGCATCACTGGCCAATCGGCCAGGTGGCCCTTCCAGAAAGTGAGCATGTAGTGGGCTCCCAGCAGGACCTCCTCCGTGTCAAGCCTCCCCCTTCCCTCCTTCCTCCCATGGTAAGGGCCACCTGCGCCGACCGACGGCTTGCCGTCATCGTCGACAGAGCTCGTGATGCTATCGATGCCGCCGCACTTGAGCGCCCATATCCTCTCGCCGTACTTGAGGCAGCCAGCGACGAACATCAACGCAGCAGCGGCGATCAGCGTCCCTTCAGGGTTCCTGCCGGCAGTGACGAACAAGTACATGACGTATGCGGCGCCAAGAACCTGCGCCGAGAGGTTGAGCAGGTGGCGCAGCCAGAGCCGGTTGTCCTCGAACGCGTAGGCGGTGATGGTGTCCGGCCCGCCGAGGTGAAGCAAGAGGAAGGGAGCCCAGAATGGCACCATCTGGCGGCGGCGGTGGTGGTCTGATGATTCTGATCTTCTCATGGTGCTGGACATGTGGCCAAGGACGTAGATGGCGGTGTAGTCGGCCATCAGGTACGCCAGCCAGAGGAGGATTCTCGGCGGAGCTGAGCCTTCACGGCGGCGGATCCCTGCACAGCAGAGGAGGGTGACTTGCAGGGTGAAGCTCAGGATCACCAGAATCTGGATGTTCCATTGTGACCAGAAGGATGCTACCTCTCCGCCCAATGCAACCATCCCACTGAAATTGGATACACATGTAAATGGAATGAAAGTTAGATTGAGTGTGGACTGAACCTCCTTATACAACTCCAAAAAATGGCTCAGCTGTTTATCTCTGATGAGTAATACTCCTAGTATATAAGTACCATTAACAGGAAGAGAGGGGGATTTTTTGGCCACTGAAATGTGATCAGCCTGTAAATAATGTAAATGCCATGAAGAAAGATAGGTCCAAATACCGACAGAACGTGTGATCGAAGTCCCTTCAAGGAAAAAAATGATTTGGGTTTTTGTTCAAGTAATCATAAATATACGGAGTATAATAATGTTGAAGTATGATTTGGTTTTTTGTTCAAGTAATAAAAAAATAAGTTTTTTTTTAGGAAACCTCGGAAGGGACGGGGAGGGAGTTCCTGTAGACCACCACGCCGCTCTCCGAAGCGGCCGCCGGCCTCGGCATCCGTCGCTCGACCAGGTAGATGGATCCACGCCCACGGCGTCCGCTCTGCTGCCTCGAAGAAAGCGACCACCCCCCCAGGAGCCGCCGCCCTCCTTGACCTCGCCACCTCCTTTTGGAAGCAAAAAAAGGGGGCCGCTGGCCACTGCCCCCCCTTCCCGCGCCACCATGGCCACGAGGAATCAAGTATCCGAATATGTTGTATTTTAATTTGAAGGTAGAGTAAGTTTTCGCAAATCTAGGGACAGATTAACGAAAAAAGAACCACAAAACCTTAGGAGAAAGTAGTACTGTACAACAAATGTATAGCGACAGGAAGCTACTGCATTGGAAGAGAGCAAGTAAACGTAGGAAGAGCAGAATGGAGGAAAATGGAAGACTGGCCCTCACCTCGAGTTCGGGGCAGCGGCCGCTAGCAGTGCGGTGGGTGGAAGACGAAGACTTGCTTCTAGTCAAGGCATGGTACAGGGTGCGGAAATGAGCTGCTGTGTACAGCGGCTCTCGATTGGAGGATGCTTGAGCGTGTCTCAGACAAACCGTAGGCGTCGTACGGGTCAGCTTTAATTAATCTGCAGTACTACTGCTCCTAAGGTTGGTCTCAGATTATTCGTTTCGTCATCGCTCAAGCGTCAAGGTTGAGCAGTAAAAGATCATCGATCGGCAAAAGAAGCCTAAGCAGCTGGTTGAATTATTGCAAGCATCTATTTTTCTACCGAGATTTTGTTTGCTCTTTTGGTTTAGTTACTGAAGAAGGGCAGACTGAAACGCATGCAGGAGGGAGGTTCTGCTTCTTCAATGGGTATGGCATGGAGATGATAATAATCTGGCCACGTTTTTAGCCAGTCAAATCCGTGGTGGATTTCTGGCACGCAGTTATCGCTTGCTTGCATTGCATGCATCGATCGTGTCATTCAGTCGTCCTCCGTATTTACATACTGCACCTGCACGCCAGGTTTGCAAGTCTGTTAAACACAAACCAGCAAGCAGCAAGCCAAAGTACGCAAGCAACTGGACAATGCAGGACTTTAGCAGCCGTCGAAAAGGCAACAGAACCACGGAAGACAAGACAGAAGCTGGAATGATCAAACCAAAATTGCTACTACCACAACAAGTATTTAGGAACGGAGGTATTTAGGAACGGAGGGAGTACAACAACCAGTCAAAAACATATTGTATTGCTCGGCACAGCCGCACCACCTATATTAGCTATAAATTTTGAGACCCGGTTCAAATGAAATGGTACAACACAGGAGAACCAAAAACGTTTCGGTGCCTCTGGTGACATCTCCGACAAACACAACATTCCACGCGACGAAAATCCCAGCCACCCCCACCAGCAATGGCTGGTAAATTGGCAACCGGCTGGATAGGTTGAAACCATATTTAATTTCTTGAAGCTCCTTTGCTGAAATGACTGAAACGACGACTAGGAATTAGATTCATGTATCCTTTGGCTGAGATTCTATATTGTATATGATCCAAGTGATTCATGCTTCCAGACCAACAGTATCTAAAACTTTTTGTAGAAAGCAAGCCTTGACAGAAGAGTCGGTCAAAAAATCCCCCAAAACTGCAATAGTTGCTGTACTACTCCTGATTTTCTCAATTCCCCTTGATATCATGCAAATGTGATTGGCTTCTACAACAACTATGGCTCCACGATGTGAAACAGAATACACCGCCTCAGCTATCTGTCTTGTCATCCTTTCTTGAACTTGAAGCTTGCATCCGTAGAACTGAACCAGAGCATGGAAATGGGAGCGATCACCTTCACCGTCCCCACTGCCAAAGTAACCAATGTGCACTACCCCATAGAATGGCAGGAGGTGGTGCTCGCACTGGGCACAAAATGGCAAATGCAGCTCAGAACTGATTGCTCGATGATCACTAGCATCTTCGTCTGGTCTCTCATATACACCTGCACTGTTGAGTGTAAAACCATTCAGCTTCACATCGAGATTACATGCTCTGAACCTCATCAGCCATTGCACGTAACGCTGAGGACTGCCTAGAAGTTCTTTCCTGAGGGGGTCCTCTCCAAGAGACAGGAGCATTGTGCTAACAGAAGAAACCATATTAGAGGGAGTGGATACAGATTTTGGTGAAATTACACCATTGGTTGTGGTCCTCTTGCTGTGCCCATTGCAGACCAGAACCTCATGAGGCCTTAAGGGGCACCAAGGTAGAAATGAAGAATGGTTGTCCATCTCCATGTCTATGCCTTTGAGCTTAAGAAGAGCCACAAAGTCATTCCAAAAAGAGCTGTCCTCACCCTCAAAAACTCCAGAACGAGATGAATGTGAAGTTCTAATCCAACCCTGAGAACTCTTGCATTTCAGGTTCTCTGGCAATGGTATGTGCCAGCACTGCAGAGTAACAGCCACACCAGCAGGCTGTATGCTAGCATGCAATGCACCACAAACTTCATTAGCTAATCTCTGAGGGCTTTGAAACCTCTTGGCAAAGACGTCCGCTACTCTCGAAAGCTTGCTTAACCCAACAACCCTTCCACCAGAGGGCACATACCCAACATGGCACTGTATGCTGAATGGAAGCAAGCACAACTCACAGTATGAGAAAAGATCGATATCACGGACAACAACTTGCCCTCCAGTTCCTCCAGCAGAACCAGTCCTTTTGTCAACACCAACCTCAGGAAACAGAGCACCCTGCACAATGTCTTTTACTTTCTGTCTGTAACCTACAGAGTAGTTTCAGTTGTCCGTCATATAAGGCTCGAGAAGCAAGTGCATCACAGTTTAAACAATTTAATACAAAGAGTAACAACCATACACATCATCACTGGAAATAATAGGTTATGTATAATAAGGCATTGTTTGGACGGACTGGAATGTATGAGGACCTAGTCCATCCAGATGGAATTTAGGTCCACCAAGTGTACGGGCCAGGCTTCTAGAAAAAATAAATGACTTTACAAAAAATGTGTTTCAAAAGTTAAACAAGATCATATCGCGACAACACTTGGCTATGTTCAACATTGTCATCTTAAGATAACGTTAGCAAATTAGCGAATAGAACTCAGTACTATGTTAATTAGGAAATAATTCAAGTAAACTTTTATTTTGAAGATGAAATGTCCGATATTCACCAAAATTAGTAGGCAACAATCCAGCGGACAATATCCATCAATTATTCAACTCTCCATTTTGGCAAATGAATCAGTGAGCATATACTTTAAGTTAATCATGGGTACGTGGAGTTTGTGGGAGAAATGTAGCTCTGCTGAGGCAGCATGCATATGCTCTCAAGGTTTAACAAGTGGTCAGCCGGTTGCGTACCTTATAAGAGAAACCCCAGGCAACAACATTCTAATATTATACGAATCCCCTGTGCTGATCCTCTGGGACAAAGGGACTTGTAACTAAACGACAACAATAACGGTTAGTTCCTATGGGATAAAGTGGACTTGTAACTAAACGGCAACAATAACGGTTAGTCAGTTAATTCCTCTAGGTCAAAGTGGAACCATAACTAAACGACAAGAATAATGGTTAGGCTGTTAGTTGTCTAGGACAAAGTTGAACTGTAACTAAATGACAACACTAACCGATAGTTATATAATTTCCCAGTGTTGCACCCTGAGACAACATGGAGCACCTTTTTATAGTCGTACTGCAAAGTCGCAATACAGCAGTCAAACTCACACTGGGAAAAGATATCATAGGTTCATTGTAGTCATCCCAATCGACGCCATCTTTGTACAGCCCTCCTCCATGGTTTGGTCGATGGACACTACACCAACTTCAAACCCTGGTAGGTTGGTCAATCACCAGAATTTTAAAACATGGGCTATCAAAAGGAAAGCACATAACCACTCTACCACCTGAACGACACTTTCGGCACCAGCGATCACGACTGGCGAGCAGACCATTACAGCAAACTACCACCTTAATTCCTTAAACCCTCCCCCATCCTGAAGCAAGGAGATCATCAGGCTTCACGAAACGGAATATTCGGGGAACATTTCCTGAACAATCCAAGCCCCTCGTTCTTAGATCCAATCACACTCAAATTCCTCACGGCGTTGCTCCGGTCCAGTGTGAGTGCCGGACGAATCTCTGGTCTGTAGATAGCGTGGGGGCGGCGCAGCCTACGGATCACATCACATATTAAAAAAAGGTGACACTGCCACGGTTTCGACAGAACGAGCGCGAGTGCGCGACTGAGGCCAATCACGAACGGGTCCACGGGCTGCGGGGACGGGGCGGAGGAGGAGGAGGAGGAGGTCGGGTTCGGCGCTAACAATACCTCGGGTGCCGTCGCGGAAGGCCTTGGCGACGCGCTTGGGCGTCCTGCGCAGCCCCTCCCGGCGCTCGTCCTCGCCGAGCCCCACCAGCAGCGCGCGCACTGCCGGCTCCATGGCGTCCCCCGGCAGCGCCTCATCAAGCTGCGCCAGATCCTCCTCCTCGTCGTCGTCTTCGCACCCGCACGCGACGATGGCGGCGGCGGCCAGGTGCGCCTCCTCGAGCGCTCCCATGGCTGCAGGTGCTTGCCCGCAGCCTACAGCGGCTATTATTAGGGCGGCCGGAGTGATGGAAACTGCGGTGGAGACGGCACGAGGGGGAGGGGATGGAAGAGAGTGGATGGATGCGCACCGCGCGGCTCGAGATGTGCCGTGTGTGGATCGGGCGCCGCCGCCTCTCTCCGCCTCGCGAGAGAGAGAGCCCCCAACCGTGAGCGCTTTGGATTTTTCCCTCTCCTTTAACTTTGCCCGGAAATGGGACGCGTCCCCAGGGATATATAGGTGCCATGGGCCCGTGCTGCCGCCTGCCGTCCGTCCGGATCTGACTGTGGGCCCGGAGTGTCAGTGGGTTGAAGCGCGGCTCGGGTCGCGGTCTGGCAAACGAGCCGCGGTTGGTGCGGTTCAGTGGGCCGCTGCAGGGTGGGTGGGAGTTGGTGGGTGGGCACCGTGGGTCGTGCGTCAGTGGCCGTCGGATGGGCGGGAACCGACGGCTCCGATCAGCTAGACGGTGAGACGAGAAAAGCCGTGTTCGTTTTCCGACCGCGGTAGCGGATCTCGGACTCAACGGAAAGTGGACTCCCGGTTGGATGGATGCTGTGGAGTGTGGATGAGCACACACATCAAGAAAGAGACCCATGTGAAACATCGTGTCGGAGTTTCAGTGCTACGATCCTTTTACCGTTTCTCCTGGAACAAAATAAAGTTTATTTTCCATCACTCCGTTAGGACCTCTTTGATTTCAAGAAAAAACTCGATGCGTAAATTATGGAAGATTCTATTTCACGGTGGGTCGCTTCTTTGATTCACAGGACCGAAACAACATGAGTTTCTTCTATAGACGGCTGTGCATGCAATTCCAATAAATTGCCGAAGTAAATTGGTTTCTATAACGACTATAGCAAGCGGTAAATTCTTTAAGGAATTTCATTTTGTTCTTTCATGTGGAGCAACACATCGACTCGTACTATATATCTTGTGTTTACTGTTCTACAAAAAAGATTTAACAGGTTGTGACATTCAACATGCAAATTTCGTCTCACGGTGATTCCGTCCGCTCTCAAGTGTTTTCGTGCTTATCTATATAGCCATCATCATATATTTGTTCTGTCACAAAACTCCTTCACAGTGCTCCATTTAGGAGAGGGAGGGGGTGGGCGTTTAACTACTGCAAAAAAAAGAATAAACTGAAATTTCCAAAAAAAAAATAAACTTTCCAAATAATTAAATACTGGTGTGGAGCCACTGTCCTGCGACGCGACAACCTTTGATGCATGGGTCGTAAGGTGGTGGGCGGAATCAACAAACATTTTCTTGACGTAGACTTTAAGAAGATCGGATGAAGCCTGCTTCGAAATAGAGCTGCAACTTTGTGACCCTCAGGGTACCCTTTGATCCTCTCTTTTTTTTTTTAACAAACAAACAACACTTTATAATTGTAATAGGGTTTACATTAGAAACAAGTAACCGAACAATATCAAGAGGTGGATCATCATCCCAGATTCTTGGCGGGGCTGACTTTGATATAGCAGCAACAATATGCGCCACCTGATTCGCCTCCCGATGGCAATGATCATACTCAATCCTGATGAACTCAGTAGAGAGGCCCAAGCAATCCTTGTACACAGCAGCGGTTAGGGTAGCCGACTGAGCCCCTTTCTTCATGGTATCGATAACTTCCAGGTTGTTCGCATTCACCACAAGCCTGTGACAGCCGTAAGAAAGTGCCAGCTCCAATCCCAAGCGCTGGGCCATCGCCTCCGCGACATGAGCATCGGGGCAGGAAGGGATGCTCTCATCGGCTGCAGCAATGAAATGCCCTTTATCATCACGGATGACAGCTCCCATAGATCCGGATAAGGAATCCCCATCAAAGGAGGCATCCACATTCAGTTTCACCAGACCCAGCGGTGGACAAATCCATCCTTTGATAGAGGCTCTATGGTTACAAGCAGTGGAGAATCTTGCAATCATAGCTCTAATGCACGTGGCAGAGTGCTTTGGATTTTGGGCCGGTTTTCCATTCACAATCTGACGTCTTTCCCACCAAATATACCAGGCAGCAATTGCAAAGGTTTCGGAGAGGAGACCATGGTCCAGGGTCCTGTTTTGTTGTTTCGCACACACGAGGAGGAAATCGAGGACAGCAGAGCCCGCCATATCAAGGAGACAAGCTCTCTCAACATCATGGAGAAGCCCCAAATTCTGCCAGACTTCCATCGCTCTAGGACGGCGGAACAGCATGTGACAGATGTCCTTGCTGGCAACGCCACACACAGGGCAAAGACCACTAACCTTGATGTGTCGATCAGCCAACACCATCCGACAAGGGAGGGCTCCATGAAGCGTCTTCCGGAGAATTTTTTTAACTTTTGCAGGAGCTTGAAGTTTCCAAATTACATTCCAAACCACTTCGTTGTGTTCTGGCCCCTGCTCGTCCAAGTTGGATAGCTTCGCCCCAAACTAGGATTGCCATTCAACATGGTAGGCCGATCTAACTGTGAAGTTCCCAGACTTGGTAAAATTCCAAGCCACGAAGTCCTCCATATGGTGCCTGGGGAGAGGAATCTGGAGAATGCGATTCGCGCAACTGGCCACAGAGTGTCCCTGATCAAATCTTCGTCCCATTCGCCAGAGGTTGGGTCAATGAGATCACATACACGGGTAAGGAGCTGGTTCTGATGTCTCGTAATGACTTTTCTAGAGTGAGAATTTGGGATCCACTCATCTGTCCAGATTTGGGTTTTGGCCCCATCACCGATCCGCCACACATGGCCTTTCTTTACAGTCTGGATGCCCGCGAAAATACTGACGCGGAGGAACCCTTTTTTAGGACAACTCCCAGCAAGTTACCATCAGGGAAATACTTGGCTCTGAGAATCGTTGCACACAAGGAGTTCGGCTGATCAAAGAGACGCCATGCCTGTTTCGCAAGCAAAGCAAGATTATGACAATGAATATCTCTAAATCCCATACCGCCAGCTTTCTTCGGGATACACAATTTCCACCAAGCAACCAGTGCATTTTCTTTTGATTTTCTTTGTCACCCCACCAGAACTGCGACATCGCGTCATTAATTCCTTTGCAATTTTTTTTAGGAATTTTGAAGACGAGCATAGGAAGGGATGGCTTGGATAATCGACTTGATCAGCACCTCCTTGCCACCAGTGGACAGTAATTTTTCGTTCCACCCACTAACTTTTTTCTGGACTCTATCCACAAGGTACTGAAAGTTATGACTCCTGTCAACCCCCACATTGGTAGGGAGGCCCAAATACTTATCACTAAGAGCTTCAGTCATAATGTCAAGGATGTTGCAGATCTCTTCCCCGCGTTCGGCCGGCGTGTTGGGGATGAAAAAAACACTGGATTTAGCTACACTGACCATTTGGCCCGACGCAGCACAGTACTGATCAAGAATGAGTTTCAGGTTGTGAGCATTTTCTTCGTCAGCTTGCATAAGGATGAGGGAATCATTCGCAAATAAAAGATTCGTGACAGGGGGAGCCTCGCGACAAACTCTAATCCCAGTCAGCTTGCCTTGTTCCTCCGCGTCAGCCAGCAGGCTCGTCAGCTTGCCTTTGACCCTCTTTAGTTCAACCAAATGAACTAAAGTTTTAAAATGACACAACTTTTTGAAAAATTAGTGCATTTGTTTGAACTAAGAAGAGTCAAAGGGTACCCCGAGGGTCACCATGTTGCACCTCTACTTCGAAAGGATTAATTCAGCATCCACAATTTGTCCAAAGGGTAAAAGATGTCATGCACCGTTATCTTTGTCGCCATAGTTAGTTGGCTACGGTCCATGGTCAAGGTTGAGTTTTGGAATCCAACCTTAATCGAAGGTGCTCTGAAATCTTAGTGCAAAAAATAATAATGGAAATGAAAAAAGCAAACACTTGATATTCTCTTTGCATTTTTCTTTGGGTGTGTGTCATCATCACTCATCAAACTACGACCATCATTTTTTAAAGGAAGAAGCCCTCCTGCTTTTAAATGTCACAAATTATCTTGATTTCTTGATATCTTCCTCGGCATTCATAAATCATAATCCATGGCATAGCTGGCCTGTTCATGTTCACTTCCCTCGATGTAATGATCAGAATTTCATTGCCAATCCATTGTTCGGCACTCCACACCCTAAGCTGGGTTAAAAAAAGGGATAAAACCATTCTATATACAAATGCTAAATCGGTATAATATGAAACTGCATTCAAGACGTATATATAAATCAAATCAGTAGAAATACTCCACGTCTTGGCTCGAAATCGGAAAGGTACCTATCCAAACACAACCACCGGGTGAGACCCATCTAAACCACTCTTCATCCATCCCAGGTGGGCCAAGGTAACGAGATTTTCAGAACCATCGGTGCATCGCAGCACCTGAGTCAGCGGTCACGAGTGATAGTTCTACCTGTACCAAAGCACCAGAAGTCACTGAGAAAATGACCCCACAGCACATTCGGTCCACAGGTCAGGAACTCATTACCCACTTTAAGCCCGACCAATCCAAAGCAAGCTATCCAGAAACCCAGGTTAAACCGCTACGGAGGACTCCCTTAACTAAAACACGAAAGTATCCTTTGTGACCTTGAGAAATCAAAATGACAAATGGCCCCAGAATTAGCTGGGTCCCGAATGTCATTGTTGTTGCCCAGGGCGAACGAGGCCCACTGTACTGTGGCCGCTAAACAAGCGCTTAAATACCCCGCCGCACAAAAGCTTCAATCTGGACTACTACTCCTAGTGGTAGTAATCGTTTTAATTTCAAATCGCCTTCCTCGCTTCCCCTTTCCGCCTCCTCCCACCAAATCTAGGGTTTCCTGCCAAAAATCTCCCGGCCGCCGGCGAGAATGTCGGCCAGCGCCGAGCCCGAGAAGGCCGCCGCCGCTGCCGCCACCGAAGGCGAGGAGAAGGCGGAGGCCAAGGACGGCGGCTCCGGCGGGGAGCTGCTGTACTGCGGCGCGACGGTCAGGACCATGGGTCAGAAGGCGGTGGGCGGGGGGATCCAGGGCAACCTGCTGTCCCCGTCGCGGCTGAGGCCGCTTGTCGGCGTGGACATTCGCTCCGTCGCCTCAGGCTGCAGTGAGTCTCCCTTCGCTTCCTGTCCGTGCCTGTGATGGTGTCCTACTGGCGCCTGCTTATGCCTTTGAAATGTTTGAATGGATTGGTTGGTGATTAGAGATGCGTGGGTGTGGAATGAGGGGAAATAGAATTGGCCTCTGGCCATACTGTTTAAGAGATTGTCCGTGGGTGCTCAGGGGTTAGGTTATTCTGGAACGCTGCCATTATGTTAGGCTTTAGCTAGTTGATGCTGCAAATGGCTTCATAACGATATATAGGTCATTTTCAGTAAACATCAATATGATTGTTATTTTGGGGTTGTTCTGGGCGCGTGCCTGAAATGAATCGTGCCCCAAAAGCAGTCATTGTGACTGAATTTTCCATCACGTATCCTTGGGGTGAGTTTTCCAAGTGTTTAAACTATGACCTATTTGAGATACCGCACATAACAATGAGTTTTAGGTATAGTGTTTAAACTTATCTGAGACAACACACACGATAAATCATGTGAATTACTTGAGAAGGAGCACATAGCTCATAGAAATTATGTTATTACCCTTTTTCACAAACACTACTCATATTTCCCTAAAAAAAACATTACTCATATAAAATATATAACAGGAAATGACACATTGAATTTTCTCCATGTATGCGGTCATGTCTCATGTGGGCACTATATCGCTGCAAGACCTATGGTTAGAGATGGCTAGGTGCCTAGGCACATGAGTTTGGTTTATGTAAGGCTGCAGAACCCTAGTTGATTAGGGTGATACTCCTTGCCCAATAAGTTAGGTCTCTTTGGAGTCAAGAAAACTAGGTCCGTGCCATCTAATACGTGTTCCCTCCCATCCGCCCCCAAACCCACTCCCTCTGACATGTGTTGACTTCCTGATGCCGCGGCCTGGCTAGCGTGTGGTAAACAGCCACTAGGGTCTCAATCCTGAGTCTCTGATACCTTTGCCTTTTATTGATCTCACAATTTAATTCAAAGGTACTGTAGGGAAGTGCATAATCAAGGTAACTGCAGAAGGGTACAAACTGGATTTGCTCAACACTACACATTGCTCTGTGAGAACTAAACAGAAAGTGGAATAGCATAACATTCCTCCTTTCCATATTATAGAGCATATAGTTTTTCCCAAATACAAAGGAGGATTAGCGTTCACATGCAAATTATCTAATTAATCCTCTCGTTCACTGCATGCAGTGGCTCCTGCTCTTCATGGGTCCACTCGTTTCTGCTCTCTAAACGCGTACACTGCTGCATGTGGCCTAAGCGTCTTCTAATTTGGAGCGCCGCCAAAAAGTTATCCACCTAATTTCGTGGGAGGGAGGTAGTATAGAAACAAGTTAGTTATTTTATCGTCCCATGCTTGTTTTCCTTTTTTGTCATCCTTAGTTGCAATTTCTATCTTGTTGGCAGTTTTACATACTTGGGATTTGTACATACTTGTGCCCTTTGCTAATGATTTGCTATGTTTTGCTAGCGGCTTTCCATTGTGTTGCTTTGGGTGCTGATGGTCGTTGCTATACATGGGGTCGCAATGAGGTATAAATATGACTTCATAGTCGATTTTGTTTGGTTTGTTACTGAAAACTACTACTTTCTAGCAGAAGGGGCAGCTGGGGCATGGGGATACTGTTCAGCGTGACCTACCGACCATTGTTTCTGAACTATCGAAGTAAGATGATTGTCAGCAATACAAAATTCTGTATCTGCATGTTAATTGTGTTTAAAGGTGAGAAGTTTGCCTCAATGTGTTTTTAAATGCTAACGAGGTGCTGTTAGTTCCGCAGATATAAAATAATTAAAGCAAGTATTGGAAAAAATCATACTGTGGTTGTAACTGACGACGGAAAGGCCTTCTCATTTGGTCACAACAAATATGGACAACTGGGGACGGGATCCCTAAGGAATGGTGGGTACCTTAGACTTATTTATTTCTTCTGTTCGTTGACATGGCATCAGTATTGTACGTTTTTTGCGTGAAAAAATCATCTCTGCTTGTGCACTTATGCTATGTCTTCTTGGAGAATACTTGCTTTTTAAAGAACTTTTTCAACATGCCAGCTGCTACAATCCATTAGCGCTCTAAATAGTATCTCGTGTAATCTATTGCATATTCTTTGAATTTATGTTAAAAAGTGAAAGACATTCCAGAATTTCCTCTTACTCTTGCAATAAATTATGATTGATTGACACTTCTGACCTGTTCACTGGTACTATTTGCATCATGTATTTCAGCATATTAGTCTTTTAATAGTTGTTCAGGTATCTGGATGATAGACTTTCAGAATATTTTGGACAGCTTTTTTTCTCCTTTGCTTCTTACACTGCTCTTGCTTGTTGTACCTTTTGTTCTAATATTACTGCAGAAATCGAGACATTGCCAGTGCCCTGTCTTGTTACTGAAGTAACTGCTGCTGTCTGTGGTGGTGATTTTACTGTCTGGCTGTCATCTGTCGAGGGCTCTTCTATACTGTATGTTCTACTGAAGTTATGAAACTTAAAGATCTTCAACTGCTTTTGGTTGATATCTTCTTTCGCTGTAGTTAGTGGGTTTTGTTTGTCAGATTCTGAAACGGTGTTTTTAATTCTTCTGTACTATTCAGTACGGCAGGTCTTCCCCAGTATGGCCAACTTGGTCATGGAACCGACAACGAGGTTTGTTGCTACTCTGTAACACATCAAAATTGTCAATTTTATTTATTATCAATAATTGTGATTTATGCTATTGCAGTACAATACCAAGGATTCGTCAGTAAAGCTATCATATGATCCCCAGCCCCGTCCCAGGGCAATAGCTGTGTTGTCTGAGAAAACTATCGTCAAAGTTGCATGCGGAACAAATCATACAGGTTCTTTCTATTTTCTTGTATATTTTGAGTCTTGAGATTCACTAATATCTAAACTTTTCCTTTACTTGCATTGCAGTTGCAGTTGATTCAAGTGGTTTTGTCTACACGTATGTTCTTTATTCCTCATTTGTTTGACACAGTTAAAATTTCCAAATAGTTCATCCTCACCACTGTTTCTACATATACTGTACCGAGTCCCTTTTTGTTTTACATATACATGATCTCTTCAGGTCCCTGCTTTCTCTTTTCTAATACAGTTTTCTCTCTTTCTTTTTTTTTGCCAGATGGGGGTTTGGCGGATATGGAAGGTAATATATTCTTGTCCCGCATCTTGCTACAACCGTGATATATCTAACATTACTCATCTAGTCATCTGACTACTTGCTCATTACATAGGTTGGGCCACAGAGAACAGAAGGATGAGTGGCAACCTCGCCTCGTTGAAGTATTTCAAAAGAACAATGTTCTGCCTCCCAATGCTATTGTTTCAGCTGGTTCTGCCAGTTGTGCATGCACTGCTGGTATGATATAGCTATATCTGGTGCACAGACTATTTTATAATGCAATTTAGGGTATAAATCATTAGATTTTCATCATTGGTCTCTATCTTTAAAAATAATTAGGAACTACCAGTTTTGAGCTTGTAGACTGCCTAGTATACTACATCTACATGGCACAAACAGCTATTAGAAATACCTTACCTTGTGATTTAAGCTTGTATTCAGTTATGTTCTGTCCTAAGCTCGAATATTCTCTGTGATTGCATACCACATTATTGATATACCTTAAACTATGTCAACCAGATTGGTGTTGATTTGTGCATTTAGGGTTACAACGACACTATCAATTATTGGTTGTTTTGTTTGATTATTAGGTGGCGGACAGTTGTATATGTGGGGAAAGATGAAGAATACAGGCGATGATTGGATGTATCCAAAGCCACTAATGGATTTAAGGTTCCTGCTAAACTAACCATAGTAATTCCAGTGATGATAGATGAGCAGTGAAATCGACATCAATACTTTCAGTTATTTACCTGTTGCAAGTGCAACAATTGGCTACATGTTGAAATAGCACAATCCTAATTTATGTGTTTAATTGATGATTTGCTTGCTTCAGTGGTTGGAATATCCGCTGCATGGCTTCTGGTAACATGCACCACGTTGTTGGTGCAGATGATTCTTGCATAAGCTGGGGCGCTGCCCAATATGGGGAGCTCGGTTATGGCCCTAATGGACAAAAGTATGTATAATTAAAATTCCAGCCTAGAAAAATTTCGACCATTATTGCTATCTTACAAGTTATTGCTATGCATTACCATGTGATATAGGTCATCTGCGAATCCTAAAAAGGTTGACAGTCTTGAAGGCATGCATGTTACAAGGTCATTGCACTAAATTGATATTATATCGAGTTGCATCTCCTGTTAGTACTATAGTCAATATTAAGTCGAGAACACTTTCTGCAGTGTTGGTTGTGGATATGGAATGTCTCTGATTATTGTGGACAGAGCAAAGATTGGCGATAAGCTTGATGAGGTAACTTTATATGCTTTCATGCATGAACTTCTTTTTTTGCCTATTTAGAGTTACTAAGAGTTTAAAATTCAATGCCAATTTCTGTACCAGTATGCTGTGACGTGTTTTCGTATCTAAAGTATCATGTATTCTACACCGTATATTAGATCTTATGCACCGCATTTGAATTCTAGGAACTTTCTTTTGGCCCTGCAGTCTGAAAGGTGAGCTATGCTTTACTAACATGCAACACTTGTCCTCAACAGACAAATTAGCATGTTAGTAATACACCCAGGTGATCTAAATATGATGAAGTAAGCTGGGTGGTTACAGTGACACAAAACTTGTTGCTCATGTCGATCCATTCACATAATTTCTTCTTAGACGGTGTGTTCTACCTTATGCCTGTGTAGTTTGCACCTGTCTCTGTTTGGCCATTTCTTGTAGTTGTAGTGCTTAGAATAATGATAAGGACTTTAACACCCAGCATCTGTGGTTAGTTTACAACCTCACAAATATGAATGTGCTATTGCATTCTTTTGTTACCCAGCTAATATATGATCACATGTTTTTCTTGTCTCAGCTGGATATTTATGACGGTGAAACCTCCACTCAAGGTTAGCATTGATCTTATTTTGTTTCACGGTGATTAAAAATGCATTGTTCTGCAAGCCTGAATATTATAGTGGTTAAATGAAATCCTATTTGTTTTGATTTGATCTCTTACAAGGAAAGTTTACCTTTGTTTTCTTATATTTCCTTTCTTATCACATAATTAACTATCTTATCAAATAATTATTTCTGCTTAGTTTTATTTGTTAGTTAGTAACTTTATCAATTTAAATGCTTTGATCTCAAGAACCTGACAACTGTCTGGTGCATAATGATCTTTATATTTCTTTCGTCATTGTGAGTACGTAGCATGGATGTCAAGCACCAGAACTTTAGAGATATGAATTCTGGACCTTCATCTCATTAACTTCAATACCTTGTCAGTGGCACCTTGATTGGCCAGCCGTGATATGGAGGACCATGACAGAAATGCCATGTTTGTCAGCAGTATAACACTAGAAAGTGTAACTGCATGTGTGTTGGTTGGTATGACGTTTGACAACACTAGCCTCCTGTTGCACTGAATAAGTGAATATGCTTTCATATGAAAGCAATATCCAATATGATGTTTGACAACACTAGCCTTCTTGATTAGTATGGTCCATTCAAGTACTTCTTCAGTAAAAATTATATTGGATATTGCTTTCATATTTAGATGTAATGATTTATCTAGTACTCTGTATTTTTTAAAGCTCAATTTTTTACCAATCTCTGTAATGTCAATGTATTCAAGATCTTGGTTTTGTGGCCATCTTACCGAATTCACAAAATACAATGTTAAAATGCTTACCATGTCTTTTACTATCCTGTTATTCACCCCTGCTCACGGATGGTTTTCGACTGTTCACTGCAGTAGAAGAGAGAGTAGAAGCAAAGGTAACCAAGAAGGCATCTGCTAGCACCAATTCACGGTCCAATAAGCGTAAGAAAAACAATAACCTTTCTGAATCAGAAGAGGATGAGGACGAAGATGACAGCGAAGATGATGAAAATGGAGTAGTAAAGGGCACGAAGGGTGGGCGTGGCCGCAAACCATCTAATAGGGGGAGAGGAAGGGGAGCGAAAAAGGCCACTCCGGATCCAAAGCCATCTGGAAGGGGCAGAGGCCGCCCGAAGAAAACTGAGAGCCCTCCGCAGAAAGCTGAAAGCTCAGGGCGAGGTGCGAAGAGAGGCCGAGGGAGACCTCGCAAGTGATGGTCTAAACCTTGGCAAATCTTTTGTTGAGATCAGATCAAGTGATCTCTAACACCTGATGTGATCCAGCCCAGCCATTTGAGAGTACTCATTTCTTAGCAATGCCCACTCTCACTCTTTCTGACTGCCTGTAATTCAAAGGAATGTCTTCCGAATGTAGTACCTTGTGATTATGAATCTGGAATGTTAACTTCTAAAACAGCATCATTTATTGGTCATTCTGAGTGAATTCTTCTACCCAATCATATGGAACCCTCCCAAAAGCAGTTTATGCCTATCTCTAGCATCAGTGATTCAGAGCCTTCGGAACAAGGTTTTGATGCCCAAATTTTCCTGATACTGCCAGGTATGCCATATCTCATTGCCACCATCTGGTTTTGGACTAATCCATTGGAAATGCCAATGCAGGTTGCGTTATCTAAACATCGTACAGATGGTCCTATATGTTGGTGGTGGCTCAACTCCGAGACTAACTGAGCCTATCAAGCTTTGCAGGTTTGTCGTCCTGCGCCAGCTTTATTCGCTCAGGACCAGATCGAATCAGGGCTCACTGTAACCATCTTTGGCTCCCTTGTAGTAGTACCCTGCAGGGCATTATCATTCAGTTTGCATTCATCTTCTTCCAGTACCACTAGTATAATTAGCATACGCAATCCTCTGAATCCACTCATGGCATATTCCAGTACCACTAGTACGTACTACACGATAAGGCAAGGCTTTGATGAAATCCAACCGTTGTATGTTCTCCGATTTTCCTTGCACATCTATAAATAAATGCATGTGTATACGGATCGAGTATAGCAGCTAGTGAGCAGCAACATGCGATGCGTCCCTGTCCCAATCGTCCAATTTATTCATTGGGCCATTGGATGCTGCCTGCGAGGACGATCGACGACAAGGAACAAGACGGACACTTGCATAAATAGTGCTGTGCTTGAAATCTTGCATATATACAAAATGGACCGCAATCCATCCATCCATCCATTATTCATACGAACGTTTCCACGTGTCCATGTGCTGCAAGGCTTGCTTCTTCCAGTGGCTCTGTAGCAACATGCATGTAGCGGTGGCAATGATGTGGAGCAGCTAAGGTCGGAAGCACGTGGCCTGCGTATCAAGGTACGTACTGGAAGGACTCACGATTGATTGACCACACAGCTAGCCCACAAGGCTATATGGTAAAATACTACTAGTAGAGATTATCTGACCAGGGCATGAATATGGAGTGGGTTGGATTTTCGAGGATTCTCCGGTCAAGATTACGTCTTAGAGCTTTATTGCCGCTTGGTTTTTATTGTCTAGGGTTCAAGTTGAACAAGGCTGCATAGGGGTCAATATAAGTTTTTCTCCATTTTTATTTGAATCATCATATTTGATTACGTACAAAACGAATTATTAACTGGAGTGTGAGCTTCAAATGTGGCAAATACAAAATTAAGGGCAACCAATCGTGACAAGACATTTATTAACACATCGTACCAAATGAGTTTCGGCTGCCTTGTCTGAATCGCCACAATCTGTCCTCCGGTAGACAATACTCAACTCAACGGTCATGTCAAGACAGAGTGTAGTATATGCTCAACTTCCATTGCGTTGCTTGGCGCAATGTAGCTAGCTAGCACTAGCACATGAGCAACTTCTAATCTCTTCTATGGTAGCTAGGGTGTGGTTTACATCATGCTGGAATATGCTGTCAAAACAATTAATTAGGCGGCACAGATAGGAAAGACACACGGCCTGAGAGAGACGGCTCTCTCTTATCTAACAGAAAATAAAAGGGGGAAACAAGAATGGAAATTGCATCCATAAACAAGTAGTACCAAATTAGGTGAGGTCTCCTTATCCATACACAGGAAGAAAAGAAGAAGAAAAGAGGTGAAGCCTCCTTGTCCTCGTGCTAGTTATTGAGGGCAAAAGTCACTCCCGGATTAGAGCTACCCAGCTAACACTAGCTGTCATTTTCAGTTCTTCCCATTTCTTCAAGATTCCTAGATGCTAAGCTATCTTGTCATATGGATTGTTGTTTTCTTCAGCTAAGTCCTGCTATTCACTTGGCTTACAATATATGGAGCAGAGATTGGTATCACCTTAATTGGACCATTGGGACTGTATCCACTTGTGTAACTTGTCCTATCCATGTGCATCGCCTTAAGTTAGTAAAACCAACCTATCTTTTGTTTTGATCTATAAAAAAAGCTATTGTTTGGTTGTTTGTGGTGCCATCTGCTGTCCTTTATATAAATTCAGTGTCATTAACTGCATCGTGTTTTCCTCCAATAAGAAAATAATAAATTGCATTACATGCACTAGATTTCATTACTGCCATTCATGGTTCTGAAGAGAAAGAGTGATACTTCATGGGATGAGGTACCAAGAGGCAAATAGGATTAATTAGGAACTATCACATGTTCAGTTGTTCTTGAGTCAGCATCAGTGCCTGTGTGGGATTAGCTGACTTCTCACCTGGAAAAATTGAACAACTCAATGGACATCAGCTATAATCATAAGTTTCTAATTTTCATGAGAAATGCAAGAAACTTATAATTATTCTCCAGCATACGTAAATAAGATAAGCAGTACCTCTCCCTAGAAACAGTTAATTATCTACACCATGAACAGAAAATTTTCTCAACTAACAGATAGAACACCCCACCTAAAGCTGTTCTGCTACCATTGGGTCTTCCTGATAAACTAGCAATCTGATTTGAAATCGAAGCTCGACCTCTTCTTATCAACTATTGTTCAATTAGCCCTCCTTTCTGTTAATACATCATTTCATTTCTGCTGAAATTTTCTTCTTAAGACTTCACTAATTAATTGTTTGAAGAATAATCCTGATTTGACCTTTCATGAGTGATTCATGAAAGTACATAACGTAGAACAGCACATCAAGTGGATTTTTTCCTCTTGGCCCCAGCTTCAGGAAGGCTTGGTAGGTAGGTTTGACACATGTATCCTGGATTGAGCTGGCATTCATCTGCCTTTACAAGTGAAAGCATCCAAATAATCGCATCGCATATTTGCATTAATCTTTTCTTTTTGTACATGGCATTAGTATATTAGGATAGTTTTGCTATCCCATCATTGCCAACAAGGATCCAGATCAGTAGATTAGGTGGTGTTTAGCAGCAATCGTACAACCGTTCATGCATGTGCATCGGTTGTTAATTATAGTCCTAATCACATTTATGCCAATATATATGGAAAATGCTGTACCTACTCTTAAGCATGGCTTAAAAAGAATAGGAAATCAAACCATTTATTTTCCACTTTTGTTCTTCCATATTTCGGCCGTTATTCCGGCAATAAATAACCCGTTCATGGTTGTGATCATATATTTAGTCCTGCAATTTTAGAAACATTTATGAAACAGTTTCTTTTATAATGATATAGCAATTATGCATGTGCTTTAATTTTTGCCTTGAAATTTTCTTATGTATGTGCTACTGCTGCCCAGATGAGTGGACCTAGTTCTAGTTGGGCACCAATTGCCATAGGATCTCATCCTTCTCAGATGGCAAGCAGTCACTCTGAACCAGTCCCCTCAGATGGCCTGTGCCCCCTCTCAAGCCTGCTCTTTTTCCTCCACAAGCAACATGGAGTAGCCTGTCACTGCCTCCCAACTCTCTGACAGTGACATCCCATTTGGCCCCTAATTAACTAATTAATCGACCATTCAATCAATTAACCACCTTCAAGCTAGAATGAACCAGCAAACCAACAACAAACCTTAACCCAATTATGCTCCATCAGAAGGGATTTGAGCTATCGATCTGGTCCATCCAAGCACGAGCAAATCGAGTCGAGCATGACATGCTGTTCTCTCTGCCTCCCCAATCACTGTTGTCTGCTTCTCAAACAAGCAACCCATTGTTGCAAAGAGGAGAAAAGAGGAGAGAAATAAAGATGGTGGTGTGTGGTGTGCCCCCTTGTGCTGGGCAGGCAGGCATGACTTTTGTTATCCATGGGAGATACGCTTTGCTCCTTTAGTCCTTGCTTTTATGTGTTTAAACAAATGCGGAAGAAGATGCATGAGAGGACAGTGGCCTTTAGCTTCTTCCTTTCTTGCATAGCCTACCAGCTAGGTGAAACATCTGCATTTGATCTTGATGCAGATCACAAGAAATTGTTTTTTTTTCCGTCTTCATCAGTTTACTTCCTAGCGTTTTAAAGCTAGCGAATTTTGCATTTGATCTTCTTGTGATCAGGATCTAGCTAATAATGTTGTCAGGTAGTACAAAATCAATGTGAAAAATGCATGATCCATGGTCATAACCATTCCTAACAGACGTTGACTGAGGACTAGTTTAAGATCAAGTACTAGTACTACGAAACAAGAAAAAGGATTATGACAGAAACAAAAGCGAACAAACCGTGGTGTAGGTGTACGTACGTTTGCATATTGCATTGCATGGATCCGATGCCTGGTGTTAGTTTTAGCACCTCGAACCACAGTACTGCTCCCTCCGTCACATGTCAAGTGACTCAAATTTGTTTAAATATGAACGTATTTATATACTAAAGTACGTCTAGATACATTTAATAAAAAATTATTTAATATAAGACGGAAAAAGTATTAGCGAAGTTGATCAATAAGTTTTTCAAAGAGAGTGAGAAGAGGAGGAGGAGAAGAGGGTTACCGGAAAATGTCTCTAGCTTGTACCTGTCCTGCAGTGGTATAGATGGAAAGAAAAGATGATAATGTCGTTACAGCTGCACGTGGCTGTAACGTGCGTCGTCGCCGGCCAGCCCGGGGGATAGATAGAGAGGGGCTGGCTGAGTGGCTGTGGCTGGCAGTAATTTAGTGGCGAGCTAGCTATACGTGTCCACGTGAGAAAGGCACGTGCCGGCGTGGGGCCCACTGGCAGACGGACGACGTTGCGCACGTGGCCCACTTTGCTCGGGCTCACATGTCCACCAGGCAGAGGCAGGCAGCGTAGGCCCTGGCTCCCATCCCATCCGACTGCCGGTCACCGGTTAACTGTGACAACATGCGAGTAGCAGATCACGGTACTATCTGTGTCGTAGAGAGAATCTTCTTTGTCATGTTGACGGTGAAATAGTTTATACAATATCGAGTGCGCTGTAATAACTGGCGAGGTTTTTAGTGCACGGGAAGTCGTGTGAGTAGATACTCTACCACAAGTATAGCAGTAAGAAAGCACGTATGAGGAGTATAAGACGGGGGAATTTATCCGGAGCAAACGGGTTGGGTGAATGATCTCGCCAATTTCCCTGCGTTGTTGGAACAGAACTCGGAATTTTCGCTGAAAGAAGGCCTCGTCATCCATCATTTTCCCTTCTTCCCCTGTGCTGCATGCAAAAGACACGCCAATCTCGCTGCTTTCCGAAGCGTCACCGTCACGTCATACGGTTCTCGGACCGAGATGAAAGAAGAGAGATCGTGGAACGAGACCGTGCCAGTGCGGCCCGGGCGTCAGAGGCGCGCAGCGCGAGTGCTGGCAGGCAGGCAGAGACAGCTCGTGCGAGTCAGTGAGGAGCAGCGTGGCTTGGCCGGTGCAGTGTGCTTGCAGTGCCTTTCTTTCTCCCCCGTGGTGCCTAGCCCTTTTTCCTTGGTTCTAACCGGATGACTGTGCGGGGTCTCCGGTTTCACGTGAAAACGCCAACGAAAAACGCTCCGGTCTCGCTCGCTCGGGTCGTTTCGCTTCTCTGGCTCCCGAGCACCTACCGACCCCAGCCCGACCCGAACGGATATGCTTTTAATTTCTCGTGCTAGCCCTTCCCTCCTGAGTCCTCCTCCTGGTGCTTCTCGCGCAATCGATCGACCCGGCCGCTCCGTCCGTTGTTGACACGGTACGTTGCTACTGCTGCCGGTCCCTGCCATCGTACTGCCCTGTGTCTTGCTTGCTGCTCTCCGAACCTTCACGTAGGTACGAGAAAGATCGAGGGAGGGAGAAGATCTCGACGGTCGCGTGCAGTGATCGATGGGTCAGATCGAGTGAGCATGTACGTCAAGGAGTGAAATGGTGTTTTTGTAGTGCGTACGGTAGGCGTCGTGTCTAGCTAGCTATACTACTCCGGCCAAGCTAGATAGTACTCTAGAATTCTAGGGCTTCTTTTTTGGATTCGATTCGACAGTCGGTGAATCCTAAAAAAAACGCAGGAACAAAGACAACACCGAATTGCATTGAAAATCCAGTATTAGAACATGGACTTGGGAGCGTCTATTTCTCGGTCCCATAAAAAATAGCAAAACTGTTTTTTTTTCAAAACGAGACGAATCGAAAATGCTACGATACGAAATCAGAAAAAGAAAAATAGCTACTTCAACGCAAGGGAAAACCACTAGTTAAAAAACATACATAATGTGAAAAATAACCTGGCTGGTACCTACCATTACAATCAACCAACTACATCTATTCTTACCCGAAACAAGCGCCAGGACTCGCAGACACTCACAACACACTATGGCCACATCGGTCTACTTCAGGGAGTGGCATGATTCGCAGGTATTCACGACACGCAGTACATATGTATTTTGTCTTTTTTTTATGAGGTACATGTATCTACTCACATACTGGAGCGTCTGTCGAAGATTGAATTTCATTGATTTCACAATTTGACGAAAATTACTACACAAGTCTTAGTTTGTGATACTCGCTCCGACCCATATTAATTGTCACCGATTTAGTACAAATTTGAACCAGTGACAAGTAAATTACGGCCATTGGTAGTACATCGTTTGATCTCGAAGTCGTGGAAATCCTTCGTTCCACTACAAAGTGGGCTTTAAAATTTTCAACTCTAATTCCTTTAAAGGACATCTGGTAAAATTTCCAAATTTACCAAACTCTATTTTAACTCAACTCAACTTAACTTAGTTAGGGAGAACACTGAAAGGAGGCGTTTATTTTGACATAAGTGAAAGGAGGCGGGTTGATTTTTCAAAGGAAGCCCGAACCCGAACGGCTGGAAATATAAAAACGGGCAGGCAAGGGCAGCGTGCAGGCGCAAGCAAACAAAGGCAGCCGCACAGAAGAAGAAACGGAAACAACCCGCAGCAGCAGCAGAAGTAGCGGCAGCTGCAGAAGCCGCCTCCTCTGCTCTATCCATCTCCAGTCCCAGACTCCCAGTCCAGAAACGCACACTCCCCTCCCACTGAGAGACTGACCGGCCGAGCGCAGCAGCGGCGGCCAGGCGAGCCGGATCCGCCCCCCACCATGACGAAGTCCAAGAACGGCTGCCTCAAGATCCTCGTCTGCGCCGGCGCCGGATCCGACCCCTCCGGCGCCTCCGACCCGGAAACCGACGCCCACGCCGACGAGGTAACTAGCTGGCGCCCTGCATCCATCCATCACACTGTATGCACCTTCCGTCGCCGCGCGCGTGTGCGCGCGCTGTTTGGCCAAGCTGTTTGCTTTTTCTTTGTTTCCTTTTTTGGGGGTTGTTGTTCGAGTTGTTGGTGCGTTTCGTTTCGTTTTGTTTTGTTTTCGGCAGATCTCGGTGGAAATGCGAGACGCGGGTGTAGGTAGATCTAGGGTTGATTCATGGCGGGGAGCGGGAAACGACCGCCAATTTGGGCAGATTTGCCAGCGATCCCCCGTGCTCTCTGTGTGTTTCCACTAGCTCACTTCATAGCTTCGCAGGGGCAAATTTTTGTTTTCAAAATTTGGTAGAGAGGTGTGGAGCTGTTCATGGATATTTTCCACACAAATTGACTGGTTTCCTCTTTTAAACATTGTTTCTCTCCATTTTACGCTAGCTGTAGGCTGTGCCATGTTGTCTGTCAGATAGGGATTAGGAGGTGGCTGTTTCTGTCCGTGTAGTCTCGATCCGACGCAGTATGGCAGCCACGGAAGGATCTGATGCCGGAGACTGCTGTGCCATGCTAGGCACAGTGCGTGCATTCACTGTGCATATATTGTCTCTTGGCCTGTGGCATCTGTTGTCCTTCTCAGCCGGGTTGATTTTTTTTCGCTAACCTTGTCCCCCCTGATTTGACATTTTTTGTTCTAACTTTTGGCTACTTTCCCCTACTGAGAAAATCATAGGGTGGATACAACTTGGCAAGTCCTGTAGTTGATCCTATCAGCTGGAAGGATCTCGGATTAAATCATCCACGTGTTATACCGGGAAATTCGCTCATTTCCAGAAATTACACACTAAAATGTGGTGGAAACGGGATCTGTTTTTTTTTACATGACAGCCTAGAGGACTAAAGTTGAATTATGTGTAACAACTAATAAACTTTTTTTTGGAGAACATTAAGCAAATTTAGTTCAACTTTAATAAATCAGTGGTGATAATGGACTGAAGATATTTTAGGACATAAATAATTGATTGGTTGAAGGTACACTACCAAATCTTAGACAAGAAGTTTACAAGGAAGCATCACATTGATTAACAAAACAAAACATATATAGTATAAAGCAATTAGTGTGCTGGTTTGATTCTAGTTACCGATGGTGACGAAGGAAGAGCGGTAACTTGTATTTATACCACTTCCTTTTATGCCTTTTTGGTTCCTGGTGTCCGAGTGTCCGAGTGTTTACTAATGGCTTTATCAACTAGATGGTTTCATACTAACGGCTGATCCGCATGTTGGCTACTGCAGAGCAAGGCCATATCAGATAAAAGCAGATGGAGCTTCCGTAGAAGGTCTACAAGGCATCGGGTTTTGAAGAACTCTGATATATCTGA
This sequence comes from Brachypodium distachyon, assembly GCF_000005505.3. Taxonomy (NCBI): domain Eukaryota; kingdom Viridiplantae; phylum Streptophyta; class Magnoliopsida; order Poales; family Poaceae; genus Brachypodium; species Brachypodium distachyon. The sequence goes on from NC_016135.3 coordinate 26,720,851, forward strand.
GCCCGAAACTCTAAGTTCAAGCAAAGCAAAAGCTGAAATTGCTCCGAGCAACAATGTCTACTCTTCAACATACGCTTATGCCTCAGAGAAGCCCCTGCATCAAGAGAAGGCGGATGAAAAGATTCTGCATGAAGAGAAGCCAGATGAGAAGCCTCTACATGAAGAGAAATCCGATGAAAAGCCGATGGAGAAGCCAACTGAAAAGGCAGTTGACCAGATAATTGAGAAGTCAATTGAACAGCCAGATGAAAAGATAACTGAAACACCAAGTGAAGAACCAGCTGAAGCCGTATCTGAAGAAACAATTGAAGAGCCAACAGAAAAGGCTGTCGAGGAACTTGATCAAAAGCCGGATGAAAGTATCGCTATTTCATCAACTGAGCTGAAGCACGATGAGACTGCCTCTCTTATTTGCGAAAGCATTGCAGACCCTGAGGAAGATCATGTGGAGCCTGCCGCTGTTGTCATTCAGTCTGGCACCGGAACATACATTGTATGTCGCAATGCTTTATCACTTACCATTGCATTAACACTTTTACCGTTTAATGTTAATTACAAAGTTGACTGCAGGAAAATCAAGCACTATCAAATCATAAGGATCTTGTGAAACTGCAAGCTGTGATACGTGGGCATTTAGTCAGGCGGCAGGCTGCAGAATCATTACAATGCTTGCTTGCTATTGTCAAAGTGCAAGGCCTTGTCCGGGCTCATCAAGCACAACAATCAGCAGGAATGTTTGAGGTGATTAACAAAGTTCTATTTAAGATATTTTCATCATGACACATTATTCCTGCCTTCTTGCTACAAACACATTTACTATCACCTGCATTGCTTGTGGGAAGAATGTCATGGCATCAACGATAAGACAACATACTGTTTGTTGTTAGGACTTTGCAGATTTATACTGTTCAGACAGCACAAACTCTTCTGCTCCGGTTAGCTGAGTGAGGTTTAGACAAATTCAAGCTTTAATATTTTATGTGCATTCTTTTTCCAAGCTCTTTTATTAGCAACCCGAAAGCTGTCAATCTGTTGCTAATGTCGTGAAAATTAATATCATTCATTCAAGCCATGATTTGTTTTCATGCACTGTTCTCCTGGGATTTCCATGCTCTGCATCATAATTACTTTTGTTATAGATTCTCTTCCTCCGTGTCCCCGGTGCAAGAGGAACCTTATATTTACTGCTGAGTAGCACCCTTGCATAAACATTCCTCCAACCACGTTTTGCTTATTATTATTATTATGTTTTTTTAGGGCACGTTGGTCCGTTCTTCAAGTGAGAAATTGCTTCGTAATGGATTTGCTGTCAAGGTGAGATGAAATAACCCCTATCCACTAAGATTGCCATCTCATTATCTCTAGTTTGGTTCCTTGTGTTCACACTCTGTTGTCTTCTGCCAGCTCATGGACACCACCCCAACTTCAAAATCCATGAACATAAGATGCGATCCTTCTGGAACTGATGTTTCATGGAAATGGATGGAGAGGTGGACAACTCTGATTCTGCCAAGTACTGGAGGCAACTTCCTTGAGAATACTGAAGATAGTGGATTGGTAGTTGAAAAGATGGAAGAAGATGTGCACCATGAAGAAAAGGTTGTTCCTTTGGACTTGGACATGTCTTTTCCCAAGCCAGTGGCTGACGATGTGGAAGAAACACTGAGGCCATCTGATTCTAGTGCCTTGGAGGCTCCGGAATGCGTCCCAGAGGAAACCTCTGGGCTTGAAATCAAAGATGATTCTGTACCAGAGTTGATCGAAAAAATCAATGACGATGCTGAACAATTGGCCGATCCCAAGACAGACAGTGTTGTGGAGCAACCTTTTGAGTTCTATGGTGAACAGTCTACCAAAACTGTTCCATCCAGGGAACCTAACCCTCTTCCTGAGAAGTCAGAATCTTCCAGTGAGGATATTATGGATGCATATAAATCTGAGCAGACGTTGGAGATGGAAGGTAGAAGTTTCACAGGAAGAAAGTCCTGCAATCCAGCATTTGCTGCAGCACAGATGAAATTTGAAGAACTGACTTCAAATTCGACAGTCAGTAGGTCGAACAGTTCATCTTATCTGGATGGGCCAATCAAACCAAAGGTCCATACTCCCCGTTCGCAGGATGGTGCCTCACCCAAGCAAAATAGCGACACAAGCATGCCAGACAACACAGTTGGTCATGATGCTAAAATCATTGCTGCTTCAGAATGTGGAACTGAGATTTCAATTTCTTCTACACTTGACTCCCCAGATAGATCAGAAGCTGATGGTGGTGAGATTGTAATGGAGATTGGATCTCTTGGAGTTAGGAACTATGCCCCCGAGAATGCTAACAAAGATGCTCATGTTTTACATTCTGAAGCAAAGAACACTTCCCAAGGGGTCGTCCAGCCAGACAGTGAGCAAGAACTGAATGGCAATGTTGCTAACCCTGTCATTGCCACAGATCCTGTGCCTGAGCAAGCGCATGTTGTACTAGAAAAGCCAGATTTGCATGACCAAATAGAGAAATCTATAGAATCTTATGCTAAGTCACCCGAAGGAACTCCCATGAGCCGAACCACCTTTGCAGAATCTCATGGCACACCGTCAAGTGAGGTTTCTGTTAATACCAACAAGAGCAAGAGCAAAAAACCCAGGTCTCGTGTAAGCAGAAGATCACTGACTAGTCCAAGCAGCAATTCAGTAGGGCGAAGCAGCACAGATAATCTGTCAAAGGATTATAAACATTCAAAGAGAGAAGGCTCTGCCAAGGTTGCTAAGACTGACAATGTTGATCAAGAGCCTCGCATGAGCAACAGCACTCCATTGCCAAGTTACATGCAGTTCACAGAATCTGCAAGAGCAAAGGCGGCTGCTAGTCTATCCCCAAAGTTAAGCCCAGATGTACAAGACAACAACCCGAGGAAAAGGCATTCTTTGCCCATAACAAACGGTAAACAAGATACATCACCTCGTATGCAACGATCATCATCCCAAGCTCAGCAAAATGTGAAAAGCAACGTTGCTGTTCCGCAGAATCCTTCTGGTAAGTGCTATATTCTTCAGTACGCTTTACGCTATCTGATGTCTGTTTCTGTTTGGTTGTTTAGTCTTCAAGACATTTCACACCGAGCTATATGTTTTCTCAGGTTTACTTTAACATAATAGTCATTGAGCGTAGAATTTTTCATTTTACACACTGCTTATTGTTTCATAGATTAAATTGCACAAGAGGCCAGTAAAACTTTTGACCACTCTGCTTATTTAGGTTCTTAAACTTGAAATCTGAGAGGCCTACAAGAATTATGCTACCTTTATAATGGTGGTGTGGGGAATTCCTGAACATTATCCTATATTCCTATGCATTTTCTCCTCTCTTAAGTCGGTCCTGTGCTTTTGCTCAGAATGTAGAAGTACCACCGTGTTCTAGGTCTGTAGCTGTACTTGGATTGCCATTCAACAACCATACAAAACATGCACCATTCATAATGTATGTCTCTTTTAACAAATCTTCTGGTGTGCAGATAAGAGGTGGAATATATGATGGATTGTAACAAGGTGTCATCAAATATCTAGAAGCACTCATGAGATGACTCAGATACTTGCCTTTGTTTTCTCGCCGCACCGGGGCCCCTCTAATTCGTCAGTCGTTTCTTGTTATTTTTTGTCGCTTGGAATACTGAGGAGAGGAGTTGCAGCAGCTTCATATATGTACATTTGTTGGTTGTCATTGGTTGTGTTATTTGACTGATATAAATGATTTCTTTCTCCGTGTGTAATAGTATATCCTGCTTGACTTGTAATGCGACAGAAGTCCGGAGAGTGTGGATTTGGAAAAATGATCTGTTATATTTGTTGCTAATATCGAATGAGTTTTCATGCTGGTGTGGATGGATGGAATTCTCGATGTCAAAATTGTTGTTGATTTCTGCCGGAGAAGATTCCATCTAAAGAATCGTAACATTATAGCATTCATGGACAGCTGCTGCATTTACCAGGAAAGACCCTGTGCATTGAGCCGTAAGAATGGCATTGGCCCAGCATGCACCACTGGCGCCAAGATTTTGAGTGGGCGGTCCAATAGGCATTTTTTTACCGCAAATATAACATTGCTATAGTAATACTCCGTGTTCCGCACACCGTCAAGCGTCTTGCCTAGCATCCACCGAGAGTTGCTGGTCGCCGCTTCTTGTGCCGCTGAGCTCTTCACTGTCTAGGGTTTGCGAATTGGGAGAATGGCCGAACTTCTTTGTTCGAGTAACCGAGTCGAAAAGGTTGTGATTATATGGCTCGTATAAGGGAACGAATACATCGGCACGAGGAGAAGTCAAGAAGATACTGGCATGAACTTGAAACAACTGTGCTTGAGCGCGAACTGTAGTTTTTGTTTTCTAGATTAAATTACATAGAGCTATACTGCTAGATGGGCTTACGGTTCACCATGGAGATTGGCCGACAAGAATTACATGGGCCGTTCCGAGGCACTTTCGGCGCCGGCTGACGTTGGGCTCAAGTCTGTCTGGAAGACAAGATTGGCCCGTCCATGCATGCATGCAGCGTCGAGAGGTCCACGTGCAGTGCAGCGCGCCCACCGGACCCTACGTGTGGTGGGATCGACGATATCCGGCGGGCGTTCATTTCGACCGAAACCACAGTGTTTCCGTTGGAGATTGAACGTATGTATGTAATGTACAGTACCAGCAAGAACAGATTATTATAAAGCTGGGCGGAGCTGACATGGTTCAATTCGTGGGGTTGAGATATCGATAGCTTGTTGGGCCCTTAATTAGCTAGTCTCAGATATACCGTTGCTCTGTGTATGGTATACTCCGGCCAGTATATGGCAGGGTTGAGAAAACCATGCTGCGAGCGAGAGAAAGAGATCGAGACCGGGAGAGATCGATCGATGATCGCCGCAGCACCGCAACAGGCTAGCTTTCGCTCAAAAAAGAAAAATGCAAGAGGCTAGCAGCTAGAATGCTGAAGGCGCCGATAACAGATCCTATAGAGTTCCCGTACGTGGTTGGACGCGAGACACTACGGCTTGCATGCATTAGCTAGGCTTGAAAATGCCAAGGCACGTACGTATATTCGTACATAGATCGCGCCGGCCGGATGAAAACCAAGTACCGGAAAAGAGACCATGCAAGACGCAAGACTGTAGAATGTTCGGAGACATATACAACGCCAAACAACGAACAAAGACGGCAGGCACAGACGAGCCGGGCTAGAGCAACACTAAGAAAGTACAGAAATACAGCAACAAAACACAACTCCGGAGGCCTAACTAAATGGAACCAAGATTGTTCGATCATTGGTATAGCTAGTGTTACTCCTACTAAAGTCGAAACCTGAAACTACACGTGCGCTATACGATCGATTCGCCTCACCCTTTTAGAGAGCCTATCGCTACCTCGTCGTCTAGATCAACGAATTATCAGTTGCGTCACCTTTCCAGGGGGTTTGAACGTTACCATTCTGATCTATTCAGTGTGTTTCAAATTATAAGATGCTATTCTAAGTCATTTTTCTAATCCAATCAAGATTATAGAAGAATGTACTAATATCAATAAGTAATCTACCAAGATATGTATCACAAGGAATTTAATAAAACTAATTTATAGTCGTAGATGTGTGTGTATTTTTCATAAACTTTGCCAAACCTCAAGAATTTGACTTTGTATACGATGACATCTTATGCTTTGGAACAGATTGACTAGCTGGCACTTTCGCAAAAAAAAAATATTGACTAGCTGGCAGTATGCAGTTAAACATGAGTGTCTGCTACTCAAAGGAAATTTAACAGCAAGTATATAAATCACCGGCCATTGAAGTTACCCCACCTTATGCATAGAGTGATTAGTTTATCACAATAAGGAATTAATGGTCCAATGGGTCTTTTTTTTGTATGCAGTACTACAGTTTCACATATTAAAAAAACGAGTATCCTGATGTAAATATCATAAAATTAACTAGCCTTCTTTCAGAACATCTTTTCCTTTAGTTTCAAGCATGATTAATTGCTTCAGAGAGCAGACTAGAATGATTCAGTAAAAAATCTGAGCTCCAATCAACCATGGTATGGTTTGGCTTTCTTTCAGCACATCTTTTCCTTGACCAAGCTAAGAGAGGAGGCTACTGGAAGTAAAAGAGAACAGGAAGCTGGTGGCGCAATATTTACTGAAACATGTGAAGACATTGAACCAAAGAACAGTCAAAAACTTGCATAGCAGCCACAGCTCAATTTCGACCAACTATTCCGTTGTCTAACTTTATCCTTTTTGACCCCTTTTGCTGCTCTTGCCTCGATGTGGCTGACGCGTCATGTAGAAACGCGCAATTAGCTCCGTTACGACAACCCCTCGGGCCGTTGAAGTAAGCACAAAGTTTCATTGGCCTCGATTTGGTATCTCTGCTCACCATAGACGCACCGTTCATACCATTATTAATAGTACCAGTTTGAGGAGGAGCAGATTGGTGGTACATTCCAAACTGTTGTTTTTCAAGCGGTTCCTGCCTCTCCCCTCCATGCTGATGGATGAGGGTTTTGTAATAGTTCATAGGTCTCACTGGGGCATTTGCAAAACTCATAGCAGGGCTTGGACTTGGTGGAAGGTTCATGGCAACTGAAGGAAATCCTTGAGGCAGTCTATTCATCACTGGAACTGGAGCCAGTGGTGGAGGAGCAGGATTTGTGTTCTGAAAGGTTGCCATATGATTTGAAAATGAGGCAGGAGCACTAACTGTCATTTGGGGTGGTGGGCCTGGTGGCATTGGGGCAACCACAGAACTACTAGTAGATTGTTCATGCCTAATTTGGCTATATTCTTTCGTTAGCCTCTCAACTTGTGCAGGATCACTTAGTATTTTGACAAGTAGATCATGATCAACCAAACTTCCCTGTTTGTTGCTTTGCATTATTGCAGTGTATGCGGCAGAGGCTGCAGCCAACACATCAGGTTCAGCGGAGAGACCAGAACTTAATGCACCAGTGGGTCCACATGGCTGCTGTTGTATAGCAGTTACTGGGGCATTTGAAACCTGCGATGCATTGATTTTCGCAGGGTCATACTTATGGTAATTGCTTGGTTGATCAACTGTTGGTTCTTCCAGTTGATCTGAAGCATCATCCTCCTCAACCGGTATCAAAGGAACCAATGGGGTTCGGGAATCATCATAACTGGAGTCTTTCACATCAGGAGAAACAAATGGGCTGGATTTGCACAAAGAGTTCACGAGTAAGGAATGGAGTGTGAAACCTGAATAGTCTGTAAATCAAAATGAGGCTTGCTTACTTTGGAGGAATGTTCGATGCACGAGGATAAATAGCCTCAAGAGCTCCAAAATTTCTCTCATTCTGTATAGCAATCTCCTTGCTTTCTTCTCCAGCAACAATGTGCCAACCTGGGTTCAACAATATCTGCAACCAAGAAAATGTTCAGATATCAAAATCATCTAGGCGTTTGTGTAACACAGCAGTCTAAATCACAGTCTTACATGTGATGGGCATTTCCATCTAATAAGAGGGATCTGAGATGTGTCAATCTTGAGGTCATTGGTTGGCTGCGGTGACTCAAAACCTGGAGGCAGGGAATCATCCGAATTTGGCCCAGCTGCATGCATTAACCATGAGCCTTTTGCTTGGAGGTTGTCTTGTGGCCTTAATCCAGCTTGAGAAGGGGAATCCTCTGAGATAAAAAGCCGTACCTGAAACATTTATACATGTAAGAGATAGGGTTTCTTAATGTTTACAGTTTAAAAAATTTAGTGACTACAGAAAAAATCTAAATTAAAACTCACTGCACCCAGCAATATGTACGACTGCAAATAAACTGATATAAAATGGTATGCCTTTTCCACTCTGGTACTGTTAGGCCGGTTCTTATATATCTGATGCCTCGTCCCATGAATAAATACTCAGCAGTAGTTTGATCATGGCTTCTACTCCCAAAGCTGTGCTATAATAGTCAATAGATTATAACGGTCTCTGGTTTAGCAGCCAGAATCTATCCATGAATGAAGCAAGCAACAAGCGTTGCTGGCACCTAAAAAGGCCTTATTGAGTGGGAACCTATGACCTAAGGAATGAAGCACACCTTGAACCTAACTAACAAATGTAATTTTGTTCTGAAGGACACGTGCTATAGCACATCAAAATATCTTTAAATCTGGGCAAAGGCCAGTAGCTGTATGACTGATCGATCAAAGAATATTTACAGAATCACAAAATTATCAATGTTTATGTACTAATAATCACATATACATCCATTGCATAGCTGTGGTGAAGGGTGCCTATAAGGTGGGTGACAAGAAAACTTTAATTCAAATCACACAATCTGTTCCTTCTCGCTCTTACCAGAATCTATGTTCAGGACTTTGTACAATTCACAAGAAAGTTAGATCAAGGCACTTTCTGGTCTCGAAGAAAAGGAAATGAGATTCTGAGGAACAGTTCTGTGACATATTAATAAGTTCAACGCAGACAAGGAAATACAGACAATGGTTTATTCATCAGCTTGCCATAATCTATGTTCAGGACTCTGTACTGAATCAAGGCATTCTGGTCTGGAGAAAAGGAAACGAGGTTTTAGGGGGCAATGCAGTGACATACAATACAATTTCATGGGCAGGACAACAGCTTATGGATTATGTTTAAACAAAGCAAGATACGAAATGATGCCAATTACCAAGCAATCTTTCAACAACAGACCATGAAAATCCATCATCCATTTACACATAATGCAATACTTAACAGCTAATGGATTCTCCTGTTATCATTGCAAGTATATAACGTAACAATGTTCAGGTAGAAAGATCTGCATGATCGAGGGAGTCATCAATCAGGACTTGGTATCGGTCCATAGGAAACAGGGACAAGGATGATCCGTGAACGAAGTCTTGTAGTGCAATCAGAATGTAACGTATTCATGTGTGGCTTTACAGAGACGACAATGCAATTACTTGGGGAAGGTTAGTGAGAAAACAGGGTAATGCATCTTGACTATATTTTGCTCACACAAGTCAATAAATACTTTATCTGACTAATGATATCTCATCCAGAACAGACGAATACATTTAAGTTCACTCTTGGTAGTACAATATAGCATGGAAGTGGAACCATATATCTCACATTAATGGTAGTCTTATGACTAGTTCTCAAAACAATACTCCGTATTTATTAAGCGATATGAGCTTCACATAAGACAAATATAATCATTTACCAAAGAAGGGCATACATCCATACAGAATCTAGAGGTTCGCTAAATTATTAAATGAGCTTGAATTAATTAATGACAAATTTAATACATTTATTGATGACAGGAAGTGGAAAAATGCAACGAAATGATGTGAGCTGTGTTTTGGCATTTTTTGACTATGGGCTACAGCATGCCATATATTTCTATTTCAGCTCTATCATAATCCAACCATGAAGATCACGTATTAACAATAATCTTTCTGTAAATCGCATCAATTATGTTGCAATTTGAACTTCAAACATGTGCACTAGCACATCTTTTGCATAATGCCCTCTTACAGCTTAATTTTTTTCGACAAATAGCAATAAATGATGGATTCCACAAAAGCGGAATGCCATCACTCTGGCAGGAATAACTGGATAGGGTGTATTTTCACTATGATATTTATTCAACAATTGAGTCTCTTGTGCAGGTTATAAATTGTAAAATACAAGATGATAGTATAACATGTCAGCAACACTGCATTGCATGCATGCATGCTAGTGCAATCTGATGCATTAATACTACACAAATTTATAGAAGTTGAGTGCATGATTCACACTGTAATTTGGACAGACTTAGTCAGCAGAATATTATAGCTGCATATGTTCCTGTTATACTAGCTGCACATCTACATGCTACTGATTGAAAATATTACACATGGCACATGTATACTGTCGTGCTCTCCGGTAGCAAACATTCAGCATCGCATATTCCTACTGCTGGAAAAAAATGTCGGTATGGGCTCATTGAATAGAAACAGGCTACAAAATAAAAACTGAACTAAACTATTTGAACTAACCTATCATTTAACTAAATGCTATAAGGCTCAGTAGCTGATGTTTTTTCATCAGGAACATAAATGAATATCTTGTCTTATGGAGATGATATAGGATAATGTAGCTGCAAAATTCACAGCTGGCGGTCACTAGAAGCAATATTTCATCATTTGTTCAGTTATTTCACTGATCATTCATTTTATTGCCAGTGTCCTGAGTTCACTTCAGTTGTTTCCACCACATCTCTTGTGTCCTGATGTTGTACATATATGCATGCAGGTATTGTTGAATTAATCCTTTTTTGTTTGCGGCCAATTAAGCCTTGTCACTGAATTATCTGCAGCAATTCTGCCTATTTGCAGAGTGAAATCCACATCTCATTCTCATCCGCCGATTGTGGGATTCGATCTATACAGATAGCCTGTTCGTTTTCTAGGCAGACCCGTGCATTTCGCATCTCCAAAAACGAAAAATAAAAACAAAATATACAATAAGATCGTGTTTCTCGCTGAGCTTGGGAGGGCGGGCAGAACAGATCAAATCAGCGACCAAACAAAACAAAAGCGCCACGCAATGGGGGGCAGAACCAAAAAATTATATTCTGCAACAAACGACCGAGCACGCCGCAAATCCTCGACGGGACCGGGAGCGAGCGCGAATCCGTCTCCACGCCTCGACAGCGGCGGCGGATTGAACTATATGCACAGTGTTTGGGGTCAGAATACCTTGCAGAGATTGGCTCCGGTGGCCCACGAGACGCGCCTCGATCGCCTCGACCCCATGGCTACAAACCAAACAAGCAAATCGATCCGATCTAGAGGACGCGGAAGGCGGAAACCCCTCTCTCTGTTCAGGGCGAAATCGAAAAGGAATGAACGAACGGACGGGGAAAGCTCGAGATCGGGCTGATTAGGGCTTCCTCCCCTTCTCTTCCCTTCCCTCCCGCCCCCCTTCTCCTCCTCGTCGAGGAGACTCCGCGAGCGGCTGCGGCGGCGGTGCGGTGGATTGGGAGGGGGAGATGGGAGGTGGTGAGGGGAGGAGGAGGAGGGATGTGCTGGCGTCGGCGGCTTTGCCCTTCGCTATTTGTCGTAGCCTTCGATTTTGCGTTTCGTTTCGTTCTTTTCCTTTTTCGTGCAGTTTGCAATTTCCACCACGTCGATCGATACGATTTGATTAACCTAACCTAATCCAACGCCGAGTCTGGGTAGATTTACCAGCTTGCCCTTGTTGTGTTTAATTCCTGACGAAGGCCAGGTCCCCAATCCTTTTCTTTTCCAGGGCAAATATGTATTCTTTCCATTTTCTTTCAGAAAAAAACATAAATATGTCATGACAAGTCCTTAACTGGTACGGAGTGAAATGGAGAAAGGCGCATTATTCTTTGTCTTGTAGGTAATTGAACAAGTCCCTGAGTTTGTGCTAAGCCCATACACGTCACTTTGAGGTTTAGTGTTTTAAGGAGACGTATTAGACAAAAACTCGTCTCTGACAAGGACCCTAATGTGCATTTTGATATTCTTAGCACCATCAGCCCCCAAAGTTAAGTGCCAATTTTTGCACTCCCACTGCTACGTCATGCAATTATGATGGAGTAGATGCTAAGAGTACCTTGCAAGTATATTCGAAGTTGGATCAAAATTCTGAGGCTGCATACATGTTAAGGTTACATTCTGAAAGTGCGTAAACGTTGTGTGCATAGGCTCAGCGTTCCAGCTAATTCTATTTCTATGGTCAGCTACCAGCATGTTTATTATTGAGAATTTGAGATGACAGTCAAATCAGGGTCGTTAGAAAGGACCACTCAATTGCATCACATAAAAGGTCATCTCGGCTCACATTTCAACTCAAACATTCATGGTCATTAGTATCAGGTCCATACCGCATAAGCAGTTTAGAGTTTCAGACCATACAACAGGGATAGTTATTAGAGTACTCTAGTTATTACAAGTCATATCAGGGATTCATTCTCGTATTACCAGTATCAAATCGTAACACAAATACAATGCCGTTGCCTCAGCAACCTACTCTTGGTGTCAATGCCACAGAACACAATGAAGCCAACGAAAGGCCCTGACGAAACCATCTGGTTCATCTTTTCTTAAAACCGTACTTCTTACGCTCGTAGAAGAGATCAGTCTTGGCGCTTCCTAGATTCACAATCTTGGGGCATCCGTCTCGGTCCTTCTCCTGCTGTGTACACTCCTTGCAGTAGTAGGCATCTGAGATGCCAACTCCTCCACAGATGACACACCTTCCCTGGAATGAGCCATAGTTGCACTCATCGCAGACCCGGACAAGCGTACATGGGCGCACATACGAGTCACAGATGACACACTTGCCGTCACATTTCTCGCACAAGCGACCAATAGCAATGCCAGGCTGCTTCCGGCACATGATGAGATCAGGATGATGCTTAGCCATGGCTGTCAGATGCTAACCTGTGAAATCATAATTAGAGGCAGTATAGATCAGAATCGAGCCAATGTCACTGTCAGAAAAAAAAATTAACAGGCAGAAATATAATTTGTTGGTGAAGCATCCCTAAGAGGAGCAAACTGTTCATTCAAATCCATCTATTTGTTGATTACACTAGGAGCTTTGGATAAAGCATTTCAAAGAGAAGCAAACATCTGTTACAAACACTGGACGCTCATCTAAAAATTTAAACTACCCAGCTCTACATTATGTGTCACTGTCACTAGGGTTTACCAATTAAGTAATCAACACAAGAAAAATGTGTACCACACACAACTGTAAGTACAGTGGGCATGGTCCAAAATTGCAGCAACATGATTACAATTCATTGACATCATATATTCACTAAATTTTCCAAAGAGGGACATCACCAGCAAATGCAATATTACATACTTCAAATTCGAAGGGCCTGACGGCCGAAATATATTAACAAGGGAAAAAAGGTACAACAATACAGAGATCAGGCAAGAGCCTGAAGAACAACCCCACAACTCCACAGCGGGCTAACTAACAGCTTTATCCAATGAAAACTACAGGGGGGAACCACACAGGAACTATGAAGGTGAACTACAGGGCGGCCACACAGCCAGCAGCTCTCCAAGATTGGAGCTCATCAACATACTTCAAATTAAAGCCACCGATTTGAAAGCCAACGAAAATATAAATCTCCCAGAAGAGAACCCTTATCAAAAGGGTCCAGTTTGGTGCAAGGGAGTGAAATCATAAAAGCATACTGTGGCATCAAGGCACATGTTTCTACTCAAGCTACAGCATAGCACACTTTCTCATTGACAAGCAGTGAAGCTAGAAATTTACTCATTCCGGGGGAACTAAAAACCTTCAATGACAACCCATGATATACTAATTTTGAAGTTGCTGAACAACATTTTAAATCAAGATAAACTATTTACATAGATATCTAAATATACTCATTATTGTTATCAGTTACTTCCAGCAGGGAGGCTGAATTGTTCAAATCTACCGAGTCAAAAATTTCTGTAGCAGAGCAAACGAGTTAGCCACTAAGGGTGAAAACTTATTATGAACAACCCACGACATCATCGCTGCTACTGCTCCCACCTCAACCATCATCAATGAGTCGGGGTGTGTTTTATAGAGAGAAAAAGGCAAGAGGAGGGTGATCTAGCTGTGACGAGCAGCAGAAGGATCCGAACCGAAAGGCCGGCAACAGCAGAGTAGGGCTTCTAACTAAGTAACAGTTTTGCACACGGGCGGAGGACCCGCCCTACCTTGATTTTTGCCTCAGTTACGAATTGGGGGAAGATTATGACGGGGAGCTAAAGGGTTCGTGGCCTCGTGGGGTGATGGGAGGTCGGGAGCGAAAGAATCGAAGGGGAGATAGATACCTACGGTGGAGGAAGACGAGGCAGGGGTCTGCGGCGCCCGGCAGCGGGATGGGGAGGGAGGGGTGGCGGCGCTCGCGCGAGGAAGATGAGCGACGGAGCGAGGGGGGCTGGGCCGCTCGGTGCCGGGATGGGCCAAAGCATAGGTGGCCAGAAAAAAAATTAGATTTGGGCTAGAATTGTGAAGCTTAATGGGACAAATGTATTAATTAAAAAAATATAAACGATTCATAAAAAATGTCGCTCATTTTATAATAAATTAGTACAAATTTTGTACTAAGTGGATGATATTTTTTATGCATCGGACGGAGTGTAATGTTACAAGATTTTGTTCTCAAGGTATATATTGTGAGCTCAATATAGAAAGAAATCAGTCTCCAAGATTTTTCATGGGCATTCCAAACTCCAAACTATGAGTCTATGACCCCATTTCCTTGATCCCATGAAGCTTCAACCGTGTCCGTGTGGTTATTAGCTTGTCTAAGACAGTACACCGTTTGCCTTTCTGATAAAACAGTAGCACTCACTGCAAAGAGTGCCTGGCATTAGTAGTATGAGGATTACAAAGCTGCGTTATGATCAACTATAAATTTTGGATTGCTGTGCAAACTGCAAACAGAACATTACTGGGTACTGCAATATATTTAGAAGTCCGATGAAATGATTGTCAATACTAGAAAACACAATTTTTCCTAGTGCTAAATGCTGTAGGTGAAAGCAAAAAAATCTTAGGTAAATGATTCACTTAGAGATTGCTCTAGGGAAATAATCCTAAGTATAGTATGGTGGCGAAAGAAGGCTTTGCCTAGGGACATTTCTACAGCTCTAGGGAAACATTTATTTACCTAGGGGCTGAAAGTCTAGGGAAGTAATCACATGCAGTTGTAGATGTGGGACCAAAACCTGGTATGCCACATCATCATCTTCCCCTAGAGAACTTTACCTACCAAAATCTGAAATATACTCTAGGGAACCAAATTGAATTCATATTTCGCATATATGAATCCGTATTGACCATATTTGAATTCATAATGACCTTCAAATATTTTCAAATGGGGCCAGAATCTAACCAACAGAAACTGCATATAACATATATTAATTTAGTCAACCTCAATCTTTATTCAACTAATATGTCTGTGATCAGTAGCAAGTGTTGTTGCTACACCAAAAAATAGCCCCGTTACACCAAAAAAAATAGCCTCATTACAGCAGCATAACGGCTGTAAATTTTACAATTTGGCCATACTAGTAAGTGCACACATGCACACACGTATCTAAAATTTAAAGCATGTCTTTTGAATCACATCCTCTCTGCAAGGAGCAATGCCATTCTTGAACTTAAACACGCCGCTGGAAGATTTCCTTGTGTCATTTCCTGAATCACTTCACAAAAGGATCTTATAAGAGATTTCCATGTAATTTCAATGCAAGATAAATAAATATGGTAATCACCTATGCGGAAGTTGTACTCAAAAGATAAGAAATAAAATTGGAGATACACCATACTTACAGAGGGATGGTCACAAAGGTAGCACATCTAAAAAATCAAATACAGGAAGGTGGCAGCAAGCTATTACTGATTAACTGCAAAGAAATTTCTGTAATAATACTCCATGAACATTTATCACACTATTTCTGTCAGGCAGAACATTGTCATTAAACAATATAGTGAAGTAACGATACTTAAGATACATTTTATTAGAGATGCAAAGTGCTTTGGGCAATATAAGCTTCAGCGGGCAAAAGGAAATGAGAAATAAGTTCATTGTTTTTTATTGAGGAAACAACAAGTACATAGTTAGATAGCTGTTGGTGATCGCTTCAAAAAACATACAGGAATAAGGAAGCAAGGATACATGTGGATGAATGGTCAGTTTAGCTTTCTGCTTGCTTGGTTATTTTGTCTACCAGCTGGAAGCATGGAAAGAAAAATCCTTAACAAGTATCAATGTCATCGTTTACTATTGCAGACATCAGTCCACCTTTACATATAAAGTTGTTTTAACAAAATAGATTGAGACATATGGATGCTGCTTATAGTTACAGATGGTGATAGTAGGGGACACATCGAAGCTTAAAAACAAATGTAGTATCAATCCCTTTTATGTTAATTTAAGGTATGGATCAGTAAATATATGAGCATATATTCTAGTCAGAACAGAATAAGCGTAGATGTAAATGTCCTTCCTAAAATGATAATTCTAATCTGAGGTCAGGAATAAGTGTTTGGTTAATGTATATATGCAGCGGCGCATTTCAGACCATGCATGACAGGAGAAGTTTAGGTTCAGGCCATTGATCATGTAAATAATAGCTAAATCCAACACTTCACCTCTAAGTCCAGATTTTGATAAGAATGCATATCCATCTGCACAAGTGGTTTCATGTAGAGAAATTGTTTCACCCAAGATGATTACCTGCTAGTATACATAACTATCGATCTGATGGTTAATTGAACATCATTGCCTGCACAAATGTGAAAAGTATAATGACGACTTTCTCCTGGTAGTTAGAACTATTTGAGTGTGCCTTTGTACATGATTGCTTGGCTTGAGTAGATGTGCAAATAAGATGTAGAGATAAGATATGAACTGAATCTTACTGTTTTTTCCCTCAAAAAAAATCTTATTGTTTTTAAGATCAGAATTGGGTAGAGTAGATACCTACTATCTAGTGCGTACAAATAACCTGAAAGTTGTGTTTCTTTTTGGTTAACACAAAACTTAATGGGGAAAGAAAATAAGTGTACAACTAACCTGAAAATCGTGTGCAACAAAATCTTTCTAGTAGCTCTGAAGAAACTCATACAAACAAATGCAGCAAAGTAAACTTAGTTTTGTCAGATTCATAAGGAAAATAAATGAAGTATATATCAAGTTATCAACACAAGAAATCCATGCATGGTGGAACAATAAAAGATCCCAAATTTCAATATATTCACATCATCACGTTGATCATTGACTCCATACACCTGATGTTTTTCTCAGTTTCACGAATATGTGCTGGGTAACCTGCTCATCTGAGTGGAAGGACCAAAAAGAAATGGATAGGCAAGCGCTAGTTACCAGATGGGGGACATGATGATGAGCTGCTGTGCGAGGGGCACTGCAGGGTGATTGGTCTTGAAGGCGATGCTGCCGCTGCCGCTGGTGCCGGTGACCCACCCCTGCAAGTTGAGACATACCAGAGTACCCTCACCTGAAAAATGAAGGATTGGAGGGCTGGGGCGGAGTAGCCACGGTCAGGGAGCTCAGGTGATGGCGATGTGCGACGGCCGGAGAGGTGGACGACGCGGGGGCAGATCGGGGCGTCGGAGCTTCGGGAAGGCGGGGCCACTGGCGGCCTCCCTCGCCGCCCCGTCCGCCGGATCCAGACCCGGGATGGCCGGATCTGGGGGAGAGGAAGGGGGTCGGATCCCCTGCTGCCGATCTGGGAGGAGGGCGGCACGACCAGGCCGGGGAGCGGTGGCGGCGGCGGAAGGGAGGAAGGAACGGGGGCGGCCGTAGGGAGGAAGAAGAGAAAGGAGGAGAGAATGGAGAGCGGCGGCTGTGGCAGAATGGGGAGAGAAAGGAGCGCGCTAGGGCGACAGTCCTGCGAATGTGTAAATGTCATCTGGGCCCATACAAACTCACGCGCGTCTGATCGAAGGAAAACGCGGGATGGGCCCAAAGTGGAGCAAAAATCGCACGCCAGCGTGGGATTCTTTACCTAGGGCAACAACTAGCTCTAGGGATAGTTTGCTTCACAATTATATTTGGATGTAAATTCTCTTTGCCTAGGTTACCTGTTTGCAACTTTACTTTACCTTGAAAAGAGAAATCATCTCTAGATAAAGAGTTTTGTCCTAAGAAAAACTGTGATTTCTAGTAGTTGTGCATCTGCCAACTATTAAGTTTCTTTAAAAAACTCTAGCCGTAAAATCAGTTAGAGATCCTGCCTTACAGATGTTAGTTAGGCTTAATAATAAGGCCTTTTGTCATAATGTTGCATCTCTCAACCTTTAGCTTTCCAATATTTCCTTTTTGTTACAGATAACGAGTATGTAATAAAATAAAAATCAGGAAATGGTACTCAGAAGGAGCCCGAGCTTAATAGTACTCCTACCAAAGCGGTGATTCTAACGGTATACCGGCACCGCTAGAACCAATCAGCACGTGTGGGTGCGGCTCGGTGCTGAGATGGGGCCATGCGGTCGGACGTCAGCGCAGCAGGGAGAGAAGAAAGGGGCTATTCTTAGACTAACACATTTTGTTGCTTGTACAAATTATTTAATGGTCCAAACGAACTCAGAATTTTATGATTTTGGGGGTAGTCTTAAGATGGGTACATACCAGCACCGCTAGAATTGCGGCTTTGGTTATATGACTTCGTGTCTGTGTTCTGTTGTACTACTCATGATTTATGTGTTTGCAGCTGGTCTAGTCATGTAATTTGCTGGTGGGAAAATTAAAGTGCTACTACATTAATGCACATCATCTTAACTATATCTGATTACGCAATCCAGCTAGTCTAGGTGGATTCCTGTTTCATTTTTTGTTCAGAGAAAAGTTTACTCTGTGTACCCAAGTCATTCTCATGTTAAAAAAATACGGTTTTGCTATTTCTTAGGCGACTGAGAAAGAACTATTTCTCAGTCGATGATCACAAACCTTTTGATTCAATCATTGAGATTCGTGTAAGATTGGTGTAAGTTCGATGAATAAGAAAACCTTCATTGGATTGGATGGCTACGATTGTCGATTGAGAAATAACTATTTCTTAGGCGATTGAGAAATAGACACTCCCTAAAAAATAATTACATTCTCAACTGCTCGCACCGGCCAATTCAAAACCAAAAGTATTCCATCCTGCAAACAAACCAAGCTGACCGAAGCCCAGAAGTAAATATGTTGACTGGATAAGGATTCTTTTCCTGGAATTAACATCCCCACCCCAACAATTCAAGCAGTGTGGTCCCAAGCCACACCATACATATACCTGAAATGCTGAAATGAACAAGTGGCATGCAGTGGTAGAGACATACATTATGCTCCTCCTGAAGCAAACACCAGGGAGAGAAATCTCAACAGGTGAGCAAAGCAACAAACCAGGCAAACAAGCAACAGAAGGATAACTTCTTTCTTCATCTGGAAGCCCATAAAATGGGAGAGAGAAGCACAAAGCTAGGCTTGCTTTGGCACAACTGTTTGTGTGCTACCTCAAATTGCACACTGTTGTTTTGTAAGCTAGTTCAGCTTGGCTCTACTAAACTCAAACTGCACCTGTTGGCATATGCAGTTGCAATGCAACACTACCAGTTCTCTCAGGTTCAGGACCACACTACGTAGGTACACTACCAGTTGAGTTAATACTGCTACCACTATAGGTTTCAGACATGCTTCTATATATGCTTCTAGCAGCTAGGACAATGACAGGAGTGCTCAGAAGGCAAGTGAGGTGGTGCTGTTCCCCTCTCACATGGATGACCCTGCAGGGTAATGTGAGCTGAGAGTGAGCTCCAAGGAGGCTGCTGCTGCTGCGTCTTGGGTGGGCATCATCAGCTGGTTGTTGCTGCTGTAAGAGCTGTACTGGTAGTTCTGCTGCTCTTGCAGCAGCAGCTGATGATGATGATGATGTTGCTGCCCCCAGCACAGCTGCTGGGAGTTGGACTGCAGCAGCTGGTAGCTTCCGCCATGGACGCCGTTGACGATTTCTTGGTGGCCTCCGCTGCTGCCGCCGCCGGTGGGGAAGAGCGGCAGCGTCTCGGGCTCCCGCGCCGGCGGTGGCTGATACGGGGAGAAGGCCGGGAAGCATGCCGGCCACGGCGTGGGTGCCATGGCGGCCGTGCTCGTCCTCACGCCCATGTAGTCCTGCTCCTGCGCGCATGCGACGATCGGGGCAGACGATAATATTTAGATTCATTAACTAGCTTGTGGGAATTGGAATTCGTTCGGCATGGAATCGGACACGATGAGGCAGGAGCATTGCAAATGTGGGGATTAATGTATGTGCAGTCGATCGATTAATCGATTACCTGCAGCAGCTGCATGAAGCTTCTGTCGTTGGCCATGGCGGCGTTGCTGCCGACGTCCCAGCAAGTAGCACTCGCATTCGCATCCATCTGCAGATGAGCCGAGCCGCCACCGCCATTGCTGCCGGCGCCGTACAAGCCGGCCGCCGCACCTGCACACAGACACACAATGCATGCATCCATGAACCGTGATCCACACATCACCATTAAAATTCCCCAAGCTCCGATCAAGCAGCACATATGCAAACTGCAAATCCCCAAACATAAATACCTGATGAAGGGGAGAGGGAGAGGATGGAGGCATTGTTGCTGCAGTTGTTGTTGCTGTCGTTGTTGTTGGGGGAGACGTCGATGGTGGTGAGGCGCTTCTTGTGCCGTTCCCGGGCCTTGTGGTTCTGGAACCAGTAGAAGACGTTCTTCCCCTCGATCCGGCCGTACTGCCTGAGCCTGCCCGCGATCCGCTGGATCTGCTCCGCGTTGGGCGACCGGATCCCGAGGCCGTAGTAGAGCTCCCGCAGGATCCGCACCTGCTCCGCCGTCGGCGTCCACCGCGTCCCGCTCGCCCTGCACGGCGCCGCCTGCCCCCCGTTCGCCGCCGCGCCATCCATGGCAGCGAGCAAAAGCAAAGACTAACCGTGCTCCGAATACTACTACCAGCACGAGCAGTGGCGAGAGGGGAAAGAAGAAGAAGGAGAAGGATTTGGGGTTTTGGGTTTGGAGACATCAGATGAGAAAGGTATATAAGGAAAGGGGGAGGAAGGATATGATGGAGATCTAGGAGTAGGGTGTCAGTGTAGGCACTAGCTAGGCTCTAGCTAGGAGGTGATATAGGTTGGGGCCGGGAGAAAGGAGGGGAGAAGAGAATCATGGTGATATCTTTTGGAGAGGGACAAGCGTTGAGGTTGACACGCGAGTACGTACGTACGGGCTCGAGCTCTTTTTAATTCTCTGCACCCTTTTTCTCGCAGAAGAAGAAGAAACCGCATCGGTCAGGGCGCTCGCTAGAGTGCATTGCACAGGCCACTCTTTGTGGTAAAACTGCTTTGCTCTCTCCGTGTCTCTCCTCGCCACAGCAAAGCTTGAAGTTGAAGCTTTGCATGCATTCTCTCTTGTCTCTCTGACAGAAACGGAGAGGGCTGAGGATCGATCGTGTTCATACATGGGGAGAGATTGGCATGTGAATTTTTTAGGGGTGGCCGTGCAATTGTTTGATGAGAGCAAGAGATAGAGTGACGTGATAGGCGCGCGCGTGGGTTCGTAAATCTTGTCTGGTTTATGTTGACTCGACTCTCGACAGCTATAGCTTCTTCGATCGGCCGGCCGGCCGCGTCCTGCTTGCTGCATGCATGCATTGCGTGGTGAATATCGTTTGAAGATTAATTGAAGGGTGTTTCGATCTGAAAAGGATGGAGATCGATCGAGTTTATTTGGAGAAAGAATTCGTTTGTTTGTGTTGGTGTCGTCGGAGTTCGACCTTGCGCGCCGGCCGTTTCGGGCGCCAGTCGTGGGCTCGACCCGGAAACTCGGATATATTCTCTTCTGCCAACCTTAATTGGTCCTTGGAGTACTAGCAGTAAGGACACGGACGGACGCGCAGGCAGCCGCCGTAGCGCGCAGCTTTTTTCAGTCCCGATGCAAATGCGTACGTTGGTACTGTAGCAGCCCCGCGAGTTGAGAGTTTCTGTGCACGCGATTGCATTGGCGTTGCACTAATCGTCCAACATCGAATGGTTCAAAAGTTGATTTTATGAATAGAGGAGGGCATACAAAGCGAAAATGGTAAAAGCGTGTCATGAATTTGTAGACTGCCCTGGTATATACAGTATGTATGTGAGACTTTTTTAATGCATTTTGAATTGACATGTAGGGGTGTCTTGGGACTGATCGGTTTTTAAAAAAAATACGTAGCTGACGAGTTTTTGGTTTAGTTGGTCTGCAAAATTCTTGGTAGGTTAAAGTTTTATTGAGAAATTGAATTAAGTTTTGTTTGGAACAAAACATGAATTATGAAATTGTGAGTAGGTTAAAGTTCTATTGAAAAACTGAAATTAAGGGTTGAGGACAAGGGGGGTATTGAAAAATTGAAATGGGCTATCTCTCCTCTGCCTAGGCGTAGTGTAGGACACCGAGCAAGCATATGCGCCGCCCTGGAACAGTGTCTCGCACAGTACTCCACACATGAACTCCACCATGCCATGCGCGCCTGATCTCCCTAAGTAAAGGCACCTACTACTTGTAGCACATTAACTCCGACTTGATCCCTACTCTGAGGATCGGTGCAGCCGTGCAGGATCATGTGATCGATCACGACATTACTCTGGCAGTCATGCATGACTTTGCTATACGGAATCGGAAAGAAACACCGAGTCAGTCAAGTGAAGGAAACAACAGATAGACTCAGGATCTACTTACAAAGATAAAGAGATCAATCCCATCTCACATAGCCACAGTAGCCTTTTATACGCAGTACACAACACGTGCCAGCAGCGGTGTACTGGAGTCCATCGATCCATGTCAAGGAAGCAGCATGAGAGAGGGACAAAGGCATGAAGAAGCATGCAGGGTGTGTGTCTAGCGCCTCTAGCTGGGCATGCAGTGGTAGCTTCCTTCCACACAGAGAATTCAACATGGACATGCAGCCCTAGCGGCCCAAGCTAGCTCGTGATACTATCTTCTTGCGACTGATGTAAAGTCTGATCTCTCTCTTCTTTCTCTCTAGGGATCTGGTCGAAAGGGAAGGGTCATGATTACCCTAGAGAAAGACCCTGAGCCTATCTGTCCCCTAGAGAACATAGGCGCTTCCTGTTGAGGGCATGTTTCCTTCTCTCTCACACACACTCTCTCACTCTCTCAGTGCATTGAAGGTTTGGGGGCCTGGCAGGAGGCCGGCTTTGTGTGGACTGGAGTTGAAACCATCAAGTGCTTCTTGTTTTGTATGATAGGGAGAGGAGTGGAGATGAGAGCAACACGACTCCATCTGTGGCCACATGGAATGCTGGCCGGGGCCAGGCAAAACGGTCACACTGCAGCCAGTGAAAGGGACTGGGTGATCGTTACCAGCTGCTTTTTATATCCAAGGTCGAATGACCGGCCAGCTGGTGGTTAACTCAAGTTAAAAGGTTGGTACGTACTAGCACTCCCCAAAAGTTTGCTCTAGCAGCGTAGCTAACCCGAAGAACCTTGATGTTGAGATTAAGATGTTAAAGAAGTTTACGTACCGCTAGCAGCCTTGCAGGCTTTGTCAGAAGATCACTAGGAAGAATTTGTCAGGAAATGATGGTTTCGAGCAGCAATCCCAACTTGAGAGAAACCAGTACAATAATCAAACCAGGAAATGATGAATTTGTCACCCGTTTTCTACCACACCAAGAGAATGGCAATGCCATCGAATTAACTGATGGAATTAATGAAAGTCCACACAGGCAGCCAGCGGAAAGCCGGCCCATTAAAATCGCCTGCGCGCATGCACTAGCGCTAGAAGCTACGGAGTACTCACTCCGGCTAGTCTGTGTCCCGGCCTCAACATATTCAGCGAGCCAATCATGGCGATCCAAGACTGCACACACGCATACTACGGGTGCGAGTTCCCGAGGTTATACACTGAAAATCGTGAGCAAAAGCAAAGCATGCAATCCAATGCAACCGCAGCCGATCCCCCGATCAATCACTGGCTAGCCTGTCCTTAATTTCCTTGTATTTACTACGAGCATGCAATGCACGTCGCCTCATTTCTTGTCCGCTTTCAAGGCGCCGTGATCTCACAAAGATTCACCGGGATATCGCTGGCTATAGTCACGTCGCAAGGCTGCAGAGATCCGTTCATATATAGAGTACCCATACATGAGATACCTATACTCGTACTGTCACTACTCTACTCCGTACAGCACTACGCATATTATAACTGGAATAAGCAATACGGCTACACTAGTACTCATTCCGTCCCATATCAAGCGACTTCCTATTACATGTATTTAAACGTTTTTTAGACATAAATACATTCATATTTAGACAAACTTAGTCACTTAATATGTGACGGATGGAATATTTGGTTTAGATTTGCATGCAGAGCTAGCATACACATGCATTGCAGAAACAACTCTTGACTCAAAACAGCAAGAGCTGAGTAGTAGTACGTATAAACATCCACACGAAGCGGAGTTAGTAGTACCAAAAAATTCCCAAACCAGGAGAAATTCGCGCAAGGGCAAGTTGGCGTAGCGAACTGAGTGCGTGCAAGCGAATTTCATGCAAAACCCCAAACAGACACAAGAGTCCCGCAGCTTCAGATCCACATAAGATTGTGTGGAGAAACATACAGTATAAATATGCACGCACGCGCGCTTGCAGTCCAGTGCAGTGCAGGAATACTTGTGGTGGTGTGCTGCGAGATTGAATGAAAGCTGTCGGCAGCAGGAGATGAAGAATTGCATGCCCTAGGTGCAGTCGTGTGGGCAAATCACGGCCGGTCGGGCCAGCCGGCACGCGGCTGCTGCTGCTGCAGCGCCCAGAATTTGAGGCCGGCCGGCCGGCCTCGATCCATGCACACGTACAGTACATTTCAACCGAATTCAACACGCATGCTTACTGCTGCTAAACAGGAGCATTTTTCTGATCCCAAAGGTTTAATGCAATGGCAGCATAAAAGTATGGGCCGGAGATGAGCGACAAAGGGTCCCTCGGCCCGGCCAGTCGTAGCGGCGGCAGGCTACCCGCGCAGCAGGCAAAGCAGGCTACATGCATGCAAGGTGCAGCCACTTAATATACGCTAGTATATCTCCCAATCGATCGATCGCCCGTGCCGTCTCGTCACGTCCGTCAATCGATCAGATGCCCGGATGCAACACACATAGTACATGTGTGCAGTATACTGTGGCACGAGTAACGTTTTTCTTTCGTCCTCCTTTGGAAGGAATCGGGAATCGAAGGAGTAACAGTGATATTACAAAGAAAAGGAATAAACAGTAGTTGTGCACAGTTGCACGTACTACTGCTGGCATTTGTACATGCGTGGTCGGGAGTTACCGGTCTCTGCTGCTACAGGATTCCGCGCACCGGCACACGCCAAGTCCGGAGTAGTATGTCAATGGGGGCCGGAGAAGGGTCCAGAAAGAAACATCATGATTTGCGTTTGCAGAAGATACAAAAAGAAGAAGAAGAAGCCCATGTGGATAAGTGACTGGTCAATATTGGTGAGATGGACTCCTGTCTTGTACTCTTGTTGGTCTCTGGCCTATATTTTATTTTTGCTAGAGTACATTGTATGTGCATAATTATGTTTGATTGATCACGTCCAAATTTCGTCCCAGACTTGCATGTTTGCTAACAAGATATTACTACTCCGTTACTGAAATCTGGCGCCGTTCAATTCCAGCCGGAACGACCTGATCCGTCTCCAACTCAATGCTCCCTACATGTAGATACTTTTTACCGTTGGGTGGAAGTGCACCTAGTATATACCGTCCACCCGATTTGACATAAGTGTCAGATCCAACAATACTTGTACGTAGACAGTATTTTAATTTGCAGCTGGAGTACCATTTTCTCCATAATTTTTATTTGCAGCTAGCAGTCACTGTTATGCAAGGTGATCGAGTATTATGTAAACAAATACAGATTGGGACAACCTTGTAAGTTGTGTTCCTGCCTTTTTTTAACGGAATGGAGTCGAGTCTCCTTGCCTTGCCGCGATAGGACTTCAACATGCAGCCCAATGGGCTGAACGCAAGCCCAATGGTCGATGCCGGCTTGGCACGTTCTCCGTCTCTCTGTGTGCTATGGTGAGCGTACCGGCGTGTTCCATCCGTCCAGAGGAACCCGTCAAGGTGATCCTATCTCGCCATACTTATTTTTACTAGCCGTTGAAGGTCTGTCTTGTCTCTTAAGGAGCAGGGGAATTCAAAAATTTGTCGGGCATCATTATGGCGCTCACAGCTCCTCCGATCAATTATCTCTTATTTGCAGACGACATCTTGCTTTTTGTGAAAGCCGGTATGGATGGAGCGGCAGAGATTGCTGAAGTTTTGGATGTTCATTGTAATGCTGCGGGACAACGGATAAATCATCAGAAGAGCTCAATTCATTTTAGTAAAGGATACCATGCTGATATTCGCCATGCAGTGATGGAGATGCTTGATGTTCCTAATGAATCACTTAATGCAAAATACCTGGGTATGCCCACAGATGTAAGCAATTCAAAGAACGGGCTTTCAAGTATTTAAAACATCGTGTTTGGGGGAAAGTCCAAGGTTGGATGGAACAAACACTTTCATCTGGAGGGAAAGAGGTCCTTATAAAATCTGTTGCGCAAGCTGTACCGACGTACTCGATGACATGTTTCAAGCTCCCTCGAGGATTATGTCTCAAAATTAATTCTTCGATTCGAAATTTTTGGTGGGGAAGCAAACAAGGCAAGAGGAAGACGCACTAGGTCTCATGGGACACAATGACTATGCCGAAATATTTGGGTGGATTGGGTTTTCGTGATATTGAGCTGTTTAATTTATCCTTGCTTGCACGCCAAGTATGGCGAGTGCTAGTTCAACCTAGTACGTTGAGTGCTCGGATCCTGCAAGCAGTTTATTTTCCGCAAGGATCTCTCATGTCTGCTTCCCTGGGACTTCGCCCGTCTCAAATATGACGGTCTATCCGTGAAGGAAGAGATGCTCTTCGGCTGGGATGAATCCGACGTATAGGTAATGGACAGTCTACGTCGATCTGGCAGGATAACTGGATTCCGCGCGATGAAAGGCGGCTCCCGTACGTAGCGCGGAACTTTGACCCTCCTTCTAAAGCTTCAAAGCTGATCATTCAGAGTATGGGCCAATGGGATGTTGGGAAACTTGAAGAGAATTTCATACCAATGGATGTTCAGGCGATTAGGTCTATCCCGATCGGTATTGTGAACCTTGGGGATTACTGCGCGTGGCATTTTGAGAAATCTGGTCTGTTCACTGTTCGGTCATGCTACCGGCTGCTTGTTTCAACCCGCAAAGTTAGGGAGGATTGGTTGGAGGAGAGACCAACTTCTAGCTCTCTTAAATCTGTAAAATCTTGGACTAAGCTTTGGAAGGTGAAGGTTCCTTCTAAGGTACGTGTGTTTGCACGGAGACTTGCCCAACATTCGTTACCTACTGGAGATGTTCTTCAACATCGCCACATGTCGAAAACTTCAGTTTGTGCTATTTGTCATGCTGATAATGACTCTTGGAGGCACTCGCTAATTGACTGCACAATGGCGCACTGTGTTTGGGCGCTAGCCGATGATCAATTGACTGAACACTTATGTATCTCAGTTTGCCCTGATGCCCGGGAGTGGATATTTCATCTAATTGATACAACCTCCCATGCGGAGTTTACTCAGATCTTGTTAACTTTATGGGCGATCTGGTTGGCCCGCCGCAAGGCGATCCATGAGTCAATTTTTCTAAGTCCCCTGTCGACTCATAGTTTTGTGATTAAACTGATGGCCGAACTCCAGGTTGATCCGGATAAAACTCCAACTCCTGTTCGTACTATGCCAAAGCCGTTGCCTGCTCGTTGGATCCCACCGCCGGCAGGTATGTTCAAGATTAATGTTGATGGGGGTGTAGCGAAGACCACAAACAAAGGAGCTTTTGCTGCTGTTTGCTGTCATGAGAAGGGAAATTATTATGGTTCATCGGCAAGAGTATTTGAGGCTATTACTGACCCCCCTACACTTGAGGCGTTGGCAATTTGTGAGGCTCTGTCCCTGGCTAAAGATTTAAATATCCAAAAAATTTGTGTGGCTTCAGATGCTCAAGTGGTCATTGAGGGGCTTCTTCATGGGACCAGATGCTGCTATAGTCCTGTTCTCCGGGAGGTAGCGACCCGTAGTAAAGATTTCTTAGATGTTTCTTTTGTTTATGAAAGTAGAGTTTCGAACTCGGACACTCGTAGCCTTGTTAAGAGCTCCTTGTCATAAGAACACGGCCGGTTTTCTTGGCTTCTCGAGCCATGGACCGACGCTTGTATTCTTTTATCGATTGATTAATAAAGGCCGTGTCATTCGCTCAAAAAAAAAAATCTCTCTGTGTGCTCTTTCTCCATGACGGCAGCATCAATTAATTGCCTCGATTAGATTCGAGGAGTATAACGTGGGGGCTGCACGCACCGGTCAGGCGTGCCGAACCTCATCCGGTACTTGAGTTGAGCATCAGCAAAGGGAGGGCTTGCTAAGGTTCCACGGTCAGAGTCCTAGTCATGACATACGCGCAACAGCCCACCCCGAATGAACCCAAAGTTCGTTCCGTGAATGATCCAATGAAAATTTACTCCTGCTTGTACGTATTCAGCGTACTCTCGACGAAGTCTTCAACCGCCAAACAACCTTAATAAAAGCACCAAGGCGTTCCATGTATATACACTCACGCCTTCAGAGAACGGCCTGTCATTCCTGTCCGGAAGCCATGCCGACCACGTATGTGCGCCCGCTGCTGCTGCTGCTGCTCCTCATCCTTGCCTTCTCGCGGGTGTCTTCTTCCTCGCTCCACGGCGAGCCTGGAGACCGGGAGGCGCTGCTGGCGTTCAAGGAGGGGCTGTCTGACCACTCAGGCTCACTGAGCTCATGGAACACCACAAACACAGACTTGTGCCGGTGGACCGGCGTGGCATGCAGCCGGAGGCACCCAGGCAGGGTGTCATCCCTGTACCTGCCTTCCAGAGGCCTCGCAGGCACCATTTCTCCGGCAATCGGCAACCTCACTTTTCTTCAGACGCTTAATCTCGGTTCCAACACGCTGTCCAGGGAGATGCCACGTGCGATCGGGAAGCTACGTCGTCTGCGTCAGCTTGATTTGGCCAACAACTCCATCCATGGCGAGATTCCTGTGGAGCTCTGCAACTATTCCAGCCTTGAGTACATGACACTGTCTAAGAACAACCTGCAGGGGGAAATCCCTGCTGCTCTTGGGTCACTCTCTCGACTGCGAGTCTTCTATCTTACCGCTAACAATTTGGTAGGAGGTGTCCCGCTGTCGGTCGGTAACCTCTCGTCGCTTGAGAGGCTATCTCTGTATGGAAATAATCTGGAGGGGTCCATCCCGGAGGGGCTTTCCCGCCTTGCCCGTCTCCAGTTCATTCAAGTGGCGAGGAATAATCTCTCAGGAACAATTCCGCCGCTGTTCTTCAACATGTCAGTTCTTCAGTATCTTGGTTTTGGATCCAACAAACTGCAAGGAAGCCTACCACCTGATGCAAGCATCAACCTGCCAATCCTTGAAGAGCTCCATTTGGGCAACAATTACCTGTCCGGGAGGATCCCGAGCTCCCTAGCGAATGCCACAAAGATCCAACTGCTAAGTCTGGCCCGTAACAACTTCCACGGAATGGTGGCCCCTGAGATAGGCAAGCTATGCCCTATTCGTGTTGAGTTAGGCGGCAACATGCTGCAAGCTGGTGATGCTGAGGGTTGGGAATTCATGAGATTCTTCACAAACTGCACCCGTATACAATTGCTAGATCTTGACAGTAACAACCTAGGAGGGGTGCTTCCAAGTTATGTAGCTAACTTTTCATGGCAGATCCAGTGGCTAAGCATGGCAGGAAATGGAATCACTGGGATAATCCCTCCAGGTATTGGAAACCTTGTCAACCTTGCTGACCTAGAGCTAGGGGAAAACGGTCTGCATGGTCCTATTCCAGATGAGATTGGAAGGCTTACAAACCTGCAAACGTTGTCGCTTGAAGAGAATGAACTCTCAGGACATATACCATTGTCTTTAGGCAACCTCACACTGCTGCAAAACTTTTCCTTGTCGAACAACAGAATTGATGGCCCCATTCCTAAAAGCCTCGGAAACTTGCACAAGTTACCTAGTCTGGACTTGTCCTCTAATCTACTTACAGGAGCTATTCCTGATGAGATCTTTAACCTTCCATCGTTGACAAGTTTTCTATTTCTGTCTAGAAACTATTTGTCAGGTGTTCTTTCTCCAGAAGTTGGAAACCTACATAATATTGCAAGTTTGGATCTGTCAAAAAACAACTTGTCAGGAGACATACCAGGTACACTAGGCAGTTGTGCAAGTTTGGTGTACCTAGCTTTGGATGACAATTCATTCACAGGGAGTATCCCCCATCACTTGGTAATTTGAGAGGCCTGAGCAAACTAAATCTCACAAGGAATGCTCTGTCTGGCAGTATTCCACAAGAGTTGGCCAAAATCAATGGGTTGCAACAGCTATATCTGGCACGAAATAACCTGTCTGGGGGCATTTTACAACTTTTTCAGAACTCAAGTGCTTTGAATGAACTAGATCTCTCCTTTAACCACCTGCATGGCGAGGTGCCTCTAAGCGGCGTGTTCGCCAACATGAGTGGGTTCTCAATAATTGGTAATGATGGCCTTTGTGGTGGCATTCCAGAGCTGAAATTGCCTCCTTGTCAGGTAAAGCCACATAAACAGAGACACCTACTGCTGCTTAGTATACTACTTCCAGTTGCCGGCATTGCTATATGCTTATGCCTGTTATTGTCTGCACTCCTTCTCTTCAAGCGGAAAATAACAATGCATATGATGAAAATTTCAAGCCCACATGTGTGGGTTGACAACTATTCCGGAGTTCTTTTTCCAGAAAGGCATCCAAGAGTTTCATACCTTGAAATATTTCAAGCTACAGATGGCTTTGCACCTGACAATCTGATAGGTGCAGGAAAATATGGCTCGGTGTATAAAGGAAACATGTCTCTTCCATCTGTCAAAAATGGTGTTGTAGCTGTTAAAGTGTTCACTCTTCACGAAACTGGTTCTTCCAGAAGTTTCTTGGCAGAATGTATGGCTCTCAGACGAGCTAAACATAGGAACTTGATAAACATTATCACATGCTGTTCTAGCATTGACCCCAGTGGCAATGAATTCCGAGCTCTCGTGTTCGAGTTCATGCCTAACTTGAGCCTTGATAGATGGTTGCATCCAGGAACAGACGAGCAGTGGCACAAGTTGAGTACCGTCCACCTGTTGAACATAGTGATTGATGTTGCAGATGCGCTAGACTATCTTCACAATAATAGTCGGCCACCAGTAATCCACTGTGATTTGAAGCCTGGCAACATCCTCCTTGGTAGTGAATGGACTGCTTATGTTGCTGACTTTGGGCTTTCAAAGCTGGTTGGCGAGCATATCGATCAATCCAGATTGAATTCCAGGAATTCTTTTGGGATAAGAGGAACTATAGGATATGTTGCTCCAGGTAGTTACAGTATTCTCATTTCTTTAAAAACAGATCCACCTTGATTTTGCACACTTCTGTATTTTGATTCTAAGATATTATTGACATGCAATCTTCCTTGCAGAATATGGATCAGGAGGGAAAGTATTGATTGCTGGTGATGCTTACAGCTTTGGGATTACTCTGCTAGAGATGTTCACGGGGAGGGCACCAACTGATGATATGTTCAGAGAAGGCTTGAGTCTGCACTTGTTTGCTGAGATGGCATATCCTGACAAGATATCAGAAATCATTGACCCAGCTCTGTTACAGATGCAGCCATATGATAAAGATCAAACAAGGTTGGACAATGTATTGGCTTGCCTAGCTTCTGTTATAAGAATCGGCATCTTGTGCTCAAAGGAAACCCCGTCCGAAAGAATGAACATGAGAAATGCTGCCGCTGAGCTGCATAGAATCAGAGATGTAGGCATGGAGTTCTCTGTCAAGGAATGCCCTTAATTAGAGCTGAATACCCAGTCCTTTCTTTTCCAGGTCACTCGGTCATTCTCTATCGAACACTTCTGTTGTAGTATCTAAACCTCATGTAACAGAGTTTCACTTGAAAATATATAGTACAATTTCTTCACATACCTAACAGAAGTCTGAGATAGGCACGCAGCAACATGAATCTGTCAAGCAAAAATGGACACCATCAGAAATCCAAGGGAGCGGAGCGATTTTCATGCAGATGTAAAATATATCAAACTAATCTTGTATATAAGAATCTGGTACACATAACAGTTACCTAATTTACAATACAGATATACAATGGTTTGCTCTTGCTTCCCATAAGACAATGAGAAGATGAGAAAGAAACTCGATGCTATTATAGCAATTGTGCACTGTACAAGTCTCTGCTCAATTCAAAACCTAAATTACATGTGGCCCCGCCAAATGCCTTGACACCAAATGGGCAAATACTTGCACGAACCTCTATATACCTCTTGTCAATTTCCATGTCCACTTCTGATGGACAGCTGCTGAGCACTAGCAGAGTTTGCTGTCAAACTAAATCAACGCTCTTCCCGTTGAACCTTGTTTGGGTCAGAGACCATATCCATCATCATTTTCTCTGGAGAGTCTTCCCAGTTGCCAAAAGCTGCTAGATCAATCTGAAAAAAAAGGCAGGATATGTTATGGACATTTAGGGATATGTTAACAGTGGCAACTCTTGTAGACAAAAGGCCAGGTTTGCTCTAGCACCTTTCTGCGCTGCCCTGAGAAAATATCCTCCCTCTTCTTGTACACATCCTGTTGCCTCTTTGTTTTTTGTCCACCAAGTCCCCATACTTCGACATCAAGTATTGAGGCCTCAACAGGTAAATAACCCTACATTACAACACATGGAGATTGAAGGCTAGGCTTATGAAGGATTTACTTGAGGCCATGATGCTACCATAGCTTCAAGATTTATTTCCAGATTATCCATAAGGTGGCTACAACAATAATGACAACATATTTAGTGAGAACCAGAAAATGTGAGATGTAACCTGATTGGGAATGAGAGAACCATGCTGGTAAGTCTTGTCAACAGCATGATGGCGTATTGTAACTTTTGAAAAGTCATCGTCTATAAAAATCCTCTCATTTCCAATTGATCCGCCGAATGCCAAGCCAAGAGGCTTTGGCTTTGCCTCATACGTCCTTATCTGAGTATGTAGGTGGCAATACATGATGTTCTTCTCCATACCTGCTAGGTTCGATGAACAGTAAGCTACCATCTGTGGCAAAAAAGGAAATAAGCAGCAAAAGTCATACCAGATGGCAGGAGCATGCGGAATATTGGATATGTGGAACACAGGTACCCAGAGCTACCGTAGAAAGTGTCTTTATTCTCAAACCCCTCTTCAGTTAATGCACCAATTCCCCATCTTCGATCAGCATCAACATTTGCACCACCACCATTTGAGAATGCTGAGAGTAGAATTAGTGCTGGTCCCTTGTACCCCTCCACACAAGACCAAAACCGGCTCAGGCCTTTTCCATTAACTGATGACCTGCAGACATGTTCTAGGTCAAGATTAGTACTTATTTAATTACAATGTAAAGTCATAAAATGGTCTGATAATTGAACAAGAAAACTAGCTTGCAAACGTAATTACGAGAATAAATGTCATCAGAGCAATAAGTAACCTGTAAAGAAGATCTTCTGGGTCCATTCCAAAGACAGATGCTGACAAAAACTTCTCACTCAATTTGTTTCTGAGACTGAGAGAGATCGCCCATGCCCTCCCACGTGTTAATACATACACATCAGAAGTATCAGAAGTCGTGATGCCAGTTGAAACAGAGCTCTCCTGCTTGTAAGCAATAACTCAAGTTAGATGAAAGATTAGGCAGTTGAAGCTTCATCATAACACAGTCATGAGAGATGAATCATCTACGAAATAGAAAAGAAATATAACTTCATTATTGCACGGGAAAATGATTGTTGTGAACTCAATGAGTTCCATACACCATTATACTCCTGAACCAGTGCAAACAGTAACTCTCTGGAGCAATAAATAGTTCTTTGTTAAAGGGTAAATCCCACAGCCTCCTCAAAGCACTGGAGCTGGTTATAAATTATACACCATCGTGTTATTATCCAAGCTCCGTACCTTGATTCTTGAGTTCTGAACTATCTCACATGGAAAGGAAATTCCTACCATCTTCCTAGCAATAGTTCAGAATCTCGGCAATGCAAAATTCGCTGAAAATTTGCAGAACTGAAATAACCAGGACCACATCATAAAATTTAGTGCCATGGCAACTTATAGTAAGTTATAACAAGTGTTAAAGAAGCCATGAATTTCCATCTGCCTCCTTGGAGCAGAACACCTTACAATATAACCAAGCAAATACATGTGGAAGTAGAGCAGTGAAATTTCACCAGCTTTATCTATATTCCATTAACACCTCCATTTAAAAAAAAAGTTCCATCATCATGCACTAACTAAACAATGCTAATCACATAAAAATGTGCCGCAGTTGATGCTAAACGAGTCGTCCAATCTTTCACAATAGCAACTAACACTGCAGTAATATTGGATTACCTTCACTGGATCAACCTGGCACGCCCGGAATCTGTCCTGCACATACCGCGAGAGGCAGTTGCCAAGCCCGGGGACTGTGGAAATCACCCACGACGTGAACTCCTGCACCTTCACCCCCTTCGCAGCGCCTGAAACCTCCCAGCCCCAAACCCCCGCGTCATCCGCGACGGCGCCGGCGGACACGAGCGCCGACAGCACCAGGTGCGTCACGTCCGGGAGCACCACTGTCGGTTCCCCTTTCCCCACTTCCTCGCCCGAAGAGACCCTCGGAGCCGAGGAACCGCTCCACGCCATGACCCAGCACATCCACAGCAGCACGGCGATCTCCCCGGGCGCGAGCTCCCCCACGACCTTCCCGCCGTCGTCGTCCTCGTCCTCGCTCGGCTGGAACTGCACGCCGCAGGGGGCCCCCGCGCCGGCGCAGGCCGCGGCGTACACGCGGAGGAGCTGCGCGACCGGGAGCGAGGCCCGGGCGCGCGCGCAGCAGGCGTTGAACCCCCTGAGGAACCCGAGCCAGTCCCCCCCGGCGGCGGCGCCGTGGTCGAAGAAGAGGGAGGCGATGGCCGGGCCGAGGCGAGCGAGGAGGTCGTGGAAGCGCGGCGGCGGTTCGGGAGGGGAGGAGGCGGGCCGGAAGGCAGCGGGCGGCGGGGAGAGGATGGAGGGCAGGTCCGAGGAGCGGGAGAAGACGGCGCGGAGGAGAGGGAGCGCGAGGGAGGCGGCGGCCAGGGACTCCTGCTCGTGCGCCTCCGCGGAGGTGCTGCCGGCGGCGGAGGAAGAGGAAGCCGCGCCGCCCATGGCTGGTGAGCTCTCGTCGGCGCGCGGTGGAGTGGGGATCGGGGAAACGAGATGATGGTGGGCGCGGCGCGGAAAGGTGGGAGACGAAGAGATCCCCGCTCCGCTCCCCAGCCCGGCTCCTGGGGCTTCGAGGGGGCGGAGAGAAGAACAGCAGGAGGTGGGGCGCGTGGCGGCAAAGGGGGAGATAGATCGCGGGGTCCAAGTGTTGGATTGGGATTGCTTGAGCTTGACGCGGTAAATCGATGTTTCGGTGATCTGGAGTTCGTTGGAGAGTTTGGGGCGGCGAGCCGTCGACGTGGGGGATATTTTTTCCTGTCTTGTGAGGGCTGGATGGGCTGCGCCCCAGGCCAAGGCCCAAATAAGGTATGGGCTCCCCTAAAAAAAACAAAGAGTCCTCGGAGGGATCGGGAAGGAAACTGAATCGGGTTCGCTCAGAAAAAATATATATAAGAATTTTCTTGGCCTAAACTATTTTGGCCCGGGGCTATCAGCAGTTCCTGGCCCCGCCGTTGCGTGGAGGGATCAGAGCACATGGCGGCGACCAACTCCGAGATCGAGAGGCAGCAGCGAGAGTACGCCAGGGAGCCGGCAAAGTACGAGGAGGACTGCAAGGAGTTCAAGAGGATGGTGTGCCTGAACGTCGTATCGCTCTCGGTCGCCTTCGCGCTCTTGATCTCGGGCTTCCTCGTCCCAGGCCCGCACCGCATGTCCTGCAGGTTCAGCGCCGGGGCTTTCTTCCTTGTGTCCGCGTACGGCATCGCCGTTCACCAGCAGACATTCGGCTGGTCCGTGTTCCCCCAGAGGCCACAGTGCGAAGTCCAACAAGTTGGAGGAGACATGGTCTAGTTATATCAGCAACAGATCGATCTGTGTTTGGAAGGCCAGCAACTGACACAATAGGTGGGAGCTATGAGTTGATGCGCCTAAGTAATCACCCAAGCCAAAAGTCTGAATCTCAGCAGCAAGCAAATCATGATATTTTGGAGCACGAAGGGGATCGAAACTATGATAGAGACCCTGCGGCGATTTGGAACGACTGGATTTCATGGCGAGATGGAGATAGCTTACTTTTCATCCGAAGAACGCTAGGTATCGGTCCGGCGTTCAGGGGTTAATTAAAACTCGGTTTACTACTGACCATCCGATTTTGATGTGCTCGATCATCACTGAAGAAAAAACTCCCGCATGCAACAAAAATAATGTACTCCGTATACAACATCATTCATCATTTAGGCTTTGTTTGGATGTAAACATTGGAAGGCTTGATATTGCATTGGCTCCAACGCCAATATCACATGATATTGATATTGAGGTTGAATGCCAATATTTATATTTGGATGTTTAGATATCCGAAACATAGACTTGATATTGAGGTTGAATGCCAAATCCTGTTTGGATGGTCAAAATGATAGAATTGCATTTGAACGAGGATGAGCATTATAATTTTATACACACGTACCAAAATGTTTCTTTTATCAAATCCCAGTAATCCTTCCTTGCTACCACGTAGCTTAGATCTTTATTCGTTCACATAAACAAGTGTAGACAAATTCTGGAGTAAATCTGGACCACCCAAAAAGACAGGAGTAACAGAGTTGTTCATCATCGTGTTCGTGTGTGACACTACGAGAAATCAGGATGATAACAGCAGCTTCAAGTAACAGAGTTGTTCATCATCCAGTTAGCAGCAGCAAGCATCAGCGGTTGCTTGAATTATCTACAGGTGCAGGGTCCAGTTCCTGAAGAATGGCCAGCAGCTTCGGGTCCGTGAAATCTGTGACCTCATGTTCTTCGTTTTCTCCACGCAGCTCCTCCATGCCCGCCGATTCGGCCGCTAGCTGCCGCTCCCTTCGCGCACCGCCGTCGGCCGCCGCGCCCGCATGCGCCGCCGCCCTCGCCTGGCCAGACGCTGCCGCTAGCTGACGACGAAGAGGACTCACCGCCTCCACTCCCTCGTCCCTCCTCGCGTCGGGCAGGCTTAGAATCGGCCTCGATTGCGCCTTGGACGAGGGCGGCAGCGGCGCAGTCTTGTAATAGGGTTGCGGCGCGGACGAGGGAGGAGAGCGCCGGGTCGCCCGAGCCGGTCGCCGGGGAGACCTGCTATCGCGGAGAGGAAGAGGGGTGAGAGGTGAGGGAGGCGGCGCGGGAAGGGGCCGCGGCCGCTCGGAGGCAGGTCGGCGGCCACAGCCGCTGGAGAAGGAGGAGGCGGGCCGTCGCTGCCTTAACTCCGCCGGCGCCGCTCGCATGGAGAAGGACTGAACGAGGAGGCGGGCTCGGGAGTCTCGGGACGGAGCCCTCAGGTCTGCGTGTGAGGAATTAGAAGGGAGAAGGTAAAATAAAACGTGTCCGTGAGGAATCGAGCGCGGGTGTCGGGCGATGGAACGAGGATCCCGAATACCGCACGATGTCGAGCCTTTTACCTGGACATTGGCTCAGACCCAGTTTTGCCTAATGGACTGGATGCTCAATATTGAGCCTCAATGCCATCGATGAATATTTAAACCAGCCAAATACTCTAAATCTCGGTATTTCGGACCTTTTGCAATGTCAATGTCTAATACCAAGGTTCAATATTTACATCCAAACAAGGTGTTAAACATCATTGCAGCATTTCTTTTCCATGGCCTAATAAAAACATGCAACAAAAAAACTGCAACACCTCGTAGTATATGCAACCCAAAAAATATGCGTGCAACCAATCCCGCTAATTGTAATTAATTGTCGAGAAAATAACCAACATGTAATAGACCCACAAAATCGTCGCAACATCTTTTCCGTGTGTACGTGACATAAACTAAATACGAGCTCGCAACATGTCAAAAGAATGTACGTAGCATAAAAAAATAAGATGCACTGACCTATCACCATCGACGTTGGAGACACTCGCTCCGTCAATTTAGGCTTGTAGTGATGAATCTGGCTAGCTGAAGCCTCACTAATATTGGATTGGATGACCCTAGGTAGCGGCGGAGGACACTTGCTGCTTGCGCTTCGGGTAGCTAGGTAGCGTGCGAGGGTTTAGTGACGGTGACGGGAGCGGAGAAGGAGGAGGCAGCGGACACCGGCACAACACGAGGGCGAGAGGGCGTAGGTAGGAGAAGAACGGAGAATAGTTGCTTGTGGACATCAAGCAAGGGATGGGACGATTTGGATGCATGGGGAGGGCATGCCGTGTTTTTTTTTCAGTGTGTGTTTCGGAACAGTTTAATGGGTACGACGCGAGGAGTGGGCGAACGAACGGGAGTGGACGAAGACTTAGGCGCAAAAGCATTGCTCCCTCTGATACATATTAATTGTCGAAATATTACATGTATCTAAACGTTTTTTAGACATATATGCATCCATATTTGGTTAAATTTGAGACAATTAATATGGATCGGAGGGAGTACATATCTTTTAGACAGGAGAGATAAGAAAGAAACGCGCCTCTGGCTTTATACAGCACCCGATCGTTTGAATCCCTATTGCTAGTGCGACAAACCCTAGGTAGCTTTTTGTTTAGCGAAACCAAGCTAGTTTTGTTTTTAGAATTAAAAACCTAGCTTGCTGGAAAGAAGAAATTATTTTTGCGAGGATCATAGGAATTATTTTTGGCCCATACCATACCTGATTTGGGCCTTGGCCAAGGGCGCAGCCCTTGCCGGCTTGCCCACCTTGCCAGTTGCCACTGAAAACACGAGGAGAGCGGGAAGGAAACTGAGTCTGATTCGGGTTCGCTAAAAAAAACAAAAACAAAAAAACTGAAACGGGGGATCGAGAGATCGAGAGAGAGCGCAGGCTGCTGTCAAGAGAGAGAGAGAGAGAACGCCGCCGGCCACCACACGGCTCTGCCGCAGTGCTGCCCGCGTTGCGCCTCCACCCTCCCACACGCCTCCTCCGCTGGCCGCCACCCCGGCTCCCGCCGGCCCCGCCCGCTAGGTCAGGGAGTCGCGCTCGCCGTCGGACCAGCGCGGCAGCGCAGACTCGCCGCCAGGTCCGGGCGTCGCCGGCTCGTCGTCTCCTCCGACTGGCCGACTCCCCAAATTTCTCCGATCTTCAAGTTGACTGTGGCGCTGTCCAATCTTCAAGTCCCCTGTGCACATCAAATCCCCAATCGGTAGGCCCCTCTGTTGCCCTTCTCTCTCTCTCTCTCTCTTGGTGATTTTTTAGATGAATTTGCTGCTGAGCACTCGATTCATAATCGAGTTTCTTGTTGGCATGGCTGAGCTGCATTGCTTACCTCCTACTACTTGTGAGCCACGGTGACAGAGCACACTGACCCATGTTATAGAGTTACCGAGTTACTTTTGACTTGTGCAGAAAATGCTACGCCAACCAACTTAGCTGCATTATTGTTCTGTGTTGTTTGTTTAGAAAAATTGACACTGCTGAATACATTTGTTTTTTGTCTTCTGCTATGTATTAGCTCAGTAGTTGTACCATTGAATATTGTGTTAAACTATTCTCAATTGGCGTAGGAATTATTTTGGCCCAAACTAGTTTGGCACGGGGCATCAGCAGTTCCTGGCTCGGCCGTTGTGTGGAGGGATCAGAGCACATGGCGGCAACCAACTCTGAGATCGAGAGGCAGCAGCAGGAGTACGCCAGGGAGCTGGCCAAGTACAAGGAGGACTGCAAGGAGTTCAAGAGGATGGTGTGCATGATGGTATTATCGCTCTCAATCGCCTTCACGTTCTTGATCTCCAGCTTCCTCGTCCCAGGCACACACCGCATGTCCTGCAGGCTCAGCGCCGGGGCCTTCTTCCTTGTGTCCGCGTACTTCATCGCCATTCACCAGCAGAAATTTGGTTGGTCCGTGTTCCCCAAGAGGCCAGAGTGCGAAGTCCAACTCGTTGGAGGAGACAGGGTCTAATTGTTGCTGAAGTCGTTGTATATACTCCCTCGGTCCCGAAATAAGTGACGTGGATTTGTATAGAATCTTATATACAAATCCACGTCACTTATTTTGGGACTGAGGGGGTATCAGTAACATATTGATCTGTGTTTGGGAGGGCAGCAAGTGAGATGGCTTGCCCTCTATCTGCATTTTAGTGTCAACCATCGTCAAATTAGGTTGTTGCTACTAGTGCTTTTTAATCTAGCTTTGGTGTTCTGCATGATTTGCTTGCTGCTGAGATTCAGACTTCCTTTTGGCTTGGGGAGAGTACTTAGGACGCATCAACTCATAGCTCCTACCTATTGTGTCACAAGATAAATGATCCAATACTTACTAGTAGTATTTTCAGTGTTTTCATCCTGAATAACCATTCCATAGCGAATTAAATTCCCCCCTTGTTCTATTGTTCGTATATGTAGGGTCCTTTATGTCTATATCCTGGATTACAGTTCTTGCTGAAAGAATGGGAATTGTTTCTTATCTTCTCAAATTTAGATGAGTAATCAAGTTTAGACAAACATGAACATATGATAAAAACATCATGAACATACGATAAAAACAATCTATTCGCTATACATCAGCTAAGAATTTAGTCTATCCCATACAGAAAGGCTAAGTTTCTAGGTATCAGAGTTCTGAACTTTCTTGCATACTGATCGCCAAAAGCCGTATGCAGTAGTGTTCATGTGTAGATGACTGCAAATTAGCATTGTTTCTTGCCTCATCGGAATTAAAGCTTGTTGGAGATCCAGTTTAAGGATGGACTTGAGTAATTTTTCTTTGAAGAAGATATTGAGCCCCTAAGGGACTTTTCATTCACTAAACGCAGGCATTATGAGCTTTTACCAGTGTTTGGCTCTTTAAGGGACTTTTCATTCACTAAACGCAACCAGGGTAATAGAGTTGCGATTGCCTGCTCTTTTTGTGTGGCTCCTGCTCCCTGAGGTAGTTCTCAAACTTTATGTACCAAGTGTCTTAACCCGGTTCAATTTCTGGTCTGTAAGCTGGCACTTATCAACCCATCTGTTTTGTTCAGAGAATTAAGACAGTATCTCAACAATGAGGAAGGACATGCTATCACGTGTTTCTGGATCCTCGGATGCACGTTTTGTAGGTCTGAAATTAAAATAAAGAATTTTCTTCATGCTGTCTGTAGTGGGAGCAAGCAGTTCATGGATGCCTTTTCATGAGTGCTCACCTCTATTTCTGCTATTGAGACTGTCAATCTTCTTTATCCTTATATATAACTCTTGGAGACTTTCATATTGGTGTTAGTTCTCACTTATATACATGTTTAATCTCTAGGTATAAGAATTCAGCATTTCTTGCAGATATAACCTTGTTGGCTTGTTGCAGTTATTTAAGAAAGACAATTCAGCATTTGTTATAATATCCACATTGGATAGTTTTCTGTTATGCGATATCTTGTCTGCAATAATCTGTCGGGATACTTTTTCATTATAACCTCTCTAGGAATTAATATTGTCAAATCTCATGCTGCTGACCAAATTCCGTTTTGTCAAATCTGGGCGCTCTTGTAGAAGCCATCTTCCGTACTTGGCTATTTTTTATCAACTTTAGACTAGTCCAAGTACAAATGAGGTGAGAGAGATAGGGGCAGAGATAAGACCAACACAGAGTGAGCATATGCAAGTGGGGACACGCAGTTACATTTAATTTGAGCTGCTGTTGATCTACTGGCAGAAAATAGCACTTAGCTGTCATTTGAAAATTGAGGTCGAATATGTGCCGATTTGCTCAAGAAGAGGTAGTATTCAGT
The DNA here is from genome assembly GCF_000005505.3 of Brachypodium distachyon. Taxonomy (NCBI): domain Eukaryota; kingdom Viridiplantae; phylum Streptophyta; class Magnoliopsida; order Poales; family Poaceae; genus Brachypodium; species Brachypodium distachyon. The sequence continues at coordinate 26,762,408 of NC_016135.3, forward strand.
TGTTCCCGTTGGTCTGCCGTTGGCTGGACTTTCTGCCTTTTTAGTACGTAGTAACTATTCCGTACACATTTAGCCCGTTGCCGCAACTTTGTTCATATACTTACATATTAAGACTTGTTTTGATATAGACAAATTTGAGACACGGAGGGAATATATATTAATTTGACCACTAGAGGGACTGCACATCAACCGCTAAGTCTTTCACATTTTGGACCTCGGGACGAGAAGAAGGTGACGGTCGGCGCCGGGGGAGATGAGCGGGTTCGCAGCGGGGTTTTCCAGTTCTTCCCCGGCTGGAACAGCAGCTCGTCATCGATCGCCTCGCCGTTCCCGAGCCTTATGGGAGCATCTCCACCAGCAGGAGAAAATTCACTCCCAAAACGAGAAAACAGCTTTTTTCTCTTTCAAAGTGCTCCACCAGCACCCCAAAACACCTTTACAATGAGAATTTTTTTTGGGAGGGAGGAAAAACCTCTCTCCTCCCCCCTCCAAATAGGGAGTTTATCCTCCACGGAGAATAATTTTTCTCCTCGCCTGCGCACGCCAGCGACTCACGCGGGAAGACTCTTGCTTGTCGATCCGCCGACCGCCGTCGCCGACCGCCGGCCAACCTCCGCCGGCTCTCCCCGCCACCACTGGACCCTCCTTTGCCGTCGCCCCATTCCCGCTGCCTGCATCCACGACTCTTGCCACACCCAACGGCGCTGCGCGGCCGAGAAAAGAAGGCACGGCGGCACCTGGGCTTGGCGTCCCCGTCGGGAGCCACAAGACGGGCAGCTCCACCCTGCCGCCGCCGCTCCCTTGCCAACGGCGCCGGCCCCCACCGCGCCGGCCGCTCCTCCCCGAGCCCGCACCCCGACGAAGGCTGCCGGACGTCGCTCCTCCGGCGAGAAGAAGGGGCAGGCGAGCTAGCAGCCACTCCGCCGCCTCGGAGCAACCCGGCGGTCAGGCTCCTCCCGCTGCCTGCCCTAGCCGCCACGCCCACGCTGCCTGAGTTCTTCCCTGAAGAAGACGACGCCGGCAAGGAACCTCCTGGAAAGATAATTTTTTGGCCAATGTGTAATCTAAACTTTGCATTTTATATGGAATTGATGCAATTTTGGCCAATGTGCAGTCACACTTTGCATTTTGTATGAAATTTTATCAAATTGGACTTGCAATTGATGAGTTAGGAAATTATAGGGAGCCAGTTTTTCTCATGCTAGTGGAGAGGAAAACTGTGGAGGAGAAAAAACTGGGTTTTCTCACTCCCAAAAACCTGTTTTTCTCCTTCAGTTTTTCTCATGCTAGTGGAGAGGAAAACTGTGGAGGAGAAAAAACTGGGTTTTCTCACTCCCAAAAACCTGTTTTTCTCCTTCAGTTTTTCTCATGCTGGTGCTCTGATGGTTGGCATCCACGGCGCGCCGTCGCCGACTGACCCGGCAAGGCCGCAAGGGATTAAGATCGGGAAACAGAGAGTCAGAGAAGCCACGTTGGCGTCACATTAGATCTGGCAACTGACGCCTTTTTTCGTGTCAAAACGCAATAAACTTGCAGATCAGTGGGTTTCTTGACCGATATCTCTAAAAACAAATATTTTTTGAATTTTTTTTCTAAAAAAATAAGTGTTATGTTTACACTAGCTCAAGTGTCTTGGTTTTGAGTAAATTTTTTTTTACATTTTAATAGTATCTTGATCTATTTATTTTGTTCTAACCCGGTGGTTGAAAAAACGTGCCTTCCAAAATAGATTATGCCAGCTTTGTAAAGCCATTTTTCGATCTTTAAAACATTGTTATTTTTTAATGGAGTGGCCGGATCGAATAAAGAGTTACACAACTTTGCAGCAGACACCTCGAAAATAGGCAGAGGTCTCTTAAAAAAAACAGCCTGAATTAACCATTTTTTAGCCAGAAATTGCCAGTCGCACGTGTTCTCTAATCCACATCAGTGCACTAGTTTGGCTAGTTTTGAACTCACATGCATTTTATTTTTTTTGAAAAAGAGAGGTCACCCCCTCCGATTTCTTTGAACTCATATGCATATAAATGCAACCCGTATAATGTACCTTGACTAAAATCATGTTCATCATCCCCCCCCCCCCCCCCGAATCGCGGTATCGCCTTCTCGAGCAAATTGCCGAGGAGCTCACCAACTGGCGGCTCGCTAGCCTCAAAACCACAATGTGGTTCAACCCGTTTTAGGGCACGTTCGTTTCATCCCGCGCCATCAGGGATCAACGGGGATTAGCAAAATTATAGATCAATTTCCCTCTATTGCTTCCCAGTCCCCATCGAACACCACCTAACCGAATAGGCCCTAAGGGTGGGATGAAACGAATGGACCCTTAGGTGGGGTTTGAGGGGGATTGGAGTAATGTAGGAGATATTTGATTTTTAATCTTGTTAATCCTATTCATCCCCGTCGGGATGAAACGAAGGGGCCCTTAGGGCTCGTTCGGCACACCTCAAAACCAAGGGGAATGAAAGGGATTAGGACAAGGATGGGATTAACTGAACAATGGCTTAATTTTTTTTCCATGTAATTACGTTAGTAGAAGTTTGGACATATTCTCCTTCCCCTCTTTACATCCTCTGATTTTTTTCTACTGTACAAATTGTTTACTCCGGGCTTAATAAAAGAAATTGCCGAATTTCATAAAAAAAGAAAAAACATGTTTATGCACTACGTTGTATTTAAGTATTCTGAGTGTCTATTTTTCAGTCGACAATCATATCCATCCGATCTAGATTTTCTCATGCATAATTCTTGCATTTGACAAAAAAAATAGTTATTTCTCGGTTGCCTTAGAAATAGCAAAACAGTAAAGTATTTTATAGTGTGTCATTTATTTTATTTTTGTTGTGGAGTAGTTATTTAAGACAGAAAGAGTAAAAAAATAGATAGATAAAAAAAGTAAAACATGAAAAATAAATAGCGGTAATAATATCCGAGATGGGTTGAAACATCAGTAAAGTGCACCGGAGGTCCCGATTGTTTTTAAAATGTGCCAATTTGTTCCTAAATTTTGGAAATGCACGATTAGGTCCTAATATTTTTTTAAACCGTTCACCACATTTCCTAAGTGTGTATCTGCTAATCTGATCAACTGATGTCCCCGTTTAACCAGCGCCAAGTAGGCTTGGGCCCACCTGTCGGGTAACAAATCAGATTGCCATTTGCCAAAAAAAAAAGATACATTTCGGTCCATTTGAAATCAAGTAAACCTGGTATCATTTTGGCTCGTTGTATGGGCACAATGTTCGGAAGACATGGTCTAATTTTCGGGGCATTTAGTCGACAGGTGGGGTTAGGCCTACATGGCGCACGGTGAAACTAGAAGACACAATAAGAACCTTTGGTGAACAACTTAGAAAATATTAGATTCAAACTTGTACTTTCAAAACTAATGGACTAACTTGGCATTTAAAAAAAATTAATGATCTCCAGCGTTTATTTTTGAAAAATTCGTTTGGAAAAGAAAAGAACAAGAACACAGCTTGTCTCGCTCAAGGTGGAAGAACAGGCCTCCGGGGTTTTGGGGACGGGGTTTGGAGGCGAGCCGCCGACGGGCTCCCTCCGGCGGCGTCCCTATGGACTCGGCGGCGAACCAGAGCGTCTCCCGAGCAACCTCCCCGCGCGCATCCCCACCCACACCAACGCTCCCCTCGTCGCCAGTATCCTCACCGTCCCGCTGCTCCAAAACCACCGCGTCGCCACCCTCACCGGGGTCCTCCTCGTCGCGCTCCTCCACGACCACCTCCTCGCCGACGCCGGAGCTGTCGACCCTGCCGCCACCATCGCCGGTGCCTACGATGACTACCGATTTAGCGCCCTCCTCTCCCGCGGTCTCCTCACCGTCGCCGTCCACCAACGTCGTCGCTTCGTCGTCAGCGACAGAGGTCCTGCCGTCGTCGCGTTCCTCCACCACTACCTCTTCGCTGGTGCCGGCGCTCTCGATCCCGCCGCCACCATCGCCGGTGCCTACTACGAGTCCCGATTCAGAGCCCTTCTCTCCCGTGGTCTCCTCAGCGTCGCCCCGCAAGGTCGCCTCGTTGTCAGCGACAGAGGTATGACAACACCGCTGTCCCTCATGATGGACCTGTTAAGGGCTCTTTCTGGTGGCGTGATATTTTTCGGCTTGGGCAATCCTTTAGAGATTTTGCTATGCTTCATATCAAGGATGGCAGGTCTGCTTTATTTTTTAGAGACAGTCTCTCTGTTAGTTCTCTTCAATCTCCCTTTCTCTGCTGAAGCCTTCCATTAGTTTTAACATCTCAGGGCCATTGTTCTATCTTTAAATCTGGTAGAGTCTGAGAGAGGGATTCCTGGACTTGCAGCGGTCGTATAGGCTTTTATTCATCCAAGTACTCTATCAAAAGCAAGTGTTTTCTGAAGCTTAAAGTATTTTGCTGGTTGTTACTTACCAAACGGCTTAACACCTTTGATATGATGGTCTGCTTTACATTTCGGAGCCTCTTCTACAGTTTGTTCTTAATAAATGTACTATATAATAGATGATCTTGTTGCTAATAGGAAACTTCTTTGCAGTGCAAGGTTGAGCTGATTGATAGGGGTGATGAAAGTTCTGGTGCAAAACATGAAGAAGATTCAGGGCACAAGCTTAAGGTGCTGATTGATAGGGGTAATGAAAGTTCTGGTGCAAAACATGAAGAAGATTCAGGACACAAGCTTAAGGTGCTGATTGATAGGGGTGGTGAAAGTTCTGGTGCAAAACATGAAGAAGATTCAGGGCAAAAGCTTAAGGTGCTGATACTTCTAGTTTGTTCTTTATTCTGAACTATTTGTTTCATCATTTCATTTCATTTACTTTGCTTATTTCTGCAGGATTCTGCATCAGATTTTGGTGACTATGATTGGCAAACTGAAAAATGGTCCAGAAGTCAAGATCAAGAAGTTCCTGTATCTTCTCCAATCATATCAGTAAGCCAACTTTTATGCGCATGTTTATCTCTACATTCTTCTACAAATTTATATCAGTTTTTTGAAAGCAACTTGTTTAATCCACAGGAATCTTTCCTCAGCGAATCGAGCACATTTTCCCTTGATTTGGAGAAGGGGGGTTGTTAGAGCAAGGACAAGGTTTAATGGAAATGGCAGGAGTGGTGGAAACGGCAATGGCAACAGTGAGAGGAGCAATGGCAGTGGCAACAATGGTGGTGGGCAGCTCTATAGAGATGATGCAGGGCATGAGAATGAGAATGACACGGAAAGTAGTGAGGATGTCAGACAAATTGAGAGGGACAAAAAGAGAAGATGCAGGCGTCTTTCCATCATTATCGGTATGCTTTTTCTGTTTCATGGGGTGATGCTCTTAATCAAGTGGTTGTTGTTGAAGTATATGAAGGACCGTGAGGTTGCGAGTGTTTGGATTGAGGCAGGGTCTTGGTTTCTTCTCGTGATCTCTTTCATGCTCATCAAGATACTAATAGTGGATAGATCAGATGTGGCTGTTTTGAACAAATGGGTTGAAGGTTGTCACGTATTTTTGCACACTGCGGCCTTTGCTCTGTCATTTGGTTTTGACCATACTCCAATTGGAAAGAACCCTATGGTTTCACTTGCAATAGCTCATGTTGTGGGATTCAGCTTGCAAGTAGTTGGTTCCATCATAATTCAAAAGATCTTCAATGTTGATTCTGCCCCAGAGGTTCCGGAGTGTAGTTGACTTAAGGTATGTGGTGACTCTAATGCCCCTGACTCTCCCTGCCTTTTGTGTTATAGCAAAATAACTTGCGCTTTTGTGTGATGCCTGTTGCTCCATTAAACTAGGGCAAGATGGAGGCCAGGAAGTAGTTGCTCCATTCAACTAGGGCAAGATGGAGGCCAAGAAGTAGTTGCTCCATTCAAGTAGGACAAGACGGAGGCAAAAGAAGTAGTTGTTCTGAAAGTATAGAGATGATGAGTGGTACGGATGATACTAACAGTGGGTTCATAATGCATATCATCTCGAGGATTGGCTGATGACAACTTTGTGCATTCTAAATAGTTTTTGCTGCGTCTGTGACCTGGAGTTTCATTTGTTTCTTGGACAAAAATATGTTGCAAACTCGGGCATCAAGTATTCCACATGATTTTAAGAAAAATAAAGTAGTCCATACGATCACTCAAACAGTAAACTTGTGTATCTTCAGTAGTTCGGCTATAGTGTGGCTGGGCACATTAAATCCCTGGGAGCGGCCTTGGGCTGTTCGAGATATTGCAGTATTATACCTACTACTAACTTATACTCCTACCACATAAACACACATAATGTATTCTATCAATGCAGAACGACCAAGCTTCTCGGCACCAGATTTCTGTATTATCAGCTACTCCTTCTAGGCCGTTCCGGTTTATGGCCCCGTGAACATTTAACTAATGCAAAATAAATTTTATATCATAAAAATTATATCGTTAGAAGATTCAAATGTTCTATTTTCTAATGGCATAATTTTTTGATATAGAAATCATGTTACGTTAGTTAAATCCTCAACCGGAGGTAGTAGTACTGAAAAATATCTGCAACTGGATCAACACAAAAGAAGATGCAACTCGATGCTTGTGGTCACAACATTTTTTCTCAAAAAAAAAAGTTAACATTCTCGAGACACAAAAGGAGAAGCAACACACGCACCACCATTGTCTAATCCTGCCGTACAAACAATCTGATAGCATTAGCTTGTTTTTTTTAGCAACATTCCAACGCCTCTGGCAAAGAGTTACAACGGAAGTAAAATGTCTCCACATAAAAAACTCATTCAAATTCAAGAGCGAGCTTCCGCGGACGCGCTCAGCCAGTCCTCAAGATGATATGCACCCCACTGTCAGTATCAACCACATCACTCATCTCCCCCACTTTCAGAGCAACAACTGCTTTCTCAAACGCCTTCTGCATCTTGCCCCTCTCGAATGGACCTACATCATACACCATGAATGGAAAAGTTACGCTTGATCACGAATCAAATTTCAAATAACAGAACAGATGTACTCCCTCCGTCTCATATTAAGTGACTTTCTATTACATGTATCTAGATGCTTTTTAAGCATAGATACATCCATATTTGGGCAAATTTGAGTCACTTAATATGGGACGGAGGGAATATGTGAATTCAAACATCATGGATAAAGAAGAGACGGTTAACTACTCGAAAGGCCATAAGTAGCAGATTAATGCAAATAGCATTCCTTCAGTACACCATCCAGATGATGTAAATTAAGTAAAGACAGAAGCTAGACTGTAATCAACTCTGTATCCCTAAATGATGGCATTTGAATGCAAGAATAAACTCCATCATACGTATGGTTAATCTCATGCAAAGTAGAGTTTACATGCCAGGCCTGAACCATTTCATATGTAATCTCTTAACAGGACAAGACACATTTGGTTAAAAAAGCAGCTGCAGCTTCTTTTTTTGGAACAATAAAATATACATGTCTGTATAGTGCGTTCTGTTGTGTCCCCACACGCTTGTGTTCATCCCTGCAATATCATACAATGTTCCTGAAGGTAGAAATTCAACCTTTTATCTGATAGCTATGGAGTACAAGGTTATACATATAGTTCAAGTGACTAAGTGTCAGAAAATAATGGCGGACGAGATAAAGAAGCAACTAGAAATATTCACTTCTATGATATTCATAGAAAGAATAAATTAGGAAACTAACTGGAGTAAATCATTCCAAGTTATCGCAACCATCAGTTATTATAGTGAATACTTGCCTAATTAAATTGTATGTTCTCTTGGAAATTAATTATACTGAAACTTGAAAGGCACAAGAATATTAAATTGTATGTTCTCTTGGAAATTAATTATACTGAAAGTTGAAAGGCACAAGAATCTGAATTTTCGAAACCATAATAAAGATATCAAATGGACAGATAAAAAACGACAAATACCAGGAACAAATCGCCCATCCAGTGCACTAAAAAGGCAATAAAAGGTGGTGATCCAGTTCAAGACTCGAACGCCCGTTCTTGCGTTGTTGACTTGTCTAGCATAATTGATATTGCATAAGTATAACAATAACGGTTTCCTAACAGCCATTTCTTGTCTGAATTATTGTGCAGCTAGCAGATGCAACACTCCAGTCAGACTGTATTCGAGTAGCCACATCTCTAAATTATCCAATGCACAAGTTAGATTTTCTAATTTGGATCAGCATTCAATATACCAATTAATCACTCACCTGTTAGCAAATTCAGTAAGCAGTACATACATACAGGCCAACAATTTGGTCAGGACTCAGGAGGAGGGCACCAAGGAGCAAATACCGAGGTCACCGCCGCGCTTGGCAGAGTTGCAGTCGGAGTTGTCGGTGGCGGCCACCTCGAACTTGAGCTCCCCGGCGGCGATCTGCTCCCGGAGCGCGCGGGCGAGGTCTGCGGCGTCGTCGCGGGTGGTGGCGGAGATGGCGACCCCCTCGGGGTCCCGCCACGAGGCCTTGCGCCGGGACCCCTCGTGCTTGATCAGGATGTGCGACGCCCGCAGCTTCTCCTTCTTCTCCTTTCCCCCGTCCCCTTCGCGCGGCTTCTGGTGGTGGTGCCGGTGGTGGTTGCGATCGCGGGAGCCGGAGGAGGCGGCCTCGGGGCGGCGGCGCTTGCTGTCGGCGGGCGCATCGTCGCCGCTGGGCCGCTTCCTGCCGGCGTCGCCCTCGCCGGAAGCGGCGGCCGCGGCGGCGGGGCTCTCGGTCCCTATCTTGGCGTCGCGGCGGTCTCGGAAGCGGAGGGGGCGCTTCGGTCGGGGGTTTGGATTTCTTGGTTCCCGTTTCAGGCTAGACAGACGAGCCCCCCTGGGCTAATTGGTCGTGTGCTTATATAACAGAGCAGCTGCCCAACAGAAATGGCTCAATCTTAACCTGACCTTTGCCAATTTTGGGAACAGAAGGCATTTCCAACAGTGCTGCATTTTCTACTGAAACCGACAGATGCATAGACAATGCACTTCCAAATCCACATAGACAAATCCCCTGTGAATTGGATTGGTTTTTCGCTACTGAATCCTGACAAAATTTCTACGAGATTAGCGGTCTGAAAAGTTCAAAACCAGCTGCAAGGAAGAAAAAATTGGATGAAGAACAAGACGTAAGAATTGGAAGCTAGCTAAGTAACAGAGCAAGGGAAACATGGCTGAAATTACTGTATTTGAGTACCGAGTAAGATGGATCATTCATTGCCAAAGAAGATTTACACCAGTAGAACCAAAGCCAGCAGCTCTAACATTTACATTGGTATTCAGACATCAGGCTAAAAGCTCATCACAAACACTGGAAGAAATCACAACACACAAAACGCTGCTTGGTGTTCTTCAGCATTTGGTGCTCCTCTAGGGAAAGATGAGCCGTTCTCTTTCTTTTCCCTCAAGGAAGCACAGTACAGACACTGGTGAACATCTCTACCAAGTACCAATTACACTGTCAGTAAATCAGCCTACAGTTAACTAAGGCACTGTATTCAGAATAGAACTCTAGCTTAATCTTGCACTGCTTTATTTTGACTGATAGTCTCATCCAGAACAGCAGTAGTCTTTTAGTGGTCTGTTTGGATGCAGTCATTCAGGACATGCATGCCACTCTCACTCATCTGTTGCACTTCTGAAGGTGATAGAATCCGGATGCATCGGACACAGTTGATGAACTCCCTGCAAAGATAGAAATATAAGCAGAATATAGAGAGTGAGTGAAGAGCTATGTGTGTATGGCCAAGGATGAGCTCAAGGGAAGAAAACATGCAATGTCGCACTGGATTTTGTCAAGAAATAATGTAAAGCTGGCGAATACTTACTCCCATGGGTCATCGCCGACGAGAAGGACGTCGTTTTCATAGTCGACATATACAAGCTTCCATTCTGAACTACCAGGATGCTCAAGCTTCCCCTGGAGTCCAAACATGCTTGCGATGGCTGATCTCAGCTCACGGTAATCTCTATAACGTGTAACATCAATAGATCTTCCAACCGATCCTAGTTTTTGGACCTGTTGTTCATGGATTAGAAGATAGCAGTAGCATAAGCAAAAGTTCTAGGTTCCGCTCATTATCAGAGCTTTCAGTAAATATTGCCTTCTTGGTAGTGTTTTTCTTGTAGCTTACCTTTGTATAAGTCCGCACTGGTGGTTTCAACGGCTTTGCACTTCTGTCAATGCTGTAGTCAGTTACATCCATACTGCAAGATGATGTCCCCCTGGAACTGTTATGGATCTCTGGAAGAGACAAAACTTGAGTTTCTTTTAAACTTGGCAACTTCGAGTACATTCCCAAATCAAAGCTCTCTGTAGCTTGTGGTTGAGAGCATGAGGTGTTATTCATGCTTCTCTGGATAGATTCCATGTGATTTCCACTATCTTCAGAAAAGCTCATTTGTACATATGAGTTGGATGTGCTCGGTAAGTTGCTTCCGTCGTGTTGGACATCCAAATTTTGCATATCAGGTGACAGAAATGTTATTGAATTCAGATCCGGGCTGCCGATGAAATCTTGTATGGAATTCGGGAAGCAATCTGAAAGACAAGAGTTCTGAAAAGCCTCCATGGTATCGGCATTTATTGTGGAAGGAATATTAGCAGATGAACTAAAAATGTTCTCTGATGCACTAACTGACTGAATGCCATTGGAGTCTTGGTAATAGGAAGGCTGAATCATCCAATCCAGACCATCAAAGAACTGAGAAAAACACCCCTGGTTTGGAAATGAGTTCACCGACTTCCCTCCGTCAGGTGATTTTGATGATTCTAACTTTGGTGGTGACAATGATCCATTTTGTTCCACCTGCTGGCCTTGCAGCTGTCTAGCAAAGTTACCATGAGCAAGTGCACCAGAAGAATCTTCATTGTTAGCACTGTTAATTTGTTGAGTGTCACCAGCAACCAGTTTTACTTCAAAACCATGCTGTTGGTCAGCACAAACCCGTGAAGGTGTTGAGGAAAGTTCAGAACTCTCTGAAATGGTTTTGCGAGACAGGCCCTTCTTGCTCCTACGAGTCTTCACTTTAGGCTCACCCTTGCCATTTTGCTCTGAAATGCTTTGACTTTGGTATGAATCTGTGTTTCTTGGCTCTCTTACTGCAACATTTAACTCCGATGCAGAAACTGAGTCAGTGACAGGCTGGAGTTCACAGTTTTCCAGATCACCTCTCCTCAGCTTAGGAGCATGCAACTGCTGCTGAGCTTCATTTGAATGCATGCTCTCTTGCTTTATAGGAACAGTGGAAACACCAAATGTTGAAGGAGGTACATAATTTTGCTTAACATTCTGGATAATACTAGAATAGGAGGATTGGTGACAACTAAGTGGTGTCCCAAGGTTTTGGCCAGACTGACTGAGAAGCATCATAGCCAATTCTGATCCAACGGCTGGCATGTGCTGCAAGTTACCGTAGGGATTTCCTAATGCCCTTGGATTTCCTAGCACCGTAGGGATTTCTGTAAGTGATGGCATATTTACAGATCCAATCTCTAGCCCAGGCACTGCAAGTTATAAAAAGAGTAAGCATTGTTTCAACTTGCATTGTAATTTTTTTTGAAGTGGTAGAGAAGTACCTCCATAACCAGGAAGGCATTGTCGCTTTGAATTCAATGATGATGAAGGGAACACTAGAGCATTTTCTGGTGTTTCAATGTCCCATATGCTCACTCGCTCAGGTCTTTCTCCATAACCATGTTCGTCCCATTCAACCTATAGTAATGAAAAGTATGCAAGGATCTCAACATCACATCATGAATTCATGAAAGGCACGTTTGTTTGAGTTTTTGCGGAAAGGTACCTGTAAGTTGCGCCATTTAGAGTTTGGCCATCGAATGGGATCATAGTCACTAACTCCCACAATTGTTCCAGTGTATCTGTAAAACAGAATAAAGTTACTTACAATACTGTGGACAAGAATTTTACTTACTGTACACCACACTGAAAGGTTATACTAAAACCTCAACTTAAATAGCACATTACATTATTCTAATAATCACTCTTCTAGAGTTTCCTTGATGCCGTGTATACAAATTGTGAAAGTGATCCCATAAAAAAAAATTGTGAAAGTGAGAAAAATTTACAGGAAAATTATATTTTAAACTTTGAAGCGGAGTAGTATATTTATGGCTATAGACATCAAGCTATAGTTTGGTGGAGAACACATACTCTCACAAGGGAATAGGAAATAAAATGAGAAATAATGCAAAGTGTCAAATAAGAAGTAGAAAAAATACGTCGCTGTCAGGAAAGAGTAGAAAATATGTCAGTAGATGCTCTGAATAGTGGACAAACCTGCGCTTGCTTGACTCCTCTGTCTCAAACATCATAGCAAATCTCATGCCAACCGATTGTTGGACATAGTTGGCCTTATTATACCTTGCTAGAGGAACTACAAAAGGTGAAGGACTCGTCCTGAAGACAATTTAAGAACGAATACATGTAAAATATTCCACCAGAAAAGCACGTGAAAATAGCATGTTAGAAGGAGAGAAAAATCATCTACCTAGGGTTGTAGTAGATAGTAAATGAGCTACCGCTTGATGCTGCATGAGCTGCTGCGGCAAGAACTCCTATGTGCATACTATCAGTAGAAAGAACTGAAGATGACAATTGTGTTTGCTGTCGGGTGGCCCGCCTAACACCCAATAGTAGCTGTGACTTCTCATCCCTGCAACCACAAACTTCATTTAGAGTGGAAAATTTTATTCCACTAAGTTTGTCTTTTGAAGACGGGTTGAGTAAATGTCTGGTGTCTGTCACCTAGCACTACAGCAGTACTAACTGTCTGTCGTCCCAGCATTGACAACCATTAGCATAGATTTCAAGATTTGTACATAATTTGCAGCTACTTCTGCACCGGCATTTGAAATTGCTCTATACTGGCTATGTGCCTATGTACGTAAACAAATACTAGAAAGACCATGACCATCAGTAACAGACTAATTTACAAGGCATTGCTTCACTACATCTAAATTGAACAAATAATACATGGCTGATTCTACACTTGTGATGACTTTGTATCACCTAAGATGTGATGGCGTTTGAATATAGGAGCTATCTTCATAATCCATATGGTTTACTCCACGCGATAACTAGAGTTTACATGAAAATCCTGAACTTTTTCAGATTTAAGGTTTCTTAACAGCACAAGTTGCATTTGGTTAAGACTTAAGATCACAAACAGACATACTAGTATATCATGCAATTCAAACCACCTGATAAATAAGACAGAATCCCCTGCTTTAAGCCGTTTTGCCCCAACAAAGAGACTCCATCCAGTTGTTAGAAGATGCCTCTTTGGCTGTCCTGCAAGGAACAACAAATGAAGAAACTTTTAGGAGATGAGTTCCTAGACACCTTACATTCTGTAACTCATGAACAAGACAAAAACAGGTCAAATAGTGTCTGACCCTACCACGATAAATGTGACGGAACGTCCACATGTTATCATGCAAGTCTCGAACGATAAGCTCCTGATTAGGAGGTTGCATCGAGTAATCCTGCTTGGTCCAAAACATGATCTATGAGCTGAAGCATTCACAAAGAACAAGCAGGTAAAACAAAATGTGGACAAAAGGATGATACCAGTTGCGGGAACAACTTCTCCGCGGCTCTTCGTGGCACTGAGAAACCACCATGTGTACTGGTATCACTCGCAGTCAAATTCTTGCAGAAATATTCTGGCGGGTGCTTGCTTTTGGCATAACTACCCAGAGCCGGAATTGGGAACACATCAGTTTCCTAAAATTGACAAAGGACATATAGTATCCAAATCAGTCTCCACTATCAAATTTTTCAAAATGCAGAAAATTTACTTCAGAGGTTTTTTAAATGAATCTTCCAGCGGTTCCATTTCCCAGGTAATGTTGGCTTACAACAAATCAACATGATGCACTTACCGAATTTACTGGTTGAAGAGTCATCTGTGCATAAACCTCATCAGTCTCCTTGTCAGCCTGTGCAAGCAAGACAAGCAGTCAAGCATTCATCAGGGGTAAGACAATGCATCAGGCCACCCAAACATCTGAACCTAAACCTGAACCAACTGTACTTACATGCATAGTGATGTTGTGAACTTGACACAGCAACTGAGACGGCAGATTCGGGTAGTTCGGAATGCGAGAATTCGGTACCTTTCTCGTCGTCGCCGCGACCTGAGAAATGAAAAAGCTTCAGCAATCCATGCATCAAGTCGAGGTACTACTAGTAATTTGACCCACAGTTTAACAGTGTGAATTGGGACCTGCTCGCTGTGCCCCTGGGGGAAGTAGTAGACGAGGCTGCCCCGCTGCGGCAAGAACACCAGCGGCCCGGCGCAGGCGTGCCAGAGCTCTGAGTTGATCACCTTCTTGGCACCTAACGGAGAGAGCACTCGGATTATGCCCAGAAACGCAACGAATTTCATGGAAAATGCAGCAACGGAGGAGGCTGAATCAACTCACCCTGTGCTTCCCCGAGGAGCTGCATTTCGTCGAGCAGCGCCGCCGCATTCCTCAGAACGCCAAAGGTCGGCTGCTTCTCCTGCGAGCTCGCCATTCTCCAGAATCCAGAAGGCGGCCAAGCTAAAGAAACGCGGCTGCTATTGGAGCTTCTTAGGCCAAGAAGCCCGACGAGAGGTCGAGCTCGGTTGTACACAACTGCTAAGCGAGCGGCTTAGGCACACTTCGCCGCCATTGATCAATCAATCAATCAACAAAATATTCTCGGGAGTCAGAGTGTGCCTGCATGCGAATTGAAGAGAAGCAGAGGAGGATATCTATCAGCCTGTGTATGTGTGTGTGTAAGCAAGCAAAAGGCAAAGAGGGGGGAGTGATTATAAAAAGAAGGCAAAGAGGGGATGAGAGTGATTAAAAGAAGAAGGCAAAGGAACAAGAAGGCTCCAAAAAATGCATCCGGCAGGTATGGCGAGCTAGCTATTGAGCTTCGGGTTGGGTCCCCATGGCGCCTAAAACCACCACCCCAACTTTCCCAAGAAAGCAGGCGGGTTTTGTGTTTTCACGCCACCCGACACCCATGCCTCAGAGGCTCAGACAGAGCCGGGCTAGGCGCAAGAGTGAGATGGCTGGCAACAAAGAATCTCTCTACGACAACTCCTAGCTGCTGCTACTAGCTCGCGAGGTGCTCGACGAAATGCCACATGGCCCATGGCATCGGCCAGCCGCCGCCTCCTCCTGCCGCAGCTCGCACGCGGGCTCCCTCAAGCATAGCGGGGCGCGCGTGGGGACAAGAACGGCCGCCCGGCCTGCCCCCAGCCCTCCCTCCCTCCCTCTAGGACGCATGTGCAAGAAGACGAACAGCCGTGTGAATGTAATCCGGCTCGAGCACGGGAACAATGCCGCCGGACCGGGCCGCGAAGAGCAGTGCTAGCTAGAAACCAGTCAAACCAACACTAGTAATAACAATGTCTGCAGCCAGTGCGAGCGCCAGGAATCGTCGGAGAAGAAGCGGGCGGGGAGAAACAGCTTACCTTCGCCGATCGTCCAGCAGAGCAGGGCGCCACTTAGAGCGCGGGGCGTATGTTGTTCGTCCAACAACGAACAAATGTCTCCGGGGAGGAAGGCAAGCAAGCAGAGCAGGGCCCGACCCGAGTATGTCTATGTGTGTGTATAAAGAGGAGGAGGCAGGCAATGCAAGGCGCGCGCAACCCAAATGGAGCCAAATGCGCAACGCCAGGGGGGCTGTGCTCTGCTCTGAGATAAAGGCAAAGCGGAGGGGAAGATGAACGAAGGTGTGGTGCGGGCGAGAGCTCGTGCTAGCTATAGCTTGGCTCTACGTCCTAGAGGCTAGGCCCGGGAGCACGCGCGACAGGAGACGGCGCAGCTGGTAGAGCCAGTGGTATACTGGTATGGCTTGGTAGTGGAGAACGGTAATGCTCAGCGCTCCTCCCTTGGCCGTGCTACCGCTTTCCGGCCCGGTGCGCGCCTTTTGTGCGCGCTCCTCACACACTGCTTCTCTCTTGGCTGCTGCTGCTTGCTTTGGGTTTGAGACGGGGATAAAGATGCCGACCTTTCGAGGGGGAGAAGCCATGATTCCCCGTTGGCGCAGCAGGCATGCTTTGCAGCTATACTAGCTTGCTGCGCGTGTCCCGACCCCAACACTTGTCTTCACTTCTCGCTTTTGCTTCTCTTTTCCGGCTTGATCCCCCACTTGGACTCGTCAGCGCGGGCGTGCCCCGGCATGCGCTCTACGGCCCACCGGTACGAGTACAAATGTGCAACCAAAACGCGACGCACGGGACGTACTTACGCCTGCTGAGGAGGTGTCGGTCAGCTAGCCCGGGCTTGGGCTTGGCAAATGGCCCGGCAACGAATTGAGACACCGGAGCCAGGTTCTGCCAAAAAAGACGGCACATGGACTTTGGCTAGTGTAAGTGGTGCTACGACGTCATCTCTCCGTCCGAAATAATCTCGGAAGAAGAAACACATGGGCGTTTTGATGCAAGCCCCTATACGTAGGCACGTACGTAAAGAGCAATCGGTCGTATCATATATCCAGGCGGCGAAACGTGCGATCTACGCGTGGTGACGCAATGCAAGCGTTGTGTGACGCTAGCTTGACGCGGACGAAGTTTGATTGATGCTGCGTCGCATGCTCCGGCTCTCCCCCGTCACATGTACGTGTACTTAAACGGAGACATGACAACAGATGACAGTAGCCAATGGGATAACACATGACAACACGAAAAAAGAACGCTGGATACGTCTACTGGACCGTATATACACTCCGTATATACGGCGGTGTCCGCCCGTCTTTTTGGTTGCCATTGCCTGGAAAGTCCACCCCTCCCAAAAACTAAAAAAAGAACGCACACGCCAATAATGAGATTCTCTCCGGTGTGAAGAGCCGCTAGCAAAGCTTTTCGCTGTTGACGATGAAAAGTCGCTTTTCGGTCGATTCCACTCTCTTGCTGAGACGATGATCAACACAAGGAACCATGCGCGCGAATCCATCGCGCGCCGGAAACCGGCCTTGCATGCATGGCGGGGCATTAATTCCTCTGATAGATGATCCTACGTGGCACGTGCTGCCTCGCCGGAATCATTTCGTCAGCTCGCCCCTTTCCACCATTAGAGAAAAAAAAAAGGTTCGGCCGTGGATCTCAAAAAAGAGAGCAGGCTTCCGACGCATGCTTGCTGGTAGCTTGCTGTTATAAAAGGCATGTTGCATACGGAATTGCACATTGACTGACAGCATCTGGCCCACCAGGAAGGAAGCTGAGTTTTCTACCACCGCTGCCTTCACGCCCCGAGAGAACGAGCTTAACCCTTTCGGTCTTGCTCAAAAGAAGAGGCAATCCATCGCCGTGATCATCAATATTCCTTCTGTCCTGTGCAAAAAGTCGTAGGGCTCGTACTATAGTAGCTATTGCCCAGCTTCTTTTCACGTCTCGCTTTTGCCTCTCCGATCGATCACAGCTTACCCCAGAACCCATGTCAAATTAAGCCGTAAATATAAGTATTTGGACGTACCCTTGTCAAGGTTTAAATTTCGGCACCCAGCAAAAGCTCCGAAAATTACAAAACTTTTGAGAATTTCGGAAATTATATCTGATTTCGGTTCTTGAAAATTCCTGGACGTACACCCAAATCGTGCTCCATCGGTTGCAAAATATAAATTTGTTGAGCACTTGTCTTTTGACTCTCAATTTGCTCGCTTTGTATGATCCATCATCCAGGTCGCTTACAACCTTTGCACGCCGCGAAGTGTGCCAAATATTTTTTTTATTTTTTTTTTGACAATCGTGGACATTATTGAGATATTTTGGCAATGCTTAAATCGTGGTCAAACCGGCCAACAATTTAACCGAAAGGCTAAAATTAATCAACGGCCCGTAATGGACAGAGAAATTTGACCGGAATCTGAAAACCCTGCACTCCATTGATCCCAGCCATGTGAAAGGACCATGGAACTTATCGCCACGTACGTTCGTTCGTGCCGAGCTTAGGCAAAACATCACCAGAGAGAAAGAGACCAATAGTACGTAGTACTACGTGACACAGAGAGAGCAGCTAGAGGCGCATGCGTCGAGTCCGATCAATGGATCGATGGAGCGACCTCCCGTCTCGGGCAGGATGCTCGAGACTCGCACACTATCGTCCTGTACTCCTGTTGCGCATCGCCATGCATGGCGATGGAGACATCGATGGACGGTGTACTATACGTACGTACATGTGCCAAGGCAAGGCGCCTCGCTTAATTCCACGTGAAGAGCGGCCAGGGCTGCGAGAGGACAGACAGGTCTTCCAAGCAATTTGACCACACACGACACTGGCACGGGTCGACGCATGCATTCAGCAGCGGTGCCTGAATCTGAATGCCCGGCCATACGCACCCTGCGACTTGTTGGTAATTCGCAGCGTTCACGTACACCTGCGCGTATGCCATCCTGGGTAACGCATGCATGGCAAGCTCGCCCAACGACGACGTTCAGAACTTCAGACCACACACACACAGAGACGCGCAGAGCTAGCAGTCTGCTGGAGCGTTTTGGACTTGAGGCCAACACCACCAAAATCGATCCCCAACCCATGTTTAATTTCCTTGTCCTATCTCCCTCGATCCATCGCCTCGGTCGGTCAGCAATATATGCAGCCAGCGTCGTCGGTCGCCGCGCGCATGCACCGTACGTACGTACTACGTTTGCATGCATGCAGATGCAGCAATTGCGCGCAGCTCTCTCTTGACCGGCGGCCGGTGAAACTTGCCTGAAACTTGACCCTGCCCGAGACGAGGAAGGAGCCTGAGGCCCTGAGGCGTGGGGCCGGCATGGCGGGGGCAGCGGGAGACAGAATCCCGGGAATGTAGCGTGCGGCCGGGGCGCGGCCGGGACAGGACGTGTCACATGACGTCACCGGCGGCCCCGCGCAGGCCGGGAATCGACGGAAAGCTCTCTCGTCTTGCCCCTCGTAATCATGCACGGACGGGGCTTTCCACGCCTCGGCCTTCGCCACGGCCCCAACAGTGTAGAGCATCGTGTGCCCCTTCCTTCCCCACTCGCAGCGAATTTTACACTAATTCATGGCGCGCGCATGCAGAGCAGGCGGCCAGGCGCAGCTGAGCCCCTGCTGCATGCTTGCATGGATGCATGGCCATGCACAGGGAAGGCATGACACGTCCGCACACTGATGATACTATGTACACCCTACGAGTACAGAAGTAGGAGTACTCCTACCACCAGCAGTACTTACTCCCATGCATGCATGGGATGGGCCTGCGTGCGTTTCTGTGGAGTGAATCCTGCCGGCACAGTGGCGGCGCGTGCGTGTTCGATGGACTCGATCCATAGACGCTACTAGTAACTATTCTAGGCACCTTTTTCGCCGTGTTCCGTCGATCGACAACTATGGTGTCCTCCATCCATTCCGTCAAAGGTTGCATTCCGTCGTCAAAAAAGGAATGGATCGCCGATCGCGGCAGAGCTTAGCTGCATGCCACGATGGATGAGCCGCCTCAAATCGCGGCCCGCACACGGCTAGTACCAGCGCCAAGCAAAGGCAAAGGCCCTAGTTAGCCTACGCAAGAAGATCGCGCGCACATGCAGCCTCGGCGGTTCTCCGCTCGTCTGTCAGTCACTTTGATCTCTAGCTAGTAAGCTAGCTTCCATGCTCAGGAGCTCATCACACTCCAGAAAATGTATTTGCATAACGTGTACAAAAATGCCACGTACTGCTTTGCCCAAAGTTAAAATCGCTTTCACGGTCCGGACGGGAATCACTGCCCCGTACGGGCCGGTAAGCAGAGCACAGTGTATAATGTACGAAATGCACATGAGAGCTAGCACGCGTGCGTGCATGCATGCTACGGATGACAGCAGTATGCCATGCATGATACTACTCCCAGCTATCTCTTTACGTATTCTACGTACGTACGTGCAGCGTACGTACCTGTAGCTAGCTAGGAGGAGTATATACTAGGCTATACTGACAAGTACTAGCTAGTGCCTAGTGGCGCGCATCTGCTGCTTTCACGTGGAGAACCCGTCAGACGACTGTCACTGCCTGACCTGAGCGGCTGAGCCCCTGGTGAAGCATGCAGCGTTAATTAATCAAGTTACGTTATCTATCGCGGGTAGCAGTGTCAGTAGCACTAATGATGAGCTTTAAGCCCGTCAAGCTAGCCCTGAGCTGCAACCATTTTGTCACTCGGAAAGCCGTGCCACACTCTCTCATGTACACTGTCACTGCCAGGGAACAATAAATAATAAATAAAGAAGAGAGCAAGCCGTAGTTAACCCTAGGACGACCAGTTGCATGATTAGACATGGGCTTAGATTGGACAGCCGGAAAATAAATTGGTCAGGAACCCAGAGTACGGCTCGCAAGAAAAGCTCCCAAGCTAGCTAGGTGCACCCACGCAACCGATGGATGAAGTATCGAACTGAGTACAGTAGCACGTACGTCGTGGAGTCACCGATCGACCTGAAGGAAAGTGTGGGGAATCGACGTACGTACGTACGTGGTCCGGTTCGGCTCTGGCCGATGTGCGTGGAGAGAGGACCAAAGGGGGAAGGAAAAGCACCCGCGCGCAGCACCCGGCAAAGAGAAAGAAAAGCAACGGAGATGCGTATACGGCCGTGATAGGAAGCCACAGGAGCCCCAGGCGAAGCAGCAGGAAAGAGCCCCGGCTTTTTTGACCACGTCGTCGTCTGCCCCTTTGGCGCCCCCGTGGACGCGTGCTCGGACCGACGTAAGACCAGCCCTCCGAATTGTAAGTTGTAGCTTGTCTTCACGTGACATGCGTCTCGCGGGCCGGCGACGCGTGTATGCTAGCGGTATTCCTCTCGGTTTCGTAGCGTTTTGGTCCAAGCTGAAGGGGGAACGGACGGCTGGGATGGAGGCGCGGGGGCCGAGGAGCACGCGCGCGGCGATACGACGGGTAAAAAGGCTGATGGTGCGGGCGGCGGGGGAATCATGGGGGTGCCGCTCGCGGATGAGATGGGATGGGACGCGTGCTTTACGAGCCGCGTCGCTTCTCTCCTCGTCCCGCGGACGCGCTCGGTCGTGTTGGCCCATGCGGCCATCCGCAGTACCCACCGGTGCGTAACGAATTACTGCGTAATGTACTCTCCACAAATTTCGGTGGTCCGGTGTGTGGCCTGCGCGACTCTGTTCTGTTCACGCTGCCGAGAGTTGCTGCGGGTGCACGTACTACGTACCCCAAAGGTGAATTGTATCTCTGTCTCCGGTGATAAAACTGTTTTTTTTAGGGAATCTGTATTTTTTTTTCCTTAAAGCATTCGCGTGTTCGTGTGCGGGGAATGGATGGAGACGAGAGACGACGACACGGGCCATGGAGAGAAGAAGGAGGTTTTCGTGACCCAACAGCTGGGTGTTTATAATTCGGCCCCGCATGGCTGATGGCTGTTATGAAAACAGGCCTGATGGGCTGCAAATTGTAGAGCTAGGATTCGAAGAAGCAAAGAATGGACCAGGTCAAGCAGAATTTAATGTGTTTCGTCTTGACTGAACCAGACAACCGCACCCGAGTCTTCTGCAGGTGTACTGTGAGGTTTTCAAAGGAGCTGGAATTCGCCAAACAGGTACTACAGCACATGCCCACGTACGATTGTTTGATTCATTCCAAATTTCCAATGTCCCATAGTCAGATCTACTGTTCCAACCCGCATCCTTGACTCATCATAATCCAATCGGTCAACCCGATGTACGGTGTACTGCTTGCCTGTGAACCGAAAAGGCGAAGACCGTGGTGATCGAGCAGGCGAGACCGCGAGAACATCAAGTTCCAGTCTAAACTATGCTCCGTACGGAGTACTTAGGTCTTTGGAAGGTTGGCTGGGACATGTATGTAGGCTACTCTGGGTAGCTTCAGACCTTCGCTACACCACACGGTTCTCTAAACGCAACTACACACGAGTAGTAGACGACAACAACGACCACGTACGGAACTAAATAACTAAATGCCACGTTTTCAAGAGTACGATTAATCCCCATTCAGGAAGAATGCTATGGCTTTTTTTTCTCGACAAATCTTATCGAATCAATTAGGAACACTTTTTTTTTTCCAAAAGGAGGAATGCCCCGTCCTCTGCATCGATCGAAGCACACAGCCATATATTATTAAAGTCATCCAACATCCAAAATCATCCAAAATACGAGTAACCGGTTACCAAATTACATAGAGTGAAAGGAAAACATTAAAATTCTTCCAGTCTAAGACATGTGCGCCATCCAAACCGGCTGAACAATTCCCGTGCGACCATCTCCAAACGGTTGCACCCAGAATCCATACATTCCTGAGCCTCCGCCCGAAGCAGTAGAGACCACATACGGAGCCAATGGGACGCCCGAAGAACGACCTACAAGAAGTTAGCCACTCTCTTGTTATGAAAAACCAAATCATTTCTGCAATTCCATATAGACCAACATATCGCACAAATCCCTACAAGGATGAGCGAGGCAATTTTTTTCTCAACACCCCAAAGCCACCGCCCAAACATACTAGTAACACAATATGGTGGTGGTAAATTAAATGTCACAAAGACGATTCGCCACACCAAACGCGCCATCGGACACTGAAAAAAAAGATGTTGAATGGTCTCATCTTGATTACAGAAATCACACTTCTTGCTACCATCCCAATTCCTTTTCGCCAAATTATCCTTAGTAAGCACCACCCCCCGACATAAGTACCAAGCAAAAAAATTTATTTTAAGAGGAACTTTAAGTTTCCAAATAACCTTATGTCGAAATTAGCAATCATTATCAATAAGCGAGTTGTACATTTGCCTGCACATCAACAACACCAAAATCCAAAGCAGCAGGCAGAGGTGTCGCCTGCACCTCCACCGCCGCCAATGAGCACGCCGCAGCGGGCGGTGGTGCCTCCTGCACCACCCCGACCGCCGGCACAGCAGCAACGTCCGATGGTGCCTCCTGCACCACCCACGCTGCCGGCGAGATAGCCGCTGCCGGCAGTGCCTCCTGCACCACCCACGCTGCCGGCGAGATAGCCGCTGCCGGCGGTGCCTCCTGCACTACCGCAGCAGCCTGCAAAGTGGCCAGCACAACAGCCGGCACAGGCGCAGCTGGCGGTGCCTCCTGCACCGCCAAGGCAGCCGACGCCGAAGCAGCCACCACTGGTGCCTCCTGCACCACCTTAGCTGCCAGCGAGCAGCAAGGCAGAACCGCCAAGGGTGGTGCCTCCTGCACCACCTCGGGCATCCCCCCTGAAGAAGATGGCGCCTGCACCTCCGACACAACGGGCTCCGGGAACATCTTGAACGGAGAAAGAAAGCCCACACCAGTAGCACAACCCGTCAAAAAATCAAACCCCGCATAACCGGTGGAGCAGACGACGAACCTCCCAAATTTCCATCCGGCAACTCCTGTGACGGCTTGGAACGCTTACCAGATCTCCTCTCCTCCTCCCTCTTTTTATTATCGAGATCTTTCATATCATCTAGCACCTCATCATCCATATCATCATTATCATCCGGATCACGCCAATCCCTGTTACCATCATTACCATCATCATCATCATTCATAGCCTCATCCTCGGAAGGTTCCACCAGAAAAGAAAGTCTATAGCCACGACCCTCATGACGAAGATCCGTACCCGGAATAGCAGAAATATTAGTAACACTGACACGAACACGTGCCACTCCATGGCGGCGAGAGAACGGCATATCAACATCAAGTGTAGTACCCAGCAAAGTACCCAGCCCCCAAATGGCCCTGTAATTAAAAAGATCACGTGGAATATTACCAATATGAACCCACGTATCCTGAAACTCAAAAGCCGCAGTCGAAGATGAAGTCCATTCATCCACCCTGAACCTCAACTCAGAATTTGGAACCTGGATCACACCAACCCTGACAAGCCTCTGCAACTCACCACGTGTAGGAAACAAATCAGAGATCCCCTGAGCAGTGACCTCCCACTGAAAATTAGACACCGGAATGAGCCTTTGCATCTCCGCAACAACCCATTCCTGTGACATCGAACCACCCTCAACCTGAATCAGCCCCTTTCTATAGCTATCAGCCTTAGGAACCACCACCGCCTCCTCTGGAAGTTCAAAATAAAACAAATCATCCGCCACAGTACCACATGAGCGCACGGCAAGTTTAAGCAAACGAGGAAGCTCGCACTCAGCTGAGACATGATCAGCCTTCTCACAAAAATCACAAAGGACAGCAGTGCACATCGACGAATAGTGTCCCTTCTGCTCACAGCGAAAACACCGAACCTTAGCCAAAGGATTAGCAACCGCAACTTCGTTTCCCAGCACTCACCCCCTGTCCTGCCGCGGCAGAAAGCCGTCCTGCCGCCACAGCACCCATGGCAGAACCTTAGCAACACCAGCCCTCACAACAGCCTGCCCCGACACGGCAGCAGCAGCACCACTCCCTGCCCCAGCAGCCATCAAGCCAGCCGGAGCCCCCAGTCCTGCCGCGGCAACCTTCTGCCCTGCCGCGGTAGCCCTCTGTCCTGCCGCGGCAGCCGCCTGCCCTGCCGCTGCAGAAACCTGCCCTGCCGCGGTAGCCACACCAACCACAGCCGCCCTCTGTCCTGCCGCGGCAGAAATCTGCCCTGCCGCGGAAGCCATTCCTGCCGCAGTCCCACCTTGCCCAGAAGCAATCACCGAGGAACCCATCTCCGCCCCCATCATCTCACCACCACCTTGCTGCCCTCCGGCACCCTGCTGAAAACCACGACCCCAACGTCTACCACCCCCACTTCCTTGGTAGGAAAATCGGCCACGTGACTGCCCAAAGCAAAAATTCCGAAGTTAAAACCATTACCATAGCCTCCACCATAACCAGAATTAAAACCTCCGAAGTTATTCCCATAGCCACCACCATTGCCTCCACAGAAACCACCGCCATTGCCCTCATGATATCCTCCCCCGAAACCTCCCTGCGCAGCATTGCCTCCACCGAAACCTCCTTGTGCACGGCCACCCGCAGCAGCAAAACCTGCCGCACCTCCTGCTGCCAGCACTCCCTGACCTGCCGCGGTAAACGACTGCCCTGCCGCAGCAGCAAAACCGGCCGCACCTCCTGCCGCGGGAACCGACTGCCCTGCCGCAGCAGCAAATCCCGCTGCACCTCCTGCCGCCAGCACCCCCTGACCTGCCGCGGCAGCCGTCAGCCCAGCCACAGCGACTAACTGCCCTGCCACGGCAATCGCCGGCAGGCCACCGCCGCCACCGATCTCCTGGCCGCCACCAGCCCCGCCAGACGCCACCAGATCCATCGAACGAACAGAAGAATTCCGCAGCCCTAACCGCCTGCCCGCAGGATAAATACGAACCCCAACATGGGCCCGATATCCCGGCTGGGCCTGACGCCCACGCGGCATGAGCTTCGGAGGCCCAACGATTTGAACTGGCGAGGGCCTCGCAGCTGATCCCAAGCTCGCCGGCAAAATGCAAACTCCGCCGCCCACCGAACCAGCAACCGGAATCCCCGATGTCGCCTGCCGAAGCCCCTTCAAGCGCCTCCTGGACACCACCGACCACCCCACATCGGCGAGGATAACCGGCGGCGAAATCCGCGGCTGCGGCAGAGGACCTCGCCACGGCCGCCGGCCCTCCGGCGCAACCAGTCGACGGCGAGGAAACACACCCCTCCGCAACTGGAAAGCCAAGTCCATGGCCGTCCTCTGCGAGTAACCCGCATCCATGGCGTCAACGGCCAGCGCCTCTGGCGAGCCAGCCCTAGCCGACCTCTTCTCGCCCCCATCCGCCATTGGACACCCGGCGGCCTCCTCCTCATCAGAAAACTCGCCGGAGAGAACCAGAAACGCCCCTGGGACGTCTGGATCGCCCCTCCGGGATCATCGGAGCTAGCCGTTGCCGTTGTCATCCATGCACTGTTGCGTTATGTCCTAGCATTAGGAACACTTAATATATATACTCCAACTTTGAGGATTTTTGCGGCGCGGCGTGTGATTAATCATAACTCTATTGATAATGTAAACAATGTCAGGCCGCATACTTGTACTAGCTACTCCTATCTAATGATTGAAGGCTATGAAGCACACATGGCCTTTATGTGCTATTAAGATATTTGAAAGCTCACACGCAAAAGAAAAAGAGATACTCGTATTTGAAAGCTAGCTAAAATCGTGCTACAGCTGCTAATTTGACTATTCAGAAAGGGTTTTGGTGTCATCTTCAGATCAAGCAAAGTAAATGTCGTTTTTCATACATGCATCCGTGCGTATATGCTTCCGATCCCATGATCAATTAAAATGCATATGGCCCGTTCAAAAATAAATAAATAAAAATATTAGTTTGACCGAAAAGTGATTTGGTGTTGACTTTGATCGAATTGGTTACCAATCTTATTTTATTTGGATCAACATGTCCTTTATTTCTTGCGAGGAAGATCAACATGTCTTTATTAGCCCGCAAGCGAAATTGCATTATCCACCAAGTTCTC
The DNA here is from genome assembly GCF_000005505.3 of Brachypodium distachyon. Classification (NCBI taxonomy): domain Eukaryota; kingdom Viridiplantae; phylum Streptophyta; class Magnoliopsida; order Poales; family Poaceae; genus Brachypodium; species Brachypodium distachyon. The sequence continues at coordinate 26,788,757 of NC_016135.3, forward strand.
TTTGATTCATTGGAAGAGGAAGAGTGTATGGAATTTACATCATCCACCGAGTCTTCCTCTTTGATTCTTTGATTTTGGAGGTTGGCCCTTGTTTGTGCAAGATCGAATCTCCGCGACATCTTATTCCCTTCCTCCATCACTTGATCGAGTCATCTTATCCGCCACCAGCTATTATAACCTCATTTTAATTTAAGCATCCATGATGAACGTGACCAATCGTCACTGTGTATAATATTCACACGAGTGGTCTGAACGCGGCCAACCGACTTCGCATCCACTGCCATATGGTCGATCTGTAGGCGCTGAAACAACCCCTATGTTACTTTATTTTTTAAAAGAGAAATTTATATCTTTCCTCGTTCCATTGTTACAAAGCATTGTTATTCTGCATCAACGCAGGGGTTTCATCTAATTCCTCTAGTTTTGGTGTATATTTTTAAATGTTTACATGCTTTGCGTCCTCTCAATTAATATCCTGGGTCCGCCTCTATTTTCGAGGGACTGAAATTATCGGAACAGGTGTTGCCCATGCCCACGATTGTTCGTTCATCCATTCCACTGCTCCAGAGTGGCACCAAGCCGCCCAGATCCTTGACTTTGCATTTCGGTCCAATCGGTCCGCTGTAGCACGTCGTGTCTCATAACCGAAGACCAGCCCAAGGGCATCGAGCAGGTGAGAGCCGTTACTGCAGAACCGTGTTAAGAAAAATGTATAAATAGATGTTTAAAATTAATTAAAGCTAATGGGAAAAAACATGTTCTTGTTTTATACATTTAAAATAAAATAAAATCTAAGAAATATGCGATAAAGTGATGTAAAAAGTAGAAAATAATACTTCCTCCGATCCATATTAATTGTTGAAATATTACATATATCTAGCCGCTTTTTAGTCATAGATACATCCATAAGCAAATTTGAGACAATTAATATGGATCAGAGGGAGTACGTGATTGAATTGATGATGTAACATGGTTTGATTTGAAAGATTGCTGCAAAATTAATGACTTAAAAAAAAGACATGCGTGACTTCATGAGGTGGCATGGTTTTCATGTCATGCAACGTAATGGGCATGGTGAGGTGCATGTCAAGAGAAATGAATAAAATGTGCTTTCTATTTAGATACACACAAGATGCAACGATTGGCAGAGAAGCAGAAAAAATGTCCGTATAACTAAAACGTCACGTTTTCTTAGTTTCCAGTATGTTTAATCGCACTGCACAAAGATAAACTAAAGAATCTGACCAGGGACAGCGGAGATCAAATAATGGTCCATAACTAACGTCGTGTTCGGGTGATCGCCATCGAATTTCCTTGACATATATATAACACTCACCCGAGAGGTCTGAACGCGGCGAACCGACTCCATATCCTCTGCTCACCAACTCTTAGGGGCTGAAACGAGTTATCCTCTGCCCTTCATTTAATTTTAAGCAAAGTTAGACTAATCAACACCCGTCCTTCTCACAAAAATAAATCAATTAACCCCTGCCCAAAAATGACACGATCATTGGTCAAACACCACGGTCCCAGTACTTGGTTTGGACTGGCCGATCCATCTTTTCGTCGAACCAGCGCGAACTGCATTTGACCCTTTCAATTAGCTGATCCAGAAACCGGAGATGACACAAACGGGTAGAATTTGCCCATCCCTTTCCTACCTACCCCCCATGCATGCACATACATCGCTCGCTCATCCGATCGCTATATATAACACTCCAACAAGAACATTACTCCATGCAACTAGCCACCCAGCCTCACCTTCCAACAGCCATACAACTCACCGTACTGTAACACCATATCGTATTACAAGTTTACAACTCCGAATGAAGATCACGGTGCACTCGTCGAAAGCCGTGAAGCCGGACTACGGCAGCCGTCCAGCCCCGGGCACGGACGAAGTGATCCCGCTCACGGTGCTCGACAAGGCCAACTTCGACTGCTACATCTCCGTCATCTACGCCTTCCACCCGCCATCCCCACCCAACACAACCCTCGAGGCCGGCCTTGCCAAGTGCCTGGCCGAGTACCGCGAGTGGGCGGGCCGGCTCACGCTCGCCCCCGGCGCCCACGGCCGCGGCATCGTCCTCAACGACGCCGGCGCGCGCTTCGTGGAGGCCACAGCCGACGTCGCCCTGGACAGCGTCATGCCGCTCGAGCCCACCCCCGATGTGCTCGCGCTCCACCCATGCGTCGGAGAAGAGGACGAGCCGGAGCCTGAGCTGATGCTGATCCAGGTCACCCGGTTCGCGTGCGGCTCGATCACCGTGGGATTCACCACGCAGCATATAGTGTCCGACGGCCGTGCCACGGGTAACTTCTTTGTGGCGTGGAGCCAGGCCACACGGGGCGTGCCCCTTGACCCCGTCCCCGTCCATGATCGCGCCTCCTTCTTCTCTCCCAGTAGTACACTGGTGCCAAAGGTTCAGCACCAGCACCGCGGCGTCGATTTCAAGCCGGCGAACCTCGACAATGGCGACAATGGAACCGCCGTCCGTGAAGACGACGAGGACGAGGTGGTGGTGAGCAAGGTGCACTTCAGCCGGGACTTCATCTCGAAGCTCAAGTCAGAAGCCTCCGCCTCGGCGGGCCATCATCAGCGGCCGTACAGCACGCTGCAGTGCCTCGTGGCCCACCTCTGGCGCCGGATAACAAAAGCCCGCGGCCTGCTACCCCACGAGCCCACCAGCGTCAGCATCGCGGTGGACGGCCGGGCCCGGATACACACCCCGCGTCAAATCCCAGAGGGCTACACGGGGAACGTGGTGCTCTGGGCCCGGCCCACCTGCACGGCCCAGGACCTCGTGGAATCCCGGCCGTTGGGCCACGCGGTGGAGCTGATAAACAAGGCGGTGAGCCGGATCGACGACGGCTACTTCCGGTCCTTCGTGGACTTCGCCGGCTCCGGCGCCGTGGAGAAAGAGCGGCTCGTGCCGGCGGCCGACGCCAAGGAGATGGTGCTCAGCCCGAATATCGAGGTGGATAGCTGGCTCAGGATGCCGTTCTACGACGTGGATTTTGGTGCTGGGCGGCCATTCTTCTTCATGCCGAGCTATCTCCCCGTGGAAGGGCTGCTGATCCTGCTGCCGTCCTTCTTGGGCGATGGCAGCGTGGATGCTTACGTGCCGCTCTTCGGCCGCCACGTGGACACCTTCAAGAACAGCTGCCATACACTTGAGTAGTACTCTCTCCGTCTCATTATACGAGGCATGCCTTCATCCGAAGATTTCAAATTTAACTAGCAAAATATAAATTATATTTCATAAAAAAAATTTAATTAGATTCGTAATCAAATGAACTTTCTAATGATATATTTTTCACGTCATATAATTTATATTTTGATGGTAAAATTGATGATCTTAGACACGTGCATGGATGGAGGGAGTAGCTAACTCTGGCTGCCGGAAGTGCTTAATTTGCGCTGTCTAATATGTTGTTGATTGATTCAGTTGTCAATGTTGTTTTGGCAGAATAAATGAACGATTTTTTTAATCTTGGAATCGTGAGCATTATTGAGTAAAGGGCATGCGTATACTAGAGTAGTAGTAGTACTTATACTACTAGGCGAGCATTTGAAAAAAAGAGGACTCTGCACGTCGAGACCTGTTTGAAAAACTGAGGACTCTGCTCTCCAAGACGGGGTAACATTTTCCCCACGAGTGAACTAGTTTGTTACAGTACAAAGCATCAGCTTAGGACAACAATACACATTCTCATCATAATCTGTACAAGTTTATTACCGTTGGCTAAGCAATGCATCTCGATCTGATAAAAGACATCAACAAGGCAGCAGCAACTACGAACCGAACCATGTCAATGACATGGCCGGCCACATGGTTCAGATAACGAAGTTAACAATTCTCCAGGACCAACCCAACGAAACAAGATAGTCATAAAATTATTCTCCAAGAACAAATGGATTCTAGTACCAATAATAAGAGACGAATTTTGGTAACTAATACGAACATTTGGCGACTTATCAAACACGGAAACAGAATGTTTTTCACAATACGGCGCAAATTTTCTTGGAACCAAGGAAGACCGCGCTGCTCCAGTTTGCAGGATTTTGCTCCAACAAGTGACATGCCAGTTTTTTATTTTTGACCAAAAGTGACATGCCAGTTACTACTTACGTGATCGGCTCATCATGAAGAGGCGCTCCGCTACCTCTGTCATTGTTGGTCTTTGATCCACTTCAAGGCTAAGGCATTCCATAGCCATCTCTGTGAGACTATTAAGAACCTCCAAATCTTCTGTTACTGCAATATCTTTGTCAAACAACTCAGTTGGTTTCCTCTCTTTCTCATGAACTTCACGGAAACTGTTTACTAAGTTATTAGTGTCCCTATGAATAGCCTTTCTCCGACTAATAAGTTCCAAGATCACAACTCCAAAACTGTAGACATCACTTTTTTCAGTTAGCAGGCCTTCCTTCTGATATATCGGATCCATATAGTTCATATCACCGATGACAAATTCAGTGTGCTTTGTATCTCTCACGATCAACCTTGATAACCCAAAGTCTGCGATCTTTGGTGCAAAGTTATCATCCAAGAGGATATTTGCAGGTTTAACATCACCATGTAGAATTTGGGTATTGGTTTTTGAATGCATATAAGCTAGACCATCTGCTGACTGTGCAGCAATACTTAGACGTAAATCCAAGCTGAGATCCACCTAGTTGTTGCTGTTGTTGTCATGAAGAATATCATGTAGGCTACCCTTGGAGATGAACTCATACACTAGCATCGGGGTATCAACTTCTAGACAACAACCTAAGAGCCTAACAATGTTCTTGTGGCTAACTTGAGATTGGATGATGACTTCATTTGCAAATTGCTCATTCTCTAGCACACCAGCATTTATCGGCTTCTTTATTGCGACCATTTTGTTGTCAAGAAGGCCCTTGTAAACTTCACCAAAAAAACCTTTTCCAATTATATTGCTACCCTTCAAGATTTGCTTGAGCTCCTTCTTTTTGAAAAGTTTTATAAGTTTTGCCTTCTCTAATATGGGCCCGCCGTTCTTTTTGTAGAACTCTTTCATCTTCCTTCTCTCTTTCAAAAGAATAATAAGGAATGTCACAATGGTGAAACCAACAGAACCCACCGCACCTGCTTGGACAAGAAATAAACTTATTTCATATCACAAACTTTACGTCAACTAATTTAGTAGCATAAGATAGTAAATAACTGTTCTGATAGTATGTTTACAATCAAGATTGCCAAGGGACTAAAACTCCCAAATAACTGTGCGGAGGACAACCACATCACATCGAATATAAATCATAATCTTAATAAGTTTATGTATGTGTCAAAAAAATTAGGTCGGATGTGATACAACAGACTAAGCAAATTCCTTTTAAAAAGTGAACAGTGATTATGCCCCCTCCTGTTTTTTTTTATACGTGATATATTTCCATGGTGATGAATTTGATTAGCAATACTGAGGACATCTTTGGAAATGAAGTTCCTCCTTGAAGAAATAAGTCAAGATGAATGATTCGGGTGAGATACTAAATAATGCTTTGAGGTGCAGGCAGACTATTAAATTGCGTGGTGGCAGTTGCACTAGACCAAACTACACAAAAGGAAACAGTGGGTAAGAACTACCGATTTTTAGTTTGTTAACGTTTTTATGGATCTGTTTCCCCCAATTGGCATAACTAATGACACACAGTTAACCACCTATTAAGCCATTCTCCTCTGTTTACACATGTTATCGCACGCATGGTTACTAGTAAGAGCAGATGATAATACACATACCGATTTTTAGCTTGTTAATGTTTTTATGTTTTGTTTCCCTTAATAAATCTAAATTTGGATGCAAATAGGTAACAAGAAACATGAATTTAACTAACTAATCATTTCATACTCACCCACAATCACCCTAGCAACTAAGGGGAATATCTCTTTGCAGGTATCTGCTTTGCCGTCGCCTCTCATTCCGCGCTTGCATGGGCAGTCGTATCCTCCAGGCCTGTTCTTGCAGACCCCATTACTCGAGCAGTAATACAATTCGGGACTCTTGCACTCATCTATGTCTGAAAAAAAAGAGTAAGTTTGAACACAGGGGTACAAAAGCTTCTTAATTCCTTGAGAAAAGCTGGCATAAAAACCCGAGCTAGCTAGCTAGCTAGAGAGTAGAGTTGACAATTGTGCGTAAACTAAAACGGCATTTGTGCATACCTTGGCATCCATCAGTGATGTAAGGGTTGCCGTCGTAGTTGTCCCAGCACTTGCAGACGTAGCCTTCGCCGCTGGTTGCGTTGGCGCAAGAGCTGTAGGCGCTGACGCAAGCGTAGTCAGCAGGAGGCCGCTGGCCTTCCGCTGGACACGAAGCGTTCCCGATGGCAAACTCGAGCACGAAGGGCACGCCCCGGGGGTGTCTTTTGACTAGCACCTTGTCGCCATTCATGTCCGGGACAGAGAAGATGTACTTCTCCACCACCATGCCATAGGAGCACAGGTTGGTCTCCGACAAATGGTTGGTCTTGCTCCTGAGCGACACTTCCACATATTTGATAGGGATGATTTCCAGGGGGAGAGTTCCCTCACAGCAGCCTCGCCCATTGCAAGACCCGTTTGCTGCCACATATCCATAGTATGGGGGGTATGCAGTGCACGAGGAATCGAACCGTTCCCTGGTCATAGGCCCAACACGGATGCTTGTCGGTATGGTGTATACCAATGCCGATGAGAACATTACGCGTCGCCGACACCGCGAACGGCGTGTTGCTGAATGAAGTATTCTGATGCTTGAACGACAAGTTGCGAAAACTTGTGCTGCAATCGTATGAGACCGCACCGTATGCCCGTGCCTCGCCCGTGTTGACTGATATGCTGACGAGCTCCAGCGGCAAGGCTGTCGAGTTGTCCTCATGCGAAGTGGCGCCGGCGTCCGTGACCGAGGCGGAGCCCTGGCTCACATACTGGTTTGTTCTGTTGTCAGCAAGGAAGGCCCGAGGAGGGCTGGCGGAGTCGTCGCACAAGACCTCGAAGCCCTTCTCGCAGAAGCAGCGATTGGGCCCGATGCCGAACGGGAAGGGGATGCTGATGTTGCCGCACTTGTCCCGGCAACCCGGACGTGCGATCTTCGGCTGCAGCTCCTCGGCGGCAAGGACCAAGTGATTGGTTGCCAAGGCAAGGAGGAGTAGGATTATTGGCAGCAGCTGGAAACGGGATTGCAAGGGCGCAGTGGCCATGGTGGTCAATGGGGTCAATGGAGTATTTGGTTTTCAGCTCTCGGCAGGCTGTAGCTAGCACACCATCCCCTATATAGTACTCCAGACTAGAATGAGTAGTTTGCATTTTGAGCCACAATGTCTGCATGTACCGTACCGTTTAATTATAAACAAGTCCAATGTTCCTCTGGCTGGTGCGGGCGTGTTTGTACCACGTTCCAATGGAGTTAGATACCGCTGGTTTTCAGCTCTAGCTCGTAGTGTCGCCGCTGGTTTTCAGCTCTCGGTAGGCTCTACTAGCTGTAGCACCCCACACCATCATCCCCTGTATAGACTAGAATGAACAGTTTGCAGTTTGACCCACAATGACTACAACCTACCGTTTGTGGGATGGGATCGTGGGAGCATGTGCTGAGGCTGGCGCTGGCGGCTGTGGCGCTACCGCCGCCTGCTGCCCTGTCTCGCGCGGTGGGCGCACATTCCCCAGCAGCGGGTGTGGGCACTGGCTCGCATCGCATAGGCCGGTCGCTGGCTCTGTGCAAGTGTGCAACTGGCCTCGGCTGCTGGCTGGGTCGGCTAGGAAGTTCGGCGTGGCGTCTGGGTCGAATCCTTCGAAGGGGGAAAGCCGCAGACCTCGGCGCTGAGCCTTGGAGCGCCCAACATGCCGTTCCTCCTCAGGGGCAGTGAAGCCGGGAGGAGAGCAAATCGGCAGCACATCACAATGAGGATAGGCTGCGGCACAATAACCACCGAGCGGAGCCTCCTCTGGCGCACCACGGCGGCGGGCTGCCGGAGCGCGGAGGCAGCAGCCAGGGTCCGTGAGGGACGGCGCAGAAGCACACGGCAGAGGGTGGCCGCCGGCCAGCAGCAGTATACTGCACGCCGGGATCTCGTCTTCACAGCTTCCAAAAGGGGTGAAGGGGAGGGGGAAATGGAAATCGAAAGGTTACCTATCAGCAAGCTCGAGTTGGCGGAGTCTGGGGACGCCGCAAGGATCTCCGGGGTAGAATCCGGCGAGGAGGAGGACTCCAGCGGCGACGGGTAAAAGGCGGATGCCGTGGGGGAATCATGGTGGCGCCGCTCGCGGTCTCGTGTCGCCTCTGCTCCAGCAGCGATGCCGTTGATGCCGCCGAGTGTGTGTGTTTTTTTTTTTAGGGGTGCCGCCGAGTGTGTAATGTAGCCGAGCGAGAGACGGCCACAGTACGGCCCATATAGAGAGAGAAGAGGGGAAAAGGTTTCGTGGTTTGGCTGGGCTTTCCCGAAACTAGGACTAGTGGGCCGCAAGACGGGCGGTATTTCTTGAGATTTCAAGAAGAAGCGAACAATGACCAAGTCAAGAATTCTCAAAAAAAAAAATGACCAAGTCAAGATAATGCTCAACGAAATGCTGAACGTATACGTGATGTTGAGTCATGCTAAAAAAATAAGAAGTAGGAGTAAATGTTTTCTGGTAGTCTAGGCACGCATGCTGCACTTCATCTGCATGCATAACATGCCGTAAGTATTCCATCGAGCTTACCTGCATCAAATTTAACCGATTTGATTCCCTACGGTTTTGAAGGTATCTAGTTCAGTTTTATTTGCTGCAGCTGCAATTGCTTCATAGAAGGTCGAAATTCACAAACTACCGGAAAATCTTTTCTGAATTGGCAGCTGCCCATTCTCCCAGCTTGGTCTCCAGCCTAGACCTCCGTTTACGCTTCATCCCCTCCACGAACACGACGTGCAGCCTTTGAAGAACCAGCGCGTTGCGAAGCAGGAGCTTGGCCAGCATCTTCTGCGCCTTGCTCCCCTCGTAACCCTCCATGCCGATCTCCATCACCTGACGCTGCAAGCACGGGACCTCCGAGAAGCTTGGCCTGTCGTCAGGAACTATGAGCCCAGCCGGACCATGAAGTTGCTCCTCCATCAGCAGCGAGAGAGACTCCAGGTTTGGGGTCTGCTCCAAGACAATGCGAACCGCCATGACGGTTTCGCAGCTCTGGATGCACCCTTGGAGCGTGAGCCGCGTCAGGCTGGAGAACAATGGAAACCCTCCCGACGCGTAGAATCTGTTGGCTATGCTTCCACGGTGCAGATGCAGGTGCTTCACGTCGGAGATCTTCTCGAGAAACCTTGCGAAACCGGCGAACCCTGCCTCCCCGGACTTGGGAGGGGCTTTGCAGAGATCAATGGTCCATGAAGGGACTAACAATGAGCCGTGCAGACATAGAAGCGATTCCGCGGGCATCGTGCCCCTGTAGCTGAAGGATCTCAGCTCGGACGCGTCGATGTCGACGGACTTCATGTTGTGGCAGCAGCGGAGCATGAACCGGTGGAGGCGCTTGTCGAGAATGGTGAGCCTTTCCAGCTCGTTGAGGGCTTCCAGCGTCAGGTCGACGAGGCGAGGGCAGCTGGAGATGAGCCGCTGGATGCTTGTCTCGGCATCAAGGAGGTTCGTCAGGCGCAATGTCTCGAGGAACGGCATGTCGATGATCGCCGGTAGTTCTAACTGGCAATGTGTGAGACACAATGTCCGTAGGGAGGTGCACGAGAACAGCCTTCGTGGAAGGACATATGTGCCTTTGTATGTGCGGCTGCGTGCTGCTGCTGTGCAGACCGGGTCGATCAAGAAGCACAAGTCGAGGTGGAGCTCCGGCATGCCGCCGCCGCCACGCCTATGCCGGAGCGCGTAGGCGAGCCACTGGTCGACGGCGTCCTCGTCCCACAGGTGGTAGTCGTCAAAGGCGATGCGTAAGGTGCGCAGCGGCCCCGGGAGGCCGTCGGCCGCGCACCGGACGCGGCAGAGGAGAGCAGTGTTGACGCCGTCGAGGAGATCGTAGCTGCAGCTCTTCCTCTCCTCGGACTCGAAGTAGAACGTGTCCCAGTCCCAGGCCCTCTCGCGCTCTGCCTCCGACAAGGAGATGGTGTGGACGCTGCCGAAGACGTGGCGCCACCGCCGGGCCAGAGCGGCGGCGCGGCCGGCCTCCTTGTTTGGGAGGAAGGAGAGGACGTGGCCCAGCACGTCATCGGTGAGCCCGCTGATGCGATCCCGGCGCTTCTCCCCGGACGAAGACGATCTCTTCTTCTTGCGTGAAGCCATATTATTTGATACGGAGTATTATTGATCCAGTCAGCCGGCTCTTTAGCCTTAGCCCCAGCTAATCACGAGGGATAAAAAGTGATATATCCTGCAGCAGCCCAAAATATCCGGCACGAGCCCACGCAGGCATCTCATCTCATCTGTCTCATCGAAGAAGATGAAGCGCAGACACGGAGACCGGCTGAGCGGTCTCCCGGACAAGGTGCTGGAGCGGATCCTCTCCAGCCTCCCGTCGGCCGAGGCCGTGCGCACCAGCGCGCTCTCCAGGCGGTGGCGCGACGTCTACGCCGCCGTCCCCGTCGTCGATCTCGTCGACACCAAGGTAGGCAGGACGCATCTGTCGTATGATGACCTCAAGGTCTGCTTCGACCAGCAGGTGACAGGGGCGATCCTCTGCAAGAGCCCCGGGACGCCGGTCCGCGCCTTCCGTCTCGACGTGTTCAGCCCGCCGGACGCCCTGCTCGACCAGTGGATCGGCACCGTTGTTTCCTCCGGCGCCGAGGAGATCGACGTCAAGCTCAGGTACTGGCACTACTCCAAGCGCAGGCTCTGCCCCTTCGGCCCGTCCAAGGAGGCCTCGGCCGACTTCCAGACATACGACCTCAATAGGTTCACCAAGACGCATCGGTGTATCTTCGGCTGCCGCACCCTTCGCCGCCTGCGGCTGAAGAACTGGACACTCGAGCTGCCGCTGAGCGTGGCCCTCTCGTCGCTGGAGACGCTCTGCCTCGCGAGGATCATGGACCCGGACAAGCAGCTGCAGCAGCTGCTCTCGAACTGCCCGCAGCTCGCTGACCTGACGCTGCAGGAGTGCCCGAGCGTCGGGAAGATCACGGTGGCCAGCGTCCACCTGCGGAGCTTCACCATGATCTGCTGCCACCATGCCACGCGCATCGGGCTGCGCAGCCCGTGCCTGCAGTCCCTGCGCTACAAAGGCGGCCTTCCTCGCAAGTCGCTCTTCAAGGTCGCAAACTACCCAGCAGTCATGGCGCTGGCGATTGAAATCTGCGAAGACATCTCCACAAAGGAACAAACGGATGTCGCTTCGGTCACTAGGCTCATCACCCGGTGCACAAACCTGACATACCTTCACCTTTCATTGCGCCCATCAATGGCTTACTGCAGCAGCTGGCTCACAGATGCGGTAAGTGGATTACCACTTAGGCGGTTTGGTCTCCGGAGCTTGTTGATCAACGACCAGGACATCGAGTCTGTTGTTGCCTTGCTTTGTGACATCCAGAACCTGGAATTCTTATCATTGTTTCCTCTAGGGGCCCCAAAGAAGTGGCAATCCTCGTATTCCGATAGCGAATCAGACACCAAGTCAGAGAACGGCATCATCGGTGAGGGTGATGACCATGATAGGCAGGTGCCTGATAGTTTGTTGGGGATGCACATCAGGTGCTTGGATAATAAGCTGAGAAGAATCAACATTGGAAAGTACAGAGCACTGCCACTTGAGAAGATTCTTGCAAAGTTTCTGCTTTCGAGGGCCGGAGCTTTGGAGGAATTCTCGGTTACCTTAGCCAATGGACTAACCCGACGTAAGCATGCAAGGGAGCTAAGATCCTGGCGAGCAAATCGCCATACAAGAGTAGCTGTACACAAATGGTCGCAAAAGTTGTGAGTCCCAGAGTAGAAGGAAAATTAGTGTTGTTCTTTTTTAACTTTGGGATATGATACATATCATTTTCTTAAATATTTCTCTGTTGAATTACTCTTTTTTAACTTTGGGATATGATACACAGATGAATATAATGAAAAATGCATCTGACAAGGTTATCAACATTTTCTTCCCAGACAACAGTAATTCTACATGAGTTGCAATGGAACTAACACAGTTATCTAGGCATTATCAAGCTGAGTTGGAACAGCAAAGAACTTATAAGGTTGACAACATATGATCTACGACCCATTAAGTTCCATGCACAAAAACCAGAACAACCTAATGATTAAGCTTGAAAAACGACAGTATTGGGATAGGATACCGGCAGATAGAAGCTAGTCAAGCTATTTAATCGTAAGGCATTCAGTTATGAAAACATGATCTGGTGAATATGGCATACACAGTCAATTGACATAATTGAGTTATTGGCATCAAGATACACCAGAAATGAAATGCTGTAACCAAACTACCTGTGACATGTTACTTAATTGAACAACATAAAGGAAGGTGTTTTTTTCGGCTACTCTAATCCCTACCTCCAATCTCTACACTGCTCTGGTTTTCAGTATTTTGTATATGTGTAGTCTCCTTGTTGGAGTCTCCAACCATCTTTGGCAATAAATAACTCACTGCAACAGTTTTGCAAAAAAAGGAAGGCGTGAACACTATGGTGTTAGTTATCATGGACTAATTTTAGTTCCCGCCCAGTAATTATTTCAGTTTTTTTTCTATTTTTGATATTCTTCAAAGATTTCACGGTACACTGTGTTACTGAGCTGTTATCGAGTGATTGCCATAACTTCAAATTATTTTAAGGTTTTGGATTCAATATTCCTAAAACATACGCGCGCATATTTGGTTTGAAATTTCGTCCAGTAACTGTCCGATATTTTTTTGGTAGCCGCGGATACCTTCCCTCCTTGGTAAAGAATGTCCAGTCAATAACCAAAACCATGGTGAACACTCAGTCCTATATGAAGACTGAAATTGGTTTTAGACATAGAAATGAATGTTCGAAACAGAACAAATAGAGAGCTATCTCAGCAATGACAGATAGAGTACCACAAGTCAAAGCTGCTCAGATATGCAGAACTGAATGGTACCGAAGGTACATCTTGAAGTAAACAGAAACCATCATTCTGCAAACCAAAAGGAACCAGTGTCAGAAGGCATAAGGTAGTTGTAGGACAATGAAGCATTTACACTTCAAATAAAAAATCATGCATCCTTGAAGGCAAATGAAATAGATTAAAATCATTAATACATGACAGTAAGGCCACTGAGGAAGGAAAACTTAGTGCTATGTCAACCGTCAAACTATCCATCCAGTAAGTGGAAGTCTAGAGACATCTAATTTATTTAGCAATACTGACACGTTTAGCATCATACCCAGATCTGTATCGACCAGTTTGAGCTCTTTTGCCCAGCCACATTAACACGGTGTGATCTATTTTGAATGATTTTTTTAAAATAAAGCAGACCTCTGTGAGAACACGATTAAGAGAACCGTCAAACCTTCCAATGGCCCATGTAGCCTTTAGGATTCTCACTTGGAAGAAAAAACAGCATGTCATGGGGACTAAGCATTCATAAGACTATAAGAGTGCTCTAAGATACTTACATTCTCGACATTTCAGGATTGAAAACCTTGCAGGTAGAGATGGCAAAGTACAGACAAAAGTCCCTTGCCTTGAGCAATCAAGCTAGCTCAACAAATATGTCAAATGTATGCCAAACTGCCAACTTACAAAATGATCATCCATGCTAAGATCCAGCTGCCATGCCCCGTTGGTGTTATTGGCAGTTGCCGGTTCAGGGGGGGAACTGATATAAAAACCGGCAACGCTGTATCAATCTCATGGCTTTCTGCAAGCAATTTAATATCGGAAAATATGAGAAAGGGGAGGACGAGGCGTTGAACCATTTCGTCGAACATGTATCAGACCTCATATCCACAACATTTGTTGTCGGCGAGCGCACACGGCTGTGGAGCAACAAAGAACCACCACACGTCGCCAGCCCAGGAACCGACAGAGCAGCGCGTGGTCGCCGGGTCTCCGAAGGGCGGCGCAGGCGCGTTGCCGGCGGTGGCGATAGGAGCGCGGACTGCGGAGGTATGGAGGTTGGGGACGGAGGTCCTCACGGCAGCGCGCGGCGGAGCCGGCTCAGTCAGAGGAGCACGTGGCCTGAGTAGATGGCCGATGGGACGGCGGGAGAGCAAGCGCCAAGCGACAGGTGAGTTAGCTTCGCCATGGCTTTATCTGCAAGTCAGCACAGGGAGCAGCGTTGCAGGAGCGTGCGTTGCAACGGACTTCACAAATTATTTCTGTTCACAACAATTGATAATTATACTCTTAACTGGCTCCTCTTTCATCACTACAGTAGTACTGTAGGATACACCCGATAAAAAAAAGTACCGTAGTATCAAATACATGATGACATTCTTTCTAAACATGTGTTTTAGGAATTCTGCGATGTCAATCAAAAGGGCTTTAATGTAGTTAAATCAAAAGAAACACGCTGTTTAATGGCTATTGTGGTAGGAAAGAAAAGTGTTAACAGAATATCAAGTAAGATGGCCTGAAAACTTGGGAACCCAACTCTTAGATTACCAAAAATAGTAAGTTGCCTGTGCGTTGATACGGAACACAAAACCTACTCGTCACAGATAGAGAACACTGTAACTAAACTTAGATATGCACATACATCAAATCATCTAAATTAAAATGTCAAACTCCATCTGCAGTGTTCTAATGAAACAAAAGTACCAGGAAGCAGGAACATTACCACAGATGGTTTCCAGATATTCAGAGAACAAATGATGAACTACAGACGCATCATCTCTAAATAGCAACAAAGTGAACATTATCAGGAAGCAAGAACATTACATCAGATGGTTTCCAAATATCGTGGAGGCAAAGGAGCAAACTAAGAAAGTACATACACCTTGACCTTTTGCTTCTGAAAGTACCGAGACAAAGCTTCTTGCTTTCGATTTTGAACTGAGTGAGGTGAAAAGAGATCTTGCCAGTACAGATACTCCAGAATGCTTGCTTCTGAGTTTGCCTAGATTTTAGGAGAGAGAGAGAGACTGAATTCGGCAAAGCTGGCATCTATATCGGATGCAGCCACCTGGCATTTGTCTCCAACCCTTAAATTCCAAGGTAAAAAAGGAATTGAAGTACAAGCCTGTTTCTTTTCCGATACGGTAAATTGGAGATTCAAAACCGAGTGATATGTTTTCTTTTAAACACTACATACTATTGAATGGTATTCACATAGATTTGGACAAAAATATCACAAATGTGCATGTCTGATATGATATTTTCCCCTAATTTATACACACAACAGGTACGTGACAAGTTCATCATCACACTAATTGTTTGCACAGAATGTAAGAATAGGGAAATTCTTTTGTGCAACAGTAAGACGTGAACAGAAATTACTTGATAAAACAACACAATCTGTCAGAACAAAACAGTTAGAAACTGAGAACACAATCAGGATATTTGAAGAAGAAGTTGAGCTTACCTCTTCTTGATTCTGAAC
The DNA here is from genome assembly GCF_000005505.3 of Brachypodium distachyon. Taxonomy (NCBI): domain Eukaryota; kingdom Viridiplantae; phylum Streptophyta; class Magnoliopsida; order Poales; family Poaceae; genus Brachypodium; species Brachypodium distachyon. Next base: position 26,804,237 of record NC_016135.3, read on the forward strand.
AAAAAAAAATACATACCTCCAGCAGGATCCAGAGAAGTATGGCTGGAATTAGGATGGCTTAAACGTACAAGTAGGCATACTTACATTCAGTGCTTCCAAATAAGTAAACTTTCTTCCATAAAGCTTCCTCTCTTCTTCTAAAGCTTTCCATGTACTATGATGCAAGAAAACTTAATATTAAAAAGAGGACTATGAAGCATATATGCCCAATTTTGAACTCCTTGATCTTATCAATATTTTTCCCATTGCAATTGACATAGCTAGAAACAGATATATATTAAAACTCCTTCGTAGTGAAGCACTTAATGAAGTCAGTTAAAAAAGCCAAATCATTACACACCTACTAAAAATTGCCACCGCAGTAAACAAATGAAATATAGAGAGTTGCAGTAAAAAAAACTGCTGACTATTGACCAAACAAAATATATGTCTCAATAGCACGTGATCCAGGAGATAAGCATTTTGTAGTGAAATTAATTAATCCTATACTCCAACCAAATCATGAATCAGCAAGATAGAGTAGTAGACTTCCAAAGACTTTAACCACCTGCTCCTTCTTCTTTGAGAAGCACGTTGACATCAAAACCTAACAGCTTGCTCCTTCTTTGAGAAGCACCTTGATATCAAAGCCTGCAACTAGAGAAAGAACTAATTGAGAAGATAAAGTACTAATCAGTGTTGTACTGCAAAAGCCGACACATCAATCATTCTCTCCTCGAAACAATGATGCTCTGGTTCTTTTGCACTGAACTTAGGTGAACAAAAAGATGAGTGAAATCCTAACAGAAAGCATAAGGCACAAACCTAATAAAGTTGTACACAATCACTCTACAGTTCTACTAAAATTGTGAAAGCACATATTTGAGAACTCGAGCCCCCGATCAGAGAAGGCAAGGCGCAACACTTACCCAGTGTCGGGCTGCTGACGTGGGGCATGGATGAGGAGGAACGCCGCCACGACCAGCGTCAGCAGGAGATCGCGGCGATGCCCCCGCGGCCGGGAAGGGGGGGAGAAGCTCGTTGGCTCGATCCAAATCGGCGCGAGGGGGAGAGGGCGAGGCGGGTCGTGCCCCGGCGGCGGGCGGTGACGGTGAGGAAGGAGAGGCGCGCGGGTGGAACGAATGGCGGTGGAGGTTTGGAAGTCAGGTTTGGAAGGTGGAGGTAATTCGGGATCAAGAGATTATGGCGGCATGTAATTGACGTTTTAATTTAAGGAGCCCACGAAGGGAATCGGTAGGAGGGAAGCCCGCGATCATTTTTTACTGGGTAAGCCCACGAAGGCTATCGCTTGTGCAGGACTCGTTCGTGCGAGGGAGGGGGATGACGGACCAACGTACGTACGTACCAAACTGCAAATTAAATAGTAGTAAAGAAACACTTTTAGTACAGTACATTTTTGCACTCCCGTGTCCCTGGCCTGAGCAATGGCCAATGGGGGGCAACGCTCTCGCACTCCCGCCGTCCCGTCGGCCATCTACTCAGGCCGTGGCGACGCCCTTGCTCCTCTCCTCCACAGTGAGCATCTCCCTCCCTCCGTGATGAGGACATCCCTAGTTCTTTATCATCAACTCCAATTGATGATGTTGCTGCACAAGACAAGCCCAATGAAGTTAGACTTGGGCCAATAACAAGAGCACGTGCGAAGCTACTTGAACAATAGGTGAACTCACTCTTAATTGAATCTGATGTTTTAACTGATGAGAGCTTTACACTATTTAAGTCTATGCATTTATGTATGATCAGATTTGAAGATGTTTCAAGCCTTGCACGTGGAGGAGGAGAGTTGCAGCAAGATCCAGTCCCGTTGATTTCCAATATCAAGAAGAGCGCGAGGAAGGAGAGGGAGGCCGGCGCACCACATGAAGAGAAGGAAATCAACCAGCAATAGAAGTTGTCGTGGCTGATGCTAGAATAAGTCCTACGACACGTCAAACATGTCTAAGGCATCAGCGCACGTCGAGGAGCATGTGACACACATAGGGTTGCCTACGACATGGTTTCTTTGCCTAAGTGTGAGTTGGGCCTGCGTGCTCATAATTTGGGCTGAACCCAATGTTTTGGGTCAGTTTGTATCAAGTTTGGGTTGAACCAAGTTCGAGTCCGAGTCCAATTAGGTTACTAGACGTCCACCCTCCTATATAAGTTGAGGGGCGCCCACGATTAGGGTTAGACCACGTTTAGATTATTCAGAACCTTTCGTTGAACTACTACAAGCATTCATCTGAAATTATTCCTCTTTGATTCGATCAGGAATTTATCTTCACCACTTTGTTGCGATCTGGTGTTTTGCTACTGAAGATTTGAGTGTTATCTATTGTTCCATTGGGAATTGGTAGATTGCAGAACCGCTTCATGGTCGGCGGCTATGTGCGCAAGCGTGCGCTGTTGCGAATATCAAATAGGGTTGAAAATTGTTGCATTGGCAGCAAGGGATCAGCGATTGGCAGCAAGGGATCAGCGAGAGATTCGTCAGCGTCTGGCGAGTTATCATCCATCCACGACGAGGTCAACCAGAAGATCGGGCCACCTCTTGTCACTCCGGACTCCGCGCTCCCACCCACCCCCTGCCGCCTTCCTTCCGCGGCAACGCGCCCACGCCATGCGTCCACCGCCCGCCGCCCGCGACATGCCTCCGCTCGTCGAAGACCCTGCAAGGCGCTGCTCTACCGGTTTCCGGGCCGGCCACGCGCAGCTCCACCGGTTCCTGTGCCGGCGACGCTAGGTTCTCTTCTCTCTGCGGCGCCGGCTGTGTTTGGGGGCTCGTCAACAACAACAAAAACAAGTTTCTGAAGGCGAGGTCTGGTTGTGTTCGACGAAATGGTTCAATGCCAGTTTCCCCCCTTTCTCCTATTTTCCGATATTGCATTGCTTCCCTTGGCAAGTTGGCGCGTATTCACGCCATTATTATGATCACCTAGTCGCCTAGTTCCCTTGGCATGTTGGTTCGTTGTGTCAGCCTTGTTTTCTAAGTGATAATGCTACAGACTGCAGGCCGCGTTGGAGGGTTTGTTGCTTCTCTTACAAGTGTTCTCACGTAACTCTGCATTACGAGTAGAAAATATAAAAAATAGTCCGCATTGTGGTCAGGTTGGCGGGACAAGTAATGCAAACTGGTCAGTTCAGTTCTTCACCTGATGCTAAAGAAAGAATTAGTAAATGTCTTTACGCTGTATTTTTGACCACTTGCTTGACTGATAGTTCCTATATCATTAAACTGCCAGTATTTTTTAAGATTATTCATCTTGAGATTGCTCTGGTTTTTATGTGTGGAACTTGGTGAGCTTTAGATACACTGCTATCCTGAATAAAAAAAAGTGGTTTGCTGTTCCAACCCAGTTTAATAATCCATAGATAGTTTTTTCAATTCCATTGCAACTCATGTATAATTATTATTGTCTAGGAAATAAAATGTCAATGACCTTGTCAGATGCCTTTTCAATTATATCATCAATAATGTGTTATTCGCTTTGTTTTATCATAGAGTGTATGCCTTCTGCAACTTAGGAGCATGCCTATGCTTATCACGTCTTATGCGTCCAGCTACAGCGCCAGCTAATTGGGTTCCCATGGCACTTGAAACAAAGTAAATTTCACAGAGAAAAATTCAGGCAAATGATATCTATTATATCCTGGCGTTACTGAAAGAAATAACACTTTTTTTTCCTGCTAGGTAAATGCAGTCACAACTTTACTTTCAATGTACAGCTACTATGGTATGGTGATTTGATCGCCAGGATCTTAGCTCCCTTGCATGCCTACATGGGCATAGTCCAGCCGTCAAGGCAACCGAGAACTCCTCCAAAGCTGCAGCCCTCGAAAGCAGAAATTTTGCAAGTATCTTCTCGAGTTGAAGTCCCCTGTAGTTTGCACTGCTAATTTTTCTCAGCTTATGATCCAAGCACCTGATGTTCCGCTCCCCCAAATTAGTCACCAGGCTACTATAGTCGACATCTGTGTCGGCGACTGGTTCAGCATGGGAGAAATACGGGTAAGACCTCACCTCGGGAGGCCCCAGAGCAAACAGCGACAACACTTCCAGGTTCTCGGTGAGAGAAAGCAAGTCGGCGACCGACCGGACGTCATCGTCCTTAAGCAAGTAGCCCTGGAAACCCAGGCCCAGCAGCCTAAGTGGTAGGCCCCTTATCACATCTCTGAACAAGCTGCTGTGGGAAGCCATTGATGGGCGCAAGGAAAGGTAAAGGTGCATCAGGTTTGTGCACTGGGCGATGAGCGTACTGACCGGAGCAACATCCGTTTGTTGTTTCCCGGAGAGGTCTTCACATATTTCAATCCTCAGCACGACGACTCCTGCGAAGTTTGCAACCTTGAAGAGCGGCTTGCGAGGAAGGCCGCCTTTGTAGTGCAGCGACCGCAGGCACGGGCTGGACAGCCTGATGCGCGTGGCATGGTGGCAGCAGATCATGGCAAAGCTTCGCAGGTGGACGCTGGTAACGGCGATTTTCCTGATGCTCGGGCACTCCTGCAGCGTGAGGTCAGCAAGCCTGGGGCAGCTCAGAAGCAGCTGCATGCCTGGGTCCATGATCCTCGCGAGGTATAGCGCCTCCAACGACGACATGGCCATGCACAGTGGCAGATCGAGCGTCCCGTTTGTCAGGCGCAGGCAGCGGAGCGTGGTGCAACCGAAGAGCTGGCGCTGCGCCTTGGTGTACCTCTTCCTGTCGTACTCGTCGAAGTCTGCCGAGGCATTCTCGGACGAGTCAAAGGGGCAGAGTCTGCGTCTGGAGGAGTACAAGTATCTCAGCGCGACGTCGATCTCCTCTGCGCCGGAGGACAAGGCGGTGACCATCCACTGGTCGAGCAGGCCTCTTAATTGGCGGCCAGCACGCGTTGAGACGGAAGGCGCGGATCGGCGTCCCCGGGCTCTTGCAGAGGATGGCGCCCGTCACCCGCTGGTCGAAGCAGACAGGGATTTCGCTGGTCGTCCTATCCCGACCGCTGCAATCTTGGCCGCCGATGTCGACGACGGGGACGGCAGCGTAGACGTCGCGCCATCGGCGTGATAGGGCGCTGGTGCGCACCGCCTCGTCGGAGCCGAGCTGGGACAGGATGAGCTCGAGCGTCTCGTCGGGGAGAGCGTTCAGCCGGTCTGCTGCATCTCCATCTTCGTTGATCGATGAGATGCCCTTCTGAGTTCTGACCCTTTTGCCCGTTTTTCTCAGCTACCCACGGCTGAAGAGGAATTCGAGTCGGTTCGCCAGTATGGAAATATGCACTGCACCGCCTCACCAGTCACCACCGCCTCCTGTAAAATGGAAATATAACCGTATTTTCAGATCAGGAAGTCCTTCAATCCCCAGATTAGCCAGGGTACTTGATTCATTCAGTACATACTACTAGCTTCGTTTGTTCGCCGGTCGCCGGACGCCGGAATATCTATACTAGCGTTTCTTTGACACAAATTCGAGTACATATGTCTTTGATTAGCTTGGTTCAGGAGCCAGCAAGCGATATGGATTCGTCGCCGGAGAAGGAATCGACGAGCCGCGGATCAGATCGCATCAGCGGCCTCACCGACGACGTGCTGGGCCAAATCCTCTCCTTCCTCCGCAACAAGAAGGCTGCTGGCACCGCCGCGCTGGCCCGCCGGTGGCGCTACATCTTCGGCAGTGTCCACGACGTCTGGTTCGGAGAGGGACCGGGCGACAGGGCCAACGACTGGTACACCTACTACGTCCAGGCCCATGAGAGGAAGAGCTGCAGCGACAAGCTCCTCGACGATATCAACGCTGCGCTGCTCTGCCGCCGCCGGTGCTCTGGCCGCCTCTGCGCAGCCTAAGCTTCACCTTCGACAACTACCACTGGTTCGACAAGGTCCCCGTCGACCAGTGGCTAGCCCATGCCTTGTCGCGGCGTAGGCTTCATGGCAGCAACCTCCCGGAGCTCCACCTCTACCTGTGCTTCCGCATCGGCCTGTACTGCAACCCCCGCCTCATCGACAGCAAAAAGGCAGCAGACAGCGGCTCCGATGACGACGATATGGAGTGGGAGAAAGCTAGGTGGGACAATGTCCTCCCACAAAGGCTCTTCTCCTGCACCGCCCTACGGACGCTGTGCGTCACCCACTGCCGGCTCAAGCTACCGGCAATCGTCGACATGCCGTTCCTCGAGACGCCGGCCATCCCGGATTCCGGCAGAAGTATCCAGCGGCTAATCTCCAGCTGCCCCCGCCTTGCCTACCTGACACTGGAATCCCTCGGCAAGCTGAGAAGGATCACCGTTCGCGACAAACGCCTCCGCCGGTTCGCCCTCCACTGCTGCCAAAACATCAAGTCCATCGACATCGACGCGTCGGAGCTGAGCTACAGGGGCACGGTGCCCTTGGAGTCCCTCCTACCTCAGCATGGCGCACAGTCGTTAATCCCTTCATGGACAATCGATCTTTGCGTCTTCCCCTCCGAGGCGGCGGGGTTCGCCAGGTTCGCAAGGTTTCTCGGGAAGATCTCGCATGCGAAGCACCTGCATCTGCATCCTTGTTGCTTAGACAGCAGGTTCTTTGTGGCAGGGGCGTTCCCGCTGTTCTCCAGCCTGACATACCTCACGCTTTGCATCCCAAGCTCTGGAACGACTGTCGGCACGGTGCGCGTGATCTTGGAGCAGACCCCAAACCTGGAGGTTCTTTCGCTGCTGATGCTGGGCGGCGATGTGGTTCCTGAGGAGACCATAGTTGACCCGGACAAGTGGAGCTTCTCGATCCCGTGCTTGCGCCGTCGGCTGAGGGAGATCAGCATGGAATATTACAAGGGCAGCAAGCCGCAGAAGATGCTGGCCGGGCTCTTGCTTCGTCACGCGCTGGTTCTTGAAAGGCTGCACGTCGTGTTCTTCGAGTGTTTGGATTTTAAATGGAGATCTAGACTAGAGATCCAGATGGGAGGATGGGCACTGGCCGAATCAGAAAAGACTTTCATCTAATTAGTTTCTTTTCTTAAATCTTTGATGGTGGTGCTGCAAAGAAACTTCTCCTTTACATGACGATGGCTATGAAATTTTTACATCATATTGTAATGTAAACTGGAGTAGATTTCGACACAGAGAAAACACTTTTACCAGCTCCGATCGATAACCATCGGGCCTGATAAAAAAGCTGAATAATCCTACCACCTGTCCGACCTTTGCAACTTCACTGTTTTAAATAGCTTGTTCATCCTTTAAAAAAAATAGCTTGTTCAAATTTGTACTGCAGTGGATAGTTGACTTTGTGTGCAACAAAAACTTCAAATCCAATTTCTGCGGCACAGGTTTGATTAAATGGGGCAGGGTGTTAGAATGACACAAGTTTTTTTCTCGTCATTTTACCCTTCTGAGTTCCGATGCTACTGCCGACTTATCCCAGCAGTACGTGAATCCTTTTCAGCTAGATTTCTTGGAGGCAATGCTGTTCTTGCAACACCGAATGTGGCATTCTAATTTCGCTATAGTATAGCATGAATAACTGGAAACCATGAACAAGGAAGTGCCTTGTTGTACGCTTTTCTCGGAAGTAACTAAATTTACATGGAAAAATTTCCGGGGAAAAAGGAGAAGATCATCAAACTAATCTAGATTCCAGGCAAAGATCATTCTGAACTGGCCGCTGCCCAGGGCTATATTTAGGAATTCGAGGCCCTGGAACGAAATTCAGAATGGGGCCTTTTTTATTTTGAAGCGTTGTTTCCAATATTTGTTTCGTCTTATGCTTCTCATAACGAGAATCATACCTCTTATTTTTCAAAGACGGCATTTGAAGAAATAGACAAAAATGCCTTCCTAATTTCCTGTTTTCGTGCCTTCCTGGATTGGTTGCTTGCTGTGATGTGGATTGAGAATTTCTCGATTAGCCGATTACAGTGGATGAAGGTAAGGCGATTGGGCAGAACAACGAGATGAAGGCGGATGGAATCACGGAGAAATATGTTAATACCACCAATCGAAGACCTGCCCCTGTGTTCACAACCAATTTTGGCTTACAAATAAAACTCCACTAGCAGTTCCGGATGATCAGCCAGAAGTTCCGCATATTCCTGGAAGAGTAACAGAGAGCAACCAGAGGTTCGGACAGAAGTTCCGGTGCTGGGAACCGAAGTTAAAAACAGAGAAAAATAGGCATTAAGATCTACTCGGATGGAAACCTCTTAAACATAAAATTTCTTCGTTTTTGTGAGACGAACAACTTTGTTTTTGGAGTCGCCGCGATCCGAGGTCGTTTACTACTTCAAAACTGGAACGGAAGGTGCAGCCAGATTTTGGAAAGTTCGGGTCCAACCGTCCGAATTAGACTCAAATTAGGGTTTTGGACATGGATCCAAGTCCCTTCTTGCACGGGAAGTCCAGCCGCCCTTTATATACATGAGGGGTGCCGGCCGATTGAAACAACACCAATCGAACAAACACATGTACAACTTTATCTTTTTCATCTCTCTCCCATGTATCTTTCTTCTCATTCTTCGTCGTTCTTCGAGTTGGAGGGCAGCGAATCAACGAGGCCCTAGGGGCGGTTAGGCCGACCTAGGGCAGCCCATAGCCGCCGCACCGCCCTGACGGGATCCCTCCCGGGCGAGTGGGGTTTCGGGTCAGCAAAAGCGTCCGCCGGACTGTCTTGTGTATCGCGCTTCTGGCGAGCCTCCCTCGGCACGTGTTGCCGCGCATCGTGCTCGGCGCCAAGGGTACACGGTGACGTGTTCGTGTGCGAACACACTTTTTGGCGACTCCGCTGGGGACGAAGCTTTGAACGATCTCCAGCCCTTTCTTGCTACGAGGAGAGCGTCATCAAGAGGTTGCAATCTACAACGGTAACATGAACTTTCAATCTCCATATGTAGATGCAAATTACTCTTATGTTGGTGTTGCTAGATCCTTCGATATGAGTATTGTATCGGCTAGCCATAGTTTTAACTATTTGCAAGAGCCGATGCAAAATAATCTCCGTGCTTCAACTTATCCTAGCAAATTGCAACATGTAAATTTGAATTCTCATGCATCGGCAACCCCAGAAATTCATATGCCGATGAATACCATGATGAGTTCAATTAATCAATATGAAACACCGAATGTTAGAAATTTTTATAACATGCAAGGGAGTGCTTCATCATTTTATTCATCGGCAAGTGACTCACAACATGTGGGTGCACCTCCAGTTATGCCGATGGATGTGGGAATCGGTCATGCTACTACTAGCTATTTGGCCGGTTACTCTCAACCTTCATATGATACACCTAATGTTACAGATTTCTCGGCACCCTATGCAACTAGCGATATTCATTATTCGGCTCCACACCATCACAATGGTTATAGCCGAATAAGTGGAACTTCAATAGGAGCTAATGTGCCTTCATCTAGTATTGTAGCGTATGGTACGTCCCCTTCACAATTACAAAGTTTCGGCAACAGATCATTGCCGAAGGATACAAAAAGCATTGTGAGGCAATCTTATGCAGGGCTGGATGAATTGAAGGAAAGACTTTTATCAAGTTTCCATGAGTTTGAAGCTCTTCATCGGCAACTAATAGAAAGGCCACATGATCCTGCTACAATACAAGCTTATGAGGCTTACAAGAAAAGGAGTGAGGAGCGTAACACGTTCAAAGTCAGGGTTTTCCCTCCACAATTTTAAAGTTTCGGCAACACTTCATTGCCGAAAGAAGCTAAAAGCATCGGGGGGCAATCACGTCCAGAAGAGGCAAACATCCTTATGAAGAGCATGGTGAATGTAGTGAAACAACCATGTTTGATTTTTCTGGATGTAAGGGAGCGTACGTGCTGCCCTATGAGTTCTGTGCCAAAGAAATTGATGATCATCAAAAAGAACAAAATATAGCCGAAAAATGTTCGGTTAACATAGATTATCAAATTGAAGAGGCACGAGATCCGGTAAAGGAAGAAGGCAAGGCGTTGGAGAATCATCCGAAAGCGGAGCGAGCTATTGTTCATGCCATGCTACCATCATGCTCTCCCAACGTCTTCAAAAAGGTATATCTAACGAATAATTTACTTGTTTTCCGATTTGGTCATAACTTAATTGTTAATGCATCTATTAGCAAAAATTTCATAGGCTTTAAAAGACCAATCGAGAGAAGTACTTTATTTGCTAGAAATATAATTGTTACAGAACATATCGGTCAACATATTGTTCCTTTTAGAGAGACCGATAGTAACAAATTATCACATCCAAAGTTTTTCCTATTGCTTTATTTAAATTTTATATCTACATGGGTAGCTTTGCTTGTTGAAACTTGGCTTACATTTGGTCTCAAGTGAGACATGTGTGTTATAACTATTTTAGTTTCAGAAACTTAAAGCCAATGTTGAAGTCTTTTTAGAAAACCGATGCTATTGTAATTGTTTATTCAAAGCCATCGAAAAAAAGTGCAGAAAGCAACACATGGCCGGATGGGATGATGTCAAATCTGAACCATTCGGTTGCATAGTTCGAAAGCCGTTATCACAAAAATATCAGCTAGAGAATAAAAAGTGTACCTTCAATTTGAACATGTGTGATCATATCTTTCGTGTATTGCAGAACAATAATTATATTAGAATTCTTGATCACCATGTCGAGCCATCAGTACAAGGATAGATGTATTGCAAGTTGCATGATTCGTTCGAGCATATTACTAAGAATTGCAGCATGTTTCATAAAATAGTACAATCGGCCATTGAGAAAGGACGATTGAAGTTTGTTGAAACACAAATAGTTGACCAATCAATTCAGATTGGTCTTGATGGCCCAAAGCTATTGCATCGGCTACTTCAAGCCGATTCACCTAAAGTTTTGCAGGTACACACTGAGGATGGGTTCCATACTACAAGTGAAGGAATTGTTCAAGAGCATGTTAAAGGCATTCTTCAAGGCGAACATTCCATTGAAGCAACACCGAAGACATCAAGCACTTGGGGGCAACAAGAAAATTCATAGATCGATGCATGCAAAACCAAGAAGGACAAAGGCCGCAATAAGCACAAGGGGAAGATATCCAAAGTCACTTTCACACAGTTGTTGGAAAAATATAAGAAGGAGAGTGAAGAGAAAAGTGCTAATCGGCCAAGTAGTGTAAAAGCATCAAGATCACCCCAAAGGCAAAAGTCTAAAGACAGGAATTGGCGAAGGGAGAAATTCAATCTATCAAATTCATATCCTCCTTTTGGACCACCAATTCCAATGTCATGGATACCTCCCAATGTTGATTTTTGTTCATATCCATCATGGGACAAGTATGATTCAAGGGCACATTATCCATCTTATTCCAGATCATCTCACCCAAGTTATGCAACTCCAAGAAGACCGTTTCAATCGAAACGAATCGGTTCGGAGCTCAAAGGAGAAGAAAGAGGTGACCAAGCAAATTTATCGCATCAAAAAGGATGGTCATGAGTGTGTTGTTTCAGATTTGATCTCAAATAATAAAGAGCCGGTCACGTGGACCTTGGCTACTAAAGGCGAGGAGATGAAAGATCAAACTGCCAAATCTGAAATAACAAAGAAGGCGCCCAAGATCAAGAAAGAGTTGCCGCTATGCCAAGCAAAATCACAGCCGGGATGCCCACTCGGTTTATCAATGGCAAGAAAGAAAATTGCAAAGGCTTAGTGCAGAAGAGCTGAAAAAGAAGAACATGACATGGGTCCCTAAGGATAAACATAAGGACAATAGTGATGTGCAAGCTGTTGTTGCAAGGAGAGCAACAAAAGTGAAGAAAGGAAACAATAAATCTAACAAGCAATTTAGCCGAAGGTTTGTGTCACTTCGTCAAGATCTTCGGTTAGCACACCCTCCATATTCTTCAAACATACCATTGATGCCTTTGCCATGTAGTTCATCCGCAGGTATGATCGGTAACCCTTCATGGATTTATTGGGAATCATGGATGCATCATAATTCTTTATATCACGAAAGGGTATCGCCGAATTTATATTCATTTGATTAGTTGCAAATTTTGTTGCTAATCCAAAAGGCTGAAATATTTGAGGTTCATGACCAGGTTGGTTGATTATTTCGGCTATACAAACTTTGTTGGATGAAATATTCATGTTTCTTTGAGCAAAGATATATGGCCGATATATATTTATTGCCCTTAGCATATATGGCCGATGGAGTGTGACATCGTATTTAGATAAAAGTGGTGCAAGTTATTTTTCGGCACACAAGTTTGCCGAAAAACAGGGGGGCATGTGTTCACAACCAATTTTGGCTTATAAATAAAACTCCACCGGAAGTTCCGGATGATCAGCCGGAAGTTCCGCATATTCCTGGAAGAGTAACAGAGAGCAACCGGAGGTTCGGCCGAAAGTTCCGATGCTGGAAACCGAAGTTAAAAATAGAGAAAAATAGGCATTAAGATCTATTCGGATGGAAACCTCATAAACATAAAAGTTCTTCGTTTTTGTGAGACGAACAACTTTGCTTTTGGAGTCGCCGCGATCCGAGGTCGTTTACTACCTCAAAACTGGAACGAAAGGTGCAGCCAGATTTTGGACCGAACAGTTTTGGAAAGTTCGGGTCCAACCGTCCGAATTAGACTCAAATTAGAGTTTTGGACGTGGATCCAAGTCCGTTTCTCAAACACATCTACAACTTTATCTTTTTCATCTCTCTCCCATGTATCTTTCTTCTCGTTCTTCGTCGTTCTTCGAGTTGGAGGGCAGCGAATCCACAAGACCCTAGGGGCGGTCAGGCCGACCTAGGGCAGACCATAGCAGCCGCACTGCCCTTACGGGATCCCTCCCGAGCGAGTGGGGTTTCGGGTCAGCAAAAACGCCCGCCGGACTGTCTTGCATATTGCGCTTCCGGCGAGCCTCCCTCGGCGCGTGTTGCCGCGCATCACGTTCGGCGCCGAGGGTACATAGTGACGTATTCGTGTGCGAACACCCTGCCCCTACAGCCCTTCCACGGAGTTGTAATCGATGGAGTCTGAAGAATTGGAGATCGTCATGTATATGAATCAATCGGAAATTGACGGAATCAAGAGGCCCGTTGCGGCTGAAAGTGAATCAATCTGATGTCATTTGACTTCTTCTTTCCTTATTATGTTTGGGATTTTTTCTTTTTCTGCTATTAATTAAGAATAGCTAGATTTGGGGGCCCTTAATTTTTGGAGGCCCTGAACATACGCACAGTGCCGCTGCCCATCTTCCTATCTCCTCTTCGCACCTCTCTCTAGAGTCTAGACCTCGTCCTCTACGTGAACACAAGTACACAACGTGCAGCCTCTCAAAGAACCAGCGCGTTCCCAAGCAGGAGCCTAGCTAGCCTCGGCAGCATCCTCTGCGGCTCGCTGCCGCCGCAGATGCGCATGCACGGGATCGATTGGTTCAACGCTGGGTCTTGTAGATTTTATTTTATTTTGTCACTATATAACTTGTCTTTGGACCCTCGATCGGTGGCAGCAGTGCAGCGGCGCCCCTTCTCATCATCCTATCATTGATGGCACTAGAGAAAGGAAAAAAAAAGGAAGAAAAACATCAGGGAGAAATAAATTTCAATAAATGTGAATGAACTTTCAACAAACCGGAACAAACTTTCGGAATTTTAAGGATGTACACGTAGTATAAGGACTTGGTGGGTATAATCGTATTGGTCTATACGCGGTACCGGAACAAAAAAGAAGTAAATGAGTATATACGTACAGTACTCGTATTGGTCTATACGCGGTACCGTGGTGGGTATAATCCGAGTGGGTAACAAAAATCGAAACGGCCGTTCACGCATGTTTGAGCAAGCACCGGCTCGAACTCAGCGACTCAATCAAATCAAATCAACCCATAAAAGGCGGCGGCACGCAGAGATCGAACCTCATCTCGCCGACAAAGAGAAAAGATGAACAGGCGCAGGCAGCAGGAGAAGGAGGACCGGCTGAGCCGGCTCCCCGACAAGACGCTGGAGCGCATCCTCTCCAGCCTCCGCACCGTCGAGGCCGTGCGCACCAGCGCGCTCTCCCGCCGGTGGCGCGCCGCCCACGCCGCCGTCCCCGTCGTCGACCTCGTCGACCCCAAACAAGGCCACATGGACTGTTGTTCGAACAACAACATCAAAGCCTGCTTCGACCTCCAGGTGACCGCGGCCATCCTCGGCAAGAGCCCCGGGACGCCGGTCCGCGCCTTGCGGCTCGACGCGTGCCGCCCGCCGGGCGGCCTGCTCGACCAGTGGGTCGCCACCGCGGCCGCCTCCGGCGCCGAGGAGATCGACGTCAAGCTCAGGTACTGGCACGACGAGCAACGCAGCCTCTGCCCCTTTGGCTCCTCGTCCAAGGGAGCCTCGGCAGACTTCGGCAAGGACTTGAGGGGCATGTACACGAAGACGCAGCGCCAGATCTTCCGGTGCGCACGCTCCGCCGCCTGCGGCTGACGAACTGGACGCTCGATCTGCCGGCCACCGGCGCGGTCATGTCGTCGCTGGAGACGCTGTGCCTCGCGAGGATCATGGACCCAGGCGGGCTGCTGCAGGAGCTGCTTTTGAACTGCTGCCCGCGCCTGGCTGACCTGACCCTGCAGGAGTGCCCCGGAGTCAGGGAGATCACGGTGGCCAGCCCCCGGTTGAGGAGCTTCGCCATGATCTGCTGCCACCACGCCACGCGCGTCGACCTGTGCAGCCCGTGCCTGCAGGGGCTGCACTACAAGGGCGCCCTTCCCGGCGAGTCGCTCTTCGAGGTCGCCAACCACGGGAGCATCCTGGCGCTGACGATTGAAATCTGTGAAGACATCTCCAAGAAAGAACGAGCAGAAGTCATTCCGGTCACCACGCTCATCAGCAAGTGCACCAAGCTGACACACCTTCACCTTTCCTTGCGCCCAACAATGGCCTGCCACAGCAGCTTGTTTGCCGACGCGCTGCGCGGGCTGCCGTGTCTCAGGCAGCTGAGCCTCAAGGGTTGCTTGTACGACTATCATACTGTCCGGTCTGTCGCCGTCTTGCTTCGTGAGACCTGCAACCTGGAAGCATTGTCGCTGTTTCCTTCTTATCCAAAGGAGAGGCGGAGGAGCAGCCCATCTTGCTCCAGTTGGATCAGATCACGAGCCTGAGGACGACAGCCACGACGGTGCCACATGTAGTAGCCAGGTGACCGATCCTTTGTGGTATAACATGCGGCGCATGCAAATCAGGTGCTTTGATCATAAGCTGAGGAGGATCAACATTGAAAACTACAGAGGACAGCAACTCGAAAGGTTGCTTGCAGAGTTTCTGCTTTCGAAGGCTGCAGCTTTGGACAAATTCTCTGTTACCGTAACGGCTCAACATTCCCGGCATAGGATTGCTTGCGAGCTAAAATCCTGGAGATCGAATCGCCATACCAGGGTAGCTGTAGATAGATGGCAAGAAAAGTTGTGATTGCGGGTTACAAAAAAAATCCAATTTCTGCAACGCCAGGATATAATAGATAAAATTTGCTTGAATATTTCTCTGTTGGCTCGGACACATAAGATCTGATAAGCACAAGACAGACAATCTATGACAAGAGAAAGTGAATAACACAACACAGATGATATAAATGAATATGTACCTGACAAGGTTATCGGCATTTTATTTCCCAGAAAACAGTACTTCGAGAGATATATCAGGCTCTCAGGAATGCTAAATAAGTACCACGAGCTTCCACCTATTTTGTTGAAGATGCTCATATATGCAGAATTTCATGCTATCAAGTGTACATCTTGAAGTAAACACGAACCATGACTCTGCAAACTAAAAGGAACAAGTGTTAGAAGAGTAAGGTAACTGTACAAGAACATATAGATCACGCTGCAAATCATTGTTCAAGCAAAATTAGATAGGTTCAAATCATTGTTCAAGCAAAATTAGATAGCTTTAAATCATCAGTAATACGAAACAGTAAGACTGCAGCCTGCGGAAAACTTATTGTTATGCTAGTCCTAAAATTATATGCCAAGTGGTCAGGAATACCGGTGTAAAGAACATTAAACCTTTCTTCGGTAATAATGGGAGTCCTGAATTGACTGGTTTGCATTCTTTGTTCCCTCACCTGAATGCAGTGCTATCTTCTTTTCTTTTTTGGTAAAGAGAGATTTATTAAAATTAACAACAGAGTACATGGATAAGTCTGATACACTCAAGGCTTTGTTGCATATGTTACGAAATCCGACGGATGCACGATCAAGGATGACACCGAGGCATGATATTTGTTAATGAGATTCGGCCGAAGCCTACATCCCGGGGGCATGACTACGGGCGCTCCTCCCCCCATAATACCACAATACCGGCCATCCTGGGTGCCGGCACAAGCCGCCGGCTCCTCCTGTGAGCCTATTGTTATTATGTTGTCGTGATCTATTTGGGCTACCCCGGTGCTTTTATATATTAGGCCCGGGTTACACGCGTTTGACACCAACACCTAACCCTCCGCTAATTCCAAGTCCAACTGTAGCCCTACTCGTACACATATTCGACACATATCTCAACAAACTCCACCTTGGCGAATATGTCCTTCACCATCTTGAAGTCATCATGCACGAACCTCCGTGTACCTTGGACTTGAAAACATCAATCATGAGCTCCACTGCTACTTTCTTGACATCACATAATTCCACCTGCAACCGTAGTCCCTTCCTTTTATTCATTAACAGTCAATCCTCCCGACAAAAATAAGTTCTCCAAACTCCTGCCTTGTGTTCCTAACTTCCCGGAGTATCCGTTCAACGCCATCACACACCGATCATAAAGTCATCATATTCGACAACACCGATGTATCGTCACCCTGGTATCTATGTGAAAGTCGAACAACTCACATGTTAGATGCCACACATAAGAGTTACTTGAACTCGTCATCCTCGCTATCGTTGACTGTCCTCATGAAACTTGAAGGAATTTCGTCATCGCCCTTGAGTCATCTTGAGTCAAATTCGCAGTGTCTCATCCTTTTCGGATAGTCTTCTACATGTTCCACTGCTATAGCACTCCGCCTCCTTCTGCATCCCGTCACCTGCATTTTGTCATGTGCATCGAACATCATAGAATATACGGCCATGTGCTCTCTAAGCCTTTGACAATCTAGACTTTCCACAAAAAACACTTTCTCATATTCCCCATGGCCGACTCTTGTCCATCACTTCAGACCGTCCTGATAGACCCAGTCACCAACTTGAACCTGGTACTCGCCAACACTGCTTCAGCACCCATGCACACATGTCAAGCCACTGTCTGACCGCATATGCCTTGGTCTGTTGCCGTGTCCCGTGCTTACCGCACACCTCGCCACTATTACCGCGTCGAGCATCCGCAATCTTGGCCAAGATCTACCGGGTATCATACCCACACCACCTTAGGCCCCACTGTAGATCCATCAGTCATACCCGACCAATGTCGAGTTCCACGCATCCCTCAGGCATGCGTCACGTATTGCCACGCCACAGAATTCGGACACCATCAGCCCTCACGCTCCTACGTCGTTGTCGCCGATCTTCTGTCCTCTTCTGTTCCGACCGACATCCCTGTCGATCTGCTAGACTGTCGTCTGACCCCAGCCGAACTTGTCCAACTGCAACCCTACTCCACCTTGCGTCGTGCCATCCCAACACCAAGTGTATTGCTCAACGCCTTGTAGACACACGATCCACACGACACGCTCCAGGCTACTCCTGGCCTTATACGCGCACCGTCTCTCGTCGCCTAAAGCCACGCTGCACGCACCCAACGTCCTGCCAAAGCTCCTGACAAACCAACACTAGCCTGCTCTTCAGAGAAACTCCTGAGATCCTTCACTTCCGTATGCGATCCTTTTTTCTCCTCGCAAAACATCTGCGCTCGAAAAATTCGATCTGCAACAACAATGACCTGATCTCTAATTGTCTGGTTTGCCCCTGGCTTTCCCGTGGTTTCCACCTTGCTTTGCCCAATGATTGCTTAGCAACTCCATGGATTTTTCCTCTCTGAGTCGCCCTGCCGCTTTTCCTCGTGTCCTATTGCTCGAGTACTTAACGCTGCCTTCCGCACTGTACAGACTCGACCTCGGTCTGCCCTCCGTGCGTTGCACCGAAGCCTACTCAGCCTCTGCTCCCTGCCGCACCGCCTGAGCCTGCTCCTGCCTCGAATTTAAACCGAGCCCCGGAGTCAAGGCGGACCGCGACCTAAGTCCGACCTGCACACGCCTGCTACTGCCTGCATTCGATTTTTTTTCCTCGATCCGACCAGAGCCCTGCTGAAACGGCCTTTTTTTTCTTCAAAACCGAGGCACCGCTAGCCAAGGACGTGACAACCTACATGCACCTGGTGCCTTGGCCTCCCAGTACTTTTCCTTTCTTTATTTCTTCAAACCCGACCAGCCCCCAGACTCACGTGGCTGTACTGGCCTTGACCCTTTCCTTAATTAACTTAGAAATTGATCAAATCCCACCCCACGTGATGGCCTCGCTGCATGCAAGCCCTTCTTTCTTTTTCTTAATTTGGAAACCGATTAGTACTCAGCTAGCCACTGCTCCTTCGACCTTCAAGATTTGCTTGTGCAGTGCTGCGCCTGCTAGGTCTCACCGCTTGACACGTATACTCTTGACTCGACTCAGATTTCCAATCCAATTAGTTGCCGAGATTCGTCCGACGAGTTAACTTCCGTGCCTGTCACCTGCTGCCGATGCCGTCAATATGTAACAGTTGTACCCGTGTGCAAATTATATGCACAAACTCGTGTTGCATCCTGGCCACATGTATTGTCGACACAACTCGTCCACCGTGCCACCATGCCGCCCTGTGCCACACCCGATCCACCGCTATACCACGATGCATCCCACTCCGATCTATCTGGTCACCCCTGCATCTGGTCGCCGGTCTGATCGCGAGCCGAAGCCGTCGTCCGATCCGCGACGTCTTCCCGGCCACTGTGTCAGTCCGATCACCACGCCTGGTCGATCCTTGCCAACTGCAGCCCATTGAACGGTTCAGGCCGCCTGAAGTGTCCGACTCCATCGATCGGAAATCTGATTGCCGCCATGCTCCACCTTGCACCGCATTGGACGTTCCACGGCGCCCGTCGAGCATGATCCTCGCACCTCCCACAAGATCTCCCGCATCCTCCAACCCCGCTCTGATACCATTTGTTACGAAATCCGACGGATGCACAATCAAGGATGACACCGAGGCACGATATTTGTTAACGAGGTTCGGCCGAAGCCTACATCCTCGGGGCATGACTACGGGCGCTCCTCCCTCGATAATACCGCAATACCGGCCACCCTGGGCGCCGGCACAAGCCGCCGGCTCCTCCTGTGAGCCTATTGTTATTATGTTGTCATGAGCGATTTGGGCTATCCCATTGTGCCTTTATATATTAGTTTCGGGTTACACGTGTTCGGCACCAACACTTAACCCTCCGCTAATTCCAAGTCCAACTGTAGTCCTACTCGTACACATATTCGACACATATCTCAACAGCATGCATAGCCTCCTCAGAGGACAAGCAGAAGTGCTATGCAGTGCTATCTATTTTCTATTTTTTTTAATACAGGATTCTGTCAGAACACGAATAAGAGAAGTAATAAACCTTCCAATGACCTCTGCAGTCTGTAGCACTCTCACTTAGAAAAGAAGGCTGACATAGACCAACATGCCATGGGGAGTAAGGATTCATAAAAATTGTGTAAAATAGCATTCTTGACACTTCAGCATTAAGAGCGTGAACTTGCAGGTATATACCCGCCGTTAATAGCATTCCTGGTTGCTCAAAGCAACAGATGACAATGTACAAGTAAACACGAACTGCTTTGAGCAACCAAGCATTAAGAAAACTACAGTGTCTCCCCCTCCGATTTCTATTACTCTAGAAAGCAAAGTACAAGGTTCACTTTGAGCAATGAAGCTAGCCCAATAATAAGTCATATGTGCACAATTACAAAAATGTGTGATCAATAAGACTCGAGTTTCCAGTGCCTCGTTGGCGTCAATGGCAGTATCAGATTACGGAGGAACTGCTAGAAACTTACAGAACTGAATGTCCTAAAACTGAAAAATAGGAGAGAGGCAACAGGCAAGCAGGGTCGAACCATTTCGTCGAACACGTAGCAGACCTCTCATCTTCACAACCTCATCTGCTATCGGCGAGCCCACACAGCTAGAGCACCAATTAAGAACCTCCCGTCGCCGTCCCCAGGAACCAGTGGAGCAGCGCGTCGCTGGGCCTTCGACGGGCGGAGCCATGTCGCGGGTGGAGGGCGGTGGTCAGACGCCGTCCCCGGGGAAAGAGAGGATGGCGGAAGGGGGTGGCTAGTGCGGAGGGGGAGCCTCCCAGCGACGCTGTGGCGACTCTCGCGCCGCGGCGGCGAGAGGGCGTGCGGCGGAGCGTCTCAATTTCAGTTTCTTCAGAAGCGTCTGACATGGGGCTTACAAATTTTGGTTGGGCAAGAGATTTTGGCATTTTTGAGGCTTTGGATAAATGATTTTGCATTTTGAGGTTTCACAAGAGATTTTGCATTTCTAAGGTTTTTGGTAATTATTTTGCATTTTGAGGTAGAATATGCGATTTTGCGCACTTTTTAGGTTTTGGATAGGGATTTTGCATTTTGAGGTTTTTAAAAAATATGTAAAGGTTCAGTTATTAATGATTTTTCTAGGTTCCCCCGCTTTCATGATTAAAGAGTTATTTCCAATCTTTGATTGTGGAAAACCACCCAAAATAACTGAGTTAAGGTTTCGAGGGCTGTTTTCCATACAAAAATTTAAAATCAGAAACAACTTACATATTTGGAGCATGGTATGAAACGAGATCTGGGACACAAAATCATCAGGTCATCTCTATCGGAAATCGATTTTTGTTTGGACTAGTTATATTATTTTTGAATAATGGTGAGATATCATCTCATGGCGCCACGAACCATTTTTATATCTGCTTACTCTTGTTTTCACATAGCGGAATTGTGTTTCCAATGCAATTATAACTTTTTTTCCATGCGATCCAACGGATCGAATTCCACTATCACAACGATAACGGAATACCATGCAAATATAACTTGTTTTGGTCTTTTCTCAATTTGTTTCCTAGACTAGAGAATTTGCTCCCAAATGTAACTGAAATATATTGTGTCCAGATAGCGGGTTTGTTTGGTCAACTATGTTAATTACTCAGCAATTTTCTGTATTACAACACGAATACTTTAACAGCAAGTCAGGCATTCGTTAGAGAATTCCATCGAGCTAGGAACGGAGAGCCTGAGTTTTTTTTTTAGAAACACACGATACAAATGCAGACACTCACAACACGCGCGTACACTCACCCATATGAACGTATACACGCACACCCTACCACTTAAGTGTACCATGAATCATGTTTTCCGTTGAATCGGGCTTATCCATGTACTGCCAATGTAATCATTATCGATTGTAATCTTGTTCATGAGTAACAAATCCCACTTTTCCCGCACAAGAAAAAAAGTAAATACTTTAACAGTTGATTTTACCTTCTTTTTTATGATCCAAACGAGTATTATTGGTATTTAAATCAAGCAAGTACTCCATTTCACACGGAAAAACAGCAAAAAATATTTTCCTAAAAACCATATCAGAAATTGTCTCTAATATAAAACGACTTATTCGTAATCCAAAACAACGAGGAAAACACAGTTTTTCCTCCTTAATCAGCTTCCACGCAGAAGCTAAATCCAAGAGGAATTCCCGGCAAAAACAAGACTGATTTTTATTCAGACTTTCAGAGACTGCTCCTCTGCTTCTTCTTAATACATATTTTATTAAGATTACATTGTTGGTTCGTTAAGATATCATTCTGGGGTCACTAAGGTTTTGCTAAACAGACAAATTTCACTACGGTTTGTTCAAATTGCATCGCGGTTCTCAAAGTGTGTCGGAGCGAATCTTGGGAGGACCCCTCACGCCTGATGCGGTAAGGCTCTTCCTACAGAATTTTTGTCCACAATGGCACCGGACCAGTACGGAGTACATTGAAAACGTACATCCCCGTGAGCTTTTAAACAAAAAAACAGAAGTACAGAGAACAACAAAACTAGCTTATATGCCTCTCCTATGCAGGTAATCTTCAAGGCCGTGGCGCTCCTGAGACACTGAAAGATACTTCTGCCGGATAAGTGGCGGGCCGCAACGCTGAATCTGATCACGAAGCTCCAAACAAATATGCGTGTCGCGCCGGTTCAGGGCGTTGACGATTGTTGAGTTTTGGTTAGTCTCTTTGCACTGTTGCCCTTTGGGTGTGTTGTCTCAAATTCTGTAGGACTGTTGTTGGTGGTTGCGATATGTTGTAAGCTGGTAATGCCATCAGATCTTGGCTTTCTAATAAAGTCGGGCTTAAATGACTTCTTTCAAAAAAAAAAAAAAAACTAGCTTGAGCTAGGGATGAAGCTCAGAGGAAAATCTGTTCTGCGTCGACGGCGACCACCCAGCTCTCGATCTCCTCCTTCATCTTAGCCTGAGCCTCGAAGGTCCCCTTGACGAGCACGACGCACATCCTCTCAAGAACAAGCGCGTTGCCGAACAACAGCCTGGCCATCGTCCTCTGCGCCTCGTCCCCCTGGTAATGCACCATGTTGATCTCCTTCACCCGGTGCCGCAGGCACGGCGTCGCGGCGAAGTTCGACTTGTCGGGAACCATGGACGACGGAGCTTCGTTTCCGCGTGCCGCGGCATCGTCGTCGTCTTCGTCCTGCATCATCATCAGCTCGTCGTCGTCGTCGCTGCTGCCGCCACGGAACACGTGACGTCTCCGCTCGTCCTGCGCGACCTCCATGAACAGCGACAGGACCTCCAGGCATGGCGTCAGCTCCAGCACCCTGCCGACGGCGCCCACGGCGGCACGGTCCCGGAGCGGGCCTTGCAGCACGAGCCTTGTCAGGTTGGGGAACGAAGGGAGCCTCATGAAGAACCTACTCTCGAGGTTCCCATGGTGCAGGTGCAGGTGCTTCGTGTCGGAGAGCTTCTCCAGGAGCCTCCGGAACCGGTCGAACTCGGACGCCATGGGCCGCGCCTTGCAGAAGTCTAGCGTGCAATAGGAGAGCGCGTGCTGTAACCCGTGCAGCGAGAGCAACGACTCCATGGGCAGCTCCCCGCTGTAGTCGAAGGATGTGAGTTCCGACGCGTCGATCTCGACGGATTTGACGTTGTGGCAGCACCGGAGCGCGAGCCGGCGGAGCCGCCTGTCGAGGACAGAGACCTTCTGGAGCCCATCGTCGCCTTCCAGCGTGAGATCCACGAGCCGCGGGCAGCGAGAGATGAGTAAACCCGAGTTGCCGCAGGAGCCCGTCAGGCTGAGCGTCTCGAGGAACGGCAGATCAATGGCGCCGGCTGCAGGGAGGTTGAGCTCGCAGTGGGCGACGGAGAGCGTGCGCAGCGCGAGGCAGGAGAAGAGCTTCCTCGGGAGCGCGTAGCCTCTGTTGCCGGTGCGCCCGCCCCTGCGGCGCTTGCAGGAGGGGCAGAGGGAGAAGCAGAGCTCGAGGTGGAGCTCCGGCGCGCTGCCGCTGTGGCGGAGCGCGTGGGCGAGCCACGTGTCGACGTGGGCAAAGTCCCAGCCGTGGCAGCTGTCGAAGGCGAACCGGAGGCGGCGCAGCGGCACGCCGTGGCCGGCGCAGCGGCGGCGGCAGAGGAGCGCGGCGCAGACGTCGTCCAGGAGCGCCGCGCTGCAGCTCTTGCGCTCCTCGGCCTCGAAGTAGAAGGTGTCCCAGTCGTCGGCCCTCTCGCCTGGCCGCTCCGAGAAGGAGACCGTGTGGACGTTGCAGAAGACGGTGCGCCATCGGCGGGAGAGACCCGCGGCGCGGCCGGCTTCCTTGGTCGGGAGGAAGGAGAGCACGTGGCCTATCAGGTCGTCCGAGAGCCCGCTCAGCCGGTCCCTTCTTCTCCGCCCCGCCGGCGGAACCATGGCGATCGAGGTTGGTTTCGAGCTTTGTGGATCCGATCCGGCGATTTTGCCGTGGATCAGGGGTTCCCTTGTTTTTAAGGCGATAATCCCTCCCTCCCTCCGGGGTTTATGTGGAAGGCGGTCTCGTGTATTTACCGACTGTAATCCCGAAGCCGAGTAATCAGGGGAGATTGATTCCAATTCGGTTATGAAATCTCTTCGGTTATTAACAGAGAGGAGAGATTCAAGGGAACAGATCGGGAAGGCGGCGCCCGCGCACAGGATAAATATAATGCGCCCTCGATCAGATTGTTCGGCCACGGAGATCGTCGTCTTCGACGAACTGAACATGGCGGCGGCTGCGGCGGCGGCGGACCGGCTGAGCGCGCTCCCGGAGAAGGCGCTGGTGAGCGTGCTCTCGCAGCTCCGGTCCGACGAGGCGGCGCGCACGAGCGGGCTGTCCCGGCGATGGCGGCGCGTGCACGAGGCCGTCCCGGTGATCGACCTCGCCGACACCAAGTGCGGCGACCGGTACGGCGGCGCCTCCGACAACAAGCTCTGCTTCGACCTCCAGGTGACGAGCGCCATCTTCTCCAAGGCCGCCTACACCCCCCTCCGCGCCTTCCGCCTCAGCGCGTTCCACCCGCCCTACGACCTGCTCGACCAGTGGGTCGTCACGGCCGTCACCTCCGGCGCCGAGGAGCTCGACCTCACGCTCCGTTACTGGGACTCCGCCATGCGCCGCCTCTGCCCCTTCTCCGGGTCCGAAGAATCCCCCTCGACCGACTTCTGCCGGGACGACCAGAAGCGATTCACGGCGACGCAGCGCCACATCTTCCGCTGCCGCTCGCTCCGCCGCCTCGGCCTCGCCAACTGGAGCCTCGACCTCCCTTCCATGCCGATGCCGATGCCGATGCCGGCGCTGGACACGCTCTGCCTCTCCCGGATCATGGACCCGGCCAAGCTTCTCCCGCGGCTGCTCGCCAGCTGCCCGTCCCTCGCCAGCCTGACGCTCGAGCAGTGCCCCACCATCGTCGACCTCGAGGTGCCGTGCCTCTCCCTACGGAACTTCTCCATGCTCTGCTGCCACAACGCCAAAGCCGTCGCGCTCCGCACGGCCCGCCTGGAATCCCTCCGCTTCAAAGGCGGCCTCGCGACAGTCTTCCAGATCGCGAACCACAGAGGAATCAGGGCACTCACCATTGATATCTGCGAGGAGCTCTCGAGCAAATCCCCAAAGGAGATCGCCCCTGTAACGACGCTCATCGGACGGTGCAGCAACCTGGACTACCTCCACCTCTCCCTGCGCCCGTCGATCGCCTACTACAGCAGCCTCTTCACCGGCGTCCTCCGCGAGCTTCGGTGGCTCCGGCGGCTGAGCCTCGAGGGCTGCCTGCTCACGGCCCACGGCGTCAAGTCCGTCGCCGCCTTGCTCGCCAACACCCACAACCTGGAGGAGCTGTCCCTGTTCCCTCTGGCTCCGCCGCCTCCCAAGAACGAGCAACTGTATGATGGGTACGATACCGTCTACGGTGGATCAGACTCAGACACCGAGGAAGAAGACGGCGGCGGCATCGGCATCGGCACCGGAGCCGTTAACGATGGCGGCACCCGGATGCCCGATTGCCTGTGGCGGATGAACGTCGGATGCTTGAACCGGAAGGTGAGAAGGATCGGCCTTTGGAACTACCAAGGACAGGCTCTGGACAAGATGCTTGCCAGGTTCTTGCTTTCCAGGGCCGCAGTGTTGGAGGAATTCTCGGTTAGGTTGGCTGATGAACGTGATCCGCGGAAAGATGAGATCGCAAAGGAGCTGGGATCCTGGCCATGGAATAGCCATACCACAGTAACTTGTAAATGACAGGAAAAAGTTTGCTTGCACTCTTGTAAGATCTACAACTAGAAATAAACTTGTGTCTTGTTTTCTAGTGAGGGATATGATCATATACTAGTTGATTGCCATGATGTCAGTTGCTTTACATGACTCTTTTGTTAATTTTTCTTCCATGTTGAGTGACACTGTAGCCTTGTTGTCCGTCGCTGACTGTAGGCAGATACAGTTGACTAAACTTGGACCTGATGAGCAACGAACGTCCAACATAGCCTGGTTGAAAAACAAAGACATTATGTTAAAGCAAATGCATTGTTTTACAGCTAGATTATAAAGCTGGTTATAAAACTCTAGGATATGCAAGAACATTCAAACAGATGTGGCGTATTTTATAACCTATAACGTATTGCGGGTCCGTTCTTTATTTTGCTGCCTAGTGCGGCTGGCTTTGTGACCGAATTCCACATTTTACGCTCTGTTTATGATTTTGTGACAACGTCTAACCCATTTAATATTGGGGTGTGTCATATTTTACATCATAGAATCCTAATTGTTACATTGTGTCACATTTTACCAATTTTTCCTTAATCTGACAGGGTGGGCTCACATATCATGCCAACACGGCAGATGACTGGATTACATAAGCCTAGATATGAAGATCTAGTTAACTTGTAGATGTCGACGTTCTTCAGGGATGCAAAAGTTAATGCAAGTACCAAACTATATAGCAAAGATAAATAAAGGAATCGTCCATTTGAATATTTCAAATACAAAAGTGAACAGATTCGTTGACGAAAATACCGGTCGACATGGGTGCATAGGAAAGCAAATACATTAATTCCTCGTCTAACTTCCTGCCGTATACGCACCTCACGGGCCTCGACGTACATTCTATTTACTTATTTATCTTGCATCATATATTTCTTGATATAATGCAAGCCAAAAAAATTGGAGGGAAACCGCACTTGGCGAATTGATGGAACAAGGCCAGAAACGGAGGCATGCGTGCATGGATCAGTACTCCTGTGGGGAGTAGGTGGATCCGATCTTGTAGTTCTCCGGGATGACATCGTCGAAGACGTTCCTCATGCCCTTCTCGGACTGGAAGCGGATGTTGAGGGGGCACTTGAGCGGCTCGGGGCTCTCGTACTTCCACGCGCCGGTGTCCTTGCACTTGGACATGGCCAGCCACTCGTTGGAGCCCTTCTGCTTTAGCTCCACCTCCGCCATGCTGTCACCTTCCTTGTCGTACTTCACCTGTAGGACGATCTTCTTGGGGTCGGAGCCCTTCTCCACCGTGAAGGTCACCTTCGGGGCGCACCAAACGCCGGCGAACAGCGTCGCGGCCACCGCCAGAGCCAAAAGGCCGGAGGACGAGAAGCGCGCCATCTCTCGATCAATCTAGCTAGGGGTCGGATCCAGTTCAAGCTCTTGGTGAGGTTGGTTGCTGTATATGTATACGAGCTGATAATTTGAGAGCTGTGTGAGTTCTTCTGATGGATGATGGACGTGGTATTTATGGGCGGAAGCGAGTGCCTCACGAGCGGGGCTCCGGCAATGTCGCATGACTGTCAAGGGCATCCGTATGCGGCTCGCCACTGTCACCGGAAACTAGTGACGCAAGAAATGGCATGGCCGTTAGTTTAATTCGTCGCCTATGGATCCATGCATGTGTCATGACGAGACTATAGGCCTTGCAATTTTAGAGCATTTGCATGCATGAGGTATCTGAGTCAATTATAACGAAGGATTGCGGGCCACGTCTTGGTCTTGAAAGTCCTCTATCATGGTTTGATGAAGCCTATGTCATGAGGTACCAGATGCTTGGATGAAAAGGTGAGAAGCATCGGCGTTGGGAACTACCACCAAGGACGGCCTCTCGAGAAGATGCAGCTGAGCTTCATCCACAAAAAGATGAGATTGCAAGGGAGCTAAACAGTAACTTGTAAATGACAGGAAAAGCTGTGCTTGCACTCTTGTAAAATCTACAACTAGAAATAATTTTGTTCTTATTCTTGTTTCAAATTTGTCTAAAAAATGGATATATCTATTTCTAAAAAGTGTCTAGATACATGTAATATTTCGACAAAAATTATAGAACGGAAGGAATAGTAACGCCAGGATATAACTGATTGTCGTTTGCTTACATGTCTCGATGTTACCTTTTCACTCATGCCCAGTGACACTGTAGACAGATACAATTTACTAAACTGGGGCGTGATGAGCAAAAAGTATCCAACAAAGCCTGTTCCTACGTTGCAAAAGCTAGATAATTTAGAATAAAAGAAAGCAGATAACACAAGAATAAAAATGCATCTTCTTTTAGAGTAAAAGGAGCCTTGCCCCTGGTTTGGTTTTTGTCACAAAGAGGTTCGTACAGAAATTGAAGGCAAAAGGTACTTCTTTTTCCGGGTAAAAGGCAGAAAATACTTAACCGGCACGAAGCCATCACCTCCACTAAAAAAAACTGCTAGTACTTATTACCAGACTTTCTAAATTCTGAAGATTATATCAAACCACATGCTTTTTTTTTCCGCATAAACCACACTGCTTCCCGTTGCTTCAAGTCTTTTCGTTGTTGGTCTCCAACCGTATCTTGCCTGGTAGACTTCATGAGCGACGCACGAAAAAAAGAATGCATCTGATCAGTTTATTGGCATTTTATTTCATAGCTAGGCCAATTCTACAGGAGTTACGATATGATCGACAAAACTATCTCTACAACTTAGAGGAGCTGGAAAAAAATATTTTTTTCTACGAAGGAACAAAAAAAACTTACCGTAAAACAATAGTATATTTTCGGTTCCTCGGCTTGTCAAAAAAATTGGCAAATGGTCACTTAATTTTTTTTCTTCTCAACTTGCCACGTTGGCATGCCATGTTGGGAACATGTGTATTTCTGTTCAGCTCATTATTTCAACAGACAAAA
The DNA here is from genome assembly GCF_000005505.3 of Brachypodium distachyon. Taxonomy (NCBI): domain Eukaryota; kingdom Viridiplantae; phylum Streptophyta; class Magnoliopsida; order Poales; family Poaceae; genus Brachypodium; species Brachypodium distachyon. Next base: position 26,832,781 of record NC_016135.3, read on the forward strand.
AAAAACCGATTCATCCATGCCATGTATCTTTACACACGCGTGTTCTTGTGTGCATACAAATTATCACTTACTACTCCGTAACTAGTCTCGACGTTTTTTTTAGAAACACTAATCTCGACGCTCTGGGTCAAGATGGCAATGGGGCCCTGAAACCCGAAAACCGACGGGTTTTTACCCCATTAGGGTACGGGTTTGGGTCAAATTCAATCCTCGCGGGTTTGTTCATGGGTCAAAAGTGAAACCCAACGGGTTTCATGGGTTCAAACCCGGTACCCATGAAACCCAGGAAAACTCAATATGACCCATAAAAATGGCCCGATACATCCCATATTTCTACCTACAAATGGTGTTGTTATATACGTGAAATGCTATTGTTATATGTGAGAACTATATGATGTTGTTATATGTGTCAAATGGTACCTAAATTATATTGTTTTGTCTTATCTTGGTGCTGAAATGGGTTGTTTTTCATTCATGTTGCTGCTGCAACTTTGGCTTGGTAATGAAATGTTGGTGGTTCGGGTTCCCCGACGGGGACGAAAACCCCGATGGGGACGGGGCTGGGAGAAAACTGAAACCCGCGACTAGGGACGGGGACGGGTCTGGGATGAGGGTCACGGGGACGGGGCTGGGAGAAAACTAAAACCCGCGACTAGCGACGGGGACGGGGACGGGTCTGGGATGAGGGTCACGGGGACGGATTTGGGCAGCCACTACCCGGCGGGTTTCGTCCCCGTTGCCATCCGGAGTCTTGGGGTACACACCATATGTATGGCGCGATACCACACGGCCCATGCGGCCCATCAGCGTCCCTTCGTATGAAGGAAGAAGCCCGTGTGCCCCTAAGTCTGGCAGGCCCCATGAGTTCTTCACGATCCGATACCTCACACCCTTCTATCTCACCCCCATATACCCTTCTATCTAAGCCCATACCTAGGCCCAGAGCACTATTACGGCCCACGGGATTGCAGTCAGTATACAAGACCGCCTTCCTGCCCTAAAAAAAACGAGACCGCCTTCCACTTAAGGACTGGCCTAACGCGCGGATGGTCACGCTAATGTCCACATGCGCGTACGATTGCTGTGAGACTAGTAAAAGATTGATGCATGTGTGCATTTGCAGACCATTTTGCATGCATGCACTAAAGGACAAATGATGATTATCATTGACAATCTTTATGAAATCGAAATTTTGAAATGATTTATCTCTTAAATGGTGTGCCTGATGTATGCTCCGTTTTCACTGACGGTTTTGTTTCGACGAGCTCTTCACAAGTAGATCCAATGTGGGTGTATTCCGATGACATTTTTTCTGTCTTAAAAGTTACCACCTAATAATGCATAAAGTTACCACCGTGTCACTACCATGTGGTAATCTTATGCAAAATAGGATGGTAATTTGTGAATTAGAATAACCAACCGATGATTATGAAGCTATCACCCTGTTAATAACAAGTTACCGTGTGGTAAGGTCATACAAAAGTATGATGGTAATTCAAGAATTAAATTAATCATCCAATAATATATCAAGTTGCCACCATATTTAGCACAAAACGTCATGTAGCTATCTCATACAAAACTTGATGGTAACTTGTGTATTAAAGTAACCACCCAATAATATATGAAGTTGCCACCATCTTTAGCAACAAAATGCCATGTGGCTACCTTATACAAACCTTGATGGTAACTTGTGTATTAAAGTAACCACCTAATAATATATGAAGTTGCCACCATATTTAGCAACAAAATGCCATGTGGCTACCTCATACAAAATTAGATGGTAACTTGTGTATTAAAGTAACCACCTAATAATATATGAAGTTGCCACCATATTTAGCAAGAAAATGCCATGTGGCTATCTCATACGAAAATTGATGGTAACTTGTGTGTTAAAGTAACCACTCATATTACATGAAGTTACCACCTTGTTACTAACAAGTCACTACGTGGTAACCTATTCCAGAACATGATGGTAACTTTTGCATTATCGTCCGGTAACAAAAGAGTCCCAAAAAAAGTCTGCCGAAACATAACTAGGCGTGATCTAGTTTTGAAGCCCTCATCGATACAAAGTCAACGGTGAAAACAGAATGTGAATCGAAGAAATGGTTTGAGATATAAAACATTTTTAGCTTTTGAAATCAACTTTATTGAGCTGATGTTATCACGTGTGACATTTCTCTTGTGAAGTTAGCGGCTCGGTCTTTTCTTAATGTGTGTTCCTAACAATTTTCCATGTTGCATGTCATGCATGCACACACATCAAACTTGCTCAACACATGTCCAGCGTAATGGAATCTAACAATCTACTGAGGACGGACGGTTGGGTCTCAATCGGTCGTGCGCATCGACGAAATAACGACCGTATGCTCATTTTGATTTAGGTCCACTTAAACCCGGGATTAAAAAAACTTAAACCCGGGAGGTATTATCGTCTTAATTATAAATCAACGAAGGCGGACGACGTAATCGCCGGATTGGATCCAACTAAAGCTCGAAGGAAACAAAACAACCTCGCTGCCCGATCGACCTCCATGTTTTCCCCGGCAGGCCGCAGAAGGGATCGGGAGGACCGGCTTAGCGTTCTCCCGGACGCCGTGCTAGGCTACGTGCTCTCCTTCCTCCTGACCAAGGAAGCCGGCCGCGCCGCGGCCCTCTCCCGCAGGTGGCGCCATGTCTTCTGCAACGCTCGGAAGCACGGATACGGCAAGGATCCGGCGTATCGGGGGTCGGATACGCCCGGACACTCAAAAATACGTGTCCCGTACGTATCTGGCATTTTCCGAATTAGAAAAGAAAGAAAATAAAGCCGCATACCGAACGGACACCGGGCGGAACACGGGAGTGGCCTAATTAACCGCATCCAGGGCATCCTATCCCCACGTGCCCACTTCCCCACCCACTCCCGTCCCGCCTGTGCCGCGCGCTGCCACTGCAGCCACGACGGTGCCCCCGCCGGGTCCATCGCCGGCACCGGCTGCCGCCGCCGCCGCCACCTCTGCTGCTGCTGCCTGCGTTGCACCGTTCCCCGCCCTGCTGCTCCCATCCCCCGCCCTGCTGCTCCCTCGCCGTCAACGCCGTCCCCCGCCCTGCTGCTCCCTCGCTGTCAACGCTGTCCCCGCCGGCCCGCCCTGCTGCTCCCTCGCCGTCAACGCCGTCGCCGACTCGCCGTTGAGCACTCGACCGGAGCAGGTCACAGGTCAGCTATTCTCCTTCCTGGCTTCCCCTTCTCATATGTTCCTCTTCCTTCTTTTCTTCTCTGTTTCCTCTATTCTTATTCATTGAATCTTGCTCCACTTCAAGATTGAAGATGATATGATCTTAATTTGTCATGGCATGTACTCCCTCCTTTTTTTATATAGGGCGTATAAATTTTTTGTCGGTTTTCCTAATTATAAGGCGCGCATTGTTTCTCCAGTACCGCGAGCCCAGCGTCCGTTGCATGCGAAGAGAAATTTCCATGCCCAACCGTCGCAGACGTGGAGAGAAAAATCAGAGATTCAGTTTTCTTTGGTGGTTGATGCATGTTCTGTTCTCCCAATTGCACGGGCAACAACATTTTTCCACAGCTGCATGCGCATCGGCAGTTGCCGTGCGGCCGGCCTGTGCGTCGGTCTGGTTGCGTTAATGTTAGTGCAAAACAATACACACCATGCATAAAGAAACGAAAAGACTATTTACTATCTAGTTGTCTAGTATCCGTCCGTGCTGCCTTATTATTTGTTATGTAATTTGTTACATTATTGAACTGATTGTGAACTTGTGTTTCTGAAATTATAGATTATCAAATCAGGCAACTTATTTATATTATTTCTATTAATAATATATATATATATATACAAACATATTTCGGTATCGGTATCCGTATCGCCGTATCCTAGCAACCTATCTGCAACGTCCACACGGTCTCCTTCTCGGAGCGCGAGGGCGAGAGGGCCTGCGACTGGGACACCTTGTACTTCGAGGCCGAGGAGCGCAAGAGCTGCAGCGGCGAGCTCCTGGACGACGTCTGCAACGCGCTCCTCTGCCGCCGCCGCCGCTTCGCCTTCGACGACTGCGACGACTGGGACTGGCCCCACGTCGACACGTGGCTCGCCCACGCGCTCCGCCATAGCGCGAGCTCCCCCGAGCTCTGCCTCGAGCTCCGCTTCCGCCTCGGCCCCTTCTGCGAGCGCCGCCGCGGGGTGAAACCCGGCCGCAGCGTGTACGAGCTCCCGAGGAAGCTCTTCTCCTGCCTCGCGCTACGCACGCTCTGCCTCGCCCACTGCGAGCTCAACTTGCCTTCAGCCGCCGCCGCCGCCGCCGCCATTGATCTGCCGTTCCTCGAGACGCTCAGCCTGACCGGCGTCTACGGCGACTCGGACTTGCTCATCTCCTGCTGCTCCAGAAGGTCTCCGTCCTCTGGCCGTGCCGCCGCCGTGGGCGCCGTCGGGAGAGTGCTGGCGCAGACGCCCCGGCTCGAGGTCTTGTCTCTGTACATGGAGGACGTCGAGGAGGAGAACCCGGAGAGACGCTTTGCCGGGAGGAGTCCCGTGTACCAAGGCGGCAGCGATGGCGAAGAAGAAGGTGACGACGATGCGGCAGGGCGCGGCGACGAAGATCCGGTCGTGGTGATGTTTCCCGACGACAGCGGCGTCGAGTCGAGCTTTGCGGCGACGCCGTGTTGAAGGAGATCAACGTGGTGCATTACCGGGGGGACGAGACGCAGAGGATGATGGCCAGGCTGCTGTTCCGCAACGCGCTTGTTCTTGAGAGGATGTGCGTCGTGCTTGCCAAGGGGACCTTCGGGGTGCAGGCTAGGATGAAGGAGGAGATCGAGAGCTGGGTGGTCGCCGTCGACGTAGAACAGATTTTCCTCTGATTCGAGAGAGCTCGGTGGTCGCCGTCGACGTGGAGCAATCTCGGAATAATATATACACTGCTTTGCCGCGACACAATTTTGTTGTTGTTGTTGTTGTTGTTGTTGTTGTTGTTGTTGTTGTTGTTGTATATATACAGTAGAAATCAACATGATTAGTGTCATGTTTTGTTTTGGGGAGAAACCTCTCGGATGCACATCCGATGAGCAAGAATGTCCAACATAGACCGGTTGAAAACAATGACTAATTATTATACAGCAAATGCATTACTTAGAGCTAGATTAAGCAGGTTGAGAAACGCTAGGACATGCAAGAACATTGAAACAGCAGCGGCGTATATCTGATATTGCACGATCAGAGTACCACGACGACCTCCATGAAGTTATTACTTTAGCAATTCTTTCCCTAGCACGCACCGTGCAAACCCTGAATTCATTTAGCTTTAACAAACCAAGTTCTCTGAATCTGGCATGCGTGTTTCTGAAACAACAAACAATCACGAACGAATCGTCATCCCCCACCGGTACGTACGTCGTCCCCTCCTTCTGTCCAGACAAACAATGACAAGTCCCCCAAATCCCACCCTTCTTCTACTCGGCTTCACTTGCGCGCATGGATCCCAGAAGGATCGACCCGCCGTCGTCCCCGACCGTGACGACGTTGACGGACGCCGTCGCCAGCTCCCACGCCTCGAGCCTGGCCACCTTCACTGCGCCCGTCCCGTTGTTGAACACGTACAGCCGGCTCTCCTCGCCGTTGCCCGCCGTCGTCTCCTCCGGGTACACCCGCGCCGTCATGCACGTCCGGCCCCCGGCCCCGAAGCTCTCCACCACCGAATGATCAACCTGCCACAAGAATACCAAAAGAATTTAACATCACGACGGCTATAGCTTGTCATTCGATTTGAACTTGCCATTTGATTTTACGTACCAAGGTTCTGAGCGATATCACGGCCCCGTGCTCCTCGATGTCCATGTCCACGAACGCGCCGTACGCCGGCTTGTACACCCCGGCTCTCGTGCTCGACCTCGTGAGGTCGGTGCACATGAGGGTCTTGTACTTGCCCTGGTATCTGAACACCCGGAAGAAGACGGCGGTGTGCTCGTGCAGGTCACCGGAGGCGAGGACGAGGAGCCCGAAGGGGCCGACGCCGCCGCGCACCGACGCGCCTTTCTCCCCACACAGCCTCTGCGGGTCCAGCAGCCAGTTGGAGTGATCATCATCCAGGCTCTCGGCGTTCTCCAGCGCCGGGACCTCGAAGACGGCCTCCACGTCCGCCTGGGCGCCCGCCACGCCCACGATCTCGTTCAAGCCGCCGGCGTTCACCTGGTCCGCTCCAGGCAATAGCCCGGCACGTCTGTTGTTGGGGATTCTGAGTGTCTCGATCTCCTCCACCGGCCATTGCCGCAGCTGCTTCCCGTCCGCGTCGAGCCACACCTTCCTCGGGAAGATCTGGTTGATGGAGATGACAATGGGGATTGGGGAATTGTATGTGATTGGGTTATTAATCGGAGATTTGTTGGTTGGGGGATGATAATGGGGAGTACCTGGACGCCGGACCAGCCTCGGGCGATGTCGTCGGCCTGCGAGTCGGACTCGTTGGCCCAGGCCCAGAGCACGCGGCGGCGCTTCCCGGCGTCGAAGAAGGACTTGGCCGCGTACACGTGGCCGTAGTCGAACCGCCGCCAGCTCCGGCAGTCCTCGCCGTCCTCCTCCACCGGCGTGAAGGTGTCCGCCGCGTCGTCGTACACCCCCACCGCGTAGTAGTCCTGCAGCGTGTCCATCACGCTCAGCTTCAGCACGTGCCTCGCCGCCCCCGCCGCCGGAGACGAAGACGAAAGGTCGAGCCCTTCCTCGTGGCCGGGCGCGGCCACGGGGAACAGATCCGGGCACTCGACCATGCCAGCTTTGCCAGACGCGTGCAGCGGCGCTGGGTTCCGCTCCCACCGCCGGAAATCCTTGCTCCGGTACACCAGCGTCGACCCCCCGCCTTCTCCTCCAACCACGGCGGCGGACACGGCGACGCGCCAGAGCCCATCGCGGCCGACCCACGCCGTGGAAGGGTCACGGAAGCTGTCGCCCGGGACGCCGGAAGGGAGAGGGATGACGGGGTTGTACGCCGGCTTGACCCAGTCGCGGAGGAGCGGGTCGGAGGGGTCCTTGGGGAAGGCGACGTTCTGGACCTGGTCCCCGGCGGCGTCGATGCCGGTGTAGAGGAAGGCGGGGCCGATCCCGCCGGGGAGGACCGTGGCGGAGCCCGACCAGCAGCCGTTGGCGTCGAAGGGGGAGCCCGGGACGAGGGCGGGGGCGAGGGCGAGCCAGTTGACCAGGTCGCCGGAGACGGAGTGGCCCCAGGAGAGGTTCCCCGTGCCCCAGGTCGCGCCGCCGGGGTTGTACTGGTAGAAGAAGTGGTACACCCCGTTGTGGTACATTGGCCCTGCATTGTGTATATTGTTCTTGTGAGGTGTGGCACGGGTTAATGAACAGTGAATTTTATTCAGGTTTTCAGTACTGGCTGGCTGCAAATCTGTTTTTTTCAGACATAAATACTGATGCTTGTTTGCCAAACGACTACGGCTGACCGTGATAAATTTAAGAACCTAACAAAGTTTCTACATTTACGTGGAACACACTCATAAATTGCTGGGTTTTGGCGGGACCGAACTAAGCAGTAGTAGAACGTTTCTTCTGTAGGAGCACTGGACTGGAACAGAAACCATCTTACTGGCGTTCTTCACAAGATACTACGTAGCGAACGATCGCGCAAACGTCCAGCTCCAAGCACACATCCACAGTAGCTTGAACACTTGGACAGCAATCTGGCCTATCATTGCTGACCACACGATTTTCTTTCTGGCCGGTTTGGTTCTTCCTTTTTCTTGTCATCTACTCCTACTCTACATGTGGATAAGTACACGTTGTTTCAGTCAAGCGATCACTAATCTATGGACTTCAGACGGGAACAACAACAGCTAACAATCAAGGAATCAAGAAAAGTCTAAAGATTACATTATACAGTATGTAGAATCCAACCGCTCTAATCAGATAACAGAGAGGAGCAGCGAGACGAAAAGGGGAACCGATTCCAAAGAGAGGAGAGAGAGCGTACCATTCGGATCTGCTCAGCGTAATCCGCATCCGCCCGCGAGATGAATCCGTCGATTCGCCGCGATATCACGAACACACGCGAGGATTAGATAGATTTAGCGAACATAAATTGACTGGAGCAGTAATTAACGGTAATGAGTACGATCCAGGAGCGATCCTCCTTACCGTTCTGCCAGTTCTTGGCGGGCTGGAAGTGGTAGGCGGTCCTGATCCTCTTGCCACCGCCATGGCGGGCCGGCGAGCTCGATCTCGAGCTCTCGGGGGCTACCCGGAGAGACGAAGACGAACAGAGGAGAAGGCAGAGGTGGAAGGCCACGGCGCAGACGGCCAGAGGGAAGAATCCGGCCATGGCTGCCGTGGTCCGTTGGGTGTCTCCTCTGCGGCTCTGCTCTGCTCTCCGTCTCCAAGAAGACTTTGAAATGATTATTAGTAGTATAGCCCCTCTACTCTAAGTCTCTGAGTTTAATTTAAGACTTTGCCGCCATGTTTATAGTCTTTGTAAGTACAGAATACAGAGGCAGCAGTTTCCTATGTAAATAATACTCCTCGGTTGCACATGGAATCAGAGTTTTTAGGATCTAGATCCTAAGTTGCGAGTCGTACCGGTGGCTAATTTGATGATTCCTGGCCTTGGATCAAGATCTGATCTGGCTGGCCCCCTTTTTTGTTTTCTCATTCAAAGGCCACCGCCCAACGACAAACAGGGCCTGCCTCTGAGGACAAACCAAGAAGTAAACGGGGATCTACTTCACTGCAAGTGATGCCTTTTCATCCAGCGCAAAGAGAAATAAAAAGGTGGAATTTAGGCTAGCTGCAAACTATGGCATCTTCGGTTCATATGAATCTTGTAGCCCGTAGGACTTTTCTCACATGCAACGGCTCATTCGTCTAGCGTAGGAAATAAGGGAAAACAAAAGGTCCCGTGTTTATCGTATCATGCCAAAATTAATTCTCGAGGTCTTTGTGAAAGATATTCTGGCCCTGGTGATGACACGACGAGGAAATTGTTATAGGGTTGCTTCTGCAGCCGGCTAACTGTATAGGATCCATCAGTTGGTGAGTGTGTTTTTTCAGGATTTTGTTAACATAGGTGGTGGAACCCACTTTTATTATCCAAATGACACTTGGCTATCACATGAACCTGTCCTGTCTGAACTTGCCATTCAGCAGGTCAGCAGAACTGATCTTCACAATTTCTTGTCTACCTAGATTTTACCCTTTAACTTGTTCAAACGAAACTCCCCAGGAGAACTTTTAGAAAAAACTTTTTTCTTTCTTACAACCGCAGTAAGTTTATATTCTAGTATCTAGAAGGAAGAAAATGCCATCGAGAACTATTTTGTAGCTGTTGTCTTAGAAAGAACAGCGTTTTTTTTTTTGAGAATATGAACAACGTTTTTTGTTGTCGTCACAGACGTGCAGCGGTATTGTTTGGGCCTTTCTTCTAGAACAAGCCCGTCTAATAAGCCCAGGATTGCAAACGAGAAGGCAAAAGCCCATTAGCTTCCCTGTAAAGCCGTGGACAAGAGAAAGGAACAAGACCCCATTGCAAGAGTACTCCCTTTGCAAAAGCCCAAGAAGGGAGCGAAGAGGAAGAAGAAGAAGACGGCACCATGGCGGCGGCTCATGCGGCAGCGGCGGCGTCCCCTACCCACCGCGCGTCCTCCCAGGCGACGTCGACCCCGCCCTACCCCAGCGCGGCCAGGATCGCTGACTCCTCCTGCTTCCCGCAGTACACCGCCTCCCTCAAGTGTACGTCCCATCCACCCACCCGCCCTAATTCCTAATCCGGTCGCTCACTCCCCACCTCAGTTATCTCCGGCGATGATTTCTAAACAATTCCATGTAGCGGGATCTCTGATGATGTGTTGTGTTTATTATGTCTCCAGGTTTGGAGAGCAACCAGAACAAGAGCAAGTGCCAGCAGCAGTTTGACGACTACAAGGAATGCAAAAAGAAAGAGGTTTGCTTTCCTTTTCCTTCCCCCGTTGCTGGTCAGCATTTACTTGTGATATATGATCAATGGATTCATCAAGATACACGCATTTTGCTTATTTGCTACTACGTGTAGTAGTATTTGTATTTCAAGAGGGCAGAGAGAAAGTTCCAAACTTGAAAGTTCAGACTTGTTTGTATTTCCTTTGTTTAACCCAAAGTTAACTTCCCTTGAACAAAAAATAATGCCAAGCACACCCTTCTGCTGGGTTCATGACTATGTGTCTATGAGTGTGGACATACAGGAAGGTGTTGAAAGTTCCCTTTTTTGGTCAGTGAGCTGGATACAGTAACCTCGAGAGACCCAGCCTTGCGGATATGCTTACTTTCCATTATCAATCACCAGTTTTTCCTTCATCACTTGTCATACTCTTAGTTCAGTTACGTGCACATCAGATGATCGCTTCTGGATCCCAGAAACTAGCCTCCAGGGTGAATGGAGTAGCTACCTTGAGTTCCCTATCCAGAATTTGTAGTTCTATTGTCCTGCCTTTGCCAATTTGACCAGTCTTTTCACTGTTCTTATTCTTTCTTCGGTGCTGCTATACGTACAACAAATTTCGTATGAAGTTGTTACGATGGCCACCTGCTGCCGGCCATCCTTCCGTCTCCATCGCTAATCAAGCATTACCCCTTCCCCTATCTAGTTAAGGCCCAGGCCCAGACCCAAGAAGCTGAATGAAAACTTTCAGGCAAACAAACTACAGATGAGTATCAGACATGGTCTTTTCTAACTTGTTTCTGCAAATAAAAGTGTAGCCTGAGATACAAATCTAATACAATTCAAAAAAGATTGATTCATCTAGCGGGCTCTTCATCCAGAGCTACTTGTGTGTTCTGAAAACACGAGGCCAAAAACCGTAAGCTAGACTAGAACAATCAGTGAAAGGCTCTGATCAGAAAAAGGCTGCTACTTTTGAACACCTTCTCTTCATCATCAATACCAGAAAGAAGGTCCATAACCATAATCCTCAAATAACGAACTATAAATCAAGCACCTGCAGAATATCAACATGGGTCCCTGCAAAAAAGAATATCAACATGGGAGGTTATATGAGATGGTGGTGCAGCTTGATTATCTTGGAGTTCCTGTATCAATCAGTAGCACTCTCGGTTGGCATATCAATTACAATGATAGAAAATCATGTTGGTGAAACCTATGTACCGGAAACTCATTTGGAAAAATACACATAGTTCATCTTCATATCCTCCAGAATGAGAGATTACCTCCACTTGATGTGAACCTTGATTGCTATCCTTTCACTGTTCTGATCTGCATGCTTCTTTTTCCCTTTCTGCTTTTGCACTCCTTTTGTTGACTCTCTCTGCTTCTTCTTGCAATCAAGATTGAATTGGAAAGCAGTTGGAAAGACAGATGTGTTTTGGAGGAAGATGAACAGGTCCTGCGGCAGCCGACGGAGGCATTTGCACGGGCATTAGAGATGGGCCTGGATGAGCCCCTTATATTGAATGACAGAGCCCCTTTCCTTGGTTAGCAAAAAAAGGGTCCATCTTATATTCAAGTACTGAATAGGTTTCAGTTCACTTGAATTATTTTTCTGAACCAACGTCTATCCAGAATTTCATTTTAAAACAGGGGTGTTTACCTTTGCTACTCTGAATAGTTATCTACACTATACTGCTTGTTTCCGTTGTTTTCTTCTGATGAGTGTATCTCATTTTCTTCTGTTTCAATGTTCACAGAGGGAGGCTCGGCTTGAACGAAACCGAAGCCGAACATTGTTCGGATGAGAAATTCGAGCGCCAATTTGCAGTGGAACTGTTAGAGCTGACAGCGAGTGAAATCATGGCTTGTTTTCTTTTGCGAGGGAAATCATGACTTGTTTGATTTCCAGCTGATGTCTCTTTAACTTATGAAAGGTACTTGATATAATAGTGGATCACTTCTCCAATAAAATGCTACTTCCAGAAACGCTTGTATATCGAACGCCCAAAACAATGCCGTCTCATCCAGATTGTTTTATCCATATCCTTTGTATTTCAATGCTTATTGTTATTTCGATGGCATACTGAATCCCAAGAGACATGCAACATGCTATGTGCAAGATAGATGTGGAGAAATCTTCTGATTGTGAAAATTTTGCTGGGAAACGGAGGATGGTGACTATGTATGTCGTTTGGGATCTTGCCCACCCAAAAGTCCAAAACACATGAAACGTTACACCCTCCCCAGTTCCTCTGTCCATTTCTAAACGTATCACTAATCCCAGTTTAACACGCACGTTGTTCTTGTGCTTTATAAGTTTTTGAACCATGGTTCAAAAAAACGCTAAGCGAGCCGTTGAGGCACCGCTGAGAGGAATTGAAGCTTAAGCGATCCGTATGAACTTTGTTTCTGAGAAGTTGGTGGGATTCTTGGAGAAAATCAAAAAAAGTTGGAGAATTTGAGAGACATTGTTGCTCGCCCAGGAGAAATTGACGGGATCGTTGGGGCAGTCTAGGGAATTTGGAGAAATTGACGGGATTCTGTTGCTCGTCCAGGGAAAATTGGTGGGATCCTTGGAGGAAAAAAACAAATTGGAAAAATTGGAGGGATCCTTGAAGAGAATCAAGCTGTAGAGAGAGAAGTCCTTGTAAGAAAAAGGCGAATTGAAAAAATTGGAGGGATCTTGGAGAGAATTAGGCGGGAGAGAGAAGGCGCCCTTGCGACAAAGAATTGTGCTAACGAGTCTTATCAGCCCTTAAGTAGCTGCTTAGGGCCTAAGGCCTTGTTTTGTTGGGCTTAAACTGTTTTTTTCTTTTGACTTTGGGTTTTTGCTTATACCAACATCTAAAAATATCAAATAAAATATCCGGTGAAAACCAGCTCTACGGTGCAAACTGTGAAAACTCCACCGAAAAAATTCAAAAAATCTCAAAAAAATCACATATGTTAGAAAAGTGATGTTTTATATATGTGTAAAATTTCAAGTCCAAACTCAATTTCGTTTGGTAGCAGCGAAAAAAACAAATTTTGCATGAATAGTGATTTTTCAGTATTTGACACTATTTATTGTAAATTTCTTTTTTTAATTTCTCCCAAATGTTTTTAATTTTGAACTTGAAATTTTGCAGGTTTGTAGAACATCACAGTCCCAACATATGGTATTTTTTTAAAAAAAATTTGAAACTTCTAAATGTGGTCTTTATGAAGTTTGCACGGTTTGCATCGAATGAGGGTTTTCGTCGGATATTTCGCCAATATCAAAAGTCAAAACTGAAAGCATCTAAATATGTGTTTTTGTTGGTTAAAAGTCAAAAGGCGGTTTTAAACCCAACCAAACATGACTTAAGCAAAGTGTTTTTCCATCACCAATGAAAGATTTTGCGTACTTAAGCTATGTTTTTCTTTCTTTCGTGTGCGTAAGCGAGCTCCTCCCTCTGCCGAGCGACCCTGGCCCCTCGGCCTCGGTAGTTGGCCCCTCCCTGCCCAGCGACCCAGCCCCCTCGCTCCCTGGATCTTCTTCCTCCTCCGCCGAGCGCCATCGTCTTCCTCCTCGCGCGAGCGCCTCCACAGCAGGTTGATCTCACCTTCGATTCTCTCGCTCCCGACCGTTTCTCCTCCCATCACCGCACGAACGGATTCCGCCCTTTAGCTCCCCGTTTCATAATCTTCCCCAATCCGTAACTGAGGCAAAAATCAAGGTAGGGGGCCCGCCCTACCTTGCCCTACCGGGTCCTCCGCCCGTGCGGGCAGATCCTTCTAATTCCTCGCGCAGACCAGAGCCTCCTCCGTCCCGAGTCTCACGACCCAGCAGCAACCCTCACGCGAGCCATCTCCCGGCGGCGGCGGAGGTAAGCTGCTCTGCCCCGCCTCCTCCTTCTCCAGCGGCGGCGGCCCTCTCCCGGCCGCCGACCTGCCTCCCGGCGGCCCCTTCCCGCCCCGCCTCCCTCCCCTCTCACCCCTCTTCCTCAAGCAGACCCGTGCCCTCGGCGGAGGCGACCAGCTCAGGCAGCGGCGCTCTCCTCACTTGACCGGCGCAGGTAGCCTCCTCCCCTCCTCCACCTCCTCTTGCTGTTGCTACCACGATGCCCTTCCCTCTCCCTGTTCGATCTAATTTTTGGTTTTCAATCGATCTAACTTTTGGACCTGACCACCCGCTCATCTCTCTTTTCTCTCTCCAGATTAGGAAGACTGCTACAATTGTGGCTCCTGAATTGTGGCTACAAAGTCATTATGTTGATGTGGTTCTCATATTAAGAATGCTGCCAATTTTGTGGTATTACTCTATCACTAATTTGGCTCCTGAATTGTGGCTACAAAGTCAGTATGTTGATGTGGTTCTCATATTAAGAATGCTGTCAATTTTGTAGTACTACTCTATCAGTAATCTGATAATGTGAGGTACACTATAATTAGAAAATTAAGTACTACTGCGTACTAGGTAAGATTTCATTGTATGCTTGTAATCTTCAGCTATTTGATGTTATTTAGTGTGGCTCGCAAGGCCAGACTGTGCAAATGCAGAAACACTACTACATGGTTCCTGGTTGTCTGAGTACAAGAATTTTCTTCAGTGAAGAAACAATTAATTATCACTAGCAAAGGCTTACTGGAATGATTTTTATTTAGTTCGGAGTCGCAGTAATCAGAGCCGGCGGTCCATTTTGTTTGAGATTACTATGTTGTCTGTCATTTAACCTCAATATCAACTTCTCACTTTGACCATCCAAACACGATTTGGCATTCGACCTCAATATCAAGTTTGGATTCCGAATATCTAAACATCCAAACAAAAATATTGACATTCCATCTCAATATCAATATCATGTGATATTGGCATTGGAGCCAATGCAATGCCAAGCTTCCCAATGTCTACATCCAAACAAAGCCTTAGTGTCTTTATCACCTTAAGGGTTCGGATCCATTCAGTGAGGTTTCTCTGGTGCCTCTTTGCGTACCTGAATGGCTGATAGAGCAGCTTGGCTCTCTAGTCGAACATAGACAATGGTGTAGATGAGGCCAAAGTTTGCATGCTGTTTTTGTGCACAAGGATTTCAAACTTCCTTGTAACTAAGGTTCTTCACTAGTTCAATCTGACAGAGCAGTAGACCCCAAAATGTTATAGACACTGGATGTCAGTCTGAAAAATTCATTTTTGTTATAATGTTGATCTTCACATTTTAGACAAGTCTTGTGGAAATAAATTAGGAAATTGTAGATTTTTTATGAAACGTAGGGTATGGTCTGCAAACTGTTTTTTTAATCCATTTTGAAAGCTTGAAATATTCTTGTTAGTGAGATGATTATAAATTATTCTTGTGATGTTTCTCTAGAATCATGTTCTCTAGAATCATGCTCTTTGATATTTTTGTGAGTACTGAAGATTTTGTTACTGCAGAAGTTGGAATCAGGCAATGGATCTGGACACAGAGAATCGTCTTGCTTCTTTACTCCTTGAAGAGGCACGGAGATTGCAGTTAGAGGCTGACAGGGAAGGTGTTCATGCATATTTGAGAAAGCCCAATGTAAGGCATCGTCCAAACTCGAGGTTCCTCACAGCCACAGTTCGTGGAGTTCAACAAGGTTAGAACCATGTTCTCTTTCCATTGTCCTGGGCTATGTTGCACAGATACGGCTCAAACCTACCGTATCCGTGCAGGATAGGTGCAAAAACGGGGATACTCTAAAAATCTGCTGGGATACTTCAAACACTGAATCTTCTGCTGTTGGGTCTGTGCCAGGGACAGAGAGTAACTCTGTTGATGATACCGAGGAGAACTAGTATATCAATCCTAAATTTTCCTTGTGTTCATGTTAAACAATATGCCACATCTGCTACTCCATCCGGTCATGGAGGCAATGCAAGGTGTAAATCCAATCGTGTGCATATACTCACCGTATCCCCGTAACAGCATTTTTGCAAAACGCCTTTTTTTCGTATCCCCGTACTGTGTAACAGAGGTCCTGGGCTCCTGGTGTTCATTACCTGATGAAAGCAGCTGTATTCCGTGCTTTTTTGTTTTTGTTTTTGCTTAATCTTTTTCCAAATTTATCTGAACCTGCTTTGTAAAAGATCTTTATGCATTTGGTTGTTGGCGACGTATCCTATGAATCCAGGACTTGCGTGTATCCCTGCATCCCTTCACTTTTAGCCTTGGGATTAAAATCTCGCGGGCTAGATTAGTCTGCCGTAACTTTGCACTTAAACGCCCGCTTCCAGCCAAAACCAGCGTCGTTAAGTTTGCAAAAGTACCCCTGACGCCCTGTTGCAGTCCTCCAGCCAACGGCAGCTTCTGAACCTGAAAAAAAGAGCCGCATCCTTTAACTCGCTCCAATGATGAAGCGATCTTGACATCCATGGGCAATCAGTTCACAAAATTAACTAACACGGCTTCCTCTGGGACGAATCATCCGCTCCTTGCTGCTAATGAAGACTAATAGAAATTAAGCAAAGGGAAATTCACGCTAACGACGATGAATCGACGGACAGCGTCTCCTCCGGTGCCGGGGGCGTCCGTCTCGGCGGCTAGGACGACGCAGAGTCTCATCTGCTGCTGGTTCTGCAGCGGCAGGTGGACGGAGCGGTTCTTCTTCTTGTTGCTGCGACTGCTGCTGTAGGAAGGAGCTGGATGTGACGAGGAGGCTGAGGAACTGCACAGTCGCTGCCATCGCTGACGGCGCCAGAGCTCGCGAACTGCAGATCAGCAGCTAGCAGCGCTGTTTGTCCAACGAATTGTTACGGGTGACGGCTGCACTGCACTGCAAACCGTGGATGTGTGCGCGCTCGCCCGAATTTAGGGTTTAGAACAAGGAATTTAGCGCAGGGGATTTGTACCCATGAGCACAGGACTTGGGGCAGGCCGGCAGGCTGTTGGCGAACTTGGGTCAGGGGTTCAAGGAATAGGTCTGACGGTCCGGGGTTTGTTTTGCAAAAATTGATTGTGGTTTTAGTCCGGAAGCGGGCGGGTAATTGCAAGTTTCCAATGGATTGTTACGAGGCACATGATTTTAATCCTAAGGCTGAGAGCAGAGGGATGCAGGGGTGCACGCACGTCCTGGATTCATTGGATACGTCGCCTTTGTTGTTCACACTAGAAAAATATCTTTTTTTTTTGTCATTGTGTAACTTTTTTCATCATGGATAATCAGGCCAAAACTAAACACAATAAAGAAACACTGTAAAATTCCTCCCTTTTATTTGGGTAGTTCAGTAGATAAACATTCTGTTACAAAATTGAGTCGGTAAGATCTTTGTGTATTAGTAGTTAAATTGACATGTTCTGTTCGCCTGCAGCAAATCGTGTTGTGGAGGTTGATGAAATGTGGCGTGCTAGGGAGAAGGAACTCGAACTCGAGTCTAAGATGAAAAACAGATATAAAGATCATGGTGACTCTAGGAGCAAGAAACACAGAAGTGACTCGAGAAATCAGAGCTCCAGCTCAAGGATTGCAGAAGATGGCATAGCTTATAACAGTTCTTACTCAGACCAGGATGATGGTCTAGGGGATGATGAAATCGAAAAGTTTCTCCATTCAAGGTTAGTTAGAATGCCCACTACCTGGTAGAACAAGTAAAGATCATATATAGAAGCAGGTAACTAAGGATTTGCCTCCTCTCCTGTGAGGTGATATCTTTTTCTGATGCACACATTTGCACCTGTTAATAATGTCATTGACAAAAGATGTAATTTCGTGCATGTCAGGGTAAAGCGAGGAAGAGGAGCAGTTGGCTCTCGGATGGATGAGCCTGGTCCATACCTCAAGGCTTCATCACACAGTCAAGACAACGAACCCGGCGCTGATACACGGCTGGAAGAGAAGTGGGAACGCCGAGTACAAGGTCCTGAGAGGCCACTGTTTTTGAGATCGAAGTCCCCTGATGATTATTGGCATAAAGAAATGATGGAGGGGGAGCCATCCAGCTCTGAAGCACAGAGGGAAAAAGAACATAACAAGGAGAAGAAATCAGAGAAAAAAGAGAGAAGGGAGAAAAAAGATAAGAAATCCAAGCATCGCCGCCACCGCCACCACCATCACAAAAGCCGAAGACGCGAATGATGTGCCTTACTGCTGAGAAAGAACAAATCTACAGAAGGACACTTCTGTCCTCAAAGAAGCACCTAATTGTCGCTGTAACGGAAGGGGGTAAATGGGTCTTGCTCAACTGAAACATTTGTTGTACCGAAAACTCTGCAATGTGCACCATGGGTTGTGTTTCTTTGTTGCACGGTGTGCCCAGAATATCGCCCGCTGTGTTTCAAACACAAACATATCATCTGTCCGATGGCTCTTTCTGTGCTTGTAACATGGTACAAATAGAAGTGTTTTACCGCTCGAAACCAGTAATTAGTGTATGGGCCATTGCCGGCTCAACATCGCCAACAAAATTCATCTTCCAGTTGAATGTAGAAAAGGAAAAATGATACTGTCCAAAAGGCAGGTGTCGGAGAGACGAAGGCTGCAAAAGCGTTTATGAGCACCCTGTAAGACGTTTTCGTGCGCGGCCGCAAAATAGATTTCGCGTTTATTTTTACCTAACCTTGGTAAAGAAATCCTGGGTCTTATTTACCGCAAAATAGACGTTTTGGTGCTCTTCGTTTCCGCAGTCCCGCCGTCTCCGGCGAGTCCAATCCATTGCAACATGGCAGCCAAAACCCCGCAAACCCCCGACCCACCGTTTGGGGCAAGATCTCGCCCGAGTGTGCCGCGACCACCGGGGTCCGCCATCCCCGTTCTGAGCCCTTCCTTCTCCCGTGCCCCGTTGCGATCCCGCCTAGCCGCCGCGGCTGACACCAACGCCGCCGCCTCCTCCTCCTCTGTCGAGCACCCATGCGTACGCTCCCCTCCCTTCGTCTTCCCGCATTTCAGATTGATGCGATTTGTTGGTGTTTTGATGCGATTTGGTGCTCTGTTCTTTGCTAAGTCCTCGGCCAAACGAGTATTTCACGGAAAGCCGACAAGGAATTCCTTTAATAACCGACCGTTTTGATTCTTTAGAACAACTCGATGAATTTAGTAGATCTTTTTAGGAGGCCCTCAATGACCATAGATCGAACCTATCCTATTTTTACAGTGCGATGGCTGGCTATTCACGGACTAGCTGTACCTACTGTTTTTTTCTTGGGATCAATATCAGCAATGCAGTTCATCTAACGATAAACTAAATTCCAACTATAGAACTATGACACAATCAAACCCGAATGAACAAAATGTTGAATTGAATCGTACCAGTCTATACTGGGGTTTATTACTCATTTACTCTGCGGTTAGGTCACGCTGTGGGACTGGTGGCTGGTCAGGGTGGAAGGGGAGCAGCGGAAGATCGCCGTCTCCGGGTTCACCCAAAGGTGAGCGTTTGTTGAGAGAAAAATGGGATCTTTTAGTTGTGTTTAGTTGTGAGGTTTTGATACTTCAGTGGAGTTATCGGCTGCCAACTTCTGACAGGGACGACGCATTCACCTCTGCACCCATAGCAAAGTGTCATGGGCCTCTTACACTAGAAGATGAAGATGGGGTTGTGGTGCTCATTTATGGTTCGGTGAGCCTTTCCCGAATGCGTGAAAATGGATTTTCACCACAGGTATTGCACATTTTGTCTTGTGTTCTATGTTTTCTGATGATGAAAGCCGATGGGAAGTCATCCAAGATTCAAGTATAGTCTATATGCATTAACTACTGATTTTGTTGACTTTGTAATTTCTGCTCAAATTCATGTCCAAAAGGATCATTTAGCCATGCTTCTAATCTATTGCTCTCATAAATGACTTGACGTTTCACTGAAACCATGCATGCAGATCTGTGAAAAGTTCATGATTGGATTTCCATACTGGTGGGAGAGCTGGGATTCACACATTGAGTCTCAACCGACCTCTTTTAGCAATTTGCAAGAGGGTTCGAGTCAGTTTAACTCGGAGATGTGCCAGCTAGGCAAATTTCTTGAAAAAGTAGAACCTTCATTCATCAAGAACCTTCTTAATGATGCTAAAAATTTCCCAAGAGACTACGAGGATGCCTTCACAGAGTGTCCAAGATTTGAGGAATACACTTTTGACAATGATATTTCAACAAAGGAAAAATCTGGTGTTTCAAATGATGCCAGTGAAGGACCTGCAGGTGTAGCTAATGAGGTGGATAATATGGAAATCGACTTGATTGTGAGCAGCACTTCACAAGAAAGAGGCCATGTTGACATTAGCTGTAATGTATCGTTTGCTTCTACAGAAAAATGTACTAGTGATGAGACTTACAAGGAGGCAGAAAATCAGAATGATACTGTGCATCCAGATGCAAGAGAACAGGAGGCTGGTAGCCGTCCTGTGAACTCTGATTTGATTTGCAATAGGTCCTCTTATCGTATGCCCAATGACTTGGAAGATGGAAATACGAATGCTGGAAATTCAACAGATGTGCCCTTATGCCATTTAGCTGCGGTACCACTCGGAAGGGCTAATTGCTGCTTGGAGATTTCTGGTGCTTTGCAAAATATTCAACTCTTAAGTATGTGCAGGATCAAATTGTTAAGAGATTGGTTAAGTTTTCTCCTGCAGATATAGTTCATCATGACTTTTCTAAGAGACTGGCTATTTAAATGTAGGTTATCAAAGGAATCCGGTGGCTTCATTGAAGAATCAAGGCCACCTGCAAAGGACTGAGGACATATCATTGAACCAGAAGGCTGTACCAAGTGAAGATACATCAACTTCTATTTGTTCACGTGTGCAAACTCAGGAAAAGGTGAGTTTTAAGCAAACCCCACAGCTCAAAAAGATTAGATGAAGTAATCTGTGTTTGAATTTCACTTTGCTTGCCAATTTATTTGCTAATATAGTTAATACAAATAATGCCTCTGTTAGTTTTCCTTCTGTTGTTATTGACTCTAGATACTCACAAACACTTACAGTTGCCAAACTGATGTTTGAGATAAGCCCTCCCCAAATTAGGACATTATGAATTTAGCTTTATCAGGTGTTTGGTAGATTTAATGGAAGTTCTTGTACTCAAACAAGAAAGTTATGATATAAAGTTATGTTACAACAAAAATTGAGACATTTATCACAAGCGTCACAATAGTAATGACCCAATATTACATGCTTACGTCTTATTAAAACATTACGATACTACCTCAATCTTTGTTTTTTCTCGACCAGGGGGTAAGACACAAGCCTGATTTTTTTTTAAATTAAGTGGGTGAGTCCTAGATGCAACTCAATCTAATATAGCACATTTATGTAAGATTTAGCATGACACAAATGTCGTGTGCCCCTTCTGATCTTTCTCGGTTAATCATTTGCCATGACAGAATTTATGTAGCATTGCCTCATTACTAGGATAGAGCAGATTCCAATTAATATCGTAAGGTTCCATTTCATGATGATGTTGTTCATGTGCGTGTGTGTGTATGTTTTGTGCGATATCTTTTTGTATCTAGCACAAGTTATAATTAATAATCCTTGCGAAGGATTCCATGGATTGATCTGTATGTGCCTGGTGTATGAGATGTGCAATACAAACTATTATGATCCACTAAACCCCGAAGTGTGCAGCCTAAGAGGCATCAACATATTTGAATTTTTATTATGATTCCAAGTCATATCGAGCACATTTCAGCTAGTGATCCTAGTTGTATTCCTCATAGTGAATTTGATAGCCTTTTACCTGGAGATGCAGACGGTAGGCCCATCAAAGAAGCAAAGATCTGCGCGGGATATATTGTTGAGTCCTGCTAGATTGCCAGTAACCAGAAGTCCGATGTCATCAAAGAAGCAAATATTTGCGCATGATAAATTGTCGAGTCCTACTATATTGCCAGTTACCCGAAGTCCGATGCCATCAAAGAAGCAAAGATCCGCACAGGATAAATTGTCCAGTCCTGCTACATTGCCAGTAACCAGAAGTCCGATTTCATCTGTAAGTATGGAAATTACTCCATAACCTTCTCTGTTGTTAAAAAAATTAAAAGCATCGATGTGTTGTTAATTTTAGCATTTCTTATTTTCTGACAGTTAAAGAGATCTATAGTGTATTGGCTTTTCTCTAGCTTTTGCAATTGTCATTTGTCTGGCTGCTACATAAGGATGTCATCGATGTGTTGTTAATTTTAGCATTTCTTATTTTCTGACAGTTAAAGAGATCTATAGTGTATTGGCTTTTCTCTAGCTTTTGCAATTGTCATTTGTCTGGCTGCTACATAAGGATGTTTCATTATGTTGGATATGCTTATTTTATGACATCTATATAGCTAGTAATCAAGCACATGCAATGCATGTCTTTACTAATGTAAAAAATGTAACCAGAATAAACCAACAATATTGAATAACACCATTTACACTTTTATGTTTTAGTACAATAAGATGCGCATACAGCATATCAACGTATATTTCATATAGTATTTGCACCCTTTTCAGTAACTTGGTTCTAATTTCGCATGCACTACAGTCATCAAGAAGACACAGACACAAATTGGTTCAGAACCTACAAAAATCCATGTACAAGTTAAAATACAGAAATGGTTCAGAACCTACTAAATAGTAAATATTGTAACTTGGACCAGCCTTTTTTTTAGATAGCATAAAAGTCTGGTATACTGCTTGTGTGATGTCTTCTTCTTCCCTAATTCTTATGTCTTACTCACTAGGTGTAGCTTGTCTTCGATCTTTTATTCCACTCTAGTATTTGACTCTGCTGGTCAAAAACTCAACATTTTGACCCATTTGTATCTGTAATTTATTACAATGTTTGTTGAAACATTTTAGGTGTATCATTCTCCACTTACTCGTGGGAGGGCCCAGTCATCAATATCTATTTCCACACCTGAATCTCTCAACATGAAAAGAACCAAATCAGGTATGATCCTCTGGTTGGACTGCCCGATCCCCTACCCTGGTGCCATCGGGTCATCTTTATGGTGGTATAGTTTTTTTTTTCTGTCGGGAGAAATTAGCTAAGTACTTAAAACATTTACTCCTACCCTGGTGCCCGATCCCCTACCCTGGTTATACATCCGGTCATCCTTAAATGATGGATTTTCTTTTTTTTCAGGTCGTTTGGTAGTACCACCATTGGATCCAGGATGTGAAAGGATCCTCTATGACAATGTTAGTAAAGAAATATACTTTTATAATTGCGTCCATGATCCTATTATTAAACAAAGGTTATGTTTCAGGTTTGTCATTGTGATGCTATTTCCCAATGTATAACAAACTCACAGCAAGTTGGGATAAATGCTTGATTTTTTTTATTGCTTAATTGGAAAGCTTGCCATGATAGTCATTTAATACAGGATGACTCAGCCTGTCCCCAAAAATTTCCTAACAGTGATGATCTCTTTCTTTAAATTCCTAACTAAACAAAACTCTTCCTTCACTAGATAAAATTCTATGCATGCTTGATTTATTCCTAATATTTTTCAGTGCCCTGGGGGAATTTGGTCTAGCCTCTGACTATAACACATTGTCTCCTAAATGCATTTTTCTTTTTCTTTTGCAGAATCATTTGCTTTTAGGTGTGGCTCCTGTGGAGTTGCATTCACCTCTCAAAGGTTTGTTCAGATTGTTCACCATCACATCTATATTGAAGCCGTGTTGTACATCTCTTGTTGTTTCTCGAAAACAACTGTTTGAAGGAAGCTTCCCTTCCAAATTTCCACGCCACTTAGCTTTGCTCCTTTGGGAGCATAATAGTGTGTCCTTTGCTGGCAGGGAACAAGGCAGGGACTCCTGCGAAGAAGAAAAGTGCTCGCTGAGCAACTTCCAGACACAGAACGTTGCTGTCCAGCCAGAAGATGCTCACAACTTTGCGACCGCAGCATGTTGCCGGTGTACATGGAGTTCACATAAGGCTCTGGGTGTTATGCTTCGTTGTATATGCAACCTGGAGTTTGAATTCGCAGCCAGCTACCTTTTGATATTTCTGGTATGGGTATGGTTTAACGCTGGCCCTATGCCTGCCACTAATGTGCAGAGTATGATATGCATTGCCGTTGTTGAGATGTGTTTCGCCTAGTTGCATCTGGTATCCTACTAACTTTAACTGAGCGAACAAAGTTCAATCTGGCCACTAATGCCCTCCAAGGCCGCCAAGGTCCTTTTGGCTTGGTTCATGGAACGCCTAATCTTGGGAGAATCGCTTCCTCATTTGGCCTGTTAAGAAGTTTAACTGAGCTGAACAAAGCTCAATCTCTGACGGATAGTGATTATACATGGATTGATTAGTGTCGTATCCTTGCAAGCAGCGCTTCTTGATCGAGTAAGGCTTGGTTTGCTTTTGGACTGCATCGTGCTAAATTGTTACATTTAGAGTTATTACGTACTCCCTCCGACCCATATTACTTGTCAAAATATTGCATGTATCTAGACAGTTTAAACATAGATACATTCATATTTAGACAAATTTGAGACAAGTAATATGCGTCAGAGGGAGTACCTGTTTTTCTTTCAGAAAACAGCTGAAATAACCAACACATAGAAAACTTAACAGGAGAGCCTTGGGGTTACCAAGCTACCAACGATCTGCATGTATTCTTAAAGCTGTCGCTGAATGTGCTGAACAAGTGAGCCACAACCGAAATAGTACATACACTAGCAGTGAACCTAATAACTAATAACTAATAACTGCGTGAAACTCAATAATCTTTGGATGATTAGCGAGGTGGTTGTACCCGGCACACAAGTGTTTTTACACAGCCACAAAGAATAACGCCGGGTTGCGACAACTCTTCTAATGCTTTGAGAATCACAGCTTCATAGGGTAGCTTGCCTGTCACTGCCTGAACAGTGTTCAGGAGAATAGCCTCCGGGACCATGTGGGGGCGGGTGCCTGTTGTTGGGCGCCAACTGATGCAAGGCTCGCCGCCTTTTCTTTCGCTTCAAGTATCCGAGCTCCCTTTGGATCAGCCAAAAGAGACTTCTGGAAGGATTGCGGGAATCCTGTTGCGATGATGGTCACATGAATCTCACCGGTGTAACGATCATCGACGACGGCTCCGAAAATTATATTCGCCGAAGGATCAGCTAAGCTTGTCACAATCTGCAGAAAGTAAAGAAGTGGTTATTCTCAGAACTGTAGAAGCAGAGCACTTCGATGTCAACCACCTAAATATTCACATATTTAGCTCTTCCAATAGGTGTCTCTTCAAAGACAATTGAAGAATCAAGGCAAGAGTTAGGAGTCCCCACACGCACCTGAGATACCTTGTTCACTTCTTGCAAAGTGATGTCTTTCCCGCCAGTGATATTATACACGACACCAGTAGCTGCCTCAATGGATGACCCTATTAAAGGAGCAAGTGTAGCCTGTTCAGCAGCTTCTTGGGCCCGGTTTTTGCTGGAAGAAACACCAACGCCAAGCATGGCAGTTCCAGAATTTTTCATGACAGCTTTCACATCAGCAAAATCAACATTCACTAGCCCAGGTATCTGTAAAGTTCGTATGTAAGTACTAGTACTATATCATCACAACTAGGTTACTGCAGCAAAGGGTAGAAAAACCCCACTGTTATAATGTCTGATATTCCTTGGACGCCCTGACGAAGAACGTCATCTGCCAGGAGAAAAGCATCTTGCAAGGGCATATTTTCGTCAGCAACGTCTAACAAACGATCATTTGGAATCACAATTAGTGTGTCAACACTCCTTTCCAGCTTCTCTAATGCTTCGAGTGCCTGAAATGGTAACAAAAACAAATTAGCCACAGAAAAACAAAAGCTACATAAAAAGGAGAAGACAGAAGTCCAAAAATATATACAAAAGGATGCACATGAATTCTAGTGTTTGACAAATAACTGAACTCACATCAGGTAAATGATCAACAGTTAACAATTAGTGCATTTTTGATATGTCCAAAGCAAATAGCAACAAACTGCACAGCAACATTAGGGGCGGTGGAGAAATCATAATATGGTTAACACCAACATTGCAAGTCTACCATCTACAACGATTGCAAAACAGTTATCAAGCACGACTATGAGTGCACAACACTAGTATAAGAACTGAAAATTGACACGATTGCAGGTAATGTTAGATCTTCTAGCTGTGCCTGGCCTACCACTCTATACATGATCATAAAAATATAATAAACTATTAATACCCCCTCTAAGCAAAAGAAGTTTCCAAGCTTAACCAAAATGGCCAAGTATTTCTGAATGAGACAACACTTGACTTGTATTTAGGTTGAAATACATGCCTGCAGAGAGCGTTTGCGTCCTTCAAAGCTGAATGGGTAGGTGACAACACCAACAGTAAGATAACCAGCTTCCTTTGCTATCTGGGCAACAACTGGAGCAGCACCAGATCCAGTACCGCCACCCATCCCAGCTGTTATGAACACGAGATCCGAATCTCTCAGGGCATTGGCTATCACTTCCTTTGATTCCTCGGCAGCTTGTTCTCCCAAATTAGGATTTCCACCAGTACCTGTTTGGACATACATAATTAGTCAGTCTAGATAGTGGGTGCTATGTACAATGAATTTACAGCTATAACCCAGTTTCATCTGCTATCCTGTTTGAATTTATTGGTTTATCAGCGAAACAACACATGTTTGCATATAAGGTGGTGTATTTACATGGAAAACATTCGTTAAAACATTATTTCATACAATAACAGAAAGTATTACCCAGCCCACGAGTCAACTGTTCTCCAATTTGTAGCGGATGTTGCGCCTGCGAATTCACGAGTGCCTGGGAATCTGTGTTTATAGCATAAAACTCAATACCCTGTAATTATATGATTCGGTTATCAGTCTTTGCAAAAACAAACAAAGGATATGACGTAATCAAGGTAAAATTATACTCCCTTCGTCCCATATTAAGTGACTTTCTATTACATGTATCTAGACGCTTTTTAAGCATAGATACATCCATATTTGGACAAATTTTGAGACACTTAATATGGGATGGAGGGAGCACTACATTAGACTTTCCAATCCATCTACACGTCCATGGAATGGAGGCAAGGAGCCATTTGCAACGTGTACGCACGCCATTCTACTTTTTTGGGAACAATGCAATAAGCATATCCGGAACAGCATTGGCATTAGTCACACATCCTCATTTGCTGAACTAAAGCACATCACAAACGTGGGCTGGACTACGAAATTTGCTGAACAAGCCCGTGGATGAACTTGGTCACTCGCTAAGTTCCAAAGTTCAAATGAGAGTACGAAATGGATCTACACGTCGACCACGGCAGACGAGAGAAAGCCCAGCTCGGTTTCAAGCAAGCGAAGGGTCACCGCGGCTACCTGGAGGCCGCTGCCGATCATGCGGTTGACGGCGTTGTTGCCGCCGCCCCCGACGCCCACGACCTTTATCCTCGCCGTCTCCACCGGCGCGAACGCGAAGGAGCACCGCACGGCCGCGTGGCGCGGCCGCCGCCGCCGCGGGTGGTCCAGCCACCCGCCTCGCTGGGGCCCGCGCGGAGGGTGGAGGCCAGGCGGGAGGTGGAGGAGCGTGGAGGCGGACGAGGTGGAGGGCGCCATTGTGGCCGGCAGGGTGAGGTTGGAGTCTGGGATGGGAAGAGGTGGCGGGGAGGAGACTGGAGAGGGGATCTGGTGTTCTAGGGTTTTGGGAGATTTTGAGGGTTTTACTCGATTTGTAGTATGTTTGTTCAAACAGACATCGTAGGACCATACATTTTAGCTCGAAAAGTATCTTTACATATGACTCGTCTTGGTTCGAATTCGGAACCCAAGGAGTGGAGTCAGGTTCAGATTTGAACTCATTAACGAAAATGAGTTTAGCGAGTTCCTTGTTTTACTTGTTTGACTCACTCCGAGTTACCGACGAAAACCACGGAAGTTATGCCCCTCGAGTATTGTATGGCTTGCTAGAGGCTGCCACAGTACCGCGCCAAGCTGCCTGTCGTGACAAAAGAAACAACGTCAAGTCAAAGTTCTACTTATTTTAATATCATGTTTAACTTTCTTTTATTTTCTTGTTTTTCATGTCAAAAAGAAGACATTGGTGGCAACGAGTAGATGCTCAATATGTTCAATATCAGAGCAACATGGTCTCATCCGTGTTCCACGTCAACTACAGAAGTCCACATGATGATAAATATGCCATGCAATAAGTTACGTCTTGATGATACCTGTTGCAACTTGCCGTTGCATGAATGAAATTATGAATTCGCGTATGATTGAAAAATGATTTTAGCTTTGTTGTGGATAGATATCTCTTGCTCTAGTCAAGAGATAGCAATCACATTCTTTTTTATGCTCTTTCATTCACACTAGTATAAATTATACTATGTACCATCGCTAAGAAAGAACCACTGTACATGTGCCAAAGATATAATGGTAAATCAGTAACATATAAAAGACTAGATATTCCGGTTCAGAAACAACAATGGGCCTAGGGATGGCACCCGCAGGGTATGGGCACGGGTGGTGCCTTTTCATACCCGTACCCATTCTTTTTGACCTTACCCGTTACCCGTATCCATACCCGCCAACGGGTACAACTTTTTTCTATACTCGTTACCCATCAGGGTAGGCAGGTACCCGCGGGTAAACATACCATGTTAAATTTTGATCACACAGCCAACGAACATATTTCTCAAATTCCGAAGTAATCTCGTCAGATACAATAGTACAAATAGCACATTGTAAACAATGTATCGTTCTGCTCGAAGTTAACACCTCCTGATGAACCATCTGCTCGAAGTTTTTGATCCTGGCCGGCCTCGAGGCCCTTTCTGGGCGAACTAAGAAAACTTTGGGCCGATCCTGTATACCCGGCCCAGCCAGCGCCTCTCCTCTCATGGCCTCAACCGTCGGATAGACACGTACATCCCCTCGGGCCCCACGTGCCCAGAAACGCACCCCTTGCGGCCTTGCCTTGCCCACTCCAACAACCGCATCCGAAATCCCGGGGGCACTCTCGTCATTCCGCAGCGCAGGCCAACCGTCTCGCCACGCGGGCCAACTCCACTCTCCTCCGATGACGCGTGGATCCAGGTAACGGCCGGCCCCAACCGCCAGCGGCACCGGTAGCAGATCTAAAGTTAATTCTGGCGTCCCGTCGTTTTCCCATTCCACCCCCCCAGCACCTTCCGGACGAAACCCTACTTAGCGAATAGATTAGGCCAGGAAACCAGGAGAGAGAAAGAGAGAGAGGCGGAAGGAGGGAGAGAGAGAGAGAGACAAAGGGGGGGAGACCAGGAGCCAGAGACACAGAGAGGTCTAGAGAGAGAGAGAGAGAGGGGTGGGGGATTCGCGGGAGGGAGGGAGGTTTTGGGGGAGAGATTTGAGTTTTGCTTCGCGCCCGCCCGCGAGGAAGTTCCAGCCATGGTGTCCGACCAGGAGATCGCGAGCTGCGTGGAGGCGGTGCTGCGGAGCGCGGGCGCGGGGGAGGGGGCGTCGCTGGCCGCCGTGCTGCAGCGGGCGCAGTCGGAGCTCGGCGTCGACCTCTCGCACAAGGCGCCCTACATCCGCGACCAGATGGACCTATTCTTCGGGCCCCGCCTCCAGCAACCGCCGCCGCCGCCACAGCAACAGCAGCAGCAGCCCAAGCCCCAACAGGCTCCACCGGCTTCCGCGCCCGCGCCCTCGCCTGCCATGCTGACCCAGGTCCCGCTCCATGTGCCGCCGCAGCAGCAGCTAGGGACGCTCCAACCCCAGTTCATCTTCCAGACCATGCCCCAGCTCCCAGGCGCCACCGCCGCCGCCGCCGCCGCGGTCTCCGCACCGCAGGCCGTGCCGGCCATGGCCTTCTACCCGCCACCGCCGCTCGCCTTCCGCTACGCCAACAACGCCCTTGGTGGGGTCGCCACTGGCGGGACCGTCTCCTTCCAGCAGCCGGCCCCTGGGGTCGGGGGCACCTCTTCCCCTACGCCTACGCCTACGGCTGGGGCACAGGCCGGCGGCGACAACAAGGAGAGGTGAGCTGCGGATGAAATTAGGGTTTCAGATTGAGATGACTGATACTAAACGGCACCCCTACTTATTGGCGCTGAAATCTATGCGATTGGGCACTGAAATCTAACCTCCTACTAATTAGCTTGTCGATTCCTTTGATTAGCGCTGCTAGTATTGTGGATTTGATGTTAAACTGACTACTCATCTGGATTCATGGAATGGCTCCTAACTGCGGAGGTAGGTTTAGGGGATTAGGGTTTAGGGCGGTTAATATCTTATATTAGCAACTTCCTTGTAGACATCGTTTGTTATGGACTGTACTAGTGTGGTGTTTTGGATTTGTGCTTAGGGGTTAGGATATCGTTACACGCTTTTTGACCGTTCACAATGGCTGATTGGCTTTCAATTGTAGCTTGTTATTGTCAGTTTCTGCCACTTCAAATAGACAGGGCAACGACAGGGGAATAGTTACATGGTTAGTTTGATAGGTTGCATCTCTAGCTTATGAGTCTTTTCAGTTATGGACCTCTTCAGCTTTCTTGTAAGAAACTGAATGTAACCTCCTCTTTTTGTCTTGTTTTCTGGCTGACATGCTTTCGATAAAATTGTCTGAGTAGACTACACTTGGTTTGTCTATTCCAAACACATGGGGGCGGGGGAGGGGTCCAGCAAGAAAAGGAACAGAAATTTCACTTTAGTTTGTCAATATCCTTGAAGAGTATCTTAATGAGTTAGCAACTTTTCTGTATACTTCAGTTTTTTTAGAAAAAGCTAGTAACCGCAGGCTGCATTTATTCTTTGGATTTATTTGTCAAATTCAAATTATTTTTCCTGACTGACTTGATGCATTTAATGTACTCCCTCCGATCCTAAATGCTTATCGTTATTTTAGTTCAAATTGTGGTAAAACCATGACAAGAATTTAGGATCGGAGGGAGTACTAGTTTACGCTCTCTCTTTTTTTTTTGTTACAGAATCATGCTAATAGACCTGGTTTAGTTTATTGGTATTGAAGAATATATTGACTGAACTGTTGGATTCATGTAGTGGTTCACTGGTTCATGGCTTCATGCACCCACTACCAACACGTACTAGAATTTTACAGTACACTGGACAGGATTGCATAATAGTTCTTATTATGGGAGCTACTCGTCTATGTAAACCAATTTGTGTGATATGGTTATATTTTTTCCAGTGCTTCTAAGAGGAAAAGAGGAGGGCCTGGTGGCTTAAACAAAGTTTGTGCAATTTCACCTGAACTTCAGACAGTTGTTGGTGAGACTGCCATGTCAAGAACTCAGGTACTTCCAATGACTTCACTAGATCAGAAAATAACATCTGATCTCTTCCCCTTGATCAACTCCTCCAAGTTAACATTATGCTCTTAATTCAGATTGTGAAGCAGTTATGGGCATATATCAGGCAGAATAACCTTCAAGATCCTGATGACAAAAGGAAGATCATATGCAATGATGAACTTCGGGTTGTTTTTGAAACTGATGCCACTGACATGTTTAAGATGAACAAATTGTTGGCCAAGCACATAACTCCTCTTGACCCAAGTATGTTTTTATTTCGTATCTATGCCTGCTAATGATGCTAAATTTCACTCCGAAAATTCTCAGCTATATTATGTTGGTATCGCAGAAGATCAAGCAAAGAAATTTAAGGCTCACAACACAGCTCAAGAAATGCCTCTTGTTAATGAACCGTATTTGGTAGTTTCTGATGCACTAGCCAAGTTCATTGGTATAGAAGGATCTGTGCCTCATCATGATGCTCTGAAGTATCTTTGGGATTA
This sequence comes from Brachypodium distachyon, assembly GCF_000005505.3. Taxonomy (NCBI): domain Eukaryota; kingdom Viridiplantae; phylum Streptophyta; class Magnoliopsida; order Poales; family Poaceae; genus Brachypodium; species Brachypodium distachyon. The sequence continues at coordinate 26,864,342 of NC_016135.3, forward strand.
CATAAAAGCAAACCAACTTGAGGTATGGATGTGTCTTACATTCTTTATCCTTGCATGATATTCCCTCCATTTTGGTATATAGGTCCGATCTCTGAAATTGGCATAACCAAGGCATAATTGATCCCTGGTGGTTTGAATTTTTTTAGCTCCAATTAATGCTGCCAATCGAATTAATGGCCGGACGTTTTTCTTGGCCATGCATGGCAACCATGTGGGTAAAAAAAATTCAAAACCCACAACTCGGTTTCTGTGATTGGTGGGATTGTGGGAAGGAGTAACTGCCCATCATAATGGCAGGGAACGAGGGGTTCCAGGGAAAATTCTTAGATCGGCCCTCTATACCGAAACGGAGGGAGTACCAGTTTGTTCGTTGTTATGAGTAACATAATGAAAGAAACTGCTGCAGAACTTTGATGCTGTCAGATATCATTGCATTAGTTCTTTAGAAGCAAAAGTACTATGCTGAAGAATATTCCACTAACTGTGGGTCGCCTCATTCCTGATTTTGGTAGAAAATCATTGAAATATAGTGCTTGCTAAAGTAACTCGGTGTCATGTTTTACTGCTGTGTCTTGGGGGAAATGCGAAGTGGCATTGTCGTTAGGAGACCTGTTTGGATGTGTTCTTTCCTATAGGAAAACATTGCATGCTTGATTAGCTAGATATGTTCAGTAGTTACAGTTTATCCTGGAATGAAGATTATGGTTTGGAATTGTAGCCCTTTGAACAGTTTAATACACACACATATATTAGCAGTTTTCAGATACAGGAAGCAGCTATTAAATTAAGAGACCTGTTTCAGAAAGTAAGTGGGCTTCTCCTTTTTTGACTGAACCTATGCTTTTCCATTTAAGTGGCATCAGAAAATATGTGCTAATCATACTTCCCTGTCTTTTTTCCCTTGATATTATAATTCTCGAGCGTATAATTTTTTGTGAACTGGGAGATGCTGCCCAACCACATCTATTTGCACTGAATCCATTTATGTTCTCTTTTATTGTCCATAGGATGCTACAAGTACATCAATAATATGTGATTCCAAACTTCAAGAGCTTTTCGGCTGTGCTAGTATTCTTGCTTCAGAAGTATCAGAGTTGCTTGCTCACCACTACATCCAAAGGACATAGCATATCCTCATTAACTGGTTAGATTCTTGTAGTTTTTCTTCATTCCAGTGTCAGTGGACAATAGTATCTACTGAATTCACTTCAAGTGTATCAATACTTCAGAGATATTTTCTAATACATCCACTACAGTAGTAAAACCTGAAGATTATTGTATTCATGCTTGAGAGATTTTTCTAATATCTAATCGAACTTGATGCATTTATTCACTTTGTTCTGTCCTGCTGTGCTTGTGTCCATGCAGATCTAGGATTGCAGTGGGTGCCAGATAGGCCTAACTTTACAACATGGTGTTCTTGACAAAATGGACAGCGTAGCGTATGTATGTCTCCGGTCACCCGGTATTCACATTATGAATTGTGTCGAAATCAGATTATTTGTGGTAGCCTGTAATTTGCTCTTATTGTAATGGCTACTGCCCAGTATTTGGTGTAACTACTGAATTCATAGTTTTAGTTTCTGAATGTCAAAATGTCTTGACTTGACTATGTAAAGTTAAGCTTTACATTTGAGTGCCAGGTTTGAATTATAAATTCTTATAAAAGTTGTTTGCTGAAGTTTTCGTTTCGTGTTTCCTTGGTACTGAATGAACGTGCTTCCTATGCTACTGAACGTGTAAGTTGACTTCTGCTATCCCCAAAATAAGATGGAAAAGGAAGGGCATCTCGGCGATACATGTTCACACCGTATCCATATTCCCCATGTGTTTTGCACTATTCAACTCTTCATTCTAGTTTCATCTTAGCAAGTGGCTGAAGACATCATCAAATTGACAAATAATACGGAGTATTATTTTTCTTGATCTTGCGTGGCTGATTTTCCTACAATGCAGTTTCCTTATTGATATTTTACATTCGTCTGGCCCCTTCTCTGAATGGCGACAGGCGGAGCTATCAACAAGTTCACGCGGTATTATATCTGTCACTTGGCTCTCGAGGTGCCGTTTTGTTTTATGCCGACACCTGACCTAGAATAATGCCTTTACAAAAACAAGCAGTTTACTTGAGTAAACCGAAAGTTTCAGGACTCTGCCAGACACCTAACCAGCATTGTACTTATCAGTTACTCCCGATGCATCGTGAACTTCAGCAACATTTGTCCAAAAAAAACACACGCTAGATTACAAAGCACATCACGTCGTAGTTTCACAGGGCTAACAAGTCCTCGTCGTAGCTGCTGCTAGCGACGGACAGCAGCTGCACGTCGTCGTCCTCGTCCTCGTCGTCAGACACCGGGAAGATGACCACATCGTCGCTGGCGGCGCAGCCCGGCTCCGGCGACCCCGGCGCTGCCGCGGCGGCGTTCCCGCTGGCCTTGAGCTGTTCCTCGAACATTTCTTGCAGCCGCTTCCCCTGCTCCTCTATCCTCACCTGCAGCTTCCGCTGTATCTGCAGTCAAAAGACACACAAAGACAACATGTGAGACAATTTTTTTTGCTACAGCCACCAAATAGCTCTTATACCCATCGCACAAATCCACGGATCGAGTCATCACGAAACACCATCGTTCAAGCACCACGATGGTGTTTTCGACATTCGAAAGCTGTGGGTCTTCACAATGGGTGCTTAATTTTTCCTCTCGTGTCAAAAGGGAAGAAAAAATCCCAAGAAAAAACAGTGACAGGTCCGCACCTCGAGCTGCTCATGGAGGCGGCGCTGCACGTCAAGCTGGACTCGGAGTGCCTCCGTGATGTGCATTCCACTGCCAAAAAGGAAAAAAAGAAGAACAAATACAGACAAACATATTACATTGGAGATCCCTGTCATTCATTCCGTGCTAAATAAACAGTTGAACAGAATATGAATGGTGTGCGTGACACATCATGAGCACATGAACGAATTCCGTCAATATATATCGATGGACAGAAGAGGAAAAGAAAGGGAAGGTGTGATGTGATCTGACGGTACGTTTTGGGGTCCAGATTCGGCACGTCGTCACTTCCAGCGGCCCTTTTCTCCTGTTGCTTCCCTGCAATTCGGTCCACACGTCAGCACTCGGAAATCTGTTGTTAAGCAAATGAAATTCAGTGTTTCGATTAGTACCTTCAGACGACGAAGACGATGATGGCACGCACTTCACTGTACGATATTTCTGTCGAGAATGAATAGGAGGATGGATGAATTTGGATGGAATTAAACCACGAGTACAGGTTAAACCAGCTTATATTTAGGACATCCAGACCTGAAGGTGGCTCTTGATGTGGTAGATGGTGAGCCCATCCGAGTTCATCAGCTTCAGGATCCCCTTGGGAGTCGCCCCTGCATCCAAGCGCACACACAGTGAAATTCGAGCATGGCAGCCAGAGCACAAATAAGAACAAATTACAACACCGGTAGAGTAGTACGCACTGTCCGCGCCGCCGAGCTTGCTCACGCAGTCGACGAACCGCTCGTGAAGCTCCTGCGTCCACCGGATCCGCGTCTTGCTCGGCGCCGGCGCCGGCGCCGCCAAGCTGCCGTTGCTGGTGTGGGACGCCGGCGCGCCCACGCAGCTCCTGGGCATGTGGCCATGGCTGCTGTCGGTCATCTGGCCCATCTGCAAGCTGCCGCTCGGCGCCTGCAGATCCATGGCTGCCGGGACGAACGAGTGGGGTTTAATGGCGGAACCGTTGCCGTAAAGCCCGTGATTCAATTGCACGCCCTCCCCCTGCTGCTGCTGCGGCGTCAATGGCAGATCGGCGCCGTCGCCCCGCCGCTGCTGCGGCCGCACGTAGTAAGTCATCACGGCCGGGTGGTCGAGCTCGAGCGGCATATGCGGAGGGAGCATCCGGAGAGGAGGGCAGCAGTCGAGCTGCGGCATGCCGAGGAGCTTCTCGGCGGCGTAGAACATGGCCGTGTCGGAGCCCACGACGCAGCTCGGCGCCACCGCCGCGTACTGATCCGGATCCTGCAGCCACCCGCCACCGTGCTGCTGCTGCTGCTGAATCTGCTGCTGATGATGGAGCGCGGCGGGGCTCGAGAATCCATGGTGGAATCCGCCGGCGGAGCCGTAGGCGGACGCCGCAGGGGCCATCAGACGCGGCGCCGGCGCCGGCATCATCCCGCTGCAGTACTGGTGGCGGCCGTGCAGCTTCATCTTCCTCGCGTCCATCATCTATGATCGGCCTGCGAATTGATTGAAACAGCTAGCTTTAATGCAATTCTTCGCGAGAAACGAACTAAGGGCGATCGACGAGATTTGGCGGAGGGGAGGAGAAGGATTAGCGCGGCGGCGGAAGCTTAAATAGTTCAGCCAGCGCGGCAAGCGCAAGTGCGAGCTGAGGTAAATTCTATCGGAATCGATGCACACACGATCGCCGGCCAAGATTATTCCCGGAGGCGTGGCACGCAACAACACGATGACAGAATAATTCCGGCGCATCAGTACTACCACGGCCTCCGGAATCAATCGCCGATCAGCCGCCGCCGCCGACGAGCCGGAGGAGGAAGCAATGCAAGTTGGAAGAAGAAGATAGGGAATATGTGTATGATATTAGTTATTCAGGTCTTACCCATATGGTCAGGTCTGAGCAGCAGCAGCAGCTATAGGTTGCAACTTGAAGAAGGCATATCAGATCACATTTATATTCACAAGCTATCCATTGCCATCCCATGCATGGAAACTTCCTGCAGGTTAGAAGCTCCTTTCCCCTCTCTCTTTCTTTATATATCCGATTTCACACTGTATCTTGTACTATCTGGAGGAAAGGCTAGAACCTGCAGGAGAACTGGGAGGGGAATTAGTTTGAAGGGGGTGCTCTTCTTGATCATCCCCAAATGGAATATGATGAGCCTCAGTGGGGGACCGACCCTGCTAATGGAAGGAACCACTGAACAGCTGACAAGAATATAAAGATGCAAAAGATGGATGTTTAATAAATCTGGCAAAGGAAAAAAAATCGAAGCATGTCAGACAGGGACTAGAGGACAACAGGCGACTTTGGGGCTCTCACCCTCTTCTGATCTCCTTATTCTCCTTATTGAACCCTTCTGTATTGCTTTGTCTTTTGATATCCCAACAAAAGGTAAATAGACTGCCAAGGTTGGTTATCATGAACCTTTTTCCTTGGATGTGATGTGGATCCGTCGTCTATGTGTCCACAAACAAACATGTGAACTAAGACAGCCGCGATGAAAAGGACATAATTTCCAACAAAAAAGGAGTGCTGTAGATGATTGTGCAATAGCCCAAATAAATCGATCTTGTTTCCGTTGATGCGGTAAGAACGATTGATCATTGTTTTCGTTTCATTGGTTCCAATCATCGTCAAAGGAGACCTCTTTCTTGTTTGGCCATTTGATTCAGTAACCATGTAGAAAGAACAAGCAAAAAAAATTTGCGGGTTAAGAACAAGCAATTGTTACCACTTATTTAACTGATGGATTTTTTTCGCAAAAGGGATCACCCGGTCTTTGCATCGAATCGACGCAGACAACCATTATTTAACTGATGGATGACTTGGTCCATATATAATTGTTGCCATACCGCATTTTGTTAGATCCTTCTGCTGAAAATTGTTCATGCTGCACTGAATTTACAGATCACAATGGGGAATTAATAGCATATGCCTTGAATGGTTCATCCAGAATTTAACCTTGACTGTCTTTGCATCTTTATATTCTTTGCATCCATAACTATCCACTATATAAACAGATCAAGCCATGCAAATTTTTTCTCAAGAATTGATTCGAAAGAAACTGAACTTTTCCCTTGGGAATCACACGAAATGGATATCCTTAACTAACCAATTACATTAACAAATCCAAATAAAGTAGTACTATGAAATCCTCCAATATTTTTTAGGTCATCGGGGAATCCACTGGGGTCACTCGGCCTTTCAAAGATTATAATAGCAGGTAGTATTAATTCGGGGACCATTGGACAGTTAATTTTCATCTTTAGAATGAGAAACCAATGTCGATGCTAGCGCGGCCGTCCCCAGTCAACAACAGATCAGATTCAGAGACCATCGAATCAATCAAGAGAATACATTGCTGAAGAATGAACACACCACGCCATGCATGATCTAGCCGCTGCTTAATTAACACACAAATAAAGACATCATCTGCGGTTGTACATGCAAGTAACTTGATGTAAAACTCGACCTGCAAAGGGGTAAGCCACCCCCAGGCATTTGCATTAAGAAGACATTCTCACGCAGGTCGAGAAACCCCCGAACCCCTGCCTCAACACCATACATAGCGGCATCGAAGCACGTGTGAGAGCAGGTGGGCCTTAGGTCTGTGCTTAAGGCGTGGGACAGACGAGAATTTTTTTTAACCCCAGCCTGAAATTCGCTCTCACGGGGAGTCAAACTCAAGACCTGAGGAGTGCTACTACAGTTGTTCCTTAACCATTACGCCAAGGCCTCGTTCGCAAGTAACTGGATGTACAGAATTGCTCAAGAAATACATGCAGATGGAGGCATATATGGATCGAAAAAGAAGTGATTCGGCGACGATCTTTACGCAAGTTCAGATCGATGCGGACGTGCAGGGCGTCCAACGTGGAAAGGATTAGAGAAAAGGGAAGAATCTCATCCGGATATGTATGTATATAGAGCTTTTGGTCCTGGGGCCGCGGCCGGTTGGGACGTTTGCTGCTGCTGCAGGAGTTCAAGAGGCGGGAGAAAGGAAATTTTTAGCTCCTGAAAGCCTCAAGAGCCATCATAAGAAACTAGCTCATTGGCTCCACGAAACCTTGCCTGATTAGTTCCTTGAACTTGTCGTTGCCTCGACCAAACAAGAGAATAGATTAAGTAGATGGAGAGAGATGACAGGTGTCTGCCGTCTGTGCGTGTCTGCCAACCCTGGATTAGGACAGGATTGTTATCTTTGCCAGATCTGGCCTGTTGTCATGTTTCCCAGGCCTGGACATCGTCACGGCCGTCGTCATCAGATATTTGGAACCTAGCTTGGCTTTGGAGGACTGCTTTCGATCAGCAGTGCTAATCAGGGCATCTTTTGGTTGGGCTTTTGTCATAGCTAAGTTGGGGCAAATAAGCTAGTGTGGTTTACCATGAAAGTGTGATTAGTAAAACCAAGAGCCAAAAATATGTGGTAGAAGTTGCTCGCCAAAAAGAATTGTGGTAAAAGTTGGAAAGATGTATAGAGTGCGCCTAAAGATTTTCTATTATGGCTTATGAGTTACGAGTAATCATAAACATGGAACCAAACAGGCTCTAAATTTTCCGGTCCTTCATTTTAACATATTAAACCTACAACCTCGTCGGCTCGATAAGAGAATAGAACAATAAAAGCTTCTGTCCATCTTCCGATGAGTTATGTCACTGTTTATATTTAGGTGGTCAGCGGTGACGATTTTATTTGTTCAGCCGGCAAAAGATGGTCCGAAACTGCGCACCGAGAGTCACGATTTCGAAAAATTGGAAAAAAAACAAAAAACATGATCTATAGCCCGTGGAACAGGTTTTTTTTTGACCGGCCAAAAATGACCTTAAACTTTGTGCCAGGGTCCACTATATTGAAAAATCGGTGCAAGAACGAAAATGTGTCCTACTAAAGAAAAAGAACCCATGGACCAAACTAACGAGCGTGTTGCTTTTCTTTTAGGGAAACTAGAGCGTGCTGCAAAAAATGGGATTTCCAACTTAGCAGGAAGGTCTTATTGGGCCGGTTCTTGTGAGTAGACCTAGTGGGCCTCGGATAAGATGTAGGCCCGCCGACAGGAGACAGGAGGCCGATTTGCAGGCCGAATTGAAGTGGTTGCGCGGGCCAGCCCAGAGAGAAACTAGTTCCGCTAAAAACAAGATTTCGTCAGAGATCTGAAACAGAACAAGCGGCTGCATTCCACATCGATCGCATCTCTCTCGCTAAGAAAGGGAAAGAAAAAAAAACATGCTCTATTTCGTACATTTTCGCCTGCAATTAATAGTATTGTGCTGTTTTCCCCTTCGGCTGATAACAAGAGAAGCTAGCTAGAGAGCTTCGATCGATCGATTTTTCGACGCAGTAACGTTCCCAGAAGAACTGATTTCTCGCTGTGTATACTGATGGGTTTGTTGCATGTAAAACAAAAAAATTTCTACGAGAAGTGCGGAAGAAATTCAAGATCATATCTACTAGATGTAAATAACGAGAGGGATTATGAGCATCATATCCTCATAGACCACAAAACGTTATGATCACGGGATCGTTGTTGGTGTAGTGAAACTTTCGATGAGATCAATCTCAGTGTAGAACCGACGACACCTCCTTGGTATCCACACGTTTAGCTTCACGTCGTCTCCTCCTTTTTGATCCAGCAAGCGAGGGGAAGAGGTCGATGAGATTCCAGCAGCACGACGGCGTGATGGTGGCTATGGTGGAGAGCTCCGCGGGCAGGACTTTGCTGCGCGTGAGAGAGGAGGAGGAGAGGGGCTCGGGGGAGAGAGATCCAGCTAAGAACTTGGTGTGTCCTCTCCTCCTGCCCCTCCCCTCTATTTATATAGGGGGTGGTGGCCAGGGTTTGCCCCTCCTCTGAGAGTTTAGGGCCGGCCAGGGGAGGGAAAGTAGTCCTGAGACTCCTTCCCACGTAAGGTCTCCCCACGTACGTGGTTTTCACCTCGTGGTGGAGTCCCCCACGGTTCCGTCTCAGGAATATTCCGGAACATTTCAGAACCTTCTAGAATATTCCCGGTCAATACCGGAAAATATTCCGAACTTTTCTGAAACCCTGAAACAGCTTTTTCATATATAAATCTTTATCTCCGGACCATTCCAAAGCTCCTCGTGATGTCCTGGATCCCATCCGAGACTCTGAATCAATTTTTGATATCACCATCTATTTATCTCATCGAACCCTAGTGACATAAAGCGTTAAGTGTGTGACCCTACGGGTTCGAGAACATGTGGACATGACCGAGACACCTCTCCGATCAATAACCAATAGCGGGATCTGGATGTCCATAATGGCTCCCACATATTCCACGAAGATCTCATAGGTTGAACCACGATGTCGAGGATTCAATTAATCCGGTATCCAATTCTTTTTGTCTCGCGATATATTACTTGCCCGAGATCTCGTTACTGGCAAGTTCTCTTTACTCGTACCGCAATATAATATCCCGTGACTAAACACATTAGTCACATGCTTGCAAGCTCATTAGGATGTTATATTATCGAGAGGGCCAGAGATATCTCCGTCACATGAAGTGACAAATCCCAGTCTTGATCCATACAACCCAACAAGCATCTTTCGAGATACCTGAAGAACACCTTTATGATCACCCAGTTACGAGATGACGGTTGACGTCCACAAAGTATTCTTTCGGTACTAGAGAGTGGCATGATCTCATGGTCTAAGGAAATGATACTTGACACAATAAAAACATTAGCAATTTAAACTTAAGTGACACGATCAAAAGTTATGCTTAGGTTTGGGTCTGTTCATCACATCATTCTCCTAATGATATAACCTCGTTAATAAATGACAACACATGTCTATGGTTATGAAACCTTAACCATCTTTTAATCAACGAGCTAATCTAGTAGAGGCATATTAGGGACACGGTATTTGTTCATTTATCCACACATGTATTTAGTTTCCTGTCAATACAATTATAGCATGAATAATAAACATTTCTCAAGAACAAAAAAATATGATAATAACAAATTTATTATTGCCTCTATGACATATTTCCAACATATACGTTCTTTCTTCTCCGGCTACAGCAAACCTTCTTGCTAGCTCCAGTTATTACGACAACAGCTGAACCCAAATCATCGCTTAATTCGATTAGAATCCCATGGACACACGTATGGATGGATGGATGCATGTCACACTCTGCAACCCAGCTGGGTATCCCAACAACTTAGATTCCGGCGATCGTGCGCGCCGGACGCATGAGCACACCCACCCCCAGCTGGTGCAAGGATACCTAGGCTACTTCATCATCATCTCTCTCTCTTGGTTGTTATCCAATGCATGCATCGATCGAGAGATGACGTTTGAAAGTGTGATGCGCCAATTAACAACAGCTTTTGGAGCAACAAAAACGGGGAGGAGGAGGAAGGAGAACCGGGGATGGAAGTGAACTGACTAGGTTAGAACATCACGCGACGTTCCGTGTGGGAGAAGAGCGTATGAGTTGATCTTGGTTTTGTTGCTCAGAATGGGCGATCAGGTCCAGCTGTCGAGCACTTTTCGCCAGCTAGCGACCTCTGCAGGAGGCTGGAGTTTGTTCAGTGTCCAGCTATCTGATGGGGTTGGTTAGCCAGTGACGTCCAATTTGCATGGTCTTGAGTTCTTGTGTGTGTATGTCTCCAGCTGCAGGGTTTGCTCAGATTTGGAACTAGTCCTGAAACTGTACGTTCCTTCGATCGGACTTTCAGAGCGTCTTAAGAGAATTTACAAAGATCGATTATATATCTTTTATTTGGTAAATTCAGATGAAATATCACATATATGTATTTTGTGGTAGGGATCACATAATTAAGGAGCAGATCGGCTTGGTTGTACACATATACTCGGTTAATTAGTGCAGTCGATCGATCTGCATGCCGGCTCAACGCCCAGGTGATCAGCAGCAGCTAGCTTTGTCCAGATGGCACGTTAAAACTTTGCCGTCTAGCTAGCTTACCTGAATGGCTGAATGAGCAAGCAGATGCTGAATTACAATGGCAGTCAAAGTCCTCAGTGAGCTAGATTAATCAGCTAGCAACCGAGAGACTCTTCGGCCATACATACACGACACTCACACGCGTCCTCTCGCCCTGCCCCTTCCCTATAAAACGACGCAGCGAGAGCGCGCGGCATATATGCTCACACAACGGCGAGCTCGACCGGCCCAGCTCAGTAGCTCACTCTCCGATCGGTCTCCATCCATGGCTCCGCTGTCGTTCCACGTGGAGGCGCTTCTCCCGAGCTCGATCGCCCCGAAGAAGCTGGACTCCCTCCTCCACTCTCACGTCTACCCGCAGGTCGCCGCCGTCCTCCGCGCCGTCGCCCGCTTCAAGGCCCTCCTCCTCCACGCCATCGACGATCTCAACAACAACAACAACAACAACAAGAGCGGGAGGCCGGGCAAGAAGAAGATGGCCCGCTTCGTGAAGCTGCAGTTCTTCGGCACGGCTCGAGCGAGGAGGGTCGTCGTCGACCGGCTGCCGCCGGACACGAACGACCGCGCGCGCCGCAGCTCGTACTACGACGAGCGCTCGGCGTGGAACGCGGCGGCGGCGGAGGAGGTCGAGGTGCGCGGAGACGGCGGCACGGCGGCGGAGTGTTGTGGCTATTTATGCTGGCTGGAGGAAGAGGAGGAGAGGCCGTCGGGCGCCGGAGACGGGGAAGAAGGCGAAGAAGAGGAGGAGGTGAATGAGATCGACAGGCTAGCGGAGAGGTTCATCGAGCGGTTCCACGCAAAGTGCCTGCTGGAGAAGCAGGAGTCCTACCGCCGGAGGCACCTCATCGCCACCACCATCTGATCCTTCCTTCCATCCCTAGCCTGCATCCATGAAGAAACAAATTCCAAATCCATGGCGATGGATCGGGGTGGAGTACAGATTCATGCAAGCGGCCCGGACGTGGCAGGAAGAGACCAGGGGAATGTTTTTCTTCAATTCGAGGCGAGCACCGGAACATATGCACGTCGGGCGACGTCAGGTTGCACGTTTAAACAGTCAAAAAACGGGAGATTAATTGTTCTGCTCTGATTCGTTATCCGTATGTGTGAATTCTTTATGTAAAATTCGTTCGTTTAAATCCAAATCCATGGCCATGGATAGCAGCCTCGATCTGGAGGACAGTACGTGGTGCCTGAACGTGATGTACCGTACAGACCTTGTAGTAACATAGCATCGTCGTGGTCGAACGGTGAGGGCAACTCCATCCACGCGACCCAAATCCGTGGCCAAAAGACTCCGTTTGGGTCCCGACCAGAACATGTCTGCACCAGTTGTCCGGCCCCCGTCCGTTTGGGTCTGCAGTGTCCCAAAGCAGTCACCCATTTGGTTCGTTTTATTGGTCATAGACATGCGGGACAGGAAAAGAAAAATAAGCAAAGAAAGGACAAGCGCGGTGCAAAAATGTTGTTTGTCCTGACCCAAATTTGAACCAAATTTGAGTTGAAAATGAGCCGCGACGGATATAAAAAAGCGGATGGTGGCCGAAATGGGTCGCGGCGTTGGGACGTGTCCGTTCAGAGCCAAACGGACCAGTCCGTGCTAAATGGGTCCACCCGTTAAGTTGCCATGAGTGATTTTTTTTTAGGGGAACAGTGAGTGATTCAAGATGCATGGGGCTAACTGGGCCCGGAAACAAACTCCTCGTCCTCGTCGGTCTCCGCCTGAAGGCCCAAACTCCAAAGATTTCGCCTCTTTCCAAGCCCAACAACTCCCATAAGATCCCCCACCTGCACCCCCACGACGCAGCCGTTAACTCAGAACCAAAGAGATTTCCCACTTCGCCTCTTTCCTCCTTCCCCTCCTCCGCCGCTCCGTCTCCGGGAAACCGCAAGCTAGGGTTTCGGCTTCGACGGCGCGAGGGGGTTCACTCGCCATGGACGGGGCCGCCGCCGCCCGCAAGAGATCACGGACGGACACTGCCAACGGAGGCGCCAAGCGCTCGAAAGGTAACCCCTCGCCTCGCCCCGCCCGTGCTCCCCATCCCTAGCTAGTCCCCCGCCGGCTCGGTAAGTCTCCACTTCTGGATGTCGTGTCGTTTTGCTGGGTTTCGCTTCCTGTCTGTGCGTGGCCTGCGCCGCTGGATCTGCAAACTCGACGCTCTCTAGGGTGTTTCTAGGGTTTATTCCGCGAGCGTGGATGCCGTTCCCCAGGAATATTAAACTCATCGAGCTTAACGTTTGGGCTTAGGTTACGAGCGTGCCAAGTGTTTTCGAGACCAATGACGGTATTAAGCTATGTTTGGTTTCTGAGGCTATGCTACTCTAGTGTTTCAATGCTTAGGTGATTAGCTTGACCAGGTGAAGGTAGGTAGAACCTCAGGATAAGAGCATATGAGTACTTAGGTGAGCACACCTGACCACAGAGTATGAATAACAAAACAGCATATGTAGATTGTGTTGCACCTTGGGAAGCAATAGGAGAGGCATTGTTGGATAGATATTCATTATAGGCGTTTTGCAGACAGAACAGTACTTTTGATGTGTGACAATAGAAATACCAACAGACTGCGGTATGCTACTGTAGTACTGTATATACAACTGGTAGGCAGCAGCTAAATGCAACAGAGTGGAGATAAGGATCGCCTGTGTCTAGTACTGTGTGCCTACAAGTGTTCATGCTGTTGCAATTAAGTACTCTCAGTACAGAAAAGAGAAGCCTTGACAACAGAAGTATGCAAAACTCATCTAAGAGCAGGTACTAGCGTACTAAAAAGTTTATGAACATGTGGAACAGATGGTAATTATCATTATCATTTTCAACAATATCCAGTTTAAGTGTAACATGACTATTTTGTGCAGGATAGCCATCAGGAATATCATCTTTATCTTGCCTAAAATTATGTTCATTCATCACATTCATTGGACACAAATTGTATATGTTTACTTGATTAGAAGATTAACAATCCAAGTTCAAGCAAGTGAGAAAATGTAATTAATTTTATGCAACAGAAACGGAGTCACAACAAACTGGTCTATCAAGCAAATCGAAGCCTTGCACCAAGTTTTTCAGGTTCAAATCTTAACCTATCCAAAATAACAGCAGAATGGTACCTTCTAATTTTCACTATGTATTGTGCAGTTAAGAATTCATTCTCCCCTGCAAATTTTATTTTTGATGGAGAAGAATTGTTGTAAATTCAATTCAATGTTGCCAAATCATCACAGTAGATGTATTTGCTATTTTTCTGTCACGATATTGAATAAGATATATAGCATGATAACAATGCATCAATGCACAGTAGATGCATATCACGTTCTCCTTCTGTTATTCCCTGCATTCTATAAATCTTGTCGAAATATTACATGTATCTAGACGCTTTTTAGGTATAGATACATACTTTATTTTGGCAAATTTGAGACAAGAATTATGGAACGGAGGGAGTACTTGGTAACTGGATGTGCATTTAGTAATGAATGAAATCATCCATATAATCTCATACAGATTACATGGGCTATATGCAATATATTGTGTTTTCTGTGGATCTTGGTTGAACTTAATGATAGATGGTTTAGACTTTCTAGAGCTTCCATTTAGAGGAACGGTTTTGTTTTTTGCTGGTGCAAGTTCCTGCATACTGAAAATTGAAAATTGTTAGACAGGACTTCATGCAACTTCTCGATTTTGTTTCTGTTTATATCTCACTTCAGGCCCATAGGCATTTGATAAACATAGATCATACGTGACACTTGTGCATTTGACAACTATGTTCTCTTGGTATGGTAAATGTTCTGTCTTATTATACAGCAAGCACATCAGCATATCGTCCTAACATAATTTTTGAAACGGTTCATCCAGTTCGTTTCTCATTCTGTTTTTTTATTGCAATATCAGTACATAATCTGTAATTTTGAATGATGCAGCACTGTTGGATGTCCTTTTGGTGAGGGCTGTCACTTCCTTCACTTCGTCCCTGGTGGATACCAGGCAGTATCAAAAACACACAACTTAGGCCATGCTGCTGCCTCTGCACCATCAAGAGCTCCCGTGGATCATGGTGCTAATTCTCATCCTGCTCCTGCTGGCAAAACACGCATGTGCACGAAGTACAACACTGCAGAAGGCTGCAGGTTTGGTGACAAGTGCCATTTTGCCCATGGCGAGAGGGAGCTTGGCAGGACGACCTACGAAAGTCCCTATGCTCCTCCTATGGGTGGTCGATTTGGAAGCCGACATGAGCCACATCCAGCAATGATGGGCCCTACAACTGGAAGCTTTGGCGCCTCAGCTACTGCCAAGATCAGTGTCGATGCTGCTCTTGCTGGTGGCATAATTGGGAAGAGTGGGGTCAACACAAAGCAGATTTGCAGAGTCACAGGTGTTAAGCTCTCAATACGGGACCATGAATCAGACCCAAACCTGAAGAACATTGAGCTCGAAGGCAATTTTGACCAGATAAAGCAAGCCAGCGATATGGTGGGGGAGCTGATCGCGACCATAAGTGCCAGCACGCCATTGAAAAATCCTGCTGGTGCAGTGCCCCCTGCAGGCCGAGGTGGTCCTGGTGGCAGGAGTAACTACAAGACCAAGATATGCGAGAACTTCCTCAAGGGCACCTGCACGTTCGGCGATCGCTGTCACTTTGCCCATGGCGAGAACGAGCAGCGGAAGGGTGCGGCTGTCTGAGCCCATGGACTCTCATTCTCCCTTGCCTACTGTGACTATTCTCCCCCGCCATTCTAGGTGATCAGCATGTTGTATTGCGATTTTATGGATTGTGCTTTTAGATTCATCTCTCGATTTAAGAAGTCAAACATTCCTCTACTCGTTATGCCAGTGTAGTTAGTCATCCATCTTTTGAGCTTCTGAGTTCTTTCTTCTGCATGCAATGGCTGGAGCTGTTTTGCCCGAAGATGATTTCTGTGTTAATTTTCTCGTTTTAGCCAATCGTAGCAGTATACTATTGCCAAAAATAGGATTCTGCGCAAGTATCCTGTGTCCCAACTAGTGATAAAACTGTTAATTTGTCGATGGCGTACAGTGACCAGGTTACAGTTAGATGATAGTAGTCTTCAGTGTCTCAAAATTTTCTTTGGCGACATGTCGACAACGTACAGGTCAAGGATACACTTCAGAATTTCAGATGATAATCTTCATTCAAGCAAAAAATTCTATTTACTCTACGTGGCCTTGCCTGGACAGCAGCTTCTAGCAACTGACGGCGGTGGACCGCAGCAAGCAATTCTCCTCGAATTCTCTTCTCTCGGGCTCTTGCACGTCAAAGTCTGTTAGGCATGGCCGCCGCCGCGACGCTCGCCCGGACCTCCCCTCCGCCGCTGCTCCTCTGCGGCCCCCGCGACGGCCGCCTCCGGCTGCGCCTCTCCCCGCGCCGCCCCGCCGCCGGGTGCCGCTGCCGGGCCACGGCGCAGACGTCGTTCCAGGGGGGGCCCGCCGCCAGCTACGCCCGCGAGATGGAGCGCCTCTCCGCCAAGGAGTCCCTTCTTCTCGCCGTGAGCTACACTCCCTCCCCATCCCCAGTACCACTTCCCTTGTTATCCTCCTGCTTCCTCCCTACTTACCAGGGCCACGAGAACGTGCTGGTCCATGTCCATAGATACGAATCATATCCACAGTACTACCATGGCAAACCTCATTTGTTTTGGATTAGTTTCCCCAGTCAGCACACCCAATTTTGCACAATCGTGACCACATCGATAGTTCGATACGAATAAGATCGATGAGCAGCAAACACCTCAATTCTGCAGAGCCAGCCAATTGATTAACCCATGAAGAAGGATAAGTGGTGTTGTATTTGCGTGTTGGCAGTTGAGTTTGCGCCTTCAGGGTTTGAGCTTCAGGTTGATTTCTCGACTAGGTTATGTAATTAAAAACGCTGCTCATTTTCAGTTCAAGGATGCCGGAGGCTTCGAATCCTTGGTTAGCGGGAAGACCACGGAGATGCAGAGGATCGACGTCAATGAGCGGATCGTGGGGTTGGAACGCCTCAACCCCACTCCTCGCCCCACGACGTAAGTTTTTGCAGCTGAAGAAACATCTACTATATGCCGTGGCTTATTTGAGCAGCTTCCACAATGGCAAGAAATTCCATTGATTTAAAAACAAAAACTGTTTCACTTTTCAGATCCCCCTATCTGGAAGGTCGATGGAACTTCGAATGGTTTGGTGACAACAGTCCTGGAGCATTTGCAGCCCGGACTTTGTTTGAGTATGTCATTATTGCTGAGGCTACTGATATTTGCAATTAGCTTACCATTTGAATTAGGTTTCGCCATACATATTCTCATGAGAGTGAGTTATGTAGTATGTGATCACATAACAAGTATGCTCTTTTCGTAGGAGGTCACCTACAAGTGTGGCACACTTTACGGGACTTGATGTGGTGATCAAGGATGGATATTCCAAACTGTCATCTAACGTTAAGTTCTTCAATACGGTAATTCACAAGATGTGGAAACTGGAAAGCTGCTTACAACTATTGCACAATTTTGATCTATCTTTTCAGCTTTCTCAATATTTTTGGAATGCTGTATCGTTTATATGCCTGCATACAATAAGGTCATGGCTTTTGTCTTCATTTTTAAGCACTAGCTCCCATAATCTTACAAGATCCCAGGATCATATTTAAGTCATGCCATTGATGTCTTACCTGGAATATCTGTGTATGATTATGTCGAGTTCTCTTCTTGCACTCATGGTCTCACAATTTGCCACCCTTTGGTCTATGCAGATACAAAACAAATTTGTACTGACTACTCAACTGTCCGTGGAGGGACCTATCAGAATGAAAGAGGAATATGTGGAGGGCTTTTTAGAGACCCCCAAAATCAGTGAGGAAACACTACCTGAACAGCTGAAGGGCTTCCTTGGACAAACTACAGGAGCTCTACAGCAACTCCCTGCCCCCATAAGGGATGCTGTTTCAGAGGGTCTTAAAGTACCTCTTAGTAAGTACACAAGGCTTCAGTGTATTTATTACCTTGGTATTATAGCAATATAATGGTTTAGACTCTAGATTACTATCCTTGTAGCAACTATACAAATTATCAGGTGCAAAATAAGTGCGACACTTTTCCAGTTTTCTAGGACATACTGTTTGTTCAGACAAGGCAACTGCAAGATTTGTTACTGACCTTTTTGGTTTAAAGAACTCTTGCTAGCTTCAATAGAATTGTTAGAATATGCTCTCTTTTTTTCATTGTTACCGTATTAGGAAAAAACTTGACTTTTGACAATAACAATTGAGGAATGCTTCCATCATTCATGTTGTATATCTGCAATATTTAGTGCCCCATATCTCATAATGCTTCGGTATAGTTATGCTGTTTTTCATCTGTGATGCCATGGGTATATAATAACCGTGTTACATGGATTATGTAGTTACTTGCGTGCCTCCTTTTCTCTTACAGATGGAATGTTCCAGCGCTTATTCATGATCTCATACCTGGATGAAGAAATATTGGTATGTGAAATCATGTCACCATAATTTGCACCTGCACACATTTACACTCCAGCTAAAGTGATCACATGGCATCCATATTAAAGTAATAATCTCCCCTCAACGTAGTCTAAATGCCCCTTGATGAGAGGACTGCATTAGTTACGCCCCTTGATGAGAGGACTGCATTAGTTTTAACTTCCACAAAAATGTGGAATCAATCTTAAACACCTGGTTCTATACTACTCCACTGTTCAAATCGAGGTCCTTAATTCCCTGGATTTCATGTTCGCCGGATCCTGTATCCTTTTGAGAATGCTATCAGTCGTAGATAATACAAGAATAGAATATAGTATGAACTGAATTCCATTCATTGGTGAAAGCGATAAGCGAGACCTGAAGAATAATGCACATACTCGTCAGTTTTTTTGTTAAAAAAATCATGGATAAGATGCCAGTTTAAGATGCTAATAATCTGATCAGACTACCAATTAAGTTGGTTATGTAGTAGCATCTTTTTGATTTAACTCAGTGCCATCAGTAATAGACCAAATTGCTGGGGATAACTTTTATTTTGAGAATCCTTTGTTTTAGATAAGTCAATCTAACCATCTATCACAAGTACCGAATGAATGGTTTGAAATCTTGTATTTATTTCGTTAGTACTAAATATTTTGGAACTATCAAAAGGTTGCAACTTCTCATGATTGAGTTCTCTCTCTCTTCTAGATTATCAGAGATGCTGCTGGAGCACCTGATGTCCTCACCAAACTGGAAGGTCCACAACCAAATCCGATCGACACGTCAGACACAGTGATTCCAGAATACCAAAGCTAGTGTTTGGGTACTAACTGGAACATTATGATTAACTTTTTCAAGGATTCCTTCTATTTTTGTGCATGGTAACAGTCACTAGTGTGTAAACTAGCTCTCCCCTTTGTTGCTACTCTCGACTCTCGAGTACATACTTCTATTTTGAAGTTGAGCGGTATTCTTTTCTTTTCTTGAAAAAGAAATCCTGGAGTCGAGTAATAATCGATGGCTATAAAGCAGTGAAATAAAAGTTGAGCTGTAAGATGGCTATAAAGCAGTGAGCTAAAAGTTTAGAGCTGTAAGATAGCTATGAAGCAGTGAAATAAAAGGTTAGAGCTGTGAAATAAAAGTTTAGAGCTGTAAGATGGGCAGCAAATACTTCCTTCATTCCATAATTCTTGTCTCAATTTTTTCCAAAAATGGATGTATCTATTCTTAAAAAGCGTCTAGATACATGTAGTATTTCGACACGAATTATGAAACGGAGGGACCAAATTTTATTTAGCGCAAACTGTAAATTGCTTGATACAGTTCCAGGCTCTCAGGCTGCTTGCAACGTGTGTAAGCTGGCGTCTACAGGCAAATGCCAATTTTATTATGCAGCTCACTGCATCGTTTAAGAATCGGAAAGATGGCAGCTATCCAACGCGGAGGGTGACGTGGCACAATGTACGGTGTTCTCTGGCTCGGTGGTTTTCAATCCGCTCAGTGCTATGTCAGTTACACGATGGTTCTTCTTCTACCTCAGATCAATGGGACCAAACAGCAGCAGTCAGCAGAGTAGCTAGATCACCGAGAGTCTGAGACAGTACATATATTCTGTTCCGCGGGCGTGGATGTCGTGATAAATCGTGACACCACCTTCATCGTTGACACTGCAAGTAGTTCAGTGTCAGATCAGAGCCCTCTCATCCTTGCATGCACCCAGAAAAAAGAAGAAACAAAGTGATGTTCGGAATCAAACAGCCAATGCCAATAGGAAGAATCAAAGGGATCTGGCAATTTCTCCATGTACTACTGTCTCAAATTTCCAAAATGTATGCAACTCGACCGAGAAATGAAATGGAGAAGGCATTGATACAAGGTTTTATCTATCCAGCGGGCAATTAATTGGGGCGACGGACGGTCTCCATAAATCGGACCAAAAATCCTACTGAGGAAGAGAGAATGAATCCAGACTCAGCAGCTCTAAAGCCTCTAATCGGTCAGAAAACTAAAACTCGTCGCCGTTGAGAAGGAAGTCTTCGAGCCCCTGGAAGAAGGCGTCGT
Organism: Brachypodium distachyon; assembly: GCF_000005505.3. Classification (NCBI taxonomy): domain Eukaryota; kingdom Viridiplantae; phylum Streptophyta; class Magnoliopsida; order Poales; family Poaceae; genus Brachypodium; species Brachypodium distachyon. The sequence goes on from NC_016135.3 coordinate 26,884,540, forward strand.
TCGATTCTGCTTCCACCTCCCCTAACGCGCGCGCCGCGAGCCCTTCCTCCTCCGCCGGGGACGCCGCCGCCTCCCCCTTGGTCTCCGCCGGTGGTGGGGCGACGACGGCGGGCGCGGGGTCGGGAGAGCCGCCGGCCGCGGGCAGGGACGACGACGACTCCCCGGCGCTCTCGGACGACGACGCCGGAGTCGAGGAAGAAGACGACGCGCCCCCGCCGCCGCCCTTGGGCATTCCCGTGAGCCGCTGCACGAGCTCGCGGAAGTGGCGGGCGTCCGTCTTGATCACCTCCGGCGCCAGCACGTGCACGATCCTGATCTTCCGCGCCTGCGCCTGCGCCGGCGCCGGCGCCGCCGCCTTCCCGATGCGTGGCCCGGCGATCGCCGGAGCCCTGGAAGGGTGCTTCACGGCGGGGGAGTGCGGCGCCATTCTCGCTTCTCCTCGAGATGCGAGAGGTCGGGCAGAGGAGAGGAAGTGAGGAAGAGAACCAAGACGGTGGCTTCAGAGATGAAGACGAGGAGGTTTATATAGAGTCCGCCGTGGATTCTGGGCCGTTGGATGCTGGTTACCCACGCCGTTGGATCGATCCAACCGCACCAATTGCTAAAAATTATTTGATATTTATGTAGTCCATACCAAAAAATATTTGGCAGTGCTGGAAAGATATATATGAATTTAATGTCGATTAATCGTATTAAAATCGTGCGATTTTTCGTCGCATGCAAATCGTTCGATAGGGTACACGTGTTTGCGCCGGTCGCCGCCCGCCGTTCGATCGGCACGACAATCGATGTGATAAATATATAATAACGGACTACCTATTCTGGCGGTACGGAGATATGCGCGAAGTAAATGTCCGTATTAATTCCAATTTATATTTCGCTCGATTGTTTGAAATCCGCCATGATCCCCACACACCGTTTTAGCGGCAATGCGAAAAACGTGTTCGATTTTAATTATGGGACGCCAGAGAATTGTGAGAACATTTGTGAATGAATTTAGAAATAAACCCTTGTTTTGTCATACTCCTCCTGGCCCATATTACGTGTCTCAAATTTACCCAAATATGAATGTATCTATGTTTTAAAAACGTCTAGAGACATGTAATATTTCGACAAGTAATATGGGTCGGAGGGAGTAATATAATTCCACAATGTATATATATGGTGTTTTCTTTTTGTGTTTTCAAAAACTTAGGACTTGTTTGGTGTTAGTGTATTTTTTAGTCACTAGTATTTTGGGTTTTTGAGTGTTTTTCTAAAAAATACTAGTTCGAGAAGTGTTTTAATTTGATACAAAAATGAAGTGTTTTGTTGAGAAAAGTAGGAATAATCCCCTCCAAAGTCTTCCTACCAAACAACCATTTGAGGTTTGTAGTGTTTTTCAATTTGGAGTGATTTATATCTAAAAAACACTTCAAAAACTCTAGTACCAGACAGGGCCTTAAATGTCCTACTAACGAGGTAAAGCAAATCTGTACCTAGCTACATCTACATGCAGGAAATCTGTTCTTATCCACTTCCAAATCAGGTGCTACATTGTTCTGGAAAACTCATTGCTTGCATTATCTTTCCTGGTTTTTCTTTTTCGACAGTTATAGGTAGCAGATTATTTGCTACGCAGCAGTACAAAAAAAAAGATGGACGCCCGTGCATTCCATACGAAAGCGATGCTGGATATATATTTTTTTTTCTCAAAAAAGAATGCTGGATGTTCCGTGATAAGATTGTAAGAAGATGCAGCACGTACACTTTTTTTTATCTGATTTGATCCGGCTCATTTTAATCGTTTGCTGCCTGTTTGGATATATCCCATATTCCCATGCATGTGAGGATGCCATTTTTGTTTTGGCCGGCAAATAGGATCATCTCAGTCCATGCGACATTGGTCTTCAATTTTCAAAGCGCGCGCCAAGTTTGAACTTCTAATAAGCCCTCTAGAACAATTGGCATTATATTCATTTTACACAAAATCAGCTATAATATACTTGTGCTATACACAAATGGACTAGAACAGAAAAAGAAAGTCCAGTTGAATATAGTATATATGGAACAGACGATCGACGAGGTTTCCCTGTCTGTTAAGGATATTATTTTTTTTTGCAGGGATGCATGCATGTGAACACATGCACAACAATTTTTCCAACTGACGAACATATGTGTATGTATGCACTGTCACGCGAGATGGTTTTTCCCGGACCTTGACTCCTTGAAAAGTCAATGAGAACGCGGGGCTGGTTACTTTACATGCACCAGAGTAGCCAACCAACCTCTATCAAAAGTAAACTCCAGACCCCACACACTAGGGGCCGGCCGGCCGGTACGGTGGCGTACATCTTTCCTTCCGAGACAAAAAATTAGCTAGTGTAGCACACAACATCAAATAACGAAATCGATCACCACCGCGTACGTACGTGTGATCGTGTGGATAGTAATAAGAAACCACCAGCTCGATGATGGAGAGGTGCAAATTTAGCAAGGCCTTGTGAACGACCGAGAGATCGCAAAGACGACCGACTTGGTTAATATTTTCCTTTTTCCCGGCCGCGTCGTGTTCGTTTGCTTTGCCTATTTCTAATCGATGGCGCGCCCCTGTGAGTGTAGTCTGGTGTCAACTTATCATGCATGCAAGTAATTTTGGTTGCATCGATTCTCGGGACGCGGGTTTTCTCCAGTTGCGATCGAGCGAGGTGCATGTGATGTACTGCCAATGATTAAGTTTGCCGTATGTATAAGATGGTGGCAAGCTAGCTAAGTAGCTAGCGCTGGTTTGGCCGTGTGGATCGAGGCAGATCATCGTTGGGAAATTGGATGATGGATTAATCGGACCGGATGGGAAGGTCACGCGGTTGGCTTTTCACCGTGGCGTGGCGTGGCGTGTGGGCACGGAGCAGGTGAGGTTCGTACGAGGTTCGTACGTGTCGTCCGTGCAATGCAAGCCGTCCTCGATCCCTCGATCGGCCGTTGCCACCAAAAGTTTTGGTCCAGAACCCTTTAAGCTAGCTGGCCTTTTGGTGTGATCCTGACCCCATGGATGCGCGGGACGCACGCACCGGCCGGCAGGCATTGGCATGCAACGCGTACGTACAGTCTGCGCCTGCGTTTTCTCCTTCTACTTGCGTGGCTTCGTGGTGACGACGCCCGCGGGCTAGCTCGTGCGGACAGGAGGAATCAGTCCAGTACATACATAAGCTGCTGTACGTACGTACGACGTACAGTACGGGATCGAACGGTGCATGCGTGCATGCAAGGCGGTTGCGGCCCCAAGCTCGTGCTCCGGTATGCGCATCACCACGTGCATTGTCCATGCATGCATGCAATCAACGGGGGCCCGTAAATGGGAATTTTGGTTTACGTGTCCATATATTCTGTGCATGCACACAACACAAAGTATTTTATATATATACGGTCTCCATTAATTTAAACGGATGAATGGATTTTGCCCAAATTTCACTTGGATGTACGAACCAGACCAGAGCACGGCTACGTACGTACCCTTAATTTTGACTACGGAGTAGTGTCCAAACAGTACAAAGCGACCTGACTTCTTAGATCACCTTGAAGAAGATTTCCTCTTCGCAAAAAAGTGTGTGAGAGAGAGCTCCCTCGCTCACAAAAAGAAAACAAGACAGTCGTACGTTACGTACCTCCTCCATCCAAAAACGATTCCAATTTTGTTTGTGGCCACCAAGACATGTGGCTCTTATGTATGGAGGTCGTTGGGCTCATAAGCCCAAGTCTTATTAGGGGTTTGGGCCATGAATGGGAGACCGACCGACTAGCAGTCGGCGATCGGGCCCAATTAGCTAGCAACATCTTCACGTCCGTCCATCTCGTGCTGTGCCCACACTTTGGGGCCTGCCTTCGTTCGATTCACTAAATTCTTTTCCAATTCTTTTTGGGGTCGTACACTTTTTGAACACTTATGATTAATAAAGTAGCGTCCTAGATTAATAAAGTGGCGTCCTAGTTTTGTAGAAAAAATATTACGGAGTAAATTCTTTTTGGGGTGGATAATTCAATTTTGTACCGCGGGAAGTAATGTCGAGCTTCCCATTGTTCAACAAGATCCTTCGGTTAACAGGTTAGTTAGAGGATATTCTTCATGAGTTTGAACCGAATTGTACTATATAATCTCCAACCTGTACAGATGATGGTTGCCGTTCAAAGATTTCTCGTGTCCAACTCAAACCCTAACCTGTGCACAGCATCCATCTTGTTAGACCAGGCAAATGACAGTGCCACGTTTTTAATTGGCATCCAACAGAACAGCAATGCATAGCGATTTTCGATGGTTTTGCGTCTCGTGAAATTCGGCTGAGCCATCAGCTCCGTGTTAGACATGATCATCTGAGCTTCTCATATGTGGAGACATTTCCAACGAGTAAAACTGAAGAGAAGTAAAGGCGTTCAACAGGTTAACTGAACCGGCGCTCGAAAACACATATGGATACCGTCCATAAAAACAGACACCATGTCAAGAGGCTCGGAAAATGCAGCCAAAAGCGCAGGACAAAACAAAGAATTTTTCCTGATATTAACCAGACAAGCAAACAAAGAAAAGGAATGCTTTGGGAACCTGAGTGGGGTTCTTCACTGCGTCCAGCACAAGCGTTTGCCTCGGCAGAAATGCAATATATGCAGGTTCTCTGTTACATGCCAGATGCTGACAGGATTTGATTACAAATACTGGTGGTATATGTTAGGCTTCCAACAAGGCATCAGACATAATATAAAGCAACAACAGATTGCCATGTTGAGCCAGATTCATGTCAATCACCACAACCAGATTCCAGGAAAGAAAACACAAGGCAAATAAATTTAACAGCGATGAGCATAGTTCAACTAGCTTAGATTGATGCTCTAAATCGCAGCAGCAATTCAAGATCCGTAGTCAGCAACCATTAGCATCTGTGAGATGCACTAGCATTGGCGAATGACAATAGTTAATTCAACAAGATTCGATCCTAATCCTAGATAAGATTAAGGCCTAGGGCGCTCCTTGAGCACAGGTTACCGGGATAACAGTTAACAGTCAGTCAGAAAGCTGCAGTGTCGAACGCAACTCCGCCAGGATGCTTTGAAACCGAAGTTCATCGCCACTGCATGCCTCTTGAGTAGTGTTAACCTCTGCTTTCAGCCTGAGGAGCTCCGTTGCAGACTGCTCTGCTTCAGCACGAACGGACTCAAGCTCCTGCTCAAGCTGAAATGCAGTTTTTTTCCTTCTCATTAAGCAATGACTCTTTCTCTGGTACCGATTCTTTCAACTTGTCCAGGTGTACTACATGCTTGTTGTGATCCAGTTTGGTCTCGAGAAGTTTATTCAGGATATGATGCAAAGACTCAACATCAAACCCATTTTCTTGAAAATGGGCAAGAGCACTGATCTTCCCTTCAAATGATGCAATGGTGTCTTCTATGCTGGATTTGTTCACACTGTCAACTAAGCTGGCATACGCCACCATGCGACCATAAGCCCTTCCTTCACGCAATTCTGGAAGAAATTTCTCAAGTGGACGGAAATGGGGTTGCTGTGGAACCTTCCGCAACACTTCCATTATTTCAGTTAAACGCCATAGGGTTGAGCTCCTTAATAGAATGTTGTTCATGGTGCACTGTGAGCTCTCAGGAGTCAGAGAATCTAATTTGATTGGTAGGTCATCCACGTTTTCCTCATCAAGAAAACCTGCCATCAACAAACTGCTATAACTACAAGATACAATTAATGAACATTTCTACCATGGGTAGTTTATACAACACATACCTTGTTCATTACAAATGGATTTGAAGCCTGGGGGTACCAAGGGAGGCAGTTCTTGATTTTCTCCTTCATTTGCATTTATCTCCAAATTCCTGCTGAGCTGCTGCGGGGTATTAAGTCCTCTCTCATTCAACTGTCCCTGAACAAATTGACCAGGTGAAAAGCCGCCAACTAATAGAAATATCTTATCAAGACAAAAGTCCTTACTTCCATGGACGACTCTTTTACAGTCGCTCCGCCACCTCCTTTGTACCTTCCTTCCGTGCAGTATTAGCTGCTCTGAAGCCTTGCTTTGCAGCTGCTCCAGGTTGTACAACAATATTTAGATCATGATAATTTGATAAACGATATGGTTGATTGATCACTGTTAAGATGAACCACTACTTACATTTCATAGAGGAAAAACCATTTGTATTTGAGCCACTACCAGTCCCTCTTGACACCTGCAAAAAGATTAAAAAGCAGATCAAATAATGTACATGAATATAGATAATATAAAGGAGGAGTATAATGTAAAATTAGGCATACCGCATCAGACACCCTTATCTGTTTATCCAGCGGTGAAGGGGTGTTGAATGCAGATGCATTCCCAGCACATATAGTTTCCTTACAGTAGATATTGTTGTTACCCTTCAACTGAATCTGCACCTGGGAATGATTAACAAGAACAATAACTATAAATGATTTGCATGTAACCGTCACTTCAACAGTAAAACACAATGATGGGTACTCACGTCTAATCTTGATTCGTGCTGAGGTGTGGTATGTTCTGAGGAAGCATGACGAAGCCCATCTATAGGTGTGCTGCAGTGGAACTCACTATCTTCTGTGGAAGGACTTGGAAATTATTCTTTTTAGGAGAACAAGATTTTGGAGAATCACTGCTTGCTAGTGACTTGGGCAATGCAGATAATGTAGTGTCCATCGCAGACTCCAACTCGTGTTGAGAACCTCCACTCAACTCTTCAGGTTTTTTCTTTGTCAGTTCTTTCCTTGACCTTTTTTTGGCCAAAGATTGAGTCTGTTCATCATCACTGGATGCTAACTCACCAAGCGAGCTTAGACGTTTTCCAGATAGAGACTGCTGCCTATTACCTTGACTCTGTATAAGTAAAGAAATGTTTACAAGAAATTTGAATTGTATGCAAATGAAATATGATAAAAAAACAGTTATACTGATTTTTTCAAGTTGTATAGAAACCTTTGACATGAGCATACTTGTTATGTTTTTCCTGCATAGTATTCTTGTATATATTTCAGAGAGCATCTCAATATCTTTAGCAACAATATGAAAGAAAATCTGAAGTCTAATTATCCCTCCGATCGGAGGAAGTAGAAATCATTGTTGATTCTGCAAGCAAATCTTTATATTAATTAATTGCTCTTCAAGAAAATTGTTCAGAATTTCATTACTATGAACCTCATGTCCTGAGAACTCAGAAGCTGCATATTTAAAAGATACTCCGTACTTGGCCAATGGATTGGGGCACGAGGGTAATGAATCACTGATATCTGATTCTGAAGTATAATCTTCCGCATACATTAACAAAATTACCTCCCAAAGATGCATCGCCTAACTTTAATCTAATCTTTCAATGCATTGTGAAAACAGCAAAAAAAACTAGCAGTATTTACACCATCCACAAGAATATGTCGACAAAACACTAAAATTACTGAGTAATTAACAGGTATACACAGGCACAGGTAGGAACTGAATTTCGCCACTATTACCTTAGCACTCCCAATCCTCCCATGCTTGCCATTCCACTTATACTGAGGCTTCAGCAACTCTGGTAGCATATTCAGCAGCAGCTCTCTTCCATTGATGCAAACCTCGTACCCGCCGTCTCTAATAACAGGCCTGCGCACCACCCCTGGTGACCACGCCCCATCACAATAAGCCTCCACCGCTGCACCGGGCCCAAGCCTGAACTCGCTCTGGCGCGGAGAGTGCTCCACGGCCGGCCGGATCAAGAGGCAATGCAGGTACTCCGTCACCTCCTGGCCCTCCAGATCGTACTTCACGAGGTAGCTCAGGGTATCAATGGCCTTCACCACCGTCGCAGTGAACCACGAGTAGCCCTACAACTCCCGCTCCCTCCCAACCTACACCTTCTCCCCGACGGTATAAACCCTAAGGGCGTGCTTATTCGGCCGCGCGTCGTCGGCGACCACGGCCTGCGACGGGACCCATTGACCGTCGACGTAATCGCGGCGCGGGCGGACGTGGCGGGGGTCCTGGAAGGGGATCACCACGCGCTCGCGGGGGTTGGGGAAGGCGACGGTGAGGACGGGTTCGGTGGCGAGGACGATGCCGGGCCACCAGCCGTTGATGTGGAAGGCCTCGACGATGTCGTGGGGGCGGAGGAGGGCAGAGGGGGGCGGCGGGGGGCGGACGCGGACGCGGGAGGCGGCGCCGGAGGAGTCGTCGGAGAGGAGGCTGGCGTAGGTGACGGTGTAGCGGGGCCGGTGCCCGCGGCCGCTCGGGGGGACGAAGCTGTCCACGGTGGCCTCGAACCAGGCGCCGTCGACGCGGACCTCGACCTCGGCGCCGCGGGGCAGCGGAGCGAAGGGGTGCTGCTGCGGAGAGGAAGGGCTGATCGGGGACTGCGGCCGCGGAAGCCGGGAGGAGGAGCCCTTCGGCGCCTTGCTCCAGCCGTGGCTGCGGCTTCGGCCGGTTGCCGCCGGCGAGCGGCCGGACATTTCGGTGAATTGAAATGGCGTTTTGCCGTTGGAGGCTTTGGGGCACAGCTACTGCGTGCTGCTCTCCTCTCTTTGCATCTTTCTGCCCACGCCCTGCATCCCCACGTGGCCACATGTCGTCGTCCTCTGACGCTTGGATTCAATGCAAAACTCAAAAGCCTTAGCCAATCCACCAGGTGTGATCTACACCCACCGTGGTAAGGCCTCTTCGAGGGGTGAGACCGATTTATCATCCCTATTTGTCTATTTAAGGGGTGTTGACAAACATGGTTGAGTAAAATATTAAGTTGTCCAATGGTAATTTCATTTATTTCTTCATGAGTCTTTAACATGTGAAAAAAAAATTTGGAGAAAATTTGGATGAGTTTTGCACAAATGTGGATTCCTCATACTCTTTTCCTAAATTTGGAAAAAAAATGGGGATGTGGACCAACTTTGGACAAATGAGGTTCCCTTGAGTTGTGTATTTTGCTCATGAACCTCATATGTCGAACAAATAAGGAGGATTCGAGGGTTTTCTTTGGAGATGCCCTAACCAACCACATGTTCCCTCCTCTTTTCTATTCCTCTGACCCCATCTAATTAGCAGATTGTTGGGTCTCATTCCTCACATCCAATCGTTTTTCTCTTGCTCTCTCTTGCGTCCATCTCATCTCTCTCCCTCGCGTCTGTCTCCTTTCTTTCTTTCTCCTGCCGCAAGGTTGCAAGGCCACCATGATACCCCGATGAAGAAGAGAAGTGCCCGAAAAGGCGCGAGATCCGCCTGCTCCGCGCCACGATCTAGCCGCCGCCAGCTTCCTCCACCCCGGATCCGCCTGCTCCGTGCCACGATTTGGCCGCCGCCGGCCTGCTCCGCGTGAGATCTGCATGCTTCGCGCCGGGAATCACTCTATGCCCTCGAGACGCACTCAGGCCGTTGCCTGGGCTCGGCCGTCGCCGCCGTGGGCATGGGCTCAGCCACCACCGCCCTGGGCTTGGCCTCGGTCGTCGTCGCCGCACGCTCCTAACACCTGCTGCCTCCCACTGTTCCCATGTCAGGCAACCACCGAACAGGTTCCTGCCACCGAGTGGTTAGAGGTATTTTGATTTCTAGCTTAGCTTGATTTTCTATTGATTTGTATCTTCTGTTTTGTACTAATTTTGCACCGGTGGTACTTTGATTATTTGCAGGTGGAGTAGATCAAAGTTTCCTTTCATGAACATATTGAGTTTTTTTTTCTTCCTGTCATGATCGTTTTGATCTCATGGAGCCTGCGGATAATGCAAGAGGGACGAGTAAGATAGCTGTAGGCTGTAGCATGAACCAACCTAGCAGGCCGATCTCCCTAGCCGGAGAAAAGTGCAAGACAGCTGGATCGGAGCTGACGACGATCAATCACCCCCCGTTTTGGCATTTCAAGAGCAACAAAACCCGGATCAACAAAGGTCATCTGCACACAAATTAAACCTCACACGCGCGCGCTTCATCCACACACGGGACGTCGTTGCGTGATCTTCTAACCTTGTCGGTTCCATCATCCAGCCTGGCTGGCTCTCCATCATCCAATCCCAACCTGGGTCGTCCTGATCGATCGATCGAGGTGATTTTGGCATCACCTCTGAATGCATGCATGCATGCACCTGTGTGGCCGCACTTTGCTCATGCGTCCGGCGTGCACGTAGGGTCGCCGGAAAAAGGTACTACCTTCATTTCTAATTAATTGATGCCGGTTATTTTGCAAAAATTGACATATTAATTTACGAAATCAATATGCAGTACACGTCTACAATTGAAGCGTTGATTTCAAAAAATTGACATATTAACAGAGGGAGTATCTGGTTGTTGGGATCGGTACTCATCAGGCCAGTGTTGCATAGTGACATACTGACATGCATCCATGGTCGGAACAGAGGGAGTATCTGGTTGTTGGGATCTGTACTCATCAGGCCAGTTGCATAGTGAGTCCATTCATTCCATTCCAACCACCTCCAATGCGTGGGATGATCGGAGCAAGTGAATCTTCGGGCCGGGCTCAGCTGCCGACGTTGTAATAACCGGCCGGAGGAGATTACATCGTTGTCAGACAGAAAAGAACTTCACCTAAAAAACACATGGAGAAAGCAACAACTACTGCTACTACGATATTGCAAATTCACACTGCTGCATATCAAATGGGCACGATGAATCATTATTTTTGTTTTGTTACCAGTCTGACAAAATGTACGAATTAATTGAATAGAGCATTTATGACTAACTTTTTTTGAGTGAGTTCCACTTTTCTTTGATCCCCTATTTGTAAATACGTGACCGTGTGTCCGCATATTTTACCCCTATTTGTTACATTGTGTCACGTTTTATCCAATTTCACATTTTCCTATTTCTTTTTGAAAACAACGACCCGGCTTTATTAATTTGATGAATCAAGTACAACTGATCGAGAAAAACTAAAACGACAACCAAGATTTCGAATAAACCAAAAGTTACACCAAAAACTTTTGAAGCCAACTTCTCTAGTCGACGAAACAGTAGAAGACAAAACCTGCATGAGCTCGACTAACCTTGTAGGTTTTATAGAGCGGCATGAGCCGCCCACCCCATCGGGTGAGAACTTAAGATCATTGAACGTCCGGCAGCCGGGGACACACCCCTCGCAAATCAGGTTGTCAAACCATTGAATCATCGCTGAACCGACGAGGAAGATGACCAAAATCATGAAAATACGAGCCATGAGATCTGCAAGTTCCATGGAGTAGACCATAGTAGTCAATTCAGAACGGGAACGGAGCCGGGAGACCTTCAGCCCGTGCGTCGCCACCCCCACACCGTCAGGACGCCGTCGTCAAGGATACACCAAGCCTTTTAGAAAGATACTAAAACACTGTGACAGATGTTATCCGTGGTTCTCCTCACCTCCTGATGGCAAATTGGCAATCAGAGGCGAGGGGAACCGATAGAGATTGAAAGCTAGGGTTTCGTCCGCCTAACTCTCTTCCGTGCGCAAGAACATTTCACATTTTTCCTGAATTCTTACAAGGCAGGTCTAGATAGATATCAAGCCACGAGGAAGATGACGGATGCCAAATCTGAAAGCATAAAGTTTCAAGGCGTTTTCTCCTCTACGGCGGTACTCACGGTCGCGGGCTGGGTGCCCAAGTGGCCAAGTGTGGGCCGGGGTTGCACCGGAGAAAAAAAAGTCCAGCACGAACGTACTCACGGCCCATTTCTTGCACATGGCGACACGCTGTCCTCTTTTGTTTTGGACGATGACACGATCTCGGTCTCCGCAAGTACACAGGCTCAACCGACTTCAACATAACACACGTGGCGTCCAGTTCCTCGAGACCCTTGCAGAAGAAAATCCCAACGAGCCACCGTCCACCCGGGCCACACGATCCGCATCGGACGTATACACACGGCCGGCCACCTAGTTTACACGTCTCTGTATCAGATCCCGACTACACCGAACCGCCTCAAATTTCAAACTTCCCGATAGGGACGTGCGCGCTTTATTTTCTTCCCGCAACTGCCGGAAACTTCCCGGAGAAGGATCCCCGAAATCGAACCCAATTAGCCTTGCTCGACAAGAAACCACGCACTACGAAGAACGCGCGCGTCCCCACGAACCGACATAGAATTCGAACACCTCTCCTCTCCTCTTCTCTCCGATCCTATTTTCTCTCCCACTCCTATATAAAAACCCTCCCTCGGTCGATCGTCAGCGTCAGCCTCCGGATTTTGAAAACTTCAACGGGGCAGTTGATCAATTGATTGAAGTTTTGAAGGCTTCGACGGTTTCAACGAACGCCATGGCCGCCGCCGCGATGCCCGACCTCGTCGTCGACGACATCGACTTGGGCTTCCTGGACGGGCTGGATTTCGACCTGGGCTCGTTCGACGACCTCGCCGAGTTCTGCCATGGCGACGCGGTGGGTGCTGCTGCTGATGGTGATGATAAGAAGGGGGGATTGGGTTTGTGTTTGTCGGATTCTGATGATGATGAATCTGATGATGATGGCAGTGACGGCGGTACGAGGGAAGGGTCGCCGGACTCCGTGGTGACGGACGACTACGGGGAGGTGCCGCTGTCGTCGACGGGGCCGGGCGACCTCGACCTCGACGGCGGGGACTCGATGTCGGCGTACGTGAGCGAGCTCGAGAGGTTCCTCATGGAGGACGATGACGAGGATCAGGCCGGCGGACGGGCGATGACGACCACGGAAGGGGAGATTGCTGCCGACGAGCACAAGTACTTCTTCGGCCATCTCTTGGTGGAGGACGACGGTTGCGTCGGGCTGGCGGCCGGTGCTGGCGCGGAGGAAGAGGATGAAGAGGATGTTGCTGCTCGCGAGGACGAAGCGACCTCGAGGAAGCGCGCAAGGTACGAATGAATCGAGTAATTCCATTCATTCCGTACTAATTGCAGGGTTTTTTAATCTGTCAGAAAAATGTATTATCTATGGCAGAAATGGAACAATCTGTATATAATTAGCAGAACTACTGTTAGGTTTTTCGGGTTTTAGACTTTTAGTAGTACCAAATGATGCGATCGATGTGGAAAAACAAAATTGCAGAAATTCATCTCATCAGCTCTGTTTTTTCTAAATGGTGTGTACAGCACCAGCAGCATCCATCCCCTCGGGCAGAGGAGGTGCGCCGGTGCCGCGGCCGCGACCGCGATGCCAAGCGAAGGAACAGAGCTCGCGGCAACAACGAGGCGCATCCCGATCGAACGCGGGTGTCGCCACCACCGCCGGCTGCTGCCTCTGCTTGGGCGTGCGCGGGGCAGCAGAGTGTGGCTCCCGGCCTAATGGATGCAGCTGCAGACTCCAGCAATTCCATCGAAATCGCGCTCGCCGCATGCTTTGCTTACCACCTCGATCAGGTATTCAAGAGCGGCACGTACGTACGTAGGTCAGGTGTTCGGAGAAATGCGCATACAGCCCCTGCCGCGGGCTGCGGGTGCTCCCTTCTCCCCCATGCCCCTTTCCCTTCTTCCCCTCTCTCTTCTCCCGTACGCCCAGCTAGATTATCATTCATTTTTTGTGTGCTCAAGTTTTATCTTTGTTAATTGCGTATATATTTTATCTGTCGATGGGAATTTCGTGGTAAGATTTTGCTGCAATACCTTTTATACATGTCTATTCTCTTTTGTGCATATCATTACTACTCCTTTATATTTCTGTGGGATTGCTCTGTTTTGACATTATGGCTCATGTTCTGTTTTTGTTTCTTCTCAAACACAGAGCAATCTACCATTTGAACTGTCCTGTCTTCATGCTTTAGTGCCCTTCAGTGCTGAAACTAGAGCTCGCCCTTCATCAACTTTTACTATTTGACATTTTTTTTCTAGAATGCGTACTATTTGACATTTGAACTTCTCTTCGCATGTACTCCGTAGTACTATTATGTTTTAGATATCCAGCCATAAACCTGACATGACATACTGCAGCACCTGGATTAATGATGCCTTTTGTTCTACTTCTCACATATGGCCATATAGGCTGTTGCTAATCGAATGCATGCATGTCCCTTGTGGATTTATATGAGCAGGTGTAGGTCCTAAAATTGTAAAATCTGGCTACGTTTCAAGTGGTGTGCAATGGGGATTTATTATGCCTGTGCATATATTCATCCAACCATAGCTTACTATCAGGAATCAAGACATTGAGTTTCTTTGGTGCTTCTCTGAGTTCATCAGTTACATTTTCTATCCGTTGTCTTCTATTTTCGTTCTGCTATGCTGATCTTCCATATATAAAGAGCTTCATGCGTTATTGCGATGGTGATCCGTGATTTCAGGAGTTATGGTGCAGGAAGGGTCAAAGCTTTGTGTTTACCGCAAGTTCATCCAGAAATCAGAATATTTGAAGATTTTAACCTTTCAGATGGTCGATCGAGCCAGGCCAATCCTTCTGAGACCTGATTGGTACGTAACATATATTGAGCATATTTTATTTTCGGCAAGGATCTAAATGACACGTAGAGTCAATGCAATACCTAGCATATTTTATTTTCGGCAAGGATACATGCTACCGGGTCAATTCGATTGACCGGATTAGGATTCGATACAAGTAGCCCCAAGCAATTTGGGGGAGAAGAGAGCCGGGGCAGGAAGAGAGTTTGGACGACAAGTTCAGGTTCAACTTATTCGACAAGACAAAAGCAAGTACAACACGATGCTTAAGTAGCTGGCTTCCTGCCGATGCCTTCGAACTTCCAAGTCTGTGGATTGTATCGCTTGTTGGGCTTTGGCTCTCGCTTGGGTCGGCCAAGCTCGGGCCCATCATCTTCCTCAGTATCTTTTGAAGCAGAACTCGAACTGTTATCCTCTGCTTCAGGTTCGTCAGGGTTGATTGTAGGATCTGCCGTGACATTTCCCCCACCTTGAGAACTGGCTTGACCCCAAGCCGGGGCATCTGGGTAGCGATGACGGAGCTTGTTGAGGTTCTCCCATGTAGCAGTTGACGGGGGTTGGTTGCTCCACTGGATTAGGACCTGGGCAGTGGCAGTAGTGCCACGGCGATAGAGGCACGATCCAGGACTGCGTCTGGTACTGGTTCAGTAGCCGGGGTATCATCAGGCACCGCGTTCCTCCATTACGGGAGTTGCAGGAGGTGGTGTCTGATGGAGCTAAGAGACATGGAGAACAGGGTGAATTGAGCTAGTTGGTGGCAGAGCAAGCTTGTACGATACCTCGCCAATTCGTTGAAGTATTTGGTAGGGGCTGTAGTACTTAAAAGCCAGCTTCTGATTCGCCCGCGTCACATCAGAACGCTGAATATAAGGCTGCAGCTTCATGAACACCCAATCGTTGACTGCAAATTGTCGCTCGAAGCGATGCTTGTCGGCCTGTGCTTTCATGCGCTGACAGGCTCGATGGATGTGATAGTGTAGTGAGTCAGCCACAACTGCCTGTTCTTGCATCCAGGTATCAAGCTCAGGCACGGCACAGTCAGAGTCTACAATGCCAAAGTGACGAGGCGTGTGTCCATACAGGGCCTCAAATGGAGACATTCCTAGAGTAGAATGATGCAAGGAATTGTACCATAGTTCCGCCAATGCCAACCAGTGACTCCATTTCTTGGGGCAGGTGTGGACGAAACAACGGATATAAGCTTCAAGGCATTGATTCACCCGCTCCGTTTGTGGGTGGTAAGCTGAGGACATGCGCAGCTGAGTGCCCGCCAAACGGAAGAGATCTTGCCAGAACGCACTGGTGAAAATGCGATCTCGGTCCGATATGAACGCCGCCGGCAGCCCTTGCAATTTGTATACATTTGCATTATAAGCTTGGGCAACTTGGTATGCAGTGAAGGGATGGGACAGAGGTATGAAGTGGGCATACCTCGTAAATTTGTCGACAACGACGAGTATGCAGTTAAATCTTATGGACTGCGGCAATCCTTCAACAAAGTCCAAAGAGACGACTTGCCAAGCTTGTTCAGGAACCGGCAATGGTTGAAGTAAGCCCGGGTAAGGCACATGCTCAGGTTTAGCCTCCTTGCGGACGGTGCACAAGGCCACGTAATCACGGATCGCTTGCTTCATGCCCGGCCAAGAGAATAGGCGGCGCATACGCTGGTACATGGCTTCGGCGCCGGAATGTCCACCCACGGCACTTGTATGCATGGCTTCAACCAGCACCTGGTGAATGGCCAGTGAGGAGCTGGGCCATATCTTGCCACGGTAGCGGATGAGATCGTCCTGAACTTGATAGGAGGGGCATCGCGATCTGGGGCAGTGCGGTTCTTTAGAAGAATAGCTTGAGCTGCTTCGTCAGTCGCGCAGCCGGAGATAATGTCGTGTAACCAGGACGGCTTACAGATAGACAAAGCACAGAGTTCAGGAACTGTATTTTCCACTTGGCGAGACAGAGCGTCCGCGGCTCCATTTTCAGTGCCCTTCTTGTACACGAGTCTGTAATGGAGGCCAAGAAGCTTTGTCAGTGCTTTATCCTGCCATGGTGTGGTCAGCCGCTGCTCATCCAAATGTGTTAGACCGCGATGGTCCGTCCTAATCTGAAACTCTCCATTCTGCAGGTATGGGCGCCAATGATCAACAGCAAGCAAGATGGCGAGAAATTCATTTTCATATGCTGATAATCCTTGATTTTTGGGGCCAAGTGCTTTGCTAAGAAATGCAATTGGATGCTCTCCTTGCATAAGGACGGCGCCAATGCCCACGCCAAAGGCATCTGTTTTGACCACAAAAGGCTGAGAAAAATCCGGTAAGGCCAACACAGGTGCAGAAATCAAAGCTTCTTTCAGATGTTGAAATGCCGCCTCGGTATCCTCAGTCCAAACAAAAACTGTGTGTTTCTTCAGCAGCATTGTTAAGGGCTTGCTGATAAGACCGAAACCATGGACAAATTTTCGGTAATACCCCGCCAGACCAAGAAAACCACGTACCTCCTTAATATTAGATGGACGAGGCCACTTGCGCATAGCTGAAATATTCTTCTCGTCAGTGGAGACCCCGGCTGCACTGATCACATGACCCAGGTACATGAGCGAGCGCTGCGCAAACCTGCACTTGGACAACTTTACTTTCAGGTGGTGCTGCTTGAGGATCTCAAGCACTTGGTGCAAAAGTTGTTGATGAGCTTCGAGTGTCTTGCTGTACACAAGGATATCATCGATGAACACTAAGACGCCCCGACGAAGCAAAGGCGCCAGAATTGTATTCATAGTATTTTGAAACGTGGCGGGGGCGCTAGTTAAGCCATAGGCCATGACACGCCATTCATAATGACCTTGATGAGTTTTGAACGCCGTTTTCGCTTCGTCCTCAGGCTTCATCCTGATTTGATGGTACCCGGCACGGAGATCTAAGCTAGTGAACCAAGTAGAGCCAGCAAGTTCATCCAGCAATTCATCGATGATGGGCATTGGGTAGCGATTCTTCACTGTGATGGCATTCAAGTGGCGGTAATCGACACAAAAGCGTCATGTGCCGTCTTTCTTCTGCACCAGCAAAACAGGAGACGCAAACGGGCTGATGCTCTGCCGGATGACCCCATGTTGCAACATTTCCTTGATTTGATGATCAATTTCATCCTTCTGCGCCGGGGTATAGCGATAAGGACGCAAATTCACAGGTTGCGCCCCCGGAATCAACGGAATCGTATGATCAAATGGCCGGGACGGCGGCAATCCTGATGCCTCTTGGAACAGGGTACTGAACTGAGCTAATACCTCTGTGATTGCTGATGGAATTGGTGTCTCTTGTTCTGTAGACGGCTCCTCCTCAAGAGCACAAATATGAACAATGTGCTGCACCGCGTCAGTTGACACCAGGCGCTGAAGTTGAGGTGCCGAAAGAGCCTTGCAAGGAGCTATCGTTGAGCGCGCACCTTGTAAGTGGACACGCTGGCCCTTGTATTGAAACGAGAGGTGCTTCTCAAGCCAATGTACATCCATGGGACTGTGCGTCTCGAGCCAATCCATACCAAGGATTGCGTCATAGCAGCCGACAGGCAAAATCTTGAGAGTTGTATTGAACGTGACATCCCTAAATCCACCATTTGCAGTCTGGGATCTCGCTAGTGCACAACATCGTACCTCCGTCTGCAATGCGAACACGCATAGGTGCTAATGCTGTTTGAATCCCCTGAACTTGAGCTGCAAGTCTGTCACTGATGAAACTATTAGAGCTGCCCGAATCCAGAAGCATTAGGACATGACTGGTTTGTATTTGGGCCGCTAAGCGAACTATGCGTGGCGTCAGTCGACCATCAACAACTTCGCGAGAAATAGTCATAAGTGCTGGTCCATCAGACACATCAGTGGGTTCTTCAGGATCTTCGTCACTAGCAAAGAGCTCAAACAGTTCCTGCACCACATGCAATTGAACTGCAGTGGCACACTTGTGCTCCCGAGACCATTTCTCGCCACAGACATAACACAGTCCTTTGGCTCGCCTAAAGGCGCGCAGTGTTGCCACACGATCATCAGTAGATGATTGGCGACCCTTGTCGGCACCTCTGCGTTCACTTGATGCCGGAGGTGGTCGACCCGGCGGCGACGGAGTCATGAGAACTGCCTTGCCCGTCTGCTGCACTGGAGTGCTGAACACAGGTGTGGAACTAGACGCGCATCCGTCAGGCCCAGGGCCTCTTCCTACAAAAATGCCAACTCGACAGCAGCATCCAAATCTTGTGGTTTATGCACCAAAATGACAGCACGGATATCTGTGCGCAAACCATCTATGAATCTAGACATGAAAAGCATGGGATCCCAGTGAGGACTATGTGCAATAAGGTAATGCATGACATCAGAGAATTGACTCTCATATTCAGCTATAGTGCCTACTTGGTGGATGTGAAATAGCTGACGGAGTAATTGCTGAAAATCATCCCTCTCAAACTTGGCACAAACGAAGGCACATAACTCTTCCCAGCTCATACGATCAAGATTAAAAGTGCTATTCTCGAGCCAGCGCATAGCATGACCTGTGAAGTGAATTGTAGCTGTGTCTATCCAAAATTCAGGAACAATAGCAAACACACGAAAGTATGATTCACAAGTTTGTTGCCAGGATCGCGGCCGCTCGCCACCGAAGGATGGAAAATCCATCTTCGGCCGTGGGGCATGAGCAGGATGAGGGGAACAACAAGCGATCTCTGGGGAACCCGAGGTGTTATGAGGATGATCAGAGAGGTAGTACGTACCCTTGGCCGGGGAGGGTGAGGGGTTGCCCCCAAAACACCGACCCCGAGGCTGAAAGGCGTCGCGGCGGCCATTTGGCCCGGTGGACGTCTCGGCTCCACCACCAAGGATGCTCGGTAAATCAGATGGGCGGATATGCAACACCGGGTTGCGGGAGAGAGTGATGAACTGCTTCCGCAAATCGCCCATCTCGTGACGCAGATCGCTGATGGCGGACTCGGTCACCGGTTTTCAGGACGAGAGATCGTGAATCATGGGGCGGAGCTCCACTATGCCGGCGCGAATCACGGGGATCTCGGGCAATGTTTCTTGCATCGCCGGCAAGCCGCTCACCGCTGCTTGGATGCTGGCGAGCGCCTTCGCAAGATCCGCGGGCTCCATAGATCGACGAGTCTCTTGATACCAATTGTCACCGGCTCAATTCGATTGACTGGATTAGAATTCGATACAAGTAGCACCAAGCAATTTGGGGCAGAAGAGAGCCGGGGCAGGGAGAGAGTTTGGACGACAAGTTCAGGTTCAACTTATTCGACAAGACAAAAGCAAACAGAACACGATGCTTAAGTAGCTGGCTTTCTGCCGATGCCTCCGAGCTCCCAAGTCTGTGGATCGTATTGCTTGTTGGGTTTTGGTTCTCGCTTGGGTCGGCCAGGCTCGGGCCCATCATCTTCCTCAGTATCTTCTGAAACAGAACTCGAAGTGTTATTCTCTGCTTCAGGTTCGTCAGGGTTGATCGTAGGATCTGCCGTGACAATACAGAGAAAAAAAGAAAAAAAAAACCTACTTTCCCTATCTCGCTTCGATTCTGTCTCTTTTCCTCCAAACCAGAATAGAATACCAGATGCAAATCCAAAATTCCCCCAAAACGCCATACTCATACCTCTCGCAGCACCCCGCTCATTACTCCCTTGCTCAACACGCGTCCTTGGATCGTCGATCGGCATGTCACTCGCGCGCCGCCGTTGCGCGCGCGTGTCGTCCGCCGCCGCGGAATCCTCCTCCGACGCATCTCCCTGGGCTTCTCTCCACGAAGACCTGATCCCCCTCATCGGCTGGCGGGTGCTGGAGACCGGCGACCTGCTGGACTACGTCCGCCTGCGCGCCGTCTGCCGGCAATGGAGATCCGCCACGCCCTCCCCTCGCGGCCGCGGCGTCCTCGACGCGCGCTTCCACCCGCGCCGCTGGATGATGCTCCCGGAAGGCCACGGCCTCCACCCGGGCCACTACAAGCTGCGCGGCTACATCCGCTTCTTCAACCTCTCCACAGGCGCCATCGTGCGCCGAAAGCTCCCGCTATTCAGCGACCACTGCGTCCTCGACTCCGCCGACGGGCTCCTCCTCCTGCAGCGGGACCAGGACTCCGCCATCCGGCTCCTCCACCCCTTCACCGGCGACATCGTGGACCTCCCACCTTTGAAGACGCTCAGGACAGGGATAGCGGAGGAGACAGTTCCTTGGCAGTTTTACAGGACCGTCGGCGCCACCATCTTCAGTGTGGCCGCCAATGGAGTCGTCACCGTCATGCTTGGGCTCTATGAGATGGGGCGGGTAGCGTGTGCCACCACCATGGACCAGCGATGGAGGTTCTCGGCATGGACCTTCAAACGTATGTGGAGGCCAATGGCATTCCAAGGCAAGATGTACCTGTTGGAATGCCACAATTTCCAAAGCGACCTGCAGATTCTCGAGATTGACCCGCCCCGGCCAGAGGATGTCGCGGACGCCGGTCATTTCTGCTCGCCACCGGAGCCAAAGTTGATCGCCACGTGTCCAGCAGGCAAGCTTCAGATGCCTTACCGCCTCGTGGAATGCGACTCTGAGATCCTGGTGGTCGGCCACAACGGCATGCTCTCGCCGCACATTGTGGTTTACAGACTAGCTGACATTATCCGAGGCACGATTGCGCCGGTGACGAACATCGGGGGCAATGCTATCTTTGTTGAAGAACGGCTTCTGAGCGTCAGCAGTAGAGTGCACCCTACAATTGTGCCTGACTCCGTTGTGATTCTCCATCCCGAGGAATTTTATCTTGGGCACTACCACCTCGCTAGTGGGACGTGGTTGCCAACAGCAGATGGATGTATCAGAGGCAATAACGGTGTACCCAGTCCTTGTAGCTTCATTTACCATATCTTCACCTGCTGCCATCGTGCTACTTGGTGAGAAAGTTGTCTCCCTTGTTGTTACTCAATTGGAGCCTTTGGGCTACTTGGTGAGCTAATTGTTTGTACTCCTACCCTTGTAGGAACAAAGGGGCACTTCTTTTTCAGGGTTTGCTGCAACCTCCTTGGAAGGTAAAGAGAAAGTGGCGAACGGGGGTGAGTATGACCTGGAATATCTTTCTGATCTTCGTAGTCTTGCTGACGGTGCCTTCATATAGCTACTAACTAATTAATTCGCTGGTAGAAAAGTGACGCTGGTTACAATTAATATCATATCAGTAGGGCAACTTTGTTGTTGACCTTTCATTAGATTTGACATGTAAGATGTACCATTTGAGATGCACAAACCTGTCTGGATGGGGATGTGCAAGTCTTACCAAGGTGCTAGTACATTTTTTGTTATATTTTCAATTAGTGTCAATTGGCTATTTATTTTTTTGAGAAAACGCAAAAGCTTTGTGTCTCGATGCATATATTAAGAGAGAAAGAGTAATTTACAAGCCCAAGAGGGCAACACCCACAAAAAATACAACGCAAGACCTCTAGGAACCAGTGACCGACGGGAGTAGCGCTCCAAGCCCAGTCGCCCCAGCCCGAGCCCACAGCCTAGCGTCCGCCTTGATGGATCCGGTCAGTGAGGCGATGCTAGGAGTCACGTTGTCGAAGACCACCGAGTTGTGATGCTTCCAAATCCACCAGGCCGTGAGCATGATGATTGAAGCAGTGCCCTTCCGAGCCGAAGAAGGAGCGGTGTTGACCGTCGCGTGCCACCAATCCGCAAAGAGGGCACCTACACAATTGGCTATTTCTTGATAAATGATTTGTAGATATTAGCTACAACAAAAGCCATTGGAAACATATGCTAGAAAACAGTAGGGTGGGCTCTGCTGTGTTGTATTGTCATAACTGGGGTAAATATTTGAACTGACTAAAAACTGAAATAGAGATTTTTTGTCGTCTTAGCTTAACGAATTAGAAGTCCGAGATCTGCTTTTAAACACTCAAGTCAGGAACTCCTGGGAGGGTTCTTGTTCTTGAATAACTTGCTGCTTCACTGCTTCGTAAATCCTAATGTACCAGGCAGCAATGCAGCACGCCTGAGACCCTGAAAGAAAAAGGGCCGCTGGAAATTTTGTTTTCCCTGATGCATCATTGCGGATGTTAACAAGTCATTGTTGAAGCATTCACCACCCTTTCAGCCATCTCTCCAAGCATCACACAGCCCCATGTAGAAGTTTCTCCTTGCTCTATTTACTATTAGCATGCGGTGGTTCAAGTTTAGACAAATGTTTATGTCTACAACAATGCTCTTTCCGACAGTGATCGCAACTTGATCAGTTCAAGTACTCCCTCCGTCCCGAAATAACGTCACTTTTCGGGATGGAGGGAGTATTATGTTGGGATACTCGGTATGTTGTTAATTTTTGTTAGCAAAGAGAACATGCAAGTGATTTCGCCAACGCGGCACATAGGTTTTTTAATTATTGGGGAGTGAGGTGTTGCAGTTTATGGTGCTTCAGATCTTGCAGTAACTAACTAGTAACGGTAGAGCAATTAGTCTGGTCAAAATATTTTTTGTGTTGCATTTCGATCAAGGATGTGCATTTGTAGACATTTCTGTTTGTAGATTCAGTAGCTCATCAATTATATGTTTAGATCTTTGGTCGTGTATTTCTGCTCTATTTCTTATCGATATCGATTAGTTGGTAGCTACTGATTTAACATCTGCTTTTCTCGTTGTGCTCGTTTTGCTAGTCCTAAATGATTCCTGTGCCCTGGAGGCTGGTGCCACATGGAAAGGACTGTTTCTGTCTTCTACAAAAGAATGATGTACGGCAGAAAGGCATGGAAGATCAAGGAAGGATGGAAGAGTCTAAATTATCAGCTCAGACTTGCTCTTCAATAGGTGCCCGCCTGAACAGGCACTCAGCCTAGTGAGCTGTGACATGGATGCTTCATGTTCTTTTAAATTATTGTGATCTTTATAAATCAATGTATCTTCTTCATACCGTTAAAATTATTCTAATGTAGCTCCTGGTGTTATTTGGCAATTTCCAGATCTATGCATTTAGGTTGCAAATCTGCTTGTGCTGCGTGTTTGGATATCCTCGCCTGGGCAACAGGACGCAAACTTGTTTTCATCATGCCTGGCCCTATTTTCTCTTCTATCCTAGCATAAGCTAGTCAGACAACTTTACTGGAGGACACGGTAAAGGGAAGTGCAGAAACGTAACAGCAAGATTGTTTATCGGCATGCAGCTACTGTTCCTACTGATAGAAAAGTTGTCATAGGCAGCTAGTCAGTTGAACACCTCGCAGCCATTTCAGCGTTGATGCTAACATTGGTGAACTGTAATCTGACACCCCGACGCCGCTGTGCATACGTAGAAGCCACAATCATTGCTAAGATGACAAAAAAAAAGGGACTTACTCCTAAGAACTCTTCCTCCTCCTATGAGTGTGTACTACAGTCTCTTTGTACAAACAGGCGCCGCTGCCATAATATATAATCCGTAACTATACAATTAGTGTACAACCTTGTCAGATGACATCAGAACATTTCGGTAGAAGGCGATTGCAGAATTCTTTTGCCATAGCAGATGCTTGAAAGCTCCAGTCAACTCTGCGTATGAGGTAAGAATGCATAACCAGGTTGCATTCCAGACAAAGGCAATCAATGACAATATCTCTCTCTCATGCGGTCAAGCGAGTGTCTGTTTTCTCTTTTGAGATCCGCTCTTCCTGTATTTCCTCCAGTTCATCGCCCTCGCTCCGCTTACCTGCTTGCTCCTTCCAATATGAAATCAACTTCTTTAACCGCATGATCTCTTTTGGGGCAACATGCTTGCTCGTGTCATTAACAATGCAACGAACTCGTGAAGCATACCTATGACAGGATAAACAATGTCAATGAAATGCTGTGACTAAACAGGAATCAAATTTGAAAACTTAAGTTCCAAAAACCATGGAAAGAACAAAAAAAGAACAAGCTATCACAGACTTAAACTATCACAAAAGGTGTGCATATGTGCAAGATTTACATTATCATAAGTGGGCATATGATGCAAGAAAATAAACACTACAAAATTTCATATAAAAAAATCAAAGAGATGCAGACAGCGATAGAACTGTAAGAAGAAAAAAGAGGAAGGAGTAAATAAGGAAATCCATACATGAGTGAGTTGTAAGTCTCCTCAAGGTTTGACTCTGCTGGTGAAACATTCACAAACATTAAGGTCTTTGCATTGCCACCAAGCGAATCACTCATAAGCATTGTCAACTTATGGTTCCGGTAAGGTATATGCTGACCATCAGAAGATAAAGCACTGATAACATCAGCCAATGCAGAAAGAGATTTATTGATGCTTTGTGCTTCTTTTAACTGTTTTCCTGCTGAACCTGACTTTTTCACCCTCTCGGAACCAGCAAGGTCCACGAAACTTAGCTGTTCGTACAAAAGAACACTGTCAGTGTTTTTCTTCAAGCAGAGAAAAACCCAGCATTTTATTAAGAAAAATAATAACTCAGCACCTTATCACACCATCTTTCCTGATTTAACAAGTCATACCAAAACGAATAACACAGAAAGATTAACCTTACAAAACATGGTTTGATTATGAGCTAGATCAGTACGCAAGTAC
Source organism: Brachypodium distachyon (assembly GCF_000005505.3). Lineage (NCBI taxonomy): Eukaryota > Viridiplantae > Streptophyta > Magnoliopsida > Poales > Poaceae > Brachypodium > Brachypodium distachyon. The sequence goes on from NC_016135.3 coordinate 26,909,451, forward strand.
GCTGAGAGACTGCATTTTCAGAAGGAAAAAGGTCCTTTATTCTACACATATTCAAACAAGCAACCCGTAGTAAATACTAAATGGTCCAAAAAACTCTAGAGCCAGGCAGAAGTTTGTTTTTCTGGGAAACAAATGTCATACATGTCAGAACTTCAAGCCAAACAACTCGAGGTAACCAGTTATGGCAGATGAGATAATCTTATGGCAGTTGAAATATGTTATTATAGTACTCCCTCCGATCCATATTAAGTGTCTTTGATTTAGTACATCTTTGTAGAGTAGTTTTTAGATGCATCCCTAAGTGGTTACCTAATCTGCATTAAGCAAAAGGTATAACTATTTAACACAATTGAAGGTAGACGATGAGAACATTCAAATCTATTCTGAAACAATATAACAAACAAAAAAACTAGTTGTCACTAGATTCAACCAAAATCGGCGTGAACTTTTTAACTCCATCCTGTCATACCTTTCCTCTTGCATAAGATTGCGATTGGAGATTGGTACTTTCAATAATGATTGAAAGAATTAAATGAGACCTTGAGCTCTCATCATTCATGTTTGTTCCAGCAGTGTGTCTTCTCTCAGAACCTCTTGCAATTATAGCTCTCAATTCTTCATAACTTGATATGTTCACAAGAGTCACGTTTTCAACAGTAACAACACCCTAGAAAGAAGAGCATATATTAACTACTTAACTAGCTCCATATAAATATAAAATAATCTACTGTTCATGAAAGAATTGTTAACACGGGAAGTGCGTTTACACTCAACTCAACACTTCCAACCATAGTTAAAATTATGCACATTTATTACAGGGGGATACCAAAATAGTATCATCATATAAATATTACTACCTCCAATCCTCGATATAAGATGTTTTAGCTTTGTCATAAGTCAAACTTCTTAAAGCTTGACCAAGTTTATAGAAAAATATACTAACATAACGATATCAAATAAACCTAATTTAGAGTTGTAGATGTTAGTAGACTTTTCTATAAACTTGGTCAAACTTTAAGAAGTTTTACTAAGGACAAAGCTAGAACATCTTATATTTAGGAACAGAGGGAATTACCCATGAGCAGTATATTATCTAAAAAGACAGAATCGGCTGCTCATACTTCAACTATAAAGGTAAACCAAGTATCCATTAACAGCTACTGAAGGTGCTGCTCAAAAGCCTAGAAGAAAAATTAAATGGTAAGCTTCTGACCTCGCATGCTTGTGACATGCCTTAGTAAAGAACTTGTATAAGGGCAAAAAAACAACCAACTACAGAAGGATTATAGAATATATTATTTTCAGCATTAAGTATTATACAAGGGAAAACGCATGCAAAAAAAAACACATGCAAATAAACTGTAGAAAATCAAATGACAAACTTGTAACATTCCTGTAGTAAGTTGTAAAATATGTGAAGTAATGCATATAAGAACGGAGCACATCTTATACCTTAGAGTCCTTTTTTATTTCTAACTTTTGTCGTGTTGCATTTTTGGGCAACAACAGATCCACAAGATTATCTTGATATAGTTCCACCATATATGCCTGGATTTTGTATGAGATATAGTTAATGAAGGATAAACAAAAAGGAAAACGAATATTTGTTGTATATCAAACTATATGAAAGCATTTTAAATGAAGCCAAAAAAAATATCTTACCTTCAAGTCAAACGAATATTTGTTACCATCACGCTTTATCACCCTAAAAAGTTCAGATGTAGCTCTTGGAGTAAGACCAGGATTGTTTTCTGCCCCATATATAGTAAAAGTCTTCCCAGAACCAGTTTGACCATAAGCAAATATGCAGACATTATATCCATCAACAGCTGATTGTACTAGATACTGCACCACAATTCAGCAAAAGATAAGAAAGTGGATAGTCTCAGAACACAATTCATATTATGACAGTAAACATAAAACTTAAATTTTAAAATATGTTACCTTAGTGTCCTCGAATACATCTTCTTGAGTAGTGTATGCATCAAAAACACGATCATATATATGTTGCTTCGACTTGTCATCTTTCCATGGATGAGCAATTGTAAATTCATCTGGACTGCAAACAATATTCTTATCCCTTACGGCAATCTCCTTTTCGGTTAGAGGACGCAAGCGACAAAAAACCCTTATTTTTCCTTTCATATCTGTGAAAAGTTGTAACTCATTTCATAACGAAGTCACTTGCAGAATATCATAATACTACGGTACGCAAATACTTGATTTTACCATACCTTCAATTGTGTTATAGTAACGTTTTCGCAAAACCTGCTCTTGCTTATAAAGACTTTCAAGTTCAACCAACTGTGCTCCTTGCCTTTTAAGAATCTCAACAGTCTGTTGGTTCTTTCTGTCAACATCCTAACATAATGCAAAGTGGAACCATGTAAGTTTCTACAGAACCTAAAAGACACCAAATGTAGCAATTATATGTCTTATACATACCGCTTTGAACTCTCTTAACTCGTCAAGCTCCTTCAGAGTATTTTGTAACTTATCCACCTCAACATTTCTCAAGGCAAGAGTTGATTCAGCAACATTTAAGGACCGACTTGTACTTTCCAATCTTTGCTCCAGTTCAGCTGCACGAGCTTTTAGCTTACGACATTCGTCCTCATAAACTCTTTCCATCTTACTTTTCTGCATAGTTTATGTAAACATATTTCAGAAATATGAAATTAGTTAAGCATTCACTGTGAAACCAAAACAGGAAAGAAGAAATGTTTGATGATTAAACAAAGACCTCTTCAGACTTTGCTCTTTCAAGCCTTTGAACCTGCTGTTCGAGCAGATTCCTTTCCGTTATTAACTTCTTTGATATTTCTTTTGATGCATCAAGCTCCTTTTGACATGATTTCAACCCCTCCTCGAGCTTAGTTACCATCTTTCAAACACAAGATAAATGAATTTACCATGAATTCTTTGCTAAAATAAGTTTGACCACAGATGTTAGAAACAAGCTATACAATGCAAAAATAATCTTAAATGTACATGGTTGTTTTGAAATACCTCAATGTCACTGTTGAGACTGCCTGCAGTTGTCAAAGTATCTCTTACTTCTATTTTCTTATTGATCTCTTGGCCCTGGCTTGTTAATCTGGTCTCAAGTCTACTTTTCTCCACCAATGCTACCTAATTAAATTGAAGGTTAGATTATCAAATAATTTAATTACAGCAAAAGTGTATTGCCATACCTGCAAAGAAGAATCCTTTTCATCACATAGAGATTTTAGCTTATCCCGCTGAGATGTTACTTCTTTAATGACATGTCGTTCGGATTGTAAGGTATCTCTTAGCCCTTCCAGTTCTTCTTGCATCTCCCTTTCTAGTTTTGTCTTCCTTTCTAATTCATCCCGCAACTAAAAAGAAGAAAGGACTGTCAGTAATTAGATACCTAATTATGGAAAATATGCAATACTATTTTCTCCAATATGTTGTAACACAGGAATTTGTTCATAAAAACATCACACGCCTATTATGAAAGAAGTCATGTAAACTGGCAATGGAAAATACACTTGAGGACACTACAAAATTATGCCCAAAACCTATTTATGATAACTTGACCAAAAAAATATCAAATATTTATCAGTTTCATGAATATGATATTAGAAACCTTTTGACCTACTAGTCTTCTTTATTATCTTTTCCAATCAAATTGCACTCGTTTTAGAGCCATATAACATTGAAAGTTCTAGAATAGTAGAAATTACCAGGTGATGAGACATTTCTCACAAATTCTGAAATTTAAGCACCATGCAGAATCATTATTGTTTCTTTATTGACAAAATCACTCACCTGATCTGCTTTCTTTTGAGATTCGTCGACTTCTTTTGACAGTTCTTGGACACGTTTCTCATAAGTTTCAACATGTGGTTGCTTATCTACTTGAGAAACGTCATTTTGAGAAACCGTGCTAGTAACAGAGCCGGAGCGTGCTTTTGAATATCTGCGGAGCATCACATCATTTATATGTGTTTGAAGTGCGACACATATTTCTTCACCCTAACAAGATGAACAAGTTGGTTATTTGACAGCTTTATATGGTAACATGACGGAATAAAAGATATATGTACTATTTCTTGTGAGGCTTTAAAATAACCTGCTTAGTTTCAAACTGAAAGATATGAAGAACACCCGCAACTCGCATCTTAAAGAACACAGCAGTATTGCTGCTACCAAATTGCATTATGTCTCTCAGCTCTGCAGAATGTAGATATTCCTTTGGAACCGGGCGAAAAAAGTGAACCTGCATCAAAACAGAAATACAATGTCAGCTTTAATTAATAAAAAGAATATTACTATTTTCATCATATGATAAGGCATCTGACCCCTCGTTTGTTGATTCCCAAAATGATTCTTCCAGGTAAAAGTCCAATTGGATCATCAATTTTCCTAACGCTGAAGAAAACTGAATTGCCGTATGGAAGAGTCCTTAAGATTCTGAGAAACTGGTTCCTTGCATCATCTTTTGATAAGTGTTCCTGAATGTAACAGTAAAGTGATTCAGTAATTGAGTGGTACCACACCTGCTTACTAATGTAGATGCGCCAAAAATTCCTTGAGAATCGCAAATTAATTAGTAATTACAAATTAAAACAATTTATCTTTCTTACATGTCATATGATGTGTGATGCCTCTACAAATACACTCCATATTATGATTAGTGCAAGACATGGAGTTGAATAAGAACAGTATGTTGCAAATTAAGTACGCGGAAAAAGAATAGTATGGCGTGATACATCTACAAGTTCCTACGTAATAAACATAAAGTTGTGCAGCTCGATAAATACCATTAACTGATAGCGTGAGATGATGTCGAGCTCCCAGTCTCGCTTTGCTCTAGTAATTGCAACTTGTCTAGGTAGAAACCTTTCTAGAAGAGATATCCATTCACTAGCAAAAAGAAAAATTGACATCTCAGGAAAGGGATAAGATGAATTTTATTATTATAACAAAGACTAGATGGAAAGGAGAAATAATAGATCAGGTAGAGCCTAATGAACTACTTACACACAGGTCTCAGGATTCTCAACAAATCCAATCTCAACCAATATTTGTAGAGCTGTGAGTTGTGCAGCATCATCCCTGCCTACTGGGTAGTTCCCCAAAATATAGTCATGTTGTAACTGTGAAACAAGGATATCACTCAGTGATATGTTGGAAACAAGATTACTTGCATGGCCTAAGTATTTGAAGCATTTTAATAGTCTACGCAAACCAGTACCTGGACATATGATAGCTGCACGAACATGGGATCAGTCACGGCCTCATCAGACTCACGAAAGAGGCGTTTTTTAAATACAAGTTTACAGTGTAAAATTTCTCCTTTGTTGCGATCTTTAGCTGACTTGAATTCAGATAGCAAGTCACCAATGTATTTGTTATCGTCTAATCCAATGTATTCCTCTATATGCCACAAAAAAAAATGAATGTGCTGTGTGAGAAACTTCCATCAAATCATATATTTCCTTCAAACCCACATTATCAAAGTTACATGCACAAAGTTGAACTGAACAGGAAAAAGGTATACGACTTTGCAGGGAAAAGAAATACCGTTGCCAACTTCTGAAGACTTCGATCCGTTAACGATCTTTCGACATTCAAAAAGACTGAAACTAGAATATACTGATAGTTTGATAATGCCAGCAAGTTCCTGTCATAATAGAATATTTTGTTTCCTTAGAACTTAGAACTTCAAGTGCTCTCGTAACTTCAAGAAAATAAAGAAGGCACTGCACACAAGTTTGGAGCCAAAACTTAACCCAAAAAAAATACAATGGAACACGCGGAGAATATTGTTATATTATACTGAGATCTAGAAATGAAGTCAAAGTACCAATACAATCAATAACAGTCTATTAGTACTAGAGTTTCATAATACTCCTACTAAGGTACATTAGGTCATCTGTATCACACTGAGCACAAAGTGACTATGCATTGCTCGTTTGAACTATGAGAGATGAAGTAGGAGCCTGTCAGTTGTGACTACTGGTACTAACTTTCCCGAGTGCTGAGTAGAGACGCAAACAGTCAGGACCATATTAACACCTTTCTGTGAGTGGTTCTGACCGAACGTACCTTCAACCGATGGATATAATTTGTGAGAGAATCCAAAAATATTCATGACATACAGAAGTCAGAAAACTGAAATCAATCAAATGAACCACCCCGTGGACGTAAAAGACATAAGTTTGTAAGTTATGACTGCCCAGGCCCATCACTTGGTTAATGTCATTGTTATTATACCAACATTGGCAACTTGTCACAACTAAAATTGCATACACACCAAGCAAAAAAGGTTGCATGCACACCAAGTAATCTTCAAGATCTGACTAGGTACGTTCTTCTATAGAACCATTCGGTATTTATCAGGTCCAGAACTTAAGCTTAGGAGAAAAGCAGATACCTCAACAGCATCGGCAACAGTCGTTGCCATGTCATAGGTGATCTCTTCAAAAGTTTCGTCCAAGAAAAATACAATTGTTGTAAGCTTCCGGCTGGTTAAAAGTGCTTCTATCTCCTCCCGCGCAGGAATTGTGACCCGCGGGCCTGCCTTCACTGAACGTTTTAATGCATTTAGAGTGTTCAATGCTAGAACTCGAACATCAGAATCAGTTGTGGCTCCATGAGCAATATAGTGAACATACTCAGACAAGTATGCGCCAATATCTTTGCTTGGTGGCATGGAAGATGCACATAAATACATTAGCTCCCAAGCTCTTATCAACCAACTCCTGCAAGTGCAAATAATAAATTGTTATTCCTAAATTAAGTCTGAAATCAACAAGTACTTGTTATAAATTAGTAACCATTACGTACCTATCCGGATTATTACGTGTTTGTTTTGAAATCTGTGCAAAGAGTTCATCTCGAAGTTCAGAACGCTTCAAAGTATGCTTATAAAGCTTTGCAACCAGTTCAATTCTTTCATCCAAACTTATTATTGCAGGCGAATCAATGCCCATGTACTTTAATATGACATGGAATAATTTAATTGAGCGGCTTACAAGGTCGTTAGTTACTTTTAACAACGAGGTTGGAATAGGATCCTGCAAAAGAGAGAACAAAGAAGCACTGAATTAATAGACCAAACTGACATCATAATAACTTTCATGATAATCAGTAAGAGAACATGTTCAGGAATCAGAATGCAACAATATAATCTCATACGTGGAATGGGGTTAAATAACATTACCTTTTGGAAGCACAACATATCTTCCAAAGTGAACTTCTCGCGAACTTGCGGACCCACAGATTTTTTAATAAAAAATCCACGCTTTCCAGATGATTGGATTTGCTTTTGCATTGCTTTGAGAAAGCCCTCCACCTATTATATTTCAGAAATAATCTTAACTTGGAATAAGAGGACAATAGGGGCCATATTAATGCTTATTAACTGTATACTGAATAACTACATGTTATTAAACTTTATAGTACTAAATCATTCATCACATTTCTAAAGTAATTAAAAATACTGTGGCAGTGTGACAAAAATAGCAGACATGTAAAGAGAACAATAAGAAAATCATAACCACCATCGTCCATTTGAATGAAGAGCACCACAGTAAGCATAAAAGTAGGTAAACTCTGTTTGTCTGGTGATTTAGAGCAGAATGCAGGCATGGAAATTCTGCTACTTGTCCTTCAGCTCAACTTCACCCCCTCCATTTCTAGGGAGAACAAAATGCTACCCATCCCATACATCAATAGAAAGATACGTTATGTGTTGGTGCTCACGTTCAAGTTACAAACCCTCTGAGGCACCACATATCTACCAACCATCATGGGAACATCAACGAGGTTTTCTCTGCACATTTTGAAATTGACATGGCATATATGACGTCACTGTGGATGCTAGAATCAAGGAGACCAGTACCTGGAACCTATCAATTAGCGGGATTGCTCCAGCAAGCTCCGGGGGTATGGACATGGACAAAGTCGACGGAGTACTGAAAAAAAAAAGGCACCCAGAGTGTAAATACAGATCGCATGATATGCCATAATGCCATCAGGTTGAAAAGCGCAATGTGACACAAAAGATGGAACACGGAATGGTAACGCAGTCCACGATTCGAAATAACCATTTAATTGGTGCCTAAACTCCTGAAGCAGTTAACAAGCAGTGTGGTAGGTCATGAGTACGACGAGCCCCATCATTTTCCTCTGCTTTTTCCACCAGGCAGGGGAACTTTTCGGTTATCAACGAACATTAGAAAATTCAAAACCTCAGACGAATAAACTAGTACCAGAAAAATACCATTGCGTAAGCAGCAACGCGCGAAATCTACTCTGATCGCTAGGCCAGAACCGAAACAGCTCTACAAAATTATTGGCGTAGTTCCTGCTTATTAAAAAAAAAGTAGCAGCACGAGATGGCGGAGGAGGCAACGACGACTCACGGCGGCGCGAAGTTGTAGCCGTCGCTGTCGTAGCCGTCGCCGTTCACGCTGGCGGCCGCGGAGGCGGAGCCGGAGCCGTGCAGCGGCGTGGCGGGGGACCCGGCCGCCCCGTTGCCGACATTCACGGAGCCGCCGCCGGCCGGCATCTCCGCAGCAGCAGCAGCAGCAGCAACAGGGACAGAAGACGCCGCCTCTCAAACCTCAGCTCCCATCCACAACACAACACACCAATCGCCGCCGCCGCCGCGGTGCACGAGCTCAACAGAAGCCAGGAACCCCACCACCGCAGACGCAGAGGCCTCCAGCCAGATCCAGCGGCGCGGGGAAATGGCAAGCGGAAGCGTCGACCGCAAGCTTCCAAGCCCCCGAGCCCCGCCGAAACAGACAGACAGAACAAACAGACAGCGGGCCGTGGAGTAGCGCGACAGATGGAGCAGATCCCCCGCAATGCGGCGGGCGGGAGTAATAACAGGGGGAAACGGCAGGAGGACCGGGTCGCCGCCGCGTGCTTGCGTGCGCGCGTCCGGCTCCGGCCGGCAGGGCGAGATCCGGAGCGGGCGAGGAGGAAGGAAGCGGGGCCGGGGAGAGAGCCAGAGAGGAGGAGTCGAGGAGGAGAGGGGCTCACGAGGGTGGACGGGGAAGGAGTAGTAGTAGTGGCGAGGAAGAGGCGGATTAATTAAAGAAATCACGCGGAGGGGAGGGAGACGACGGGCGGCTGGCTTTGGCTTTTGGCAGCTGCGAGCGGGAGCGAGGAATGGAATTATTACTGCTCCGTTTCGGGTTTTCATGATGATTTACGAGATAGGGGGGAATTGACAGATTTGAATTTTTGGGAGCGGTAATAATAAACCAGCAGAGAGTAATGTGAAATTTGTGAAGAAAAAGGAGGGAGAAATTGGGAGCCATGTTTCGTTGGAACCGTACGTTGAAACGGGACGGAAGAAATGCAGAAGCCGTTCTACGGACAGGAGTAACGACTAGGTTGATTCTGTTTATCATCTCAACGTCTGATCTCGTTTCTACGGACAATTGGATTTGACCAACTAATGATGCTCTTTCGGAATCACTGGCCATTCGTTCCTGGAATGGATTTGCATTGACCGCCATCGCAGGCAGTTCTGGACCCCTAGCTGATCCCAAACGCGTATCATCGACTGTCTGTCTGTCTTAGGTGTTACTTTGTCGTGGTGCCAGAAACACATTCCATCCATCCCTGTCTTCTTCTTCTTCTTTTCTTACTACGGGGTTCAGGTTTGATTGATTCGACGCTAAACGCTAGGGACAGCGATGGGTTGATTCACCGGAAGGTGACGGCGATCATCAACGAGAGGCGGTGCGATGTGAGCGCGCCTTTTGGCAGAACGTCGCATCGTCCCCCGAAAGATGTTACCATGAGGACGCTAGTTTTGGCTCTACGACTACGTCGTCTCGTCTCCGACTCCAAATCCTTCTATCAGATCAGATAACGCTAGTTAATCCAGCGTCCACAGCTACACGTTATTTTTTTTTCCTTTCTACGCGTTGCTGCGACGTAAAGCATTGGAGCTACTGAGATACGGTACGTATAGCAGGCTAGCAGCTTCGTTTTTTTAAGCACAAATAGCAACAAAATAAGCAAGAACTGAGCAGCTTCTCTACGAGGGGAATAAGAAAAACAGGGCAGCGAGGCCAGGCAGGGCGGCACGGCACGAAAATTTGTCATCTGCATCGACCGTACTGGGCCTTCTTTTCCTGCTTGGCGAGACGAAAGGCTCGGATCCCATGTATATATACTGTATATGCAATGTACAGGTACACGTAGTAGCAATGTAGCGTAGCAGCGGCGCGTTGTTATGTACATGTACGCGTACGTACCGAAACGGGGGACCCTGCACGTGAAACTGCGCCAAAGTAAAATGGTCCCAGATCACCGTAGCCAGCTAGAGCCCCGTTGATTTGGATAGTCCCATTTCCCAGATGTGTTCGGTCGATCGATTCTCTCCGTCTGGATCCTACCTACCTGAAATTTCGTATTTTTTAGATGATCCCTGAAATTTCGTATGAAACAAAAAAAAGTCAATTTATCTGATATCGGTCATGTTCGAATTAAGATCCTGGCTAAAATGGACATTTGTAAATTGGTACGACGAGCTGACACGTACTACGTACCAGTTCTCATTGGAAAGGCTGGTGAAGATCGAGTGGGGACTCCATGCTGTGCTGGGGGAGGCTTTGGCCTCTGCCTTCTGTCGCGCTGCACACGAGTGACCGAGCGGCTCGGATGGATATAAAGAAATCTGAAGCGAGATCTAGCCACAACACGCAACGGTATCATTGCCAAGAAAGATCGCAGTTCACAGGTACCTTTTGTTTATTCCGTTGGTTTGTTCCGGGCCCCTTTTGGAATTTGGCCATGTGAGGAGAGAAAGCCAGGCGAGAAGACCGATGCATTGATAGCGAAAGCAATGGGGCAACAGATGATGTATATATGCGCATCATCATGATAAGAGTCTCCTCATCAAATTAATCGGATTTATGACAGTGCTACTCCGGAAGCTAGACAAGAGCATCTCAACTGAACTATGGTTGTGTGTAGTTCGGACTTGGAAATTGAGATTAGAATTGGAATTGGAATTGGGAGTCGATGTGGCATCGCCATCCACAGCTTCTTTTGCTGGGTCGTTGGTCGTTGCGTACGTACACGTAGGTACTTTGCATTGGCAGCAAGCAAGAGTCAAGAGAGACAGAGCTCACTTCACGTTTTGCCAAAAGAGTTGAGCAATGTCTATACTACTACTCAGGCAACTGTAGGGTAGCATGTATGTATATTTGCTAGCTGGAGATAATCAGACAAGCTAACCGCTGGCCAGCGGCAGCGACCGGTCGCACTGATTACATAGTTTGGGTATATCCAAGTTTTGCTATCACGCGTCGCTTTTGCACCGTTAAGATTCTTAAGAATTCGACAGCTGCTCTTAAAAAAAAAAAGAATCGAGTATAGGAGTATCGTTTACTACCATTTGCTCGTGTAGCTCCCCAAATGGCCAAATGGCAGGGTTAGCATATCACATTGGCACCGGAATATCAGAATATGGCGTGGATGGGGACTGACGGACGGGCCGACAGTAGGCATGTACAAGTGCAAGCAAGCAGACGGCGCCAAGGGAAACGCAGAGAACGACGTGGCGCGTGCCATCTGCCATGCATGCAAACAGAACCTTGGTTAAAGTTAAACAAGAGACATGGTTTTTCCCGCGTGCGTCTGTAGCATCGTCGTCGGGGGCAGTGCATGATGCGAGCGAGCCGGGCGATCTCATCTTCGCCTGGGCCTCGTACGGCAGGGCAGGGGGGCATTAGTGGCCGTCACGTCTTTTGGCGTCGCTGGCACCTGCAAGGGACGACGGGGCCAAACAGTTTCCTCGCGCTGGCTGCCCTGCCCTGTTACCGCGGGTCATTTTCTACGCGGCAAAGAGGACAGCACAGCACACCGTTGCCGCGCAGTCGCTACCTAGGGCATGTGATTCCTTCCGCTCGAGCCTCCTTTCCCAGCTCTGTCATTGTGACGTACGTAGCTAGCTGTTGCCTCCTGGGGGTCCGTTGTCCGTTCCCCTACGCCCCGTTTCATGGCTTTCGATTGCCCAGACCCGAGAAAGCCGACATTGGATCCGCCTGGGGCTATAAATCTGTCTTACCCCCCAGATAGGGCCCTTCGCAGCTACAAATCCACCATCAACCACTGTCTCCAGGTTCAGAACCCAGAAAACGGACGTGGAGGAACAAAAGGATGCACTAGATATAGCTGGTAACTTGGATCCTTGGAACAGTAGTAATCACAAGACGTGCGATAAAAAGTACGACTCATTCACAAGCCTCGGTGGAAAAAATGGCGATCTAGCCCGAACAACCAACAGACTAGCTAGCTGCTTGGAAATTCTTACAAATTAGCACTGTTCTGAACTCTAATTCTCATCACCGCTTCAATCGTTATAACTGTGTGTTGGATAATCTGAGACTGGGTAATGGAGCTATACTCTCTGACAAATTCAGTAAGGTACCGGGAGAAAAAAATGTACCATCGTCAAGGACAGAAAAGATCAGGGCTGCTTCAGGCTCAGAAGCGTTTTCCTCAACCCCTCCATCACAGACCGGATCTTATCCGACATCTCCTGGTAAAGCCATCTCTGCGCTGACTCATCAAGATCGTCTTCCGTGATGGTTGGCCAACCTTTCCTTTCGAAGGATGTATCTTGAGGCATTGATGCTGCTGCCCGCTTTAACCTTGGCAGATCAAAATCTACTGGTTCTCCCACGATCATGTGTATCTCCTTGCCGCAGAGAGGCAATGGTGGACGGCGCCCAAAGAATGATTTCTCTGGCATAACCTGCAGTCAGCCGGGAGATATTAAGAATACCATGCAGTATTATTTTCAAAATGTTTAATTAAAGGGAATAAGAAGAATTAGTGCTGGGAGCTATGCAGTTAATTGAAAAAAAAGATTGACAGACTGCAATATATTCATATTTCAAAAGAGTATGCGCAAAATTGGTTCACTGAATTATTGTGCTCATACTGCCTATTGTACTGTGCATCCATACACACAAATGATGGCATCTCAAAGATACAAAGATTTGCATATACCTTATCAAAACCTGTGTGAACAATAGGCAGAACTATTGGTGTTACAGGTGCTCGAACAATAAGACTTGCAGTTCCCCACTTCAGTCGTCTGATTGGTTGGTGATCTTGGGCTACTTTTCCTTCAGGAAATGAATGCAACTGTTTGAATATGTCGACGAAATTCATAATCAAACAAAGGCCAGAATTCATAAACATAAGCCCGACATCTGTTGATGACTGAATAATTAATGCTAAACTGAAGAAAAAAAATCCATACCCAGCCTCCAGTGCTAAGCACTTCAAGGGCTTCATTCATATGGTCTTGATATATTCCAGCTCCTCTTGTGATTGGAACGCATTTCCCTGTGCATACAATTATTTGTCAATAACAAGATCGTCAAATTATGTGATGCAAAACTATACCAGCGCTGCCTTGCAATGAGACCGTGAAAACGCAAAGATACGAAAAACACAAGAATAAAGATGACAAAACCAAAACCACCGGACATCTAAGTATGAGTTGAACTAGACATAACACATAGCATTACAAGTATCAGATCATATAACTTGACACAGGATACTGGAAAACAGAAATACAATTTAATTGTAAATGTCTACCATATGGCAAATGTGCATCGCAGAACAATTATGCCCACCAAACATACAGAATACTCGGAAAGCGTGACAACGTTTTAGTTAATTCTCTTAAAATAGTCTTCGTACAGAGTGTGATAAAACTATAAAGTCTTAGGTATGAAGCATGTTACCAACTCGTTAGGCATGGAATGGGTTAGTATATCAACTCAAAACTATGGAGGTTATTGGCATTTGAAATGCAAACATACTAATGAAAGTGAAAATGCCACTGGACTTCATGGCGTCAATACATGTTTGACTAAGAGACACCATTAAATGGCTCCACACAAGCGACATTTCCTATCTTGGAATAAATTATAACCTACTTCGCAGGATTCTCCAAAACATAAGTTACAAAGAGTGAACGTGAGGTTCCAGGAAGGTCATTATGCCTGCATGATGATATGTTGCAATAAACCATACTGAGTAACATTCGACCATACAAATCAGTGCAAAAAAGTACGTCGATAACAAAGAAGTGCAAGGGGCCTCACCAAGTCGAAACATGTAAGACATGAATACATTCCTGAAGCAGATATCCTCTGCAGTCAACACCCATCTTGCAAGCTTTGCATCTGTAATAGGGAAACCCTTGAATCCCCACATGAAAGGGTCATCTATCCTGTACAAACAAGTACATGATAGCCTCATGGTACCAAAGATGCCGACGAATAAAGATCATATGCAACAACAAAATTATGTTCCTAAGGGATATGTAACTATCTATCACTGGCACCTAGACACGTGCACAATACGACAACATGCTTTGCATGTGCACTTTACGACAAGCGGCAAATTAGACTTCCCAAAGATGAATAATAATCTATAGTAAGTTGATGAGGCATGAATGGATGAGAAAGAGCAATATGCACACTTATCGGGTGCGCCATGCTAAAATTGCATCTAGTAAAATTTAGCATTTGAAAGTGCAGAGCCCAACATAAACACGAGCGTGGGGTGTGTCCAAACTGTATGTCTCTACACAGCATGGACAGCTTCTCTGAAAGTTTGAAGACTGTCAGTAATTCATAGATTCGTGTATGCTAATGACATTAGTACATATAGATATCAACTACTCCCTCCGTCCAACAAAGGATGTCTCAACTTTGACTAAATTTGAATGCATCTATATACTAAGTCATGTCTAGATACCTCCAAAATTTGACAAACTTGAGACATTTTCTGTTGGACGGAGGGAGTACATTGATCTGTAAACCAAAAATGAGCACAGACGCTACCGAATAATCAGTCCTAGAGTAAATGATACTCTATTTTGGAGGACAGGACACCATTTTGGAGGTTACAAACCCACCAATCTGCACAGATTTTGCGGCATGGTGCCCGGAACAAGTACAGATCAAAGTCAAACACGTCGCCTCCGATCTCCACTACTCCTAAATCTAGCCGGAAGCCTCAAACAGCAGGAGGAAGAGCAACACATGGGAGTCGTAGGGGGATCCGGAGCCATACGTGGACATGTGGTTGCTGACGGTGAGGAGCGGTGTGCCGTGGGGCCGCGAGGAGACGAGGCGGTGTAGCGCGTCGGCGTTGTGGACGGTGGTGGTGTTGAGCAGCGACACGTACGCCTTGGCGACGGAGCCGACGGAGGCGATCACCGCGGCGCGAGGCACGCCTCGCAGGTACCCCGCGCGTCCCGCCCATCGCAGCGTCCGCGTTGCAGCCGCAGCCGCCGCGGCGTCGGCGGACGCCGCCTCCACCATCGTTTACCCTCCTTTTCTTCCTCGAGTGTTCTGTGCTCTGAGGTGTAGGGACACTCGGCTCCGGTGGGCCTGAACTCTGGACTTCGCAGCCGGGGCCTGCTAGCCTTCTTCTGCAGCATGGGCCGGGCATGGCGGTGATAGCGGGCCGGGGGTATTCTAATGAAGCAAAAAAAAAATGAAGCATTTTTCTTCCAATTTAGGCAGACCTTTAGTGATCTGAGTTAAAGGGATGCAAACTATGGGACAGATGATAATGTTAAGCATGCGCATTCTTCTATGATAATGGGGCAGACGATAATGTTAAGCAATTTCTTCAGCACCGGACAAAACAGTCTGCTTTTTTTAGAGAAAAATATAAAATGCCCTAAGATTCTGTGCAAAGACAAGTGGACGTGACTTCGTTGCACCATGGCAAAACCCTGCAACTTGAAAAACTTCACAAAATTAAAGAAAAAGGACAGAAGGTTCCATTAAAAAGAAGAAGACAAGGTTCCATGGTGGATATATCTGCTAGAAATAAGCACGGACGCTGTTCAGCCACATCCACGGTTTCAGCCGCTACAAAGTTTAGTACTCGCCTACGAGAACCGCCAAGAATAGCCTTTTTCGGTGCCCGAAACTGCAGCCATTCAAGTGGCCAGAGGCTTTTCAAGTCAGGGCAATCAGCAGCAGGCTTCCAGCAGCCTCCATGAGCCCCTCCTAGACAGGCATCAGAAACACACGCCAGCAGAAACAAGTTGCCTCCGTTATTCCCATACGATGTTGTTCTGTTGCATCGTGGTATACTAAGAAAATATCCCAGTTGCGCCGCACGCGTAGGCAGTAAGGAAATTGGATGACTGCGAGGGAGGGACACTGCCAAAATCAGGCTTTTTTGGGATCCTGCTGCAGCAGCTGCACGGATTAAGTTTAAATTTAGCATCTATCCAGGAATCCAGCCTCCCATGAGCACGCACACCCTGTACAGCAGCAGAATCAATTGGCAAGTTGTATCCATAACATATGGTCATTATTATTGTATCGTAAAGAAAAACCAGTTGCATAGCAAGATAAGTATATCTATAAGCGGAAAAAGCGGCTGAATGGCCTGGAGTGTAGTAGTGGTATTAAGATTATAAGATACCCAATTTCCTTATGCGGCGGCGGCACCACGGGCGACATACATACATTCATGCCGTGCAGCTGTTCCCAAATCCCAACATAGGTCACGCACAGGGGCTTCCCCTGGACCCAGGAAATAAATAATATTGCCAAGTGCATGCATGGATGGGCATGGATGCCTTGACCCCTCATTTGGAGTGAGCACTGTCCAGGTGAGAAGGATCAGATGTACATACGGTATTGCTATTGCCGGCAGAGGGATGCAAAAGTGGTTTTCCTGCATTACCTGGAATGAAGACTGCCTATAAAGTGGAGTAGATACCGGCCTACAGGGGAACAATTCATCCTGTTCTGATTGTGGATAATTGAGTGGAGTCTGGTGCCTGTACAGTGTTCCGTCAACATGTCTAACTCATCGAGGACTGTCCCTCCGGAGCAGCTCCCGTCGGAGGACCTCCACCCCCCGCCAATGCCGGTGATCAACCTGGGTCACCTCCTTGAACCCACAACACGGTCTTGTGTGGTCGAAGATATTGCCAAAGCATGCCGTGATCTAGGGTACTTCCAGGTATGCTTCTTGAGAACATAGTCTGCCACATCTTCTTGTCCTTTTTCTTTTCTTTTTCCTTTGCCTTGGCATTTTCTATCCTGGTCCAAACGCTGATAGTTAACATTGCCATTTGTGTACCCAGTGCTAGAATGTCGACCAAGCAAGGTGACCTGTACAGGCCAAAAACCGAGGAAACCAAACTAAATTTGTAGTTGCAGAAACACTCCAAAATAGCAACTACTTGTAAGTTAGGAACTATGAGGACCATCTTTGAAATCCTGCAGCTAGCTGTGACAGCACCGTATTATTAGTACACGCAGAGGATTATGACAGGAGCAATCTGTTTATACTAAACTAGATGGTTCGATGAGCTCCATTCTCATTTTGGTTCCCAAAATAAAGAGTTTGAGCAGTGTAAGATTAAGTGTGTATAGAGTATACTAGACCACACCACATTGTTATATGAGGCAATGGCTATTGGTTAAAGCTAGACGATACAGAGAAGACGGCTCCATCATGTCACTTGGTTGCATGCAAACTGACAAATAACATGAAGCTGAGAAGTTCAGTCCCCATTTCGCCCTTCAGTTTTCATCACAACGATAAAACTACTAGCATACTATGTTGAAGATCATTTTACTACTCACGTGGATCATTCATATCACATATCGCATTCTTTTTTTCCATGCTCTGCACATTTTCAGCATGTGCATTTCCCTTTATGCAAAGAACTTTGATCTGGAAATTTATCTTCCTTAAATTTAGAAAAGATAATCTAAAGTACCTATTCAATATTGCATATGAACAAGCATCTATTTTCTTCATTATTGTCAACAGTTGGTCAAAGTTGAAAACCTGTAACTGGGCCAAGAAGCTACTGGATATAAACGGATGGTTTTAACTATGGCATTATTGTCCTATACACTATGGGTGCATAGGCATAGCAACGCAGTTCTGACAAGGGAAATGACAGCTCGTTTATACAAAAGATGTCTTCCTTGCAAATAAAATGGTGCAACCTTCAACTTCCAAATATAAGCAATGCCAAGGTTGTCAAGGGCTTCTGCTAGTTTTTTTACAGCTAGCTTTTCGTTTTTCATTTGATCTTTACAGTTGCTGTTTTTTTGGCTTTGGTTTTAGTGGTTTGATCAAACTTTGATGTACTTCCATGTTATTTCGTCTCCTTTAGTACACAATGACATCTCTGAGAAGAAAAAAGGTTCTCAAGGACTAAAGGCTAGAACATTAATTCGAGAAAACAAAAGGATTCCTCAGAATTTTTTATATTTCTGATTAAATAACTGCATGAGAGGAGAACTTAGGCTACTGGATTTTCAAGAACCCTTGTTGGATAACTCTACTAACTAGCATGTGTAAGAGGACACAGAAAGCTTACTTTCCCAACCAGATCTCTCATCTGATGGTTCCTCCATTTTGCAGGTTATAAACCATGGGATCAGTCAATCTATCATGGATGGTGCTGTTGAAGCAGCTTCAGACTTCTTCAAACTACCAAGTGAGGTAAAGGAAGAGTTTGCATCAGATGACCTCCGGCAGCCTGTTAGATATGACACCAGCTCAAAGGATGGCATTAGTATGTCTCGCGCATTCCTAAAGCATTATGCCCATCCCCTCAGCGATTGGGTGCAGTATTGGCCAGAAGACCCAGCAATCTACAGGTAAAACAACTTCCTAAATAAACATCTTACAATCTTGAACTATATAATTGTGAATGTTTGTAAGAGCTAACACAACTCCTTTTTGTTCACTGAAAACAGGGAACACATGGGAAAATTTGCTGTTGAAATAATGAGGGTGGCATTGCAACTAATGAAAGCAATACTTGAAGGCCTAGGATTGGGTAAGGATTACCAGCATGAGAAATTCGAGGAAGGGTTGCAGCTACTGTCAGTGAATTGCTACCCTAAAGAATCAGAAAGCGATACAGCAATAGGGCTAGCACCGCATTCTGATTACGGATTCCTTACCATTTTGCTCACTAGTTGTCGGGGCCTGGAGGTCGTTGACCGCAACAGCAATAGCTGGAAAGTGGTCCAGCAACTCCCACATGCATTGCATGTCCACGTAGGAGACCACATGGAAGTACTGAGCAATGGTCGAATCAAGACTGTTGTGCACCGCGCTCTTCTGAATCCTGAAGAAGAAAGGATCTCCATCGCTAGCATTAATGGTTGTGCACTGCATGAGAAGGTCTCAAGCGCCAAAGAGCTAGTGAATGAGCAGAACCCCAAAAAGTACAAAGAGAGCAGCTTTAATGATTTCCTAGATCATCTCACAAGGAACATGGACAAGAAGCACATGAACTTTCTTGAGAGCCTTAGGATTTGAGGAGAATAATTAGGGTATACGCTTTACTCAAAGTCCACATGCAGGTACTACAATAAGCTCTATGTCTACAACAGTCCATGCACATCTGTTTCAGACTACTTATCTTTAATAGTTCGATGTTCTGCATTAGTTGCTTTGATCTCAGGGTACTGAAGTTCTTATCTGTTGTCATGTTGTTTTCCCCTTTCATCACTCTACATTATGATGGGTCTGTAACTGTAACAGGGCATAAGAATTCTACCATGTAAAACACATTCAGCAAAGTGTATATTGTAAAGTCAAAATTCTTCCCCACTTCTTTCAATCTGTTATCTCTAGAATTGCATATATGCCCCTTCTTGAGATCGGCATTACAGGTCAGGTCATGCTACTGTAAAATGTATATTGTACCACTCCTGACAGTCAATTCCTAGGTCTCCACTTCGTGACACCTCTAGTTTAGGGTCATTTCCGGAGCGGAACCAAATCGAAAATCTGACGTCAGCTAAGTCCCAGAGGCAGGCAAAATTCAGTTCGAAAGGAGGGTGGTAACCCACCAGATCACCCGCGTTGCTAAATTTGCATCGATAAATTAACAGGTTGCTGGAAGGGTTTCTCGGGTAAGGATGGACGCATGATGCAGAACTTAATTGGCACGAAGACAAGGTTGAACTGTAGTTCCCGTATGGTTAGGAAACGAAATCGAAATGTGAGAGGGAGATGAACCTACCTATACCAAACGCGCGAACCACTGAACGCCCTTCAAGGGTGTGCCCGTCGCCGAGATCGCCGTCGATCTCGTAGGTCTGGAAGCGGCGGCTGCAGCCTGGGGAGTCGGCGGCGGCGGACGGTCTCTCCGGAGGACCTTGCCGTGGGCTGCTAGGTCTCGAAGCGGAACAAGAGCTCCCTCCGGCAGGCACGGTGGTCGCGCTTCCAGCCCATCTCGCCTGGCGAACACGAGCTCCCTGCTACGGCGAGGATATGATGTGAGCGCAGCGTGGCCGGCCGGCCTGCGGCGAAGAGATTAGAAGGTGGCGGCGGGCGGAGATGCGCGGTGCTGCCGCCGAAGAAGTGGTGGTGGTGCTGGCTGGGGACGACTAGGGCGCGGACGGTAAGCAGCGCGAGGTCACCGGCCGCGCCGCCGCGGCGATGGGCCTCTCAAACCAGGTCCGGGTCGCGGCCATCCATTCAACTTCGGTCTCGCCTCTGGAGGATCGCGACACGTGGAAGTTCTTTCTTAGAGGAAGCGTGACGTGTCAAAGTCAAAGTCAAAGAGGCGGAAAAGGCCTCGTTTCCGGTCTTCTTCCGATCTTTGGTACTCCAGCTCCAATCGTATATTCGTATGGCTCGAAGAAGAAGAGTAGGTCTGTGTGCAACACCGAATCGTGCTGAGAATCGACGAAACCTCTTGCTCCCTCGCTCCGTTCCATATTAACTGATTTTTTATTTTACGTAATTAGACGTTTTTTATACATAGATACAATCATATTTGGACAAATTTTTGAGTCATTTAATATGTGACGGAGAAAGTATAAAAGTTCTCCATCTCAAAATGCGGTGAAAATTCCTAAACTGCAATGTTGCATAAACTCACACATGGCAATCATCTCCGAGATGAGTCATAAGAAAAGGTTAATCCGAGGTGCAAGATTGATCTCACGCTCAAGAGGAGGCGGATACATGGTTGGCTAACCATTCTTGTCGTCAGGGATTTCGGTCGAGTTTTGTTCAGTTTAACAAATATCAAAATAAATACCCAAATCCACGAGAAAAACGATATATAGCCATCAAATCATGCATATGACTGAATTTTATGTCATCTTGCCAAGCACAAATAATACTCATCAAATAAGATCAAACCTCAGGCAATAGCAAGTAAATTAACATTTCATGTGTGGTAAGAAGGATGGCAGCGAGGTGATCGTATACAAGCAGAGTAGGATGTGGTCGGCGGGCATTGTTCCTTGGAGTGTCATATCTTGCATTGATCAAGGGCTTCATGATGTCCTCGTGACGACTATGTTTTCTTGATGACTTTTCATCCATAGACAACAACTTAAGTTAGCGACCGTGTGCCATCTACTTGTGCTGAGAGAAGAAGAAGGGAGATGACGTTTCCTATCTTTGATAGCGGTTTTTTTACGGCCTCTTTGTCAGAAAGTTTTGTGTAATGGTGCGTAAGATGCTTCTGTTGAAACGACATACCTGGCGTCGAAGGTTCGGTTTTGCTCGAGGGATCCTGGTGGAGGAGCGCATCCTGATGGATGAGATGCATCTGGAATCTAGCCGGATAGAGTACTACTCCGTAGAGCACATGGTCATGCCCGACTGTGCGTAATGTATATCTTATTAGTTGTTCCCCGTTGCCCAGAACAGAGAGTCTTTCCCTTTTTAGAATGAGAAAAACTCTCTCCATTATTAAATTTTTGTCGTGGTCGTGGTCAAACAAGAATTTAACAATTGAGAGAGTTTTTTTAGCACCACCCCCGTTGTCTCGGAGACCAAAGGCCAGAAAGCACCAGCTGGACCGTGGCAACGCCATAGTTGGCAAGAACCCGGTTCCTTCGGGTCGAGGAACAGGATCGCGGGATGTGGGTCGGCGCCTTTGGGGAAATTTGAGGAGGATCTACCTTGGGGAATCGACCCTGTCGATCCCGAATTGGGTCGACCGACCCCGGGTCGGTGGACGCGGCGGCGACCCGCGATCCCGGCTTCTATGGGCAACACGTACGTACCAGCAGCCTGACACACACATCCACGGCACGCTTTCCGATCTCTTGGCATGACCTTCCCGTTCCCGTCCGTGGCGTTGTTGCGCCCAGATTCCAGCTTTTAATTACCCTCCCGAATGCAACCGTCCGTCGAGATCATCAGATCACAAGACCCAACCGTATTCAAGCGCGCCTATAAAAAGAGGGGGAAAGGAAGCACGAGACCAGCATAAGAGATGATCAAGATCGGCCAGCATGCATTGGCTAAGGAAACAAGGTCAGTCCCGCACCCACATCTTCTTCCTGCAACCTTGACGCTTCTTCTTCCTCCTATTCTCTTCTCACCTTCTTCTTGATCGATCCGGACCTTAATTTCTCTGCTCGGTTTAAGTGACACCATCGCGAATCGCCCTGCTAATCCTGGGCTTCTTCAGGTCAGCTCTCCCCGGTTCCCCCCAACGATTTTCCCGTTATTTCGCAAGCAAAATCAGTTCTCTGCCGCGCCCCGACAGTGGTGGCCAGCAGCCGTACTGGTAGTACGGCCCACGTTGCCCCGCCGGCGCCGCACACGTGTGTTATCGGCATACTGCACTGCACTGTTCTTCAGTTTCTTTTCTGTTCTTTTGCAGGTGCAGTCCGAGCTTCCATGAAAATGACCTTTTTTGGCTTTTTGTATGTATGCCTACCTTGCACTAGTACCTCTCCTCGCAGTTGCCAGCAAATCCTTCGCATTTTTACTTGTGCCCAACGCATTAGTAAAAACTGACAAGTTTGGCATGCGAGCACAATACATCTCTTGTAAGATTAGTACATTGCGAGGAAATGGATTAACCGATTACAGATTACAGTGACAAACACATGGCGCGGGACCAAATAACAACCGGAAAGAACACTTGCAATGCTCCTCTGATCCTCCTTTTGATGGAAGAGACATAAAACTTTTCCATGCTGCATTTCCCCAAAGAAAGAAAAGGGGCAAACTAATCACACGTGCTCTAATGATACGATGTGTATACTCACTCCCTTATTATTCGCACCTGATACACACAGGAGTAACAGGACACTTGGTAATATCGACCAAGGCATGCATACCCAAATGTAGTACTCCCTTCGATCCATATTGACTCAAACTTGCTCAATGGATGTATTTATGTCTAAAAGACGTCTAGATACATGTAATATTTCGACAATTAATATGAATCGGAGGGAGCACTAACATATTGCAGCAGAATCAAATTAGATACCAAGGTGTTAATCTAGCTGCATCAATCAAGCTGTATCGATCTTGAGGGTCTCGACGAACCTCCGGCACGCCTTGACATTAGTGGGCAGGAATTCAAGGAAGTCATGGAAGCTACTAGCCTTATACAGCCTCGGGTGTCCCTCATCAACGAGCCCCTCAGCGCACTCAACCTTCTCGCCCATGGCGACGCCATGGATGCTGGCAATGGAGATCCTGGACTCATTATTGTTCAGCACGGCCCTGTGCACGAGCGACCTGAGCCGGCCATTGCTGAGCACCTCCAGGTGGTCGCCGAGGTGCACGTGGAGCGCGCCCCGGATGGCCGGCACCGGCGTCCATGCCGCGTCGTCGTGGTGCAGCACCTCCAGCCCCGGTGAGCTTTGGAGCAGGATCGTCAGGAAGCCGTAGTCGGAGTGCGGCGCGAGGCCGATCGACTCGGTTGGTGCTAGAGATGATGATCCCTGTGGGTAATTGTTGAGCGCCATGAACTGTAATCCTTCCGTGAGTTCTTGTTGCAGGTACTTTGGTTCTAGTCCTAGCCCTTGCACAATGGCTCCCATGAGCTGCACTGACAGGTCCTGGATTGCCATGGCGTACTCCCCCATCTTCTCCCTGTCGATCGTTGTTCAGAGAGTTAGGATCATTGGTTCATGGTATATTTTCACTTTTAGTGCAAGTTTGCACTAAAATAGCGACAAGTATTTAGGAACGGAGTGAGTAGTATACTACTCTGTTGATTGATTACCTGTATGATGGGGGTTGGAGTGGCCAGAAGCTGACCCAGTCCGGGAGGGGATTGGCGTAGTGCTTGAAGAAGGACCTGGCCTTGCTGATCCCGTCCCTGGAGCTGGTATCGTACCTGACGGGGTGCCGAATGTCGGTAGAGGCGAACTCCTCCTTGCTCTCGTTCGACATCTCAAAGAACTCCGCCGCCGCCGCCATTGCGCCGTCCATGGCCGACTCGCTCACGCCGTGGTTTACCACCTGCAGAGCACAGCAGGTTAGCAGGTAAAGGGACAATGGTATCATCAGCATTGGCAACCTGCTTGGGTTGTACGTGTAAGTGACGAGTCCACTTTCACTTTTTAACTGACCATGCAGGGTGGACGTTCAGTTTCAGTGTTCGGTTGAACTGAAAAACTGTCAAGGCAGAGTATAACAAGTATAACAAGGCAGAGTAGAAGCAGTTAGCTAGGGAATGTGGCGCGAACCTGGAAGCAGCCGCGGTCGAGGCACGCCCGGGCAATGTCCTGGACGACGAGCGCCCTTGCGGCGGGGTCCTTGTCGCCGAGCCGGCCAATGTTGATCACCGGCAATGCCTGCAGCAGCTGCAGCTGGCTGGCCATGCTCCTCGGCAAGAGGCACCCGGAGACATCAGCAGCAGCAGGCATGCTTTTACTTCTTCTTCTCCTTCCAACGGAGAAGATCAGAAGATGCTGCTGCTTCGGGTGATATGATATCTCTCCATTTGGATTCCAGGGGACGGGATTTATAAGCTGAGAATCTCATTCAGCATCAGCAGCTAGTAGTAGTAGCAGACAGGGATGGGAGCAGAAACAGAAACAAATCCGCTAGCTGCAAGTAGACTCTAGCTTTGACAGCCGGGCATCGATTTTAGATCTTGTTTTAGTCCAGGAGCAGGCCATCCATCCTCACTTGGCCATGTTGTAGTATCTATCATCCCCGCGTCCAGGTCCAGATGAGATGACCGCCCGGCCGGTTCAGTTCGGCTCGTCTCCTTTTCAGTGGTCACCAGCTGTGTACCTGCGAGATCAAATCCCCTGCTGTGAGAGAGGTTCCCGGTTTTGGCTCCCTGACAAAGCAGATATTTTCTTTCCGGGGGGATGGCAAGCGGCTGCCTTTCTGATACGCGAACAGCGTGTCCGACCCCCTTTCTGCTGCTTCTTCTCTCAACTGGTATTTATCATGTGTTATTGTTGGTTGCATTGTTATCCGGGGAAAGAAAAGTGCTCAGGCTCCGGAGTTTGGCGTCAACAGAAAGTGTTCAGAAGTTGTACCTAGTGTATCCTTTCCGTTCTTCAGGTGCATAGGTTCTGATGATGGATTTGTCGAGCTAGAGTTCGGCCAGTTATCGATGGATGCCACCAGTTTCCGACTGGAAAGAAAGGGCCACGTCTGTAGCTACGAGCCGCCCGTGCAGCTGTGCTGGCTGGCGCTGATGTTTATTTAGCTGGAGTTATCTTTTTTTTTTCATCTTCGATTGATACTTCCTCTGTCCCATAATACACGCACGCATCCTTAGATTCTCAATTTGATTAATTAAATATGCATGTTTATTAATAAGAAGTATGCTATTAGATTTGTTATCGAAAGAATTTTCTAATGATATATTTTTTAATTATTTAATCTATATTTATTTAGCTAAATTGACAATCTAAAAATGCTTGCGTGGCTCATGTTACGGAACGGAAGGTGTACTACACTAGCTGCCTAGCTGGAGTCAGGAGCAGTACTGGTTGTACCTGTACTACGGTGTGCAAGAATGTAGTATGTCAACATCTCCACTCGTGACTACTCCACCCATGACCCCCATTCCTTTCTGCCTAGGAAAAGCAACAGAGAGGCCAGCCAGCAGGTGAAATATGTTATTGGGATGCATCCATCCATCCTTCCGTCCATCCCCTTTGCTTGCTTGCTTATCTATTCCCCGGGGTTTTGGGACGGATCTATCGACCGGTTGGATGAATCGTTATCTGCTGCTGCAGCTTGCAGGAGAAGAAGAAGCTAGCTGGACGGACGGTGGGCAGGAGAGGCTCACTTGCCTCCCCTGGACCCTGGTGATTCTTTGTACTGTGTGCTCTCCATGCCGCCCGGTACGCGCCAAAATTCTCCTTTTCAGGCCATGATCGATCGATATCCCCTCTGGTTCGTGGACTTTCAGGACTAGAGTGTGCGAGTGTCAGTTGTTTTGAGCCACTAGTTTGTTTTTTTTCCTCTGAATTTGTCAAACTTGACGGGCTCTACGTACTGATTTGGAAGGCTTTGTGCCGTGGATATACATCATATAGTACGTGGAACAACAATTAGCTTGTGTATTGTGCGCAGGAGGGGCTCATGCGCCCCAGCTTGTCAGCTTGGGTGCTGCTCCTACGCGCCAAAATTCTCCTTTTTCCGGCCTGCCTGCAACGGCACGCAACGAATATATGTAATCTGCGCCAGTGTCATTGCTGTGAGCCACAAGTTTTCTTTACTGATATCCTTGGGAATTGTGTGAGCCTGAACCACTAGCTAGAGCTAGCTAGGCCTTTTTCTTCTGCGTTTTCTGGTTTGGAAGGTTTTGTGCCATGGATGGATGGATAGAAGAAGATCAACAGGAAGTATCGCAAGTGTTTCAAGTGGTGAGAGCAGTGCCATACGGCTGAATAATCGCATCTTGCCACTAGCAAAATGTTTAGCCTTCCGTGACCAACGTGAGAGCCCATCCTCTTGTCGTCGATCCGATCGGCTCGTCCAACACATTACGCAACAGCATTAATACAGAAAGTTGCCGAGAGTCTAGCTATGGCCTATTGGTGAATCTACCTAAAACTTGGCACGAGTTCCAGTAGATCGCGTTCCAGTTGAAGCTCGCAAGGATTGCTAGTTCCAGTTGGGCCAGCGTCTGGCATGCAAGACTGCCACTACAGGTACTCTCAGGCAAAGCATATAAACACAGAGGAACTCTCTCCGGACTGCAAACTAAACTTGAGAGTTAGCTTGGCCTCCTTGAGCTCGCAAGAGGTTCCACTGCACTATCCTAACGCACACACTAGCGACGAGTTTCCAGAAGTTCCAAACAAAAGAAACGAAAGCTCAACAAGAAAATAATGAAAGATTACAATAGCACCAACAGCATCCAAAAAAAGAAAGGAAGAAAGCTCAAAAGGAAAATAATGACAGCAATTTGCACTGAAAGTACTGAAAAAATGACTGAATTTTATCTAAATGGTAATTAAAAGGGTACACACACAATAGAAGTAGATACACAAAATAATCTAACCCTTCAAAGAGTAAAAAATACCATATGAGTACCAGGCACGAGCTCTTGTGCAAGAGTAACAAGTTGGTGCTGTTTGCTCAAAACAGATGACTTTCAGCCCTTTTACCATATCTCATCAATAATCAACTTGAAACAAAAATACCACCACTTTATTTTGGTTTTCTTGATAGCACCATGACATTGAAGTTCATCGAATTGGGGATCTTATGCATTATGGCCTTAATGATATGCACAGCATCCTGATTAAATATAAAGCACGATCATTGCAGGCAGGAGGTATAATTGCAAATGAAAATGAACAGTAAGAAATTGCATAATGCAAATACACAGGGTCCTGATTAAATTAAATTTTCACTAGAGATCTGCTAGCATCAGTTATTCACAGGCCATGAGCAGTTATCACATAGTGAAGAAATAGATAGATATTCACTTGAGTCTAAAAAAAATCCCTATCAGAAAACATCAAGGTGGTAGCAGTTGTGCACCTCTAACACCAAGTAAAGTTTTGGCTAATATGTGGAGAGATTGAGCATGGAAGGCACAATGGGACGTGAAAAAACCATAATTCATATGTTTTTTGCAATACCTGCAGTAAACTTTCAGGAGACGAGGAACCATGTTTTATTGGTCCACCCTTCATTCCATCAAGCTCATAAAGCGTTCCTACAAGCAAACACCACTTCTTACTATCCCACAAAAACAATTAAAAATGACTAATACCATGAGACAAAGAAAAAAGACTTACCATTGAGAACCATGAAACAAATATAATGCTCTTCCACAATGTCACGGAGCTGGCAAAACAAAGCCAAGTACAGAAGTTAAGCATTCTCACAGAAAAGAGGAAAAGACAGTTTGACAGAATTTCCCAATTCTCATACTCCCTCCGTCCAATAAAGGATGTTTCAACTTTGACTAAATTTGAATGCATCTATACACTAAGTCATGTCTAGATACATTCAAATTTTGACAAACTTGAGACATCTTTTGTTGGACGGAGGGAGTATATATTCTTCTGTATTTTCACTCCATAAAAGTCGATAAATGTAAGAGATGGATAAATCAAACTGAAAGATAATCCTCTGTTGGTCTGTTTGAAACCCACTAAACAATACTGGGTACATACTGTAATGAAGTTATGCCTTTGAATTTGACTGAAAGAAACAATGGTGGACCACTTATTGTATGCATAACAATAAGATTATAATTTTAACCCACACATCAATATGCTGCTGTTGTGATGATTATTTTGATTTTTGGTCACTGAGATGGAATTCCAGTTCACATAAACCAAAAGACCAATACCTCTGTGTCACCAGCACTGGCAGCCAATGAGTGAGCTGTTTCCATGTCATCATCCTTATCAAGAACTCTTGCACGCTACACGTATGACATAAGATATCAAGACAACTAAAAACCTGTGAGAGTGATCTAGGTAAGGAGGACTGAATTTAATAAAAAAAATGAGAACCTCGTATGGGTCCATGCTGGCTGTTGATTTGAAGAACAAGTCCAAGCATGAATTCTCCACTAGAAAAGACAAGATAAGTTCCTTCAACAAAAACATGGAAGCAACAGTGCAGAAATGGATTAATTGTAAACGACTTTGCAAAGCACATAAGCTTTTTCCATACAAGATGCTAATAACCAACATGGAATCACTGCCCGTCCTAATCACTTGAGCGACAGAAAGAATTGAAGTACAAAGGGGCTGTACAGAGAAGACTTACATAAACTTATTTCTGAACAAGCATTTCCAACAGCATGAAGTAAAGCGATAGTTCCACAAGCATTTCCTAATGAATCGATCTGTTTTATGAAATACACCTCATCTGAGGTTGTCTGTTGCAAAATGTATATGTAAGAAACACGCATGGTTAAACGCAACTGTGTTGCTCCATGTAAAACAGTCATGTGCTTTGCTATAATGGAGAGATCAACTGAAACTCATACAGTATATGTAGACACACACATGGTCACATTTTCTCACCTTCTCTTCTTTAGCTAAGACTTGCTCTTGGGGATTACTTGGGTCCTGCATCAGAGCAAAGGAACAAGTTATAAGTGTGTGATTCAAGAAAATACTGAATTCCGTAATAGTGCTAAGCAAGGAAACAGAAAATAGTAAAGGAATTTTTAATTTTTTACACATATTCCACATAAACAGGCAACATTTGGGTATGGATGCCGATGCAGTATAACTCCACAAGAGATACTAGTAAGTTGTAGTAACTAGCATAGAAGTTAGCCCAGCAATCAGCGAACAGGTCCAAACTGTGATGCACAGCTAGCTAGTGGACTATACACCTTATTAGGTTTGAAAGATCTAAGCTCTACCTTGACGATTGCAGGAGTTGCATATAGTTCAAATTGGACACATTGGGGAGACGATCGACCAAGTCGGTTCGCGTTAATCGTCATGGACCCAAGCAAAGAAAAATCAACAAAGCGCTAAGCATTCGTTCGGGCAAATAAAGTGAATCTGCTTCTGAATTGGACGCCTAAATCTCCAAAATCTGAGTGAAGTAGACTAATAATAATAAAATCTGAAGCATGTCATATGCACCTCGGGCGGATCGGGGAAGCAGAAGAGGACGGCGAGCGCAGGCTGGGGCACCATCGCCAGCGCCTCGGGGTCCAACCCGTAGACGTCGTGGAACTCCGCCTCGCCCTGCGGCACACCCAGCGACCACATGAACTGCGGCCCGCACGTACATGGCGGCGAGGCGTGCGTTCGGTCAGAATTGGCGTTTGGGATGCAGTAGCGGGTGGTTGGAGGAGCAGAGCAGAACCTGGTTGAAGACCTCGGGGCTGGACTCCAGCGGCGGCCACCGGTCGCCGGAGTGGTGGGTCGAGGCGGAGGAGGGCTGCTGCGCTGCCATGGGGGGATTTCTTCGCCGGAGGTGAAGGGGAGTTGCGGGCAGGCGGTTGCTGCTGTTGCTGTTGCTCCCGCCTGCCGGCGCTGTTGCCGGATGCGGAAGAGAATCGGCCCATGGGTGATGAGCTGGCCCAAATAACTACCCGCACGCTCGGTCCAGCTTCCCGTGAATCTGACGGGCCTTGCGGACCAGCCCAAATAACTTGGCGGCCCATCTGCCCATGAATCGTTTTTTATTTTGGTTGAGAAAAGCTGCTCATGAATCTGCCTAGTTGCCTGAAGCAATAAAATCATCAATAAAACGTGATAGAATGGCACTGATCTAGGCCAGCCATCGAGCCTGATCGTGCGTGTATGCGTGTGTCATTCTCCACCGGCCCCGGACCGGCCGCGACATATTCGAAAGCTCCATGACATTGCCATACCCTGATATCATGATATGCATATTGGTTTCAGGTTGGTAGAGTTTCGGAAGTTGAGACACGTGTCGCATCGCCATATGGTTCAGCCAAAGCATGCAACGCACGACGACGGCGAGTTGCGATTTGTCGATGTCTTCAGAGCCAACTTGCTGATTAAGCAGTTAGTTAATGTCGAATTTCCTTTTTTCTTTTCTGTCGCTGTTGCCGTGCATGCTGTCATGCACCAGCCTCCTACGGAGCTCCAAGCCTTATTTTTTGTCTTGTCAGGTAGTTAACCCGCGGGTACGTACGGGACAAGGATAGATACCATGGGACGTATACGTGCCGCTTTTTCTCTCGGGAGACGGGTGGTTTTGGTTAAGAGTTAAGAATTAGAAATGTCAGCGTGCACGGCGTCGTGTTCTCCAACGACGTACGTCAGGCGAGAGCGAGTTGCCAATGTGTTTTCGAACGTTTTCAGATATTGCGGCTAATCTAGCTACCCGCTAGCTAGATCAATCATATATCTGGTCCCGGATGAGAAATTAAAACTTGTTCGATCTGACTTCTTACAGCTCGATCCATCGATAGGGTGCACATATGCATATTCATATACCTGCAATCTGTAAAGGTCTTCGCACCGGCGAGGCGTCGATCGTCTCCAGCCGTCCGTCCAGCGTGTCATGCATGTTGCACTCACCGGGCGGCGGCTAGCAACCTGCATACGCTTTTAAATATAAAAAAAAACACTTGCAGATAGTTCGTGCACGAGTCCTAACCAAAGGTTACGAGACCTAATTCTGAAGTTCCAGCGTACGTGGTGGGTGCTCGTGAGTTAACTTTCTTTTTCGTTAGGAAACATGTTGTTAATTAATCGCACGTCTAGATCCATCTCCGATCGCGCGCATGGAGATCGAAGTTCCTTTCAGCAATAATGGACAACTTTCGGTACTACCATCAGAGGCTGCGGATCTCTGCAGGGCTTGATTGATCCCGACAGCCATTATCACATTGTTATTAAGGTTTGTGTCATTGCAGACGGAACGAGGCAGAGGAGATTTTAACACAAGGAACAACAGCCAGCCAGTCGATATCTCCATGCGTGCGACGGACGGGCACCCCTGCATCCGTTTTCTGTGGTGAGGGGAGACTGGCGCATGACAATCTAGAGCCAGAGCTGATCAACACTCAACAGATCTGGTCAATATATGAGCTAATTTCCATTTTTTAAGGACTAGTTAATTGTGCTGGGGCCAGGCTTTTTAAGGACTAGTTAACTGTACTTGGGCCAGGCCACGCCCCCTACCCACAAGGAGTAGCTATCGGAGTATTCCGATCCGGTAGCTATCGGTGTGGAACTGTGGTCCGGTATCGCCGTATCGGCCAGGACGAATTGATCGTCACTGAAGAAGACATATTCTCCCTTAACTTCTTTCTTCTTCTCCCGGTGGTCGTCCATGCTGATGACACACGCGCGCTCTTGGGAATATACAAGCCTTTTTCTTTACCGGCTCGACCACGTTGCCGCATCTTTCACGATCGGTTCTGATCTGCCCAAAAGCAAAAGCAAAAAAAAAAAAACGTTGCCGGCCATCGTCTCTTCGAAATGGAAAAGGTTGTCTAGCTTTTGGACCTACCTATTTTTTCCTCTGTGGAGAAATTTCAAACACAGTGTGTCGGTGTCCTGCCACCGAGGTGCTAGGAATGTTGGCAACATACACGTCACAAAGAATTTTGGTTCCTCAAGCGGAGGCCGTTTCCGGTTCGGGGCATCATTTGGAAGCCAGCCGAGATGCGAATAATGCACGTTGTTTCGATCCTGAGATGCGATGATGCTACGAATCCATGCGTGTCTGTTGTTCTGATGACCTGCTCTTCATTGCAGCTGCCCAGCGCAGGATGAAGGTCTGACGTTATGAGTGTCCCCCCTTTGAAATTAAATTTCGATGCATCTCCTCTCTTACTCCCATTGTCCAATGAAGTGGCCGTAATCTTAAAATTCGATTTATTTTCTTTGTGTTCTCTGTCTAGCATCTAAAAACAACTGTTTTAAACAGCTTTTGATTCATATAGTTTTCGACGTGCCATCCAAGCTCGATCACGTTTTCTCTTCTCAAATTCGTGCCAAATAAGCCCCACCTGCCTTTTGGCGGGCGATCCTTCGTTGCCAAGGAATCGCGCATTTGCGGTTTTGCGCGCCGTGCCTTGAACGAATCGATCGTCACTGAACGGCCGAGGGAGATTCTTCCTCTCTTCTTCTTGCAGTGGCTGTCGATGCCGGTTACGCACGCACTTTGGACTTGGAGTGATGTACTAATAAGTACAAAACCCCTTTTCCGGTCCACGCACGTTTGCCGCGTCGGTCGTGATCCGGGGACGCGAAAAGGCTGTGGAGCTTTCAGAATGAACCGCTTTTCCTCTGTGGTCGAATTTTCCACAAAGCGGGCGGGAGACGGTCCGTACGGAGTCGATGAAATCAGACGAGATGCGCCAATGTTTTCCGTCGATGGGCATATGCATGCGAAGCGATCCATTATATGCTGAAGTCAGAAGAGAAGATGCGTGTCCCGTTGTTTATTTCCCTGGCCGGCCGGGCGCTAAACTGAGCTTTGAATCCGTACGTGGGGAGGAACGCACGGAGCAATGCTCCCGATTTGAAGCAGGACAGAAACGGTAGCCCCAGCTCGTCTCTGTTCTGTTTTTTTTTTCAGAAGGAGCAGTGCTCCCGATTTCATCTGCATTCCGTTGGTTTCAGTGCACCTGCGTATGGTCGCTAGGTGCTAGGCGAACAAGGCGAATTAAAACGAAGAAAAAGAATTCTTGCTCGTGTTAGTGGATTTAATTACTGAAGAGTGCTAGTAGTAACAAGTAGTGGAGTGTACTTATTTAAACTACTGGACCGGCAAAACGTTATTTTCGATGCTGATGCGGTTCCATTACGATCACCCGCTGAAGTCAAGCCGAGATGCATCCGATGGATCGAGTTCCTTTCATGCGGATGAGACCGATATCATCCGAGTACCAACGAAACCCAGTGACAGGCCTAAACTTGGCATTTTACGTAAGTAGTACGTACTACCCTCAATTAAGCCCCAAGGAAACGTGTCCCCTGCGTTCGCACCGGGGAACAGTGTACAAGAGCAGCTCGCATCTTTTCTGACTAATCCCGTTTTAGACCCGGTCGCCAATAAGTGAGTGTACTATTAACACTGTAAAAGTGTACTCGACAAACTACTGGACCAGCCGGCCTGTCACGCACTAGAACTCGTCTCCATCCTCTTTCTTTCTTTCTTTCTTTCTTTCTTTCTTTCTTTCTTTCTTTCTTTTTTCTATGGCCATCCATGCGTGCGTGCGTGCACGGTGGTAATTAATTATGGTGCGTGGTTAGCCGCCGGGGATTGCATCGCTTCCGCGGTCTAGCAGGCGAGACACACCACTGACACCACTCCAACTAATACCGGAGTAGCAGAGTCCCTGTTTCTGACACGACATGTGCCGTGCCGTGCCTGTGCCTTTGAGTGAGCCGTCCGACACGTCGCTCGTGGCCACTGCATTACAAAGAGTACAAATCACATCCCGTCCCTTCCTACCGATCTCTTCGTCTAGATCTTCTTAACCCGATCCCGAGTTTGCTTAGCCAGCTCCCAGCTGAGATCTAGATCGCTGTAGCTAATTAGTCCCCGATTGGGGAAGTCAAGTCAAGATGCTCGATCTCAACCTGGCAAGTTGGCCATGCACCCCATCCCGGACGGACAAGGACGACGACTCACTGACTCTGCAGTGCAATTCTCCACGCGCACACCGAACACGATAGTGCGCCCAGATCTCATCTGGCCCAGAAAAGCGGTGGCCACCTACCAACGCCCACCGGCGCGAGTCCAATCCAAGGCCAAGCGCGACCAAACCTAACCAGCCGCCAGAGCAAAATCTTGAACCAACCAAGATCACGTTTGCCACCGTGCGGTTATCCACCGGTTTCCTTTTTCTTTTGGATGCATCCGTCCATGACGCGACAATGAGGTTGTTAGCACTACGATCAGAATACACTATTTTCAGTAGTATCAACTTCATAGAATTCAATTGACGAAAAGCATTCTATTCAATACAACTGTTGTAATGCGACTAGTTGATTCTACACTTTATCAAGACAAGTATTCACATTCAGGTCAGGACAACATTCCCTTCAAAACAACACTATGGCTTCACTCATGGTAGCATTGGAACTCTGTTCTTCTTCTTTCTTATCTTCTCAAGAGTAGTTTGTGACTGAGCCATCGGTAGCCATCCAGATTCTGAGTTTCCAATGTCTGTAGCCACCTTCTCTCGGTAATTAGCGAATTCCTGTGACGGTGCAACATTGTTGGTTTAGTTCGCTATAAGATGATAGATGTGTCCAGATGAGGTTATGAAGCTATAACAGAAATTGGATGGCAAGGAAAAAATTGAGTTAGAATAAAACAACAAGTTTCAGAAGCCATAGTTAATGAGATATATAGGCCATGTGTCCCAGATTACACAGGCCAATGAGCTACTGTACTGTTATTTCAAATTTTGTTGTAATCAGTCCTTCCGAGTGTTGAACAATCCTTTTGATTTTTTTTTATATGTTCATGTGTAACAGACATGTAGGCCTTCAAATTATAAATGCTTCAGTTTTATCTGCCTTACTTTTTTTTCTAAAGCAAAATAACAGATTATGTTAGGCTATATGTAATCTATAAAAGTAAATATGAAGTTATGTGGATCCAGTACATACACAAAATATCAGACATGTAGACCTTCAAATATGAAGCAAATTTACTTGCCAACGTGAGGATGAAAACATGCCAGATCATCAATAGAAGGACAAACGATATATTGTGCAAGGCAGCTATAGTTGAAGGTTAACAGAGAATTGAGATATAAAATCAAGCCTGGCAACCTGGTTTACCTGGTGCAAACGAGCTCTTTTCTGAACTTCATGAGCTCAATGCTTTTTCCACCACGAGCTCCCAAGGCTCTTGCTGCAAAAGGTAACACACCAAGAATTAACTATATGAAAGGCCTAAGAAGAAACTTGAGATAGTCACGCGAATCCAACACAAAGTTAGGCACTATGATCACACACAAGCGTTTTAAAAACTAATGGAATCAAAAAATTCATTAGCAGCGTACAAGCATGAAATAAATAATCAACATCTGGTGACATAGACTCATTTAACTATACGTACCTATGCCATTTTCACTTATCGATCTGTAGAAGGATATCAGCCTGCAATACTATAGGACTGACACTTCCATTGTTGCCAACATGAGAGAAGCTACCTGAGCCCATTACCGAGCAAATGAAAGAGTTAAAACTCATTTCACCGTGTAAACCATTTCTGATTATCATTAGGACGAAATACTAATCCCAGATGCTAGTAATGCATGCAGTTCTAGTTGACCAAGGATTTTTCTTTTCTTTTCTCACGAGGGACACTTAACTGGGTTAAACCGGCCGGTGGAAGGATAGGTTTTTAAGAAAATTCAAAACGGAGGTGCTTTTTGCATAAAGTACAGTTTTTTTAAGGCAGTTTTTATGAAATTGCCTTTTTAAATCACAGTGGTAATTTTATAAATTGCCCCAAAATAATTAGATCCCTGCCTTTTTCTTTTTTGCCTTTGATGGTTGAAGCTTTTGAGGCCTTCTTTTTATTATGCCTTTGATGTTAAAAAGTTTTGGAGGCAATTTTTTTATAATGCTTTTGATATTATAAAATTCAGAGGCATTTTTTCTAAAAAGCCTTTGGAGTTAAAAGTTTTTGAGGCATCTTTACAAAATAGCCCTCATTGACTTATATTTTGAGGCAATAATTTTTTTTTGCCTTATATAATAAATAATTGAGGCAATTTAAAATATTGCCATTATCAAACTGCCTTTGAATATCCACTGTGACGTAGTGTTTCCACGGCCAAATTAAGCACGACGGCGAGTTGCGATTGGTAGATATCTTCAGAGAGCCACTTGTTGCTGATTAAACTAGGAGTTGTTAACATCGATTGAATTCTTCTTCTTTTCCTGTCGCTGTTGCTGTGCATTCTGTCACGCACCAGCTAGCCTCATGTCCTGTGCATGGAGCTCCAAGCCTTGTTTTTTGTTTTGTCAGGTTGCTAGCCCGTGGGTACGGGACAAGGATACATAGACATGGAACATATATTTTCCATTATGTATGATGGCAATGGTTATTTTCTCTCGGGAGATTTTGGTTAAAATGAGAAAAGTCACGCACACCGCATGACCTCGGGTTCTGTAGCCACGTCAGGCGCGAGAGCGGTTTGCTATTGCAGGTTGCTACTCCCTCCGTCTCATATTAAGTGGCTCAAATTTGTTTAAATATGAATGTATTTATGTTCTACATACATGTAATAGAAAGTCACTTGATACGGAGGGAGTATGTGTTTTCGTTTTCAGATATTCCGGCTAATCTACCTGCTATTATAAGCTATAAGCTACTCCCTCCGATCTAAATTCTTAACTCAAATTTGTCCAAATATAGATGTATCTACCCGCTATTATAAGCTACTCCCTCTGATCTAATTTCTTGATTCAAATTTGTCCAAATATAGATGTATCTAATCTTTAAAAGCGACCGGGGTCTGCCCGCCCGGGTTGAGAAATTAAAAACTTGTCCTGACTTCTTGCAGCTCGAGGAGGCCACTATGTAGTGCACATATACAATTCATATACCTAGCTGCAAATGCGTTGCACCGGCGAGGCGGCGACGTCTTCGGCGTCATGCTGCACTCACCGGCGGCGGCTAGCTAGGTAGCAGCTAGCAACCTGCATACGCTGTCAATAAACAAAAGGCACTTGCAGTTGCAGTCGCAGGTACGTAGTTCGTTCGTGCGTGCACACGAGTCCTAACCAAAGATTAAGACCTAGCTACCGATCCATCTCGTGGGTTACCTCTTTTTCTGGTTAGGAAACATGTTGTTAATTAATCCGTCTAGTCTAGATCCATCCGTCTCTGGTTCCATGGACACATCCTTTTCAGCAATAATGGGTGTATAAACCTTTCGGTACTAGTAGCAGTAGCAGTGGAGTCCGGCTGCAAATCTCTGAAGGGCTGATTGATCCCGACCTCCATTATTATTGCTAAGGCTGTGTCATTGCACACGTAACGACGCAAAGGAGATTTCATCATGCTCCTAACTTTTTTTTCGTAAGGAACAGCTAGCCGATCGATATCTCGTCTGGCGACCGCCGCCCTGCATCTGTTCTCTACGTCGTGAGATGATCCCCGGCGCATGACAATCTAGAGCTAAAAACTGGACAATACACGGGCTAATTAACTCATGTACTGCGGCCAGGCCAGCAGACCCCTGCCCCGACCCAAGGAGTAGCTATCAGTGTGGACTCCTGCTCTGTCCTTGCACGGACCGTTGTTTGCATCGGTCACCACTGACCCACTCGGTCGATTAATTATTGTACAACACAAATTCCATCCATCGTCTCCATAAATTTCTTAATCAACGGAGGAACGTAGCCGAGAGCTGACCAGTGCACCATGGATCGATTATAAATTAGTGAAACAACGGAGAGAAAGGAATTAAGCAAGCTGAAGGTTGAACCGTTCTCGATCAGCAGCCACCTTTTTGACCGCGACCCTTCCTTTGCAAGGGTTTTATTTATCGGGTGCCCGGCCAGGACGAATCGATCGTCACTGAAGGAGACAGATCGATTCTCCGGTTCTTCTTCCGGTGGTCGTCGATGCTGATCACGCACATTTGGGAAATGCATGTTGTAGTAGTAACCTTTTCCCGATGGCGCACGTTGCGGAGCATCGTCCCTTGGAGATGGAAAACGTTGGCAAGCTTTTGGACCTGTTTTTTCCTCTGCGGAGAAATTGCCAACACGGTGTACTACCACCGAGGTAGGAAGGTTACATATATGTACCCGTCGTAAAGATGTTGGTTTCCTAAAGAGGAGGCCGTTCCGGTTCAGTACGGGGCATCATTCTGAAGTCAGCCGAGATGCGATGCACATGGTTCTTGAGATGCGATCCACGTTAAGACTTAGGATTTTGTTTCAGGAAAAATGAAGTATTCTAATCTGAAGGAACATACTTCCTCTTTCCATAAATTTTTTGTATCAAATTTGCCCAAAAAGATTTAATATAACGGACCTAGTATTTAGGAGTACCAAATAAATTTCCTTAACCTTAAAATTATTGTACTATGTCTCTGCGCGTGCGTGTGTTCGTTCGACGTAGCATCCTAAGCTTTTCTTTCCTTCTAAATTGCTGCCAAAGAAACCCCACCAACCGACTTTTTTGCCATGGGTCCGGTGCGGCCGGCGTGCCTTTGGACGGACGAATCGACCGTCACTAAACGAATCGGCGTGCCTTCTGAATTCTTCTTCTTCTTCTTCTTCTTCTTCTGTTTTTTCCTCTGCGAGGCGAAAATTTCCAAGACACGGGTGCCCGATCGACCGAGGAAGGTCACGTAAAAGCTGGTCCCTGCAGCGGGCTCGAGACGGTCGGTCCGGACGGACGCGGTCGCACGCTGCCAAATCAGACGAGACGCGCATTGATTTTCAGCGCACGAAAATGTCTTTTTTTTTTTGAGGGATCGCACGAAAATGTCTAGGTCGTGTTAGTAATGGCTTACTGCAGCGTAGTAGTACTAGAAACAGTGTAAGCAGTGGAACGTACATTTCGTTTCAGCTACTGGAGAGTTCGGTCATCCACTGGACAGTTCGAACGTAACATTTCCCGGGCGAAGAAAAGTTCTGTGGCCACACGTTTAATCGCAGGAGCGTTCACAACAAGGACAACCACGTCGTGGTCACGCGCTTAAAACTCGCCGGCCCGCTTTCTCTCCCCCACACGGCCATGGTTGGCGGCTACAACGCCTGACTAATCTATAATTAACTAGAGTCAGCCATTAACCACTTCCCCTGTCGCTGTAGCAGTAAAATAAAATCGCCATCACAGGCCCGGTCGAGTCCCGGATCACTTCCGCTGTGTGTTCCTTCAGTACCAATCCACTGGACACAGTGGCACTATCCCGATCGAGCCAAGTCAACAAGTCAAGTCAAGATGCATGCATGGTCCACCACCCTCCGGAGCTAGCTAGCTAGGTCGCGCCTTCCTCCCAAGCCAGACGACGACTCGACCCTCTGGCTGTACATGGCCGGTCGCCGGGCTCGTGGCGCGCGCGGCATTTGTGATTGAGAATTCGAGGCCCTGACATGCCAACCACCCAGCCCCCCCCCCCCCCCCCCCCCCGGGCGATTCGAGCCCAACATATGCAACCGGGACCTGCCCAGAAAGGCAGAAACCACCGCCTCTCCACTGTCTGAAAAAAAGAACAGAAAGAAGAAGCAAACAAGAAGGGAAGGAAACAGCCACGAGCCTTTTGCGCCGGTGGGACAGTGGGGACGAGTCCACGCCGTGACGTCCCGGCGCGATCCATCTGCCTGGCCAAGTGGCGTTAATCCATCCATCCCCTCCCTCCGCCCGGCCGCCTATAAATTGAGCGCGAGGCTCCGTGGTTGAGCACTTCAGTGTCCCTTGCCGCCCGCCCCCAGCAAGCATTCGCTTTTGTCCCTTGCGCTCAAGGCAAGGCTTCGAGCTCATCGCTCAAACTTGCAACGCGCTTCTCTTCCCCGATCATCGTCCGTCCACCTTTCGCCGTTGCTGGCTGATCAACACCCCCCTCGCTGCCGCTTCTTGGTTTGATCGACTTCTCTGCCAGCCATGAAGGTTAGTTAGCGTTGCTGTCGATTGGTTGAATTTTGGGTGGTTTGATTCGTTGTGGTTTGCTGGAATTGAGTTGTTGCTGATGGGGATTTTGTGTTGTGTTTGTTTGTGCTGCGATGATGATGGTTGCAGAAGGTGGTGATGAAGCTCGATTTGCATGACGATAAGCAGAAGCAGAAGGCTCTCAAGTCTGTTTCCAGCCTCCAAGGTACTGCTTCCTCGCCTTCCGTTCCCTCTCCTGCTCATGTTCCATTTTTCGGAGCAAACTCTGTTCTCGTCTTGCTTTCTTGGCTCCTGGCCCTGGGGAACCGCAATTTTCTGGTCATGGGGACTCGGGAGGGGGTGAATGGCAAGAAAGAACCACGATAGCTGATAGCTTCATGCTTCCATGAGCACTGAAGAAACTCCACTGCTGAATTGGTCATAAAAAATCCTCTGTTTCGTCGCCCTTCAGCGCCGGTTCAGCACAGGTGCTGTGTCTTTATTGATCTCCACTTTTGTAGTTGACCCTTGACGGTAATTCTCCCAGGAATCCGCCGGCCACCAATCATGCGGATGCAGTATATCCGCAAGATCCGGATTTCGATTCTGACGCAAATAAACTGATCTCGACACAAGAAACCAACCAATTAACCTTTTTTCCTTCTTCTTCTCAGGGATCGACCACATGGACGTGAACATGAAGGACAACAAGATGACGGTGATCGGCACCGCGGACCCCGTCGACGTGGTGACCAAGCTGCGCAAGCTCTTCCCGGCCGCCAACATGTTCTCCGTCGGCGAGTGGCCGGAGAAGAAGGACGGCGACAAGAAGGACGGGGACAAGAAGGACGGGGACAAGAAAGACGGCGACAAGAAGGACGGCGACAAGAAGCCGCCGGCGCCGCTCTACTACAATCCCTACATGTACCCGCCCTACTCGTACCCGCAGCCGCAGCACCACCCGCAGTACTTCGTCCGCAGCGCCGAGGACGACCCCAACTCCTGCGTCATCTGCTGATCTGATCGTCCGTCCATCAGGACGATATATAGCTCCAACTACTGGTGCTTGATTGTACATTTTGTTTTTCTTAGCTTGCTTGCTTGTAGTACTAGTAGCTCGCCGGTGATCACCGACCGGGACCTTCCCCGCTGCTGCTGATAGTGCTAAGGTAGTTGGTGGTTGATATACTTCAAACACACCGGTATAATCTGGTACAGTAACGGCCTGCCTTGTATATTGGCCGTGTAAGCAGGGTTTGAGATTGAGCACTCTTTTGAGATTTCTAGCACACGAATACTATTTTGGGCCTGACCGAAAGGTCCTGTTTTGAACAAATTTCGTACTATGAAAGTAATGATGATGAGGTTTGACCAGATTTTTAGTTTAATTTTGTTTGGTACTAAGTACTGTGATAAGTACTGGAGATGCAAGGAGAGATTTGGATGAGCCAGCCACCTGACAGACGCAGAATTCAGGTTGTTAAATTGGTCTGTCGTGCATCTTCAGAATATACCAACTGAGAGTCTGAACTGAAGCACTTCGTCTCTGGCGCATCTTCAGAATTATCAACTGAAGGTTTGAAACTCTCCTACTGCCGCTCAACCTGGGCTGTTTTTCCAGTCAGTGAGCTCGATGTTTTGCAAGTGTACAACACTTTAGCTACCTCGTTAAAACCACGAGGATCGAATTTGTCATGTATTTTTTTCCTAAGATTATGTAACTGAGTTCAAGCTGGACTACTACCTCGTTAAAACCATCGCGCATTATTGCTGTAAAAAAAAACTCAGTATCTAACTCTGTTTTATCACCTGTCTCTTGTCGATTCTAAAGGTGTGCTTACGGCGCACAATGTAGGAGCTTGTGTGGGTTTTCATTCAATCGTCGCACTGAAGCGAGCCTTTCTTCTTGCCTCACAGTCTCTGTCTTGGACGCTCTTCCAGATTGTTCGTTAGGCTGCTTCATTGTTTATTTTCATCTGAATAAGTGTGCAGCTCTTCTAGGACAGTAGTACTGCCTCGTTTAAGACCACAATGACAACGAGTAACTGAGTTCAAGCTGGGCTAGCGTTCGTGCTTATCTCACAGGAACTCGATGGCCCATTATTACTGTCAAATTCTG
The DNA here is from genome assembly GCF_000005505.3 of Brachypodium distachyon. Taxonomy (NCBI): domain Eukaryota; kingdom Viridiplantae; phylum Streptophyta; class Magnoliopsida; order Poales; family Poaceae; genus Brachypodium; species Brachypodium distachyon. Next base: position 26,951,842 of record NC_016135.3, read on the forward strand.
TTTTTTACCACCGATCGCTGTCGTTTCCGAAGGGCGCACGATGTAGGAGCGTGTGTGGGTTTTCTATCGTTGGAAAGAAAAGAGATACCGACGCAAGCCCTTTCTTGCCTCGCCCTCGCAGTCACTGTCTCGGCTAGGCTTAAAGGTCCGGCTCTTCCAGATTGTTCGTTAGGCTGCTTTATTGTTTATGTTGATTTTCCTCCCGAGTAATTGAAGGGTGCACCCAAGAGTGCATGCTCTCGGGCAGAAAAAAACTACTCTCAGGTCACTTAGTTTTTGAACGGAGGAAGCATGAAAGATTCTTTTTTCGGAAAACACATATAGTTCAAGTCGTGCTTGTAAAATTCAATGTGAAACGTTTTGCAGTTTATCTAAAAACAGTAGAGCGAATGTCATGGAACCATAACAATAAGGCATTTGATATCACATAGCCATAATTGTTTTTCACGCAACTGAAACTATCTGAGTAATTACAAACGGATAACCCAAATTAATCGTGAAATCTAGAGCCTTTGACAACAAAACCAACTGTTGGGCCCACCATCGGTCGCCACATCACATGGTTGAAATAGTCGAAGACAGTTGCTCTCCACCACAAACGGTGTTGAAGCTTAGGGGCTCGCTCCAAAGAGGCGGATCGCATTCTCGATACAAGTTTACAATTGCGTCATCGATCAAGGCAAACCTATCCACTTTGTTGGCGGAGGATGGATGACATTTTTGGTTAGTAGGGTTCTTACTCATATGCCAATATGTTCATGACTAGGTTCAACCGTCATCACGGACGCCCCTACTAATCGCTCATCTTCTCGATATTTTGTTTTTTTTTTGGTAAAAAAGAAGCATATCATCGTCATAGGCTCAGATCTTGATCTCGCATATTCGGTTTCGCTTAATAATATAAAATGACATGTGTGGGTCTATATACCCGTTATCAATCTCACATCTCTTCGATACTGCTCTCTCTGTTCCTATTCATAAGACGCTTATGCAAGTCAATTCGGCTCGAAACGTCGTTTTATATATAAATAAAGATGTAACGAGTAGTTTCTTTGTTTTTTCTTTCATTCAATCATATAAAAACGAGACGTGTCTGCTTGGAGAGTCGTTGATCTTCTTGATACACACAAGATGACACAAATATGCAGGGGGGAAGGGAAAACCCGGGGAAAGCGAGTGTACACCTACCTGCCGCGTGGTGTCACCGAGAACAGTGGGGCGCGGCCGCGCGGGAGCCGCGCGCGCGGCCCACTCTCCGTCACACGACGAAGAGAACCGAAGACAAGCCAAAGCCAATCCAAATCCCTCTAAAAAAAAAAGCCAATCCAAATCCCCCGTAGCTCCCCGACCCGGTCCACCACTGCCCCTTCCCGAAACTTCTTCCGGTGGCCTCGGCCTCGGCCTCTGCCTGGAATCCTCGATCCCATCCCCGCGCTCCTCCTTGCTTGTCCTTGTCCGCTGCTCGTCGCGTTGCGGGGGCTCGCGGCTTGGCATGTATCTGCTCGATCGTCGTCCCCACCGAGACACACTCTCTGTCGGCGCCATGGCGCAGCTGCTGCTCCGCAAGGTGTGGGGCTCCGTGCTGGCCCGCGCGGGGGCGCCGTCGCCGCGGGGGGACCCGGAACCGTCGTCGGGCTCGAACTCGTCCTCCTCGTCGCGCCGCCGCGCGCCCCGGGCGGCGGAGCACCACTACGCGTCGCTGGGGGCGCTGGACGCCGTGCCGATCGACGTGCTGGCGCAGATCCTGCGGCTGCTGGGCCCCGCCGACGCGGCGCGCTCCAGCGCCGTGTGCCGCACCTGGCGCCTCGTCGCCTCCGAGAACGGCCTCTGGGCCTTCTTCCTCAGCCTCGGCCCGGACCCCTGGGACCTCGTCGTCTTCGCCGAGACGCACCTCGCCGCCGGCCCCGCCTCCTCGCCCCCCAGGTCGTCATCATCATCATAATCCCCTTCCTGCTTCCTCCTCCCGTGCGTTTGGTGTGTGTGTGTGTTTTGTTTCGCCTGCCTACCCTAACAGACACTTCCCGTGGTGGTGGTGCGTATCCAGCGTGCACTGCCGCTCAGTCCGCGTCTCGCCGCAACTCTCCTTCAAGCGTATCTACGGACAGCGAGTGGTGGTTCCGGGCTCTATCATTGTCGATGGTAAGAGCTTAGCGTCTCCCTCTCGTTGTTCTAGATAGCCAGCGATTGCTTAATCAAGGGGAACATTTAAATGGTTTAGATACGTGCATTGATTGCTCCGTTTGGGGGTTCTACAATCAACAAATGGCTCTATATGGGCACCAGTCTTATCTTCAGTAACTAGGCAATTGACAATATTTGGGCATCTCTTATGTTCAGTAACTATATATTTGGGCATCTCTTATGTTCAGTAACTAGACAAATGGCATTAGATTGTCACCATAGACTGAATATATATCGCTCTTGCTTTGTGCGACGTAATGGCCGTTTTTTTAGAGGAATTGACATTGGTTATTATAATAGATTTTATAATTATATGGTCTCCGGTAAAATGGTGCATCCCTGGTTGTTTGTTTTGATAAACTATAGGTGGATCCGGTTATTGCAAGTATGGTTGGAGCAAGTATGCTGCTCCATCTGGGCGTTGTGCAACATTTTTGGTAAGCTGTGGTGATCAATATGATGCTGATGCACACCAATTATTCATCATGACCAATGTCAGAACATTGTGATTAATGTTGGTTTAACAATTTCAAGATAAGAGTAAGATAATTGAAATGATGAAGGGTTATCATTTATGTGACTAATTCTGTGGGATCATCATGCAGGAGTTTGGTAACATAGAGTCCCCTATGTATGCAAGGCTTCGTCACTTCTTCTCTACAATCTATACCAGGTTCTTAAAATCTTTTAGCTCACTGTACTAATTTACCAGCCTTACTTTTTTCGCACAACAAAAACATACGTACAGAAAATTTGTCCAGAGATGGATTTTCCATCTAGGTTGCCTACTATCAAAGTGTTTACAGCATCTCTTGCTCGAACATGAGGAATCAACATACATGCCCAAGAATTCTAGGTGCATGTGCTCCTTGTTTGCTGCTTGCACAACTGCGCTCATGACTTGTTGTGCTGAGTAACCATGGTGTGCACACAACATTTGCATACCTTTATATTTAATAAATAACTTTACCACAACATTTGCATACCTTATATTTCATTTTAATAAATATTACACAATTAGGCCATGCTGTGCAGTATCCAAGATCTTTTACTACTGTATTACGCTATATTGATTATGTGTTCAACTTAAATTACTGGTCCACTCTGTATTCTGATTTTCATGCCATCTATTGTACTATGTTTCACGCAAGCAATGTAAGTATGGATATTGTACTTTAGTTTCATCTCTGGCATGCTGATTTAACCTGTAATCAGGATCTATAAGTCTTTTGAATTTTTTTAAATAATCATCTAATATCATGTTTAGTTCCCTATTCCTGTCATAAAATATTTTTATTCTTCACTTTTTACAGGATGCATGTAAAGTCTTCCGCTCGTCCAATTATTGTTGTCCTTCCCCTCTGCCACTCTGACGGTTAGTATTTTTAGGTGATACCACTTTCTACTTTACGGTTCTGAATTTCATCCACTTTATGTACATCCATCAACATTTCTATAATGCACCCCCGAAATAATTCCATGTTAATATTACTATGGTTGATGAACTATTTCTCCTTTTTGTCTGTATATGTTTCTAACTCAATTTGGTGCAGATACCGAGTCTGCTAGGGCCTCAAGAAAACAATACAAGGAGACATTGTACACAGTTTTGTTTGACATGAATGTTCCTGCTGTTTGTGCTGTTGATCAAGTATGCATTCTTATGTTCTCCTTGGTGATTCTGTTCAGTCAAATGCTTGCATTTTCACCTCTTGAGTCTTGATATACTTCATATTTCACCATATGCTTCTGTACCACTGTTCTTTTAATTAATCTTGTTGCGAGAATAAAATTTAGGACAATGTTTACTTTTGGATTTAACTTTTGTAAAGCTAGAAGATTCACATAATGATATCACACCAAAATCATGAGTTGTGGTTCAAGCTGGAACTGCTCAACCGAAAATTAAACAGGGTCTTGATGTAGTTTTTAGAAGTACTTTCATGACATGTGTGATTCATTAATTTTACCTCTCTTGAAGGGGATATATTTTGTGAGCTTGCTGACATATACCTTTCCAGGCACTTGTAGCTTTGTATGCTGCTAAACGGACCTCTGGTATTGTTGTCAACATTGGATTCAATACAACATCTGTTGTTCCCAGTAAGTAATGTGTTTAGTTCATTTGTTCTGGTGGTGTATGGACACATTTGACCATACATATTGTTTTCTTCAGTGTGTGCTGTATTTTCTCTTAAGATTGGTAAACATAGAAAGGCTCCCAGCCAAGTTTGCCTCTCCTAAATTTAGGTGACCACAATTTCTTAGCTATGTGTTTGGTTTGTCGCCATAGTTTTTCCTGCCACACTTTAATATCCATATGACCTGTGTGGTAAGACTCAGCTTCTTGCCAAATTTTGCCACGTTTGTGACACCAATTTGTTTGAACTCACTTTTGTGGAGCCTAAGCTTAGTTGTATCAAAGTTAGCCATGAACTGAACAGGCCTTCATTGACATGTTTCAAATTATCTTCAGAAATTATTATTTTTGGTGGAAGATGCAAATGATCTTTCACAAAAAATAAACCGCACATGACAATGTAGGCAAGTAGAACAGTTGCAGTACATGTGGTATTTACTTATGGAATTAGTGTGAAGTGCAAACTGACAGTTTCTATAGTGTGCGATAAATTTTTTATTGCACTATATATCAATTAAATCTGCTTGGGTAAATCTATTCATAAATGTGTCCTTCACTGAAATAAATGGCCGTGTAGGAATGCTCATCACAGGCAGAGACATAGGTCACTGAAATAAATGGCCGTGTAGGAATGCTCATCATAGACCGAGACATAGGTTGGGACTTGGGACCATGGGAGACTTGCCAGAAAAGTGTGGACTATGGACTGACATAAGTTTCATGGTTGGGTTATGTTTTAAATGTTTAGAACACCTGGAACTATGGAAGTGTGTCTAGAGCTAATAGTACTACCATACTGTTAAATAGAATACACATTTGTTATCATCTGACATATTTTGCTTGCAACAGTCTTTCAAGGTAGGGTGATGCATGAGATAGGTATTGAAACTGTGGGGCAAGGTGCCCTCAAACTTACTGGATTTCTGAAGGAGCTAATGCAGCAAAGAAATATACCTTTTGAGTCACTATACACTGTTCGGACCATCAAAGAGGTAAGATTTTGTTTATTATCCCAAGATAGCTATGTTGTTTGGTGTAGCTAACATTCTTCACATAAATCTTACCTAGCTGTGATTGTAATCTATTAGTTGTGCGGGGAATACACATCAACAAATTGTGCTGGAAACCTATTAGTTGGGGCGACATAATAGCTAACCAACTAATTATGCCTGGACTGGAGCCATTAGCTGGCGAACTATTTTAGTTTTGTGCACACAGAACAAAATGATAGCTGATATATTACGGTACCTCTCTGTCTTTTATATGAAAAGAAAATTTGCTACGTGGCATCTGATTACGAAGCTGAACTATCTAAAGACACACAAGCTTCCTGTGAGGTGGATGGTGAAGGGTGGTTCACTTTATCAGAGGAAAGATTCAAGATGGCAGAAATCCTATTCCAACCCCAGATAGGAGGAACGTATGTTATCTTCTCTGCAGCATAGCCTGATTTTATTACTTTAAATGTGGTTCACTCATTCTTGCTCAATGTTGCCCTTGCAGTCAAGCTATGGGCTTGCATAAAGCAGTAGCTCTATGTATGGATCACTGCTACAATGCAGAGGTGCTCGGTGATCACAGCTGGTTTAAGACGGTCGTCTTAGCTGGTGGATCGTCATGCTTACCTGGTTTGCCAGGTATGCTTGCGTAATGCATTTTAACACCAAACCGCTGATTGGATATCGCTTATTACCAGCATGACGCGTACATTTTTGTTGTGAACAGAGAGGCTGGAGAAAGAGCTCCGCAAACTTCTTCCTGCATACATTTCTGAAGGAATTCGAGTTCTTCCTCCTCCATTTGGCACTGATTCCGCCTGGTTTGGTGCAAAGATGATCGGCAATGTAAGGACAGCATTGATTCTGTTTTTTGTGTGGTGAAGGACGCCATTGATTCTTGTGATCAATTTGTCACTGTTTTAGCTTCACAGATGGCTGCTCTAATTTCAGGTGAGCACTTTTGCTGAGGCATGGTGCGTAAACAAGAAGCAGTTCCGCCAGAAGGCACGTCGCACCGGTGGTCCATCGTTAGCGAACGCATGGGTATAGAATGTACCAGCTACAGCTATGATCCGGAAACAAGGGAAATAACCGTGAGGTTGTTCACGGCTACTCTTTGTATCCAAGATAAGGGCTACACGCCTACACCAGATATACATACAGCGCCTGCCCCTGGTCTATACAACAGATACAAATATATAGTGCCAGTCCCTGGTCTATACAACAGATATGGGTAAATAATAAATATGCATGATAGTCGTAGATTATGGGTAAATAGTAAGATAGGTTTTGTTATTAACTTATTATAGAATACCACAGAAGGGAACGCATCGCGCTATATATCACATCAGAGATTTTTTTTCATGGGCTGAAGTTTTGATGCGTAATTGTTTGTTGTTTATATCTTGGTCTGAAATTTTCATGCATACATTATTTGGTGTGTACTGGGCTACTGGCACAGTATGAATAGTTCAAGTCTTTTTGCAGATGAGATAATCTCCCTTGACCACGCATTCCTGTTGTGCTGTAGTTTCCCTTAGGGCCGTTCGTTCCTTCCCTTCCTGGCGGGTATCGATGGGGAACCACCAAATTTCAGTTCGGTTTCCCCGCAATCCACTCCAATATGTATTGCTGTAAACGAACGGGGCCTTAAGGGAAAGAGAGAACTGTCCATTTACCCTTGTCACAGCCGAATTGCAGAGACAAACGAAGGGGACTGAGTGCTAACATGGCCATTGAATTGAGAAAATTGATTTAAATTATAATGGTGCCGCTCTTGTGGCTGTTTGCGCTATGGCAATCACATTGGGTGCACATTTATCTATCGTCGGGATAACCCTGTTTGATTTGAACTGCTTTGAAATATCTGACACAAAATATGAAAAATGCTCGAAAAATGTATTCAACTGGGGCGCTAAGTTCAAAAATTAAATGGGCTTTGGATTTCAACCAGAACGAAAAACCGAGGGAAAGTGCAGTTAAAAACAGTACTAATTCTACAGGAAAACCCAGGGAAAGTGCTGTCCATAGAATTGAAATCACCCTAGTTTGCTGCCACCAGTCCACCACCCGTCGAAGCTAGCCAATTCCTCCAAACTCAGAGGTGCAAGGTTGTGACAGGGAGCTATTTCATTAAAATTTCGAAGTTATATTAATCTTGTACAGTACTAAAACCCAACACTTATTATTGATCAGAGGGAGTATAAGAAATTAAGGGTCCAACTCAACTTTCAATTCTAGTTTGAACTCTCAGATTTCAATTCCAATTCTGATTTGAATTCTTAGATTTCAATTCCAATACTGATTTGAATTCTCAGATTTCAATTCCAATTCCAAACTCCTATCTTCAATACCCAACATTCTGACTTGGGTTATTCATACATGTACAGAATTCAACATGCCCCTACCGACATCATGCCCAATAATACTTGTTTAGCATGGAATTAGCGCTAGAGCTTACTACGAGTCTGGTGCCAAGAGCATGCGCTCTGAGCTCGATCATTCCTTGGCTGGAGCAACACTAGAATGACTGACAAAGTGCTCAGTCGTTATATAACGACCACAATTTCTCCAGTAATCAAACTCATAATCAAGGCACGGCAAGAGATCAGCACACATCATACATACGATTCAGGGAGCAATTTAATACGATAACGAAACTGTCAGGTAGAACAGACTACCAGACTCAAACGGACTTCACCAGGTACATTCATACGAGTTCGACAAGGCACAATGGCCCCTAAAAGTCCATTCACTTCGTTGCGGGGGAGAGACTTGGCTGGTTATTTAGGTGATAACGTTTTCAGTTCAGCCGATGGTCACCAGTTGCCCTTCCGAGGCTCTAGCCCATGGCATACTTCTGGGTCCAGGAGCGCGCCGTGGACTCATACTTGGCCCTATCAGTCTTGTACATGTGAGCGATCTCAGGCACCAGCGGGTCATCAGGATTTGGGTCCGTCAGCAGCGAACAGATAGACAGGAGGACCTGTCGACATACAGGCAAGTTTATTACAAATCATACATGCGAGGATAATTGTACAAGTACCTGTGAGATAAACTGCTGAAATCTGAGAAAATGAGCTCCTAGGGCAAAAGGAACGGAGACAAAAATGCCATGATCTTCAACCAAGCAGTGAATGTGGATGGTTACCTTTGATATGGTCAGAGCCGGGCTCCACTGCTCCTTAAGAATGTCAAGGCAAATGCTGCCGTTGCTGTTGATGTTCGGGTGGAAAACCTTGGTGCGGAAAGATACCTGAACAAATGTTTGAGCATTTAAATATTCATTCAGTAGAAAAGAGAGAATAAGTAGCAAATGGCATGTTCCTTTAGGTGCCTAGACATTTGGTTAGCTGCCTAAGCACATAGTAGACAGATAAACTCCAACTACATAGGTTAGCTTCAGTAAAGAAATTCAGGCATGCAAGGATTTTACCTTCGGTGGCTTGAATGGGTAATCTGGTGGAAAATGAATGTTCACTAAAAATAAACCACCAGTGAATGGGCTGTCCGAGGGGCCCATGATAGTAGCCTGCCAATGGAACATGTCCTCACCCACAGGACCTGAAAAAATTAACTGAGTATGAGAACTATATGACAATTAGACAAACATGATTGTAGCAAGGTAGCGAAGGATGGGTAGAAAAGGAAACAGGTCATAACTCATTTGCTGTGAGCTCATGTGGTTGCAATTTTTAATAAGGAGGCAATCAGTTCAGTATTGAACATTATACATTGCTGTTTGTCAAATAGTGATCTAATATAATGATTTGAATCATTTAAAGTTGAGTGATCTTCAATTCAAACGTAATAGTGGAGCTCATAATTGAAATTGACGTACATATATCATCAAAACAACGAGTACAACCGCTGGGGCCACATATGTCACTTGAACACAGAGCACCAGGACTGCACAACATTAGTAATGCGCTCATAATTGAAATTGATGTACATAGAACATCAAAACAATTGAGTATATCCGCTGGAACCAGACATGTCACTTAAAACAAAAAGCACCAGTTAAATGGTCATAGATCATACCTTACTGTCCGTTAAAAACTCTAGCTACCTTCGGTTTTAATGGCTTTGAAAAACATTAGTTGTTACAGAGCAGAGAGCACATACCGCAATTGGCTCGTACATATTCCGATCCATGTGGCTAGAGAGCCATTTAACATAAATTGTAAACAGATTACCATGACTTCTATCCAATCTTGAAGAATTAAGACAAAGTTTTCTTAATCGTCTCAGAAAACACACTAACTAGCAGCCATCGTGTCATAGGCCATATACGTATCAGTTCATAAGTCCTCTACCAATCAATTCAGCAACCCATGACACACCTACAGCTTGTGCAGCACAAATATCCATAACTAAGAGGTGGCAATCAGACCACACAACAACGCGCTCATCCTAACATAAAACGCGACACAATTCGGCGAGATCTAGATGGAATCAACCGCGGTTTAGATCGAATCACCTGCGCTGCATGACGTGGGAGGGTCCTTCTGCAGGTCCTTCAGCTCCTTGAGGATCCTCTTGGACGCCATGGATCAAACCCTAAAATCCCCCCAAAATCCGCCACAGATCAGAGGCTGAAAACGAAGCGGAACAACGGATCGAATCGAGAGGGGGGGCTACGCGCGTACCGATCGGCCGGGTCTCGGTGGCGGGACGGTGCTGCGGCGACGGCGGCGGCCGGCTCCCCCGCTTCTTCTCGGGGAAGCTCTGCGGCGACGGCGGTTCGGGCCACGGGACAAGAGGAAAGAAGCGAGAGGAGGAGTCGGAGGATTTGGGTGGGGGAAGCTGGGGGCGCACTTTATAGGGACCGACGGGGGATTTTGGGCCGTCCGATCGAAGATCGGCGGCGCCCCACGACTCGCGTGATGCTTACGCTGGACGCGCACAGATTCGTCTTTTGGTGCTTTCCGGGTGGTGAGAGAAAAAACGGCATGTTTTTTTTTTCTTTGGGAAAGTTTCCAAAAGAAATTCTGCCACTAGATTGGACAATGACGAGTGGGCCCGGTCCCACATGTCAGTTACTCAGCGGTATTTTGATCGAGGCCTGATTTTGCTCCTCTCTTTAGAGATTGCTTTGGGACATGTAGTACGATGGTGTTCTGTATAATTTTTTCTTTTCTTATGTGTTTCTCATTCTATAAAAAGTTTATGTAACAAATATTCTATACAAAATACTTATGGTTAAATTTTTGTTAAAATATAAAAATGAGTACCTGATACAATGTAAATTTGATACACCATGAATGTTTTTGTATGGTGTATAGACTTTTCGAATTCAGATATAACTTGTGTAAGAGTACTGAGAATAGAAAAATGCTTAGAATATGATATGAATTCAAATACCCGCATAACATTCATTTAATTGGACCACATAAGCCATTAAGCTATGTTGTATGACTTCAACCACCTAGTAGGTTTAAATTTTGTTACAGACATGCCAATTCATTCAATTAAGAATTCACTTTAGACTTTGTTTTGACATTATCGTGGATTCTCGTAGGGCTCGTTCGGTTTGTACAATTCCTAGAGGATTTCTTTACATGATTTCAAACCTTGTGAATGTTTTTCATGTTTCACAAGAATAGAGATGGTAGATTTCAAAGGATTGTGCTTAGATTAGCCTGATTTAAAAAACATGTTAACATTAGGTAAGACCTCATGAAAAATTGGTAAGGATTAAGGCGTTCAAGACATCCCAATCCTCCAATTTGCTTATTTCCTTTATTACTTGGATACTCAACTTATTTTTGTTTTTCTGTGTATGTCCACGGGAGATTATGTTCTATGTTCTGCATGCGACAGTATATTTTAGCGACCGCAAAATGAGCCATGATCTCTTTGCAGTTGAAAAAATAACATAAAAATGAAAAGTTGCAGGCAAGCAAAAAATGTCCTTTGGATTTGTGAGCCTTCTCTCACACACAACCGGCGAAGATGGCGGCGCTGGCCGCGAGTCGCCGCCTCCTCCATCTCCGGCCGGAGCTGGAGCTGTGCTTGCGCTCCCGTGTCCTTACCCTCTACTCCTGCCGGTAACGTCTCCTCCCCTCCAGGACACCGCAACCCCCCTCTCGATTTCCCAACGCCCAAACTCACACCATCCCCGTTCCCCAAAATGGTTGTTCCCAGGGCGAACGGGCCGGGCCGTTCCGGGCACGCGCCTCCGCGCCGGAGGCTCGTGAGCTTCCGTCAAGGCCCCTGCGGCGAGGGGAATACGTTTGCCGGTGAGAGCTGCAGAAGAGTTGGATTCTTGCTCGTCAGGTTGTGTGTAGATGTGTAGTACGGAGTATGTCTTATTGGTTCTTTGCCTGGTATATAGGGAAGAACAATGCTATGCCGAGCCCGGATGAACAGCTGAATCTGGGAAAGGATGACAGCGCCCTGGAGCCCACGGAGAAGAAGAACTTCTCCGATGAGTTTCTGCAGCTTTCCTTGGAAGAGGAGGAGGGTCATGACATGGTGTGCGAAACCACAGTTCAGGATGTGCGGAAGAGCGCGGTCGAATTGCTTGCTGCCAGGTTATAATTGGTAGATGATTTCTACTGAATATCCACCCACTAGCAATAATGCAATATCAGAGGAATCTCACCAAAAGGTTGCTTAAAAGTTGGAAACAATGTGTTGCTTGAAGTGTCTTTTTTTTTTTAATCTTGGCAGAGCATTCACGGTTTCTGAGCTTAGGAAGAAACTATGTGGTAAGAAGTATCCAGCTGACACAGTCGATTCTGTCATTGCTGATTTCAAGTCAAGGTGAGACCATTTCCCGTTGAATATCCTGGCATCAAACTGTAGATGCATGGGACTCTTCTTGCTCACCCATGGTGGTGATTATCTATTGTTAGAACTTGCATATGAGAAGCCCTAAAACTGGACCTCATTCCATGATCTGATTGTGCATGTGGAGTTTACAAAGAAAATTGTAGAGCCAATCATGTTGCTAGTTTGAAGTAGCATGTGTAGCCGCCACAGTAAGGCATTATTGTTCGTGCTGTTTTTTTGTCACAACATCTTGTAACTTTGTTCCTGAAGGGGTTTGTTGAACGATGGTTATTACGCGGAATCATTTTCACGGTCCCGGTGGCAGTCATCAACTTGGGGTCCAAGGCGTATAAAACAGGTCAGTATATTTTATTTTCCAAATTTTCTCTCAGAGTAAACATTTGAGAATGCATCCTTGAATTTTTTACTTACAGTCCTTTGTTGTGAGCTAACATCTCTGCGTAACATCTGTTCTTCATCATCTGTTAAATCTCAACTGTGTCTTGCATTATGTTGGCTTGCCCTTGTATTATCCTTTCTTTTTGGTACGACGCTTGTGGAATCCTATGCCCTGTCGCAAGAATAATCTCCATACCTAACATTTCAGTGAAATGAAAGAAAGTTACTGAAAGTCTTCCAAGAATAAATATGCATTGTCTGTTTCTGTGTGTTGTGCAGCTGTTAGTCAAGCACAGATTCCTGTTGACATCAGCTTTGTAGTTTCTTCCACGGAAATGCTGTAACTAATATGAATTATTCATTTAGTATCATGTTTATTTTCTGTACCAATCATATCATGAATATGAAGAGCATTCTCCCCGTGTGTTCCAAACCAGGCACTTCGTCAAAAAGGGGTGCCAGATGCAGAAGCGGACCAAGCGACGAGGAAGGTGTTCCAGGATGACCAGGATGATGAAAACCAGACGGCGCGTGGAATCTCAGAAGCTTCCATGGATCATCTCTTTGTGCAAGCGTCCAAACAGTGGCAGCGAGGGAAGAGCTTGCCTCTGGAGAACCGTCGCGCCCGCATAGTGAGGTGGCTTCAGTACAGAGGATTCAGCTGGGGTGTGACCAACACCATTGTCAGGAAGCTGGAGGCACAGCATCCTCCATGACCTGAATTTTCTGCTGTATGTTGTTTTTGTTGTAAGTTGTAGCAGCCTGATGTCAAGACAGTGAGGCAACACAGCGAGCTGGCAAGATGATGGTTGCTTTAACATCCTAATTGGAGATTAGTTGGGAAAACCTGCTGCATGTGGAATCGCCTCGCACATGATGAATAGCATCAAGATGGAATATAACTAAGATAACACAGACTGTCATTGCAAAATGCATATTTTAGGCGTTTTTTATGACACTTGTTATATTCCTGCATCATGTTTTCTCCTGCCGTGCATTCTTTTTTCAGTTGAATTTTCGCATATATCATGACCCCCTAGGCATTTCCCTTTTTCTTTTAAGATCCTTGGCGCAGAATGTGTTCTTCTTGCAGTTTACTCAGAACAGAGTGTGCACCATAAACAGCACAATCTACTACCAAGCTTGCAATATCGATGCAAAAACTGAACATGGAACAAGCTCAGGCCACAGAATGGGAATTTCTCCACTAAATAAACATGGAGAAATTTCTAATCATATATTCACCATAGTCAACCAGCTCTTCTGAGATAAAGACTAAATAGAGAAGTAAAATATAAACATAGAAACAGTGCATTTACAACGCTACATTCGAAAAGGTGCATTGGTGAGGGGGTGCCTGGACACACTGTTGATGCTCCCCAGTTCATCGGCTATGACAGACGATCCTAGAAAGGGCAAACACATCAGGAATTCCATCGAGGTATCTTCTTTGGCAATTACTACAGCAGGTGACAGCAATATACCATGTAACATTAGGCAATACCTGTACAGTTGGGCCAGTATACATGCCAGGACGCATGTAAATGTTTACAGGTGTCTTTATGGCCTCAATCCAGGCATAATTATCTGCGTCATCAACCACTTTTGTGCGTCCAGCTGCTGCAGTTGGGGCATCACGCAAGCATGAGAAAATCAAACATGCATAGAGCAGACTAGAAATTAAGCTATAGAGAAGGTGAAAAAACCATCAACAATTCTAGCATGTTAGAACACTACTAGAGCATCTCCATGAATAAGGGTCTTCCAAAATAGGATTGATCAAACAAATATAGTGTTTGGTTGAAGTACGTCAGTTACCAGATTTGTGACACTAAATAGCATGTCTGGAAATTATAATTGGTATACCCCAGACGGCAAAAGGCACGAGAGGCGACATGCCACCAATTGTGGAAATCTTGCTCACACTAGAGGGATGGTCCTGCAGATCTATCTGCCCCTTCAAAGTGTCATGTGTACGCTACTGAAGGGCACTTCCAAAAATGATAGGCTGTTGAATTTATTAAGACATCTAGTTCTTGAGCAGGAGGCAAAGGCTATGTTTGACCGTGTTCTGCGTCCAGCATCATTTAAATGGTCCAAAATTATTACAGTTCCATTAGTGAGTGGGTGCAGATAATCCACCATACTGAATTTTGCTGCCTCTAGCTTCTGATTTGAAATCCACATGTAATCTTACACATACACCAATACTCTCATAGTCTCATGGGCAAGAGTGCGACCAAACCACAGAAAATCAATCTTCAATTGATTTATACAGATCAACTGGGAAACAACAGAACAAGCAGCTGGAGTGTTTTCCTGGATCATGGTTCCCACTTATCTATATACGAGATTCAGAAGGTAATTGCTATTTGTAAGGTCAGCAGATTAAAAGGCACAATAACAAGTAATATATGCCTCAGAAAACAAACATCTAAGATGATTGGTGCATAGCTAGTTTAATCACAAAACTTCTCATAATAAAACATGTGTTATAGTGACAGCGGAGGAGTTTCACTTACAGAAGCTAGAAAACGGATAATCATGAAAGTAAGTGCAACTTCGACCAGCATCTTCAGAGTATGGTGGGGCAAGTACATCAAGGACAGCACAAGAAGTTACTGAAGTGAAGCAGTGCAGGTTTCCGCCACTTTGGGGATACAAAACAGTGGTTGGACACGGGGAAGTAAGAACATCATCCTTATGTAACTTGGCCAGTCTCACTGTGTATGAGAAAAAATAAAATGGAAACATTTTAGGATATCAGAAAACCCTTTTGTAGAAGATCAGACTTACAACTCTAATGAAAAGATGGAAACAACCAATTCAAAATGATTTCAACACTGTTGAGTGGTAACAGAGGTCAGGTAACTAAATCTAAATGCAGTAGTATTGGACTACTGCAATCCAACAACCATAACATTCTCAGAAATAAGGATAGAACACAGAACTCTGCACGGCAGTTTTGTAACTCATACTGAATAAATAAATTAGAAAAATATATATTTGAAATAGAGCAGGAAAATAACCTGACTGATCACTTGCTAGTACAGTAGGCTCTATCCAATCATACGATTTAATGTGCATGGAACCATACAGGATTTTGCTGAATACAGTCATTCCTGGATGATCATGAAGAGGAATGACGGCTGAAGTTGGTAAGCAGAATATTCCAATCTGGAAAAACATATAGGATACATCAGAACAGGTGTTAAACGTCTACTACCTATAAGGCTATAACTATCAGGTACGCTGTAGTTTTGATAGAAGAGTTGTAATCAAACAAGAATAAAAAATGTAGAAACAATAGCAATACAAGCTATAAGTTTGTTGGGATAACTTGTCAAAGCTGAAACACGGAGTCAGAATGCTAAACATGGCTAGTTACTACAGAAGTCAATGGCTGGTAGAAACCTCAACAACTAAATATCACTTTGACGATTCGAACAGAAGAGCACCCGATTGGATATGTACTTTGACGATTCGAACCAGAGAGTGGGGAAAAACACTTGGAATTGCACATCTATACAGGCTACATCACTCCACTAAAATAAGCTTGACATCCTTGAAATATATAGTTCACAAAGCAGCAGCAACGAGTCCGTAATGATCGCTTTACTCGCCGGGAATCAGAGTGGTTGTTGACTTGTTAGTAGCATAAGAGAGTCCAGAGAAATTGTGCAACAAAGTTAGGCCATCAATCTCAAGGCAATGGTTGTCTAAACGGAGTGGTTGCAGTAGCAAGATAAACAACCAAGTGAGCTTACAGTGAAGGCGTCGCACTCGTAGATGTGCAGATACGTGATAGGCTGCGCCCATCTCGCGGCCCTGGCCGAACCCTTCATGAAGCTCGATTCGAAGAAGCCATGCCCGCCCTCATCCTCGAGGTCATTATCGTCCCTGAGCCCAACGTCCGCGGGGGTGATGGTATCTGAACATTACAGCGCGCATCCACATTCAGGCATTCTTAACGCAGTAGCACGAAGGGAACAGCCAGATATTGCATGCCGAGGGGAGCGGGGGGAGGTTACCCATGAGGGAGGATATGCTGCGGACGGCGTTGGCCGGAGGTGGGGAGGACGAGGCGGCGGAGGGAGGGGACGGGAAGGTGCGTTTGCAGAGCTCGTACAGCGCCTGCACCCGCGACGACGACGGCCGCGTGGGCACGCCCCACGCCATTGGGTTGGGCGCAGGAGCGTCTTATCACCCCGCGCGGCTGGCGCTTCGGTGTATCCGGCGGAGCGGCGGCGCCGCCGCGGCAAGCCCGGCACTGGCAGGACGGCGAAGGTTTGGTGGGGGGTGGTTTCGGCCTTCCGGGGAAACGATAACGATTTTTTTTTTCTTGTGCCGGGCGCCCACTGTTTCGAGCTAGTACGTTTTACTGCTTCGGCACTTCTTCCCTAGCAATAGCCAAATCGGAAAAGCAAATGGAAAATCATTTTAAATTTCGAATGCTGTATTTTGACTTTTCTCAGACTTCTTCGTCAAGACAGCGATGGCTCATACTCCCTCCATCCCGAAATACTTATACAAATTCACGTCACTTAATTCAGACGGATAAACCAACACGCCCCCTAAAACAGGACACAGGGAGTACAACGTAACATATGCAGCATGGAAACCAAACTATCGTGTGAGAAAACAAGGCCGTTCTACTTCTTGGCCACAAGAACCCACGATGATCCGTAGTTAGTGTAAAGTATTGTTTCTTGGTTCAATGGAGTTTGAGATTTCTTGCCAACGCTATAGGAGGAGTGAAATTTCTCGAGAGTGTCATTGTAGAATGGGAGCAATAACTTTTTTCTATGAGTAACTCAATGTTTCGCAGGATCTTGATTTAAAGCTAGCCACTTACATAAAAGATCATATGAGGTCGTAACTTGTGGGCTCGAGTGAACTTATTTAAGACCATTTTGTTTCAAAAGAAAATTTGTTAGTGAACCCACACGATATAAATAGCTCGAATTTCAGACGTATACACCGCTCTGGGGTTTTTCGTTTCTCCTGGCCGGCAAAGTGAAAATGCCAACGGGCCAACGGGTACTTCATCCTGATCAACCGGTTGGCGCGCCCGACGGCGACCGACCGCACCCGTTCCGTTTCCGTTACCCAGCTCCGTTCCAAACGCCCCAAAAGTAACGGAACTCGCTCCCCCGTTCCGTTCTCCCCGTCGTCGTGGACCCCCACGCCCCTCAATTTCGCAAGCGCTGCCGCTCCAGCGAGTGGAGCCAAGCCCGCCGACTCCGTCCAAAAAGAGGAGTCAAAAAATAAAAATCAAAAAACAAAAAGAGAGCAGCGACTCCATTCGAGATTTCCCCCCTCCTCGAATCCCCCCCCCACCATTCCCGATCCCAATCGGCGGCGATGGACTCCGCGGCGGCGCCCCAGAGCGCGCGCGGCACGAGCCCGTCCCGGCCGCGCACGAAGCCGCGGGGGCTGGAAGAGGAGACCCGCGCCGCGTCGCCCAACAGCAAGGCGGGGGGCCGCCCCTCGGCCGCGCTCCTCCACGCCGCCGACGTCCGGATGGACGCCCGCGTCTGGGGCGCGCTCCCGGACGACCTCCTCGTCGAGGTTCTCGCCCGGGTCCCGCCCTTCCTGCTCTTCCGCCTCCGCTCCGTCTCCCGCCGCTGGGGCTCCGTGCTCCGCGACCCGGCCTTCCTCGCCGCCTGCGCCGCGGCGCCTTCCTCCCACGGCCCATGCCTCCTCACCTTCTGGAGGGGCGGCGCCCCGCCGCAGTGCAGCGTGCTCAGCGTGCCCCTCCGCGCCCGCTACAAGCTCCCCACGGGGTTCCTCCCCGCCTGGGACCTCTGGCTCGTCGGCTCCTCGCACGGCCTCCTCTGCTTCTCCGGCTTCGACGGCCCCGCCTTCCGCACCCTCGTCTGCAACCCGCTCACGCAGGACTGGCGGGTGCTCCCGGACATGCACTACAACCAGCAGAGGCAGCTCGTGCTCGCCGTCGACAGGAAGCGCCGCTCCTTCAAGGTGATCGCCGCCAGCGATGTGTATGGGGACAAGACGCTCCCCACCGAGGTCTATGACTCCAAGGAGGATAGATGGTCCGTGCACCAGATGATGCCCGCGGCGAACCTGTGCTCGTCCAAGATGGCATTCTGCGACTCCCGGCTGTACTTGGAGACGCTCTCGCCGCTCGGGCTGATGATGTATAGAGTGGACGCAGGCCGCTGGGAACATATACCGGCCAAGTTCCCGCGGTCACTGCTGGATGGGTATCTAGTTGCTGGAGCTCGCAAAAGGTTGTTCTTAGTGGGGAGGATCGGGCTATACAGCACACTGCAGAGTATGAGAATCTGGGAGTTGGATCATGGTAGGACTGTCTGGGTGGAAATAAGCAGAATGCCACCCAAGTACTTTAGGGCACTGCTGAGGCTGTCTGCCGAGAGATTCGAGTGCTTTGGGCAGGACAACTTGATCTGTTTCACGTCCTGGAACCAGGGCAAAGGTCTTCTATACGATGTGGACAAGAAGGCTTGGTCGTGGATTGCTGGCTGTGCAACTCAGTTGTGCAATAGCCAGTTCTGCTTTTATGAGCCAAGATTCGACGCTTCGATCTATTGATGGTGTCAATGTGACCTGAATTGTCAAGATTTGAGCTCAGATGGCTGCCTTTGTGATGTTGCTGGGTGAATAGCTCTTTTTTGAGCCTATAACTTAAAACATTTCTGGTACTTGACTTAAGCTTCCAATCTTCTCAAGTCATGCCTTGTAGATCCGTCAGCAGTTAGAAGTATCGTCACAGATGGAGGTCCTCCTTTCCAATTCCCATTTTTTTTAGCAAACATCAACTTGTAAATGTGATTTCCATATCTGAAATGAAAGGATCTTGTGCTATAACGGGGGACAGGGTATGTTCTTCTTATCCATGCAGTTCTGGCTAAATGGTTTGGTTTTCGTTGCTTGAACTTAAAACTGGAACTCAACTGAAACTTTTATGGTAGTTCTCCATATAGACCACTGCATGTCTTCTCATAATACCCAAATGGTTTGGCAGCGTAAGGGGGCTTTTCTGTATGAATGGGTGGTTGTTTTATTGGTAGTTGGATTGTGGGGATGGTTTTTAGTTTGCCAGTGGGGAGGGAATTATATACGATGCCATTAATTAGCTATGCATTTTACCAAATAATATACCAAGGACTTCAAAACCTCCTGCATTATTCTGTGCAACCACAATGGTTCACAAGTTCCCTGCACTATTCAGTGCAAGCGCATGTCATTTGAGCAGCAAATCAACCCTTGTAAGTGCATATTCTGCTGACATATAGAAGTTGCAACTTTCAGGTTAACTAGGAAGATCATCTAGTTCCAACTCCAAAGATAGTTTCTCATTTGTGTTATTGTGTAGCACTAACCAAAGTTGCTTCTGCGGTTTGCTAGCGCAGAATAATGTAATGGCATTCCAATTTCCAAATACCTGGAAGGAAAATGGAAATCAATACCTGCTCTTGAATTCATAAATATTGTACTAGACTACTAGTTAAGTATTTAACACCTAGTAATATGTTTAGTCTCTTGAAATGGTATTTGTTGTTGTAGTGAGATGGCCACAAAAATGGAGATTATGTGCTCCAGGAGCCAGAATTATTTTGGTTCTATCCTTTGTTTTATTGCTGGACCATATGGGTTTCACTTTGTGAGATGTTGATGCATTCGGCTGCTGTCTTGCTGCTTTCTGATACTAAAATAGAGAGAAACTTATCCTGTAGTAAATAATTGTGTATGGAAAGACGGACAACCGCTATATAAGTCCAGATTTGCTTGTCCACTTCATTTGCTAAAAAATATGTAAACTATAGCTGTCAGTTTGCTTCGAAATTATGAAATACCTTCTCACTCTAGTAGCTCTCAAGTAAGATCTTGACTAGTGCCAGTGTGCAGATCACGTTATTTTGGAGCACACCCATACCAGATTTTGATATCATCTTCATTATTGTGGGAAAGATCATAGTCTTGTTAGCAACACTATATGCGGTGAAGATTTTAAAGAATGGTTTGGTAAATGGCAAAGCATACTCTCTGTCCGGACTAAGTTCTTGACGTAACCAAGGTGTTGAATGGCAAATGAAGTTGGTAAATTGTACAGCTATAGCTTTAACTGATGAACCATCCAACTGAAGCAATTCGATTTCTGAAATCTAATTTCTGAGTTCCTTATTTACTTTGTATGTTGCTAACGAAGATGAGTGGTAATGAACTATCGATGATCAACAGCCATTCATATACCAGGTAATCACGTGCTTGAGTTTACAGGCTGAAATATCCTTGTTGCCTAACAATATTTTGTTGTTAACCAGTAGCTAGCTTCATAACTGTTTGCGCCAAATACTAAAATTAATCATAGTGCATATAGTATGAACCTATCATGACATAATTGACATCCACACTAAATGCTGGAGGTTATCTGTCCTCTCATTTTTGCTTGTTACAGCGTAAGAGATCTGACTATTTTTCTTGTCACAGCAGAAGGAATCTGACTATATTTCATGTTACAGAACATAATGAATCCTTGCTGTTTTTTCTTCCACATCAGAAGGAATCTGACTACTTTTCTTGTCACAATAGAAGGAATCCTTGCTGTTTTCCTGGTCATAACAGAAGTCATCAAAAGTTTCCTGCCCCCTGGGCGGACAAGGATGACTTGATTGAACCCAGCAGGTCAACTGCCGTGTATTCTTCAAAACACGGAGTGTTGTACTTCAGTCCAGGCTTGGTAGCTGAAATTAGCTTGGGTGCTTCTATGTTGCCAAGGGATAATGGAAGGCGTAATGTAACTATGATGAAGAAAAACTGTTCCCTGTGATCATGTATATGCAATTATATAAGGTAACTGCAGGTGATAAAAGAGCTCATTCATTAGTTTCTTGCAAACATCTATTGATCTTTGTTGAATTGCCAGTTAATTGAGAAACTCCGAGGACAGCATTTATTAATCCTGTCAAATCTGGAATGTCAAGAAATTTGGATGTCAGAACCATCGCAACACAAGTTGTCATCCAAGATGTTCAACACCAGGTAAGCATTTACATCAGAGGTGCATATTTACACTGTTCACGGCACAACACAAAGAATGTTCAGCAACAGCCAAGAAATAGCACTCTAGTGTTTAGCCTCTAATGCAATATATACAAGCTGGCAAGCATTTATTAGACAGTACTTGTTTTAACATAACTAGGATACATGAGTAGCTGTTCTCCACCCCCACCACTGACCTTCGATATCGTCTACCTGATGAACATAACTAAATATAGTTACAGTCCAAAGTTGCAGGTGTTTCCCATATGATCATATATCTTGCAGTACTTGCCCCATAAGCAACACAGGTGACAGTAGAATTTCTTCTCTGCTGCCCTATCATCCTAGTCAAAATTTGCAGGAAGTGCCCATCCGTAGCTTCATCCGCTGCCCTGCAGCCGCCTTGCATTCATCCAACGCTTCTTTTAGCAGCTCCTGGAACTTCTCAATGAAGACGTGCCACTCTTCTGTACTCATGTCCGCAAACCTGACAAAGCACATACTCGATGGAAGCTGTTCGTCCGCACTCCTGTTCAGGGTGTGTGCACTGCCATTCAAACTAGTAGTTCTGTGAACACTGGGAGGATTGAACAGAGCAGATGGGATACGGCTAGATGAATGCATGAAGGTCTCTTTTCGATCTTCATCATCATCATTGTCCTCGTTCATGCTCTCGACAAGTTTCGTCAGAGGATTTCTGAAGTTGGACGCTTTCATGCCTGAGCAATTGAACCTTGGTGATCGAATCATATCATTGTACCCTCCTAATACATCCATCGAGAACTGAAAATCCATGTCCTCCCCTTGTTCAACCCCAGGGGAGAATGGTTCCCATTCTGTTACCCTCTTCCTAGCTTCCATGCAGACAACCTCCAGTTTGCTGGGTTCCTCCTCCATCCCCCTGAACTCCCTGGTCATCATCTCGCCTATTTCTGCCAAGCAAAGCCCAAAAGTAGCGGCCTCTTTGAGGAAGATTGTGCACAAGACCAGGACACGGAGGCAGGCCTCGCGTATCATGGGCAGTTCTCTCCGCAGCAGTTCAACATCCCTCATCGGATCAAGTTTTCTAATGTACTCGAGCTCTTCTTCGGAAAACGGGATTGACGCTTGTGCCCAATGTATCCACTCAAAATAAGGGTCCTCTAAGTTCTCCGGCAAGCACAGACCATGATCAATGGGGAATAACTCCGTCTGGCAACCAAAGCGGCCGGTGCCACCATCAAGTTTCCTCACCAGCACATTACCACCATGCCTGTCAGTGTTGAAAATTCTGATGTCTAATATGCCGATCCTGTGAACAGCAGCAACTGGGAAGCTTGAAGTGCCATGGTCACTGGCGTCAAAGTCATGCGCGATGAACTGCTGGAATGAAGCAATCTTACTGGTAATTTGATGCTTCTGGTCATGAGCTGGAGTGCCGCCATTCATCGGACAATTGATATTAAATATGGAATGTGTTATCTTCACCAGTGCTGTTGCAGGAACATTTGCAAAATTGTCATGGTCTAACAGGTACGCCGCGACCTCCCTGAACCCTGTCTCCCCTACCCGAACGGACTTCTTCAGCCCTGGCTGGCCAAGCGCTCTCCCGGTGAACCCCTTGGGGTTATTCGGCGCAAACGGCTCCTCATCTGTGGGCTTCACAATGGCAACCCTGTCGCCACCAACATTCCTGAAGTAGTAGGAGCCGCCAAGGCCACTGTCAATGGGTACCGGATCCAGCCCACTCCTTATGGCGGTGGCCACATCATCGACGAGGCACTTCACACTGACGGTGGAAGATCCAAGTATCTCAACCAAACCGCTGCAGTCCTTCTGCTCAAAGTCCTCTGAGACCGGGCAGAGGCAGGGGGTGGAGCAGCTCCGGTGGATGCTGTTCCTGGTGAGCAGCAGCGGCGAGTCGGAGCGGACAGAGGACAAGTCGTTCTCCAGTACGCGGTCGCCGAAGGTGAGCGAGGTGCCGCCGGTGGGCACGTTGAGGGCCAGCTGCAGCCGGCGCTTCACGGTGTGGGCGTTGTCCCCGCGGTCCAGGTCCATGCCCAGCACGCACCCGGACTCCGTCTGCACGAACACCCGCCGCCTCCCCGCCGGCATCTGCCGCTTCTGCTGCTTGGCCGCCGCCGCCGCCTCATCCCGCCGAGCCCCACCCCCCGCGCTGAAGAGGCGCCTGAGGAGCAGCGCCGGCACCTGGCTCTTGAGCGTGCTCTCCAGGTTGGGGGACATGGCGGCGGCTCCGCCTTCCTCCTTTCCTCCTCCTCCTCCTCTTCGTGCGCGCGCCACACAGGGAGGCCGCCGACGCCGTCAGGGAGAGGGGAAGTCGCGCTCTTGTTGCTATCATCGGATCACGCCTGCAAAGCCAACAGACAAAACCAACAAAATCTTCACTCCAATCTCCCCAACCAATCACCCCAGAATCTGAGAATCACACATAAAACAACCTTGCCACGAACTACGAGACCAGCATCAAACGAACTCGATTAGCCCGAGCAGTGCAACAACTCGATAAATAGCCAGATGCAGACCGGAAATTCTCAGCTAGTAGCTCTCACCATGAAGGGGTCGAAGAGCGAGGCGCGGGTAGAATAGTAGAAAGAGATCGGCCGGCGATGGGCGCCGGCCGGGGCAGCGCCGGTGGCAGGAAGCAGGCTAGCGGCGGAGCAGATCCGGATTCGTCATGCCGTCGTCCATCCACCAACCTCTCGAGTCTCAACCGGCTTGTCCAGGGAATCCCGCTGCTGGGTTTCGGCTCGGTTCTTCTACCTGATCCGAGAAAAAGCGACAAGAATTACATTTTCTCGCATAGCACCCTAACTTATACATTATTTACATCCGTGGGATCCAGATGTCACGCTGAGCCGGAGGCGTTCACTGGGGAGGAAGAGGATGCGAACACGTGAAACTTAAAAGGTTCTACACGCAAAGACAGATGTGTACGGAAGTGATGAGTCGCGCCCCCTGCGCCTCTCTCCGTGTGCCGCGACATCGGACGGGGAAGAGCGCAATCCGCTCCCGCCACGTGGACGGCCCCGATGAACCCCGGGCTCACGGTTTCCACCGCGCGGAAACGTCTGGAAGGAGCCGTATTCCGCCGTCCGATGTAGATCGCCGGCCGTTGAAAATTCGCGAGGAGGACAGAACATGGACATGGCAGGACGAAACGACGGCGGGTCTGGATAAGACCGGTTGGTCGCAGCCGGATGACGTGCCTGGCCATGGTGGTCCTGCTGCTGGGCCCCGCTTCCGGCTAAGTTTGCTGTGGGCCGTTCCTGTTTCCGAGACGTCAAAACGTCGGCTGTTTTATCTGTTTTTATGAACTCCTTAATAATAAAGAGAAGAAAAAGAAAAAAAATTCCCCGGATGATGTGTCTCGTAGGGGGTACCAACTACTATCTCTATTCATCTGCTGGCATCACGTTCTTCGCATATCTCTATGGTAACTTGACTCGTGGATATGAATTTCTTAGGACGCACGCAACTGCAATTATCCAAACACCACTGCTCCAGCTTATATTAGTCATATTAGTTTCCTCTTTATGCTGTTCAAGCTAGCTTGCGAGTGAAGGATTTGATTTCCTGCCAAACTGTGGTCTGAAATTGGTAGGTACGGAATACTGCTATATTTATGGAGTATATAATGAATAAAATTACGATTAATGTCTTAAGTGCCATCCAGAAAGACTGTGTTAGTGTCCTAAAAGATCCACAGTTTGCATCAGTGGCAACTATATATAGTTGTGACTTGTGAACCCCTATTTCTCGTTGAAGTGTTGCTGTTCATGTTCCTTCCCTCATCGACGCAAATGCCTAGGATCGTACTAAAATTAACAATGCAGCGCGCCAAATACATGCTAAACATATATGCAAGGACGATATATCTATATCACGGAAAAAGTAATAGAAGCAGAAATAAAACAAAAATATGATGCTTAAACAGTAATTATGTTTTTGTTTAAACACTATCAGTCTCCTTTAATTTTTTTCTCAAACGCGTATTAAACTCCTGCCATTTTTATTAGAAGAAACGCGAAGAAGGAGACGTATAGTGACAAGTGCTACCAAAACAACCGACAAAACAAACAAGAAGAAACAGAAAGAACTTACAAAAAACTACTAAATGACGTACTCAGAAACAACAAAAGATATATACAAGGACTATGTAGAATCTATACAATGGAGTCGTCGTTTCTCAAAAACAAAACAGAACATAATGTCCCCGTCGTTTATAAAAACATGAACATGGTGTTCGAGAGAGAACATAATGGTTATGAAATGGAAATCGAACTTTCAAGCAAAAGGAAAAGTCAATTTCTGGTGGATACTCCTGCACAAATAGAATTTTCGTTTACAAAAGATATGTTTCTGTTTTCTTATGCATATACTCCATGTATTGGTATGTTGAGAACCGATATAATTTAATGTTTGATCTGTTCCGTAGACGTTGACATTTTTTTAATCTAAACCTGGTTAAACTTGTTTGTTCATGTGATTTATGAATTTATTTTTGCTTTCGTTAAATAATACATAAACAAAATACGATTGTGTATCCATTTTCGGCCATTTTCGTGCGATTTTCAATTTTTCAACCCCCTAATTTGCTGCGTTTAAAAGAAAAAAAACAAATATAAAATGCGGGGAAACAAGCGGTGTGGAGAGAGGAAGGGAAAAGGAAGAGAAAGCTGTCGCGGTGGAGCAAAAGCCGACCAGTAAACAAACCCATTTGAACCGGAGGCCACCGCTGCGCCGCGAAGCCTCTCCTCCTCGCTCGCACACCACGCCAGGCCAGCACACGAGGGAGACGGGAGAGAGATCGACGATGGCGAGCTCGCTGGCCCGCCTGGGAGCGGCGCTGCAACCCCGCGCTCGCCCGCTCGCCGCGGCGTCGCGGCGGATTCTGCTGCCACAGGGAGGGCGGTGGGACCCCGCGGCTGCCGCCTCCCGCCCGGCTTCGCTGTACGGTGAGCAGTGCGGCCTACCTAGCAACCTCATGGCGCTCGGTGGTAGCAAATCGACTCGCGGTTGCTAGATCGGAACATGTTTTTGCTCATTTGATGCGCTGTGCGCCTGTTAATTCCTCGAACGCCAGAAGCGCAGAGAGGTTTCTCGCTGTTAGGTTTGTGAGTTTTTGGTATGTAGCTTCTAATGTTCACTGCGGATTGGGTTCCAGCTTGCAAATGCCAAGTTCACTCGAACGTGAAGGTGTCCCCACCTACGTCGGAGGTGAAGGATGGGGGAAATTCGTCCCAAAGTTGGAGGATTAAGATGCTCTATGATGGTGATTGCCCGCTCTGTATGCGTGAGGTGCGTTGCATAATCCATGGTTTCTTTTTGGACTTTTTATATTCCGGAATTGCATAAATTGTGGCACTAGATCATACAGCTTAATATAGACACGACTGTTTGTTTTCTGACATTTACTTGAGCATGTTTCAACTAGTGCCGTAACTGAGTGATGACATTACTGATTGTATGATAGGACATGTGGATGTATCATGATGTGCTTATATTCTACTCCTATAATTTTGTACTAGATCCAAGACACTTATTATGGATCGGAGGGAGTAGTACAATTCTAGTAACTGATTCTGCATTTACAAGCTGTTTTCAGAAACTAATTTTTTTGCATCCTACCGCTCAATTGTCTAAATGCAGTGATACATTTTGTTGACATTGTATTGAACTCTTTTCCTGGTAGATTAGTTGATGCTCAATCAACTTCTAAGAATGGTTGGCTCTGACAAGTGGAGAGTGTCATTACCTGGATTTTCTGAACCATCCAAGTGGATAAGCTCTTTTTTTTATAATCAAAATTTGAAGATAGCTGACCACGTTTGCCGCGTGGTATGGATAAGCTCTTGTTGGTTTGAAGTTTGTGTCTAAAGAAACATGTGTGTTTTTCCACCATGGTTAATTTTTTTCCTCGGAATTTTTGACCAGCGCAAAAAACTTAGTGTTCAAGAAACTCAGTTTGAACTCCAGAATTCTCCGCCATGAACCGGAACATACTTTAGGACCCTCACACGGTTGCCTATGCTACGAACTCAGAAAATCTATATATACATCACCAATTCACCATCTAATGATAATGGTTCTTTGATTTGCAATCATTTAAATTTGACCTTTCTGAAAAAATAATTTAAACTTGAGTTATATTCATGGGAGCAAAAAACAGAGGCTGACTGTAGTGTTTTGCAGCAGCTAAAATTTGATTATACTGACTCCTATATATTTACAGGTAAACATGCTGAGGGAAAGAAACAAATCCTATGGAGCTATAAATTTTGTTGACATCAGCTCAAAAGATTATACTCCCAAGGACAATCAAGGTCTTGATTATGAAACTGTACGTATTACTTTTCTATACAGATTCTCATTTTGGTTACTTTTCCACTCTGTTATCTGCAAGGAATGAAATTGGTCATGTATGAAGATCTACTACCTCAGTGTGTCCAAATTCCCCATCACCTGTTTAATTTCTTAAAGGCTGCTACTGGTACAAAAGATACTTTACAATGGTAATGGTGCACATGTAGACCATCTTGTAGCAAATCTTGGGGAAGCACCAAATGATGGGTATCTCTACCGCTACAGCCCAAAATGAATTATCGTTTATCCCCCCTAAGAAGTTGATTTTGAACCTTCCAAGGCTGCCGTTTTATTATTTAACATTTTCTGTTGCTCCAGCTAGGCAGCTACTTCTGCTTGTAATTTATTGCTGGTACCTAATTAGTGATTTTTTTCCTGCAAACGAACTCATTTTAACATTATGTTTTCTGCCCACTTCGCTAAACATATAATATTCAAAATGCTATAGTATTCAAAATCCTATACAACTAATTTATTGCTGGGTCCTTTAGAACAGTATGCACTTTTGTCATTTTTGTAAATAAATGTATAATATGTTTTCAGGCCATGGGGAGGATACATGCCATTCTTGCAGATGGAACTATCGTCACAGATGTTGAGGTATGACTGTGACATTAAATCATTCACATGCTACTACCAATTTTTCTTTGTATTTTCCTTCTCAAAATGCTGTTACTGACCGGTAAACACATGGTTATTAAAACAGAGTAGTTTGAGCATATTTCGGGGCTCATGAAAGGCATGATTTAGACATGGAACTCATAGATGATACTATATAATGTTTTACTACCATAAGAGCATGTCCCAGGCCGGTAGGCCCAAGGAGAAGCTAAAGGAGAGAGGGAGGGAGCACAAACAGTAACGATCTCAAGTATTACTATATTTCTTGATAACCTGCAAGTAACAGTATTGCATGCAGAGTTTATTGTCATCACTTTTGCACATTAGTGTTAAACCACGCGATAGGGAGCCATATCATTAAAAAAAACTTACAAAGAGAGTGTAATACCAAGAGAAATAAGATGTTCTTAGAAACCCATGCAGAATTCAGTTACATTTAGTCCATGCGATGGGTATTTTATGTTTTCAAATGGTAGTAATTAATGCTATAATTGCAGGCATTTAGAAGGCTTTACGAGGAAGTGGGACTTGGATGGGTGTATGCTGTTACCAAGTATGAACCTGTAAGTGCACATTTCTGGAGAGTAAATTAAGTGTGCTTCGTTCATTTCAGAGTTACTATTCAGCTGCATCCTTTTTATTTGCTGCAACACACTGAATAATTGTGGTGTGTCAGTGTGTGTGGGGAGAAGGGGTGGATCAATTTGTTCTCCTGACGAGATCGACTTAAATATCATATTCTTATGTTACTCTTATTTCCTTCATCAATCTTACTTTGATGTCCTGCAGGTGTCTACCATAGCAAATGCAGTATATGGTGTATGGGCCAAATACCGTATGGAAGTTACAGGTCGACCTCCACTGGAGGAAATTTTTGCAGCACGAAGACAAGCGGTTAGTGATCTGGCTTTGATCTGCTTGTCCTGAAACTTCCTATAGTTACTATGGTGATTGCTTATATGAATGAACATACGAATAATAACTTGAGCTTTCTGACTGCATTTTCCTTAAGCAGGGCGAATGTAAAGATGATAAAGCATGCAAGATGTGAGCAGCAAAGGCGCTGGTTTTCCCGGCTCTTTCACTGCTACTCTGCTACATACCTTTAAATAGTCACATATACATAGGTAGCAAGTCTCGCATTCAAATGATAACAAGATCCACTATCACAACGTTTCCCGTGTTGGAGAGCAAATAATTCCAAAATCTGTACACTGGTTCTGTGGGAAAGAAAAGCTGATGAGCTGTGGCAGGTGGTCATCTAGGGACGCTGTCTTCAGTTCTGCAGGGAGGTCGCCGGTTGCTTTGTTTCCTAGCCTTCCCGGCGACCTCCTCCGTGTATGACCAGCTGCGTTCACTTGTGCTGTGCAGTTTGATATTATTATTTTTCTATAATTCCGGAGGGAGTACAGTATTTATGTTGGTAGATACTATTCATACAACGTTACAACTGTTTATGGCCCGCAACCCATACCGGTGGAGATCAAGATGGATTATGAGACCTTAATCCCAGGCTCCAACCCAAACTTTCCCAAATTATGCAAAATCTTTCGGGATGGGCAGTGGAAGCAACAGGCGAACGAAGAATTTTGTCGTGCTTTCACAAAGGGCCCAAAGCCCAAGAGCGGTGAGGCCGTCCCCACTCCGCCGCAACAGTCTCGCGTCCAATGCCACTTCGTTAACCTCGTGCCATTATCCTCTCGTTCACCACACCCACCATGGCGACAACTCCACAACTCTACCTAAAAAAAAAAAAAACTCCACAACTCGCCCCAAATCCGGAGTGCCCCTCCCTCGCATCCGACGATGCCCGCGAAGGAGTTCCGCCTGGCTGGGAAGCGACGGCCGCCCACGGAGCTCGATCTGGACTCTGCGGGATGTCGGCTTGGCTGCCAACGAGCTCGATCTGGCCACACAAGAGCTCGCCGCGCCATGGGGTTTGACCACCGATTGAGCCATCTGAGTTCGTCGGCGGCGCTGTGTAGACGACGCCCGCGGGCAGAGGAGGATCTGAAGGATATGCGCCTGGCGGGGACATCGCTCGCGCCTAGCAGCTGCTTGTGTCGTGTCGCGTTATCACGCGGTTCCGGGAGTTGGTGTTGACCCGGAACGCCAAGTCCTGCACTTGCCAGTCGTCGTCGGCGTCACGCGGGTCCGGCTATCAAATCAGTGTTGATTTGGATGTCCCGGCCCTGCAGTCACTTTTCATGCTTTTGTCCCCTTTGAGACTCGCGGAGCTTGACCAAAGAGCGCCCGTGCATCCACAAAGTAGCAGCATGGAGGGGCGGCTTGCTACCGTGCCGGAGTTGAGCATCGCCGGCTTCACGGCTCCCTGCCCGCCGCGACACGTCTACCGTGATTTGATCCGGAGCGTCGTCGTGTCCGGACGGCGCAATAGACAGACTCTTTCGTCGTCGTCGCAGTCTGCTCATACCGGATCCAGCTACTCCAGCGACTCTGGTGCTTTGGATTCTTGCCCGCCCAACAACTCCGGCTGCTTCTCCAGTTCAGCGTCGGCCAGCGCGGCGGACTTCTTCGATGCCTACGAGCTCAGGAAGATCGCTCACCAAATGGCCATCGATGGTTACACCCAGCGCATTGTCCAAGCATTCGACAAAGCATCTCCTGTGCCAGCATCCGGATACCGTGGCGGCCCGGACCGTGCTCTGGAGAATTGGTTCTTCGAGCTTGACGTGGACTGGATTGTCCAGTTCCACAGCGTGCATGGCTTCCAGCTCCACCTCCAAGACAAGTCGGCGTTGTGGCTTCAAGACTTGATCGAGGGGTGGGTCAGGGCTCTCAGCATAATTGTCTTCAGCATGACAGAGGTGGTCTTTGCCACCTATGAGATGATAGCGGTCGCACGGTTTGGCAAAGCAATCATCGCCAAGATGCTCGTCTTCGTCGACGTCTTCCTCGCTGCTCTCAGGGCAGAGAATCTACAGGCCATGCTAGACATGTTTATCTGCATCTCCCGTTCATCCTACATGTTTAAGCTGTTACGGTTCCCCGCCCCTTCGGAAGCCGAATGGATATTCAGGGAGACAAGCGACTTGTTGTGGAGCCAAGTGAACAGGCTAAACGAGGCGATATCCAGCAAGATGGAGGAGATGAGGACGCTCATGGAGCACGACAATGACGACTGGTGGGCTAAACAAATCAAGCGAGGAGGAGGCGAAGTTCACAGGCACACCCGGTTGATGGTGGATTGCATCGTCTCCATGAAGAATGCGCGGTCTTCCATTGAAAACTATGCACCGATCGACAAACAGCCCGTAACCCTTGGTCTCCTGTTAAGCAACACGATCAGCTATCTGAAGGATCTGCTCTCAAGAAAATCGGAGCTGTGCTCGGATCCAAGCCTCAAGTACCTGTTCCTGCTCAACAATTTCCATTTCATGGCGCAGGTTTGTGAGCCATCAAACCACTGGGAGCTCGTTCTTACACCTGAATGTGAGAAGTACATGGATAGCTATCTTGATGCTTCATGGGGGCATGTGCTGTCCTGCATTCCGAAATCGAATTGTCCTGGACTGCTCCGTCTTTGGTCGAACACCCCTCCACTGGCTAGATTCGATTCGGTGTTTCGTAAGACATAACGGGCTCAGAAGTTCTGGAAGGTTCCAGACCCTCGGCTCAGAGACTGGCTGCGAAAAACTATCACTGAAAGAGTTATTTCTGGTTACCGCAACTATCTGAAGGAGCATACTGACTCAGAGAAACAGGTTAGCGGTGGAAGCAATAGTCCCGACGTTTTGGCAGAGATGTTGAGAGAGATATTTGAAGGATGAGAACTGCTATGTTTGCTATTATCTAACTGTAGAACTTGTAGGTGGGAATCCATTTGTGGTTTTTGTGCAATTGTAAGAGTTTGAATACAGGTTGGTGCGTACCATTATATAATCTGAACCATCCTAAATAAGGATTCTGGATACATACTTTGGAACTTTGGTCCTCCTAGAGAGAACGTTCGTTCAAGCCCTTTTGAAACCGTAACTGTGAAGCAGTGACTTGATGGATCTTAATTTTCAAATGTTCCAGCAAAGATGGTAACTAACTGATTTCTCCAATGAACTAATGACCTTGCGAGGGTTCTTTTCTTTTTTGTGTGTTTTCAATTTGTGATGATTCATGTGATTTTGTTGGGTGCATTTGGATGATAGATGCTGGATGCATTTGTATGTGATAGATGAGCAAGTTTGTGGAAATAGGAACTATTTTGCTGGATGCCAATGTTGGATGCATTTGCATGATAGATGAGAAAATGGGGCCAATTGTTGAACTGCACCGACTTTCAAGTGGAGTGCATGGTGAAGACGGAAAAACAACTCGATTGAACGCTCCATAAACCATCCGGAGTTGTGAAAACCATCTCGGACTAAACTTAGTCCAACGTGACTTTTCCATATTGCTTTCAGACTGAAAAAACATACATACTGGAGCCACTGCTTCGCGACATCTCCGTCTATGCCCAAGCAACTGCTGCCAGTAACGACCACCAATTATAGTTAGATTTCCTCCCTCTCCTAGGCATACAAAAGTAAAAAAAAAAAATCCTCCACGGACCCCGGCGTCCTGGGCCAACCAAAACAATCTCTAATCACACACCAAACCCAAAAGGCAATGGGACAAGAGAAGACAAGATGATCCGCCGTTTCCGCAGCGCCACAAAGCTGACAGCCAAGCTCCCCCAGCCAACCCTTTTTAGCAAGTTCATCAGTAACCTGAATTCGACCTCTTATGCTAAGCCAAACAAAAATCTTTTGTTTTAGTGGAATTTTAGCTTTCCACAGATCACAGAGGCGCAAATCCACAACCCCACTGTGTAACATCGCCTCATAGAGTGATTTAGTCGAGTATTTTTTGTTCTTGGTGAGTTCCCACCGCCCCACATCTCTTATCCGCGAGAGGGAAACTGGCTGCAGCAACTCTAGCAAAGCCAACCACTCCCCTCCCGCAGCACTTCTGCCACAGAGGCCTCCTGTTGATTACTACAAGCATAAAGCCTATGAAACATCACATCCAGCGGGGCTGCCCCAACCCAAGTGTCAGACCAGAACCGGGCCACTGTACCATCACCCAAAGTATAAGCTGCTCCCCATCTAAACCACTCTTTCACTGCATGAAGTCCTTCCCAAAACTGAGAAGTGTGACATCTCCGTCAATGTCGTCACGCGGATCCGGGAATTGGTGTGTTGACCCGGCACCAGGGTCCTGCACTTGTCAGTCGTCGTCGTCACGCGGTTCCGGCAAATATTCCGGTGTCTCTCGGCACTGCACTTCCCACGGTTTTCTCCCAGCGTCAGTCTCATCGAGTGTCGTCCATCCATCCGCGATCATGGCCGGGCACCTTGCTGCAGTGCCGGAGGAGAGCACCAACGGCTTCACGGCTCCCCACACGCCGCGCAACGTCTACCGCAAGTTGATCCAGGGAGTTGTCGCGTCCGGAGGGCACTTCAGATCGACTCTCTTCTCCCACTCGAGTCACAATGGATCCAGCAGCTCCAGCCATAACGGATCCAGCTACTCCAGTCAACCTGGATCCAACTACTCCGGCTGCTCCTCCGCCATGGCAGCGGATGTTAAGAACAGAGAGATCCTGACAGCGGACTTGGGCGCCCAGGAGCTTACGGAGATCGCTCACCGGATGGTCAGCGACGGGTACACCCAGAGCATGGTCAGAGCATACAGTGGTGGCCTGGACCATGTGCTGGAGAGTTGGTTCTTCGAGCTCGACGTGGACTGGGTTCTCCGAATCGCCAGGGCCCGTGGCTCATGGTTCAAAGACATGCCGGCACCATTTCAAGTATATTCTGCCGAGATGTGGATCCGAGCCCTCACCATAATTGCTGCCAGTATGAAAGAGGTGGTTGTCACTGTCCACGAGACATCTGCGGTTACACGGCTTTGCAAAGCTAGCATCTCGGCAATGCTCGTATTCGTCGACGCCGTTGTCTCAGATATCAAGGTAGAGAAGCTGGGGGTCGTGCTAGACATGTTTGTATGTGTCTCCGGTTTATCACACTTGTTTACGCCGGTTGTGATTTCTACAGAAGAAGCCGAAAGCACTTTCAACGAGATTGGTGTCTCATTGGAGGGAGAAGGAAACAGGTTAAAAGAGGCCATATTCAGCACGATGGAGGAGGACGATTACTTGTGGGCCATTGGGATCCCCCAGGGAAAAGGCGAGGTTCACAGGAACACTTGTTTGATGGTGAATTGCATCATATCCATGGTTAAAGCACAAGGTTCGGCACAGAAGTCCGCATGGAGCCACGACATCAAAAGCATTAGTGACCTGATAGATGATTCCGTCCATTATCTGAAGGATCTGCTCTTGAGAAAATCGGAGCTATGCTCAGAGCCAAGCCTGAGGTACATGTTCCTGCTCAACAATTCCTATTTTGTAGCACTGCTGGTTGAGCCATGGTCTAGATGCGAGTTGGGACCTACTCCTGAATGTGAAAAGTACATGAATAGCTATCTCGATGTTTCTTGGGGACCTGTGCAGTCCCGCATACCCCACATGCCGAAAACGGCTTTCATTGATGGACATCTCGATGGCAATCTTGATGATTCTCGGGGTCGAGGACAGATGTTGTTTTGCATACCCAAGAAGGTTTTCGATGGCCCGCTCCAACGTTGGAAGAATACCTCTCCACTGGCTAAATTCAAGTCTGCGTTTCACAAAACATACCGGTCCCAGAAGTTTTGGAAGGTTCCAAACCCTCAGCTCAGAGATACGCTGCGGAAAGCTATCATAGAGAGAGTTATCACAGGTTACCGCAACTACTTGGAGGAGCATCCGGAGCTAGAGAAACATGTGAGCGGCGGAAGCAGCAGTCCCGACGTCTTGGAGGAGATGTTGGGAGAGCTATTTGAAGGGTGAGAACTGCATCAGCGACATGGCCGGGCATCAAGCAGAGTCGCCAGATAAATAAGAGGCCAGAGTTCATGTTTCGTCGTTATACATTTGGAATTTTTGTCCTTTTGAAGTGAAGTTGAATTTCGAATTTGGTTTCATGCTAAAGCCCAAGATACTTCATCCAGTGGCCATAGTCTGGGGGTGTGTTCTAATTTGATTTCATATCCTGGTTCTATGTCAATGTCATGCATAGACATTTGCCATGTTTAGGTCTGGTTATGCAAAGATTCTGTACGCCCTTTCATCTGGTTCAGTAAAACTTAAGTTTGCAGATGAAAGGTCACAAAAACGTGTAAAGTGCACACCAGAAATTATAGGATGGGGAAATTCCATCACGAAACTAGTTACACTTTATCTGTAACTGTAATACTTATGAATGTTAATTTATTGGCATTTCTTATGCTACAAGTTGTAAGTACTTCGATGTACATCTGACTATTTATGCACCATCATAATCTAGACCAGCTGAAATAAGCATCGTGGATACAGCAGAATGCAGATCTGTCTATTTATAGCTTTGAACATAATAGAGTAATGGGTTAGCTGGATAGGTTTGCTCACGTTCTGTCATTGCGAATTTGTGATGCGTCTGACCGTGTTTTCCTTTCAGCTGGGGGTTTGTAAAGATGATAAAGCATGCAAGATGTGAAGAGCAAAGCGCCAGTCTTCTGTGCTCTGCACATTTTTCACTTCTACACTAGATAGGCATTAGTCTTGCGTTCAAAATGATTTGGAGATTGATGATACGATGATGTGTGCAGATTAAATAATGTAATAACTTGTACACTGATTATTTCCTCACTACTTTCCAAACCTTCTATTTGGACATTCATAGGTAATTAGGTATCGAAACTTTTTGAGCTAACCACCAAAACAAGCCAAGAAAAACGTCAAGTCTTGTATTGGCAGTTTGGCACCATAGAGGATACTCACTCTGCTCCAAACATATTACATACTCCTGTCTGTATTACACACTCATAAATTCTTGTTGTTTTTGTACGAATTTCAACTGAAACAACGACAAGAATTTAGAAACGGATAGAGTACTCTATATAGCCACACCACATGAGGAAAAAAGTTGGATAATTGTCTCCTGCTTAGAATAAAACTTGCAAGTGTTCTCATCTGTCAGTTGTCTTTTTCACCGTGTTATCTCTTGGTGCAATGGCATTTGTGACATATTCAAATTCAAACATTGAATTTGAGCCCACCTAATGTGGTTAAGTTCATTCCTTCAAAGATCGTAAGTTTACTCCTTTTTTTTCGCCTTGTTTTTACCCCTGACTTTCCCCTCCCTTCTTTCACGCGAGAACGACTCTGCAAATCGCCCCAAATCCGGCATGGAGCTTCCACCCTCCCTCCTCAAATCCGGCCAAGGGGAGCTCTCTCGCCAGCAATGGAAGCCACGCCCGCGAGGGATCCCCGCCTGGCTGGAAAGCGACGGCCCCCGCGGAGCTCGATCTGGGCTCCGCGGGAGGTTGACTGGCCTGCCGCGGACCTCGATCTGGTCGCACAGGAGCTCGCCACGCGATTGGCTTTGGCGACCGTCTGAGCCATGCTCATTAGGCGTCATCGGCGGCGGCTAGGGCACCGCGTGGGTGCGGCGGAGCCACTGCTTTGCTACATCGCCGTCATCACGCGGTTCCGGGATTGGTATTGACTGTTGACCCGGAGCCCCGGTGGACACCCGGGTCCTGCACTTGTCGATCGACGTCATCGGCGGCCGGCGCCAGCAAAGAGGTCGATACGCTGAGGAGCTACTCTGCCCCTCCTCGAGCGGAGAGCCATCGCTTCGCTGCATCACGCGCAGTCGTCGACGACTCGTCGTCACGCGGTTCGTCCCGGAAAAGTAAGTGCTGATTCCGGTGGCCGGTGGGTACCCCTGCAATGGCACTGCATTCACTTTTTCTCAACAAAGTCATCGAGCTTGCGCTGTCCATCCACAAAGTAGTAGTAATAGTAGAGTAGCATGGCGGGGCGGCTTGCTGCCGTGCCGGAGTCGAGCACGGCCTTGAGCTGCTGCTTCGCGCCCTCCTGCCCGCGGCCGCCCGAGCCCACCAACCTCTACCGCGACTTGATCCGGTCCCGATGGCACATCAGACCGTCCATCTTCTCCCTGCCCGGCCAAAGTGGATCCAGCTACTGCAGCAGCAGCGGATCGGGTGCTACTTCGAATTGTTCTTCTTACCCGTCAAACAACTCTGGCGTCTCCTCCAGTTCGCTGTCCGCCGCAGCAGCGGCAGGCTTCGGCGTCCAAGAGCTGACGAAGGTCGCTCGCCAAATGGCCAGCGACGGTTACACCAAGCGCATGGTCCTAGAATTCGAATACGGCGATGACCCGGACCGTGTCCTCAAGGATTGGTTCTGCGACCTCGAGGTCGACTGGGTTCTCCAAACCCGCAACGAGCATGGCTTGCAGTTACAGCGGCAGCGCCAGCTCGATGGCAGCAAGTCGGCGTCACGGCTCCAAGGCTTGGCCCAGAGGTGGGTCCCAGCTCTTACTGTAATATTTGTCAGTGTCACAGAGTTGGTCATCGGCGTCCAAAAGACGCTGCCGACTGCACGGTTTGCCAAAGCGAGTATCTCGGCGATGCTCGTGTTCGTCGACACTGTCGTCTCTGTTATGGATACGGAGAAGCTAGGGCCCGTGCTAGACATGTTTGTGTGCGTTTGCAGCGCATCACACTTGTTTACGCCTGTCGTGAGCTCTCCGGAAGCTCAGAGCATTTTTTATGAGATAGGCGCGTCACTGGAGGGAGCACGGAACAGGTTAAACGAGGCCATATTCAGTACGGCTGAGGAGGTGAGGACGCTCATGGAGAACGATGACTCGTGGGCTATCGGGATTCAGCGAGGCGGAGGCGAGCTTCACAGGAACACCCGGCTGATGGTGAATTGCATCATGGCCATGGTTGAAGTACAGGCTTTGTCACGGAAGTACGCAGGGAGCTACGACAACGGAAGAAATATTGGTCACCTGATAGATGATTCCGTCCGTTATCTGAAGGATCTGCTCTTGAGAAAATCGGAGCTATGCTCGGAGCCAAGCCTGAGGTACATGTTCCTGCTAAACAATTCCAATTTTATAGCACAGCTGTTTGAAGTTGAAACACGACCTGGAGAGCGTAACGTACTTACGCCTGAATGTGAGAAGTACTTGCAAGGCTATCTCGCTGTTTCTTGGGGACATGTGTTGCCCTGCTTACCTGAAACTGTTTTCATGGATAGCTCTCTTGATGTTTCTCGGGGGCATTTGCTGTCCTGCATACCGAAAACGGTTTTTCATGGACCGCTCCAACGTTGGAAGAAGACCTTTTCACTGACTAAATTTGGGGCAGCGTTCCATGAAACTTACCATGTGCAGAAGTTCTGGAAGGTTCCAGAGCCTTGGCTCCGATACTTGCTGCGGAAACTTATCACTGAACTAGTTATTTCAGGTTACCGCAGCTATCTGAAGGAGCGCCCGGAGCTAGAAAAACACGTTAGCGGCGGAAGCAGCAGTCCCGAAGCTTTGGAGGAGAAGTTGGGACAGCTTTTTGAAGGATGAATCATGAATAAACTGCTCCAGGCGTAGAAATTAAAGAGTCACCAACCAGACATGTACAATAAGCTGGATTCATTGTTTGTACATTTGGATTTTCCTTTTGACGTGAAGTTGTGTTTTGAGTTTGGTTTCTGCCTGTGTGTTTTGATTCGATTTCGTGATTCCATGTCAAAAACTTCATCATTCTGCTTCTGCGTCAGTTTCATACATAAATAATTGTCACGTTTATACAACTCTCTGATTGTGCAAGATTCTATTCACGTTTATTTTCATCCACTGAAGAAAGGTTTCAGCTTGAAGATGCCAAGGTCACTCAAGCGTAAAGGTAGCCCAGCACCGGAGGATTACATGATGGAAAAAATTCATCACAAAATAGCTGTGCATGCTAGTATATGTAACTGTAAATTTTGTAAGCGGCAATCCATTTGCATTTCTTATACAATTGAAAGAGTTTCTGTGCATATCAGATTGTTATGCACAACTATATAATCTAGACCAGACGAAATAAGCATTGTGAATACATACTGTGCAATTTTTAGGCCCCTAGAGCGAACGATAGTTCAAGCCTATTTGAAATTTGAATACTGTAATGCTATGAGTTAAGGAGAGATGTGGGCACATTCCAAGGCAAATTACACATTTGACTTTGTGAAGCATTTCTATACCTATTTCTGCTTTGTAAGATATATAAGTACAAAAGGATTGATAATGTCTACATACAAAGAGAAGGGAAAATAAAATGAAAATGGAACAGAACATCGACAAAATTTTGTACTCTATTCTATGGTGCTAGCACCGGTCAATCTTCACTTGTCAGGGACTTTTTGACACAATCCATGATGCCTTCACAATCATTTTCCGGTACTACACATTCTGCATCGGTTTCGTCTACGCGTCTCTCCATGGAGTGAGGAGAGCGAAGATTTCCATGTGTTTGACAGGCCTTCATCGTCTTGCAATGCTCCGCCTCATCGTCTCGTATGTTGACAAATACATCATACAGGTTATCTGCAATAGGATACAAGCAACAGTGAGCACTTCATACTCATGATAAGCAAAGCAATGAAGGGGACAGTTCAACTGGCCGTTTCTTTTTTACACCAACTTCTAGTTTACAGGCGTCTAAAATCAGTACAGACGGTTAAAACCTGAATACTGGGATCAGGAACTAGCAGATCGGGTAAACAATCTACAGAAACAAATAGTAACTGTGAAGATGTGATTTGATGGATCTTGATTTATATATGTTCCAACAAAGATGGTAACTAACTGATTTCTCCAATGAACTCGTGACTTGAACAGAAGAATCAGTAAAACTAATTTCCACATAAGTCCAGTCCTTCTAAAATAATTAATTCCGTAAAGCTGTAAAGATGGAGAACCATACCAACTTTAGGCCTCCTAGAACATGGGACTCTTGATGTTTGAAACTCATCTGAGGAAACAAGCCATGCAATCAATAAGCATCAATACTAAGGGTTAATATAAAGCATTAAAAGAAAACAAGCCAGTACAAATGCCTACCAAATAAGTAAACATCCTCATTCATGCAATTAAACAAGCAAATGTAAATGCATACCAAATAAGTAAAGATCCTCATTCATGTAATAGTTTATAGCCGCCTCTGGAGCTGGTAGTTTTTTCAACTCCTCTGTTAAAGAAGAAAACAAGTAGCTTACATTACGGAATTGGAAGTGTCATTACAAGTGAATATCTGTGAAATCGGGAAAACAGATCAACTGAGTTAGCAGGTAACTTTGTGACCCTCAGGGTACCCTTTGACCCTCATTGGTTCAACCAAATGCTAGTTCAAAGGGTACCCTGAGGGTCACCATGTTGCACATCTAGTTAGCAGCGTGTCCAGTGCCCAAGTAGGTGGGCACCAATATAATTTAAAGGATGATTCAACAATGGGAATCAAGTGCAATAACAGATTCAAAAAATAAAATAAAATAAAATAGATTGGCCCTCAGTTCCTCAGTTCAATAAATTCTGAACAGAATTTAGTTCAAATATGGGAAACAAAGGGTAACCAACTTGATTATGTAAGCTAATATTCAATAGTTGGGGTACTGTTGTTCCATAAAATCCAAGATATACAATTGAACACATGCCGCAGAGCAGAGAAGCTGCTGGTTAGCTATTGTAATAAACTAATAATTCTTTACAAAACTTGGCACACCATGAAGAATAGTTAGTCCATTAAGGTTGTCTTACCTCCATTGAGCTTCAGAAACTTGTCATAAGTTGAGTACGCATGCCTCTCAACACATTCAGAAAAGTGATCTGCATACAAAATAACCAAGTTCAAGCATTATCATCACAAAAAAGCATGGCGATGAAACATTTAATTAATATTTGAAAGTAATATGTGTACTCACATGCCATCCTTGGGCTCAGCATGTACATAGCAACAGTCATGAAGTAGTAAAAGAAGGCACTAAACCGCGCAAGGAAGCGATCAACCAATTCAGAGTTGCCACCCAGTTCCTGATACAAACCGAGAGGAGGAAGAAAGTGAGAAATATACTACATAATCTAACAAAAAGGTTATCCAGGGCGCAGCTTAAGGGCTCAGTAAGCAGTAGGTTTGATTAATTAGACCTTATACTTAAATCAAGAGAACAGGACATGCTAACAGTTAACAGAACCCATTTTGACAGAACAATGAATGGACTGACATATAAATAAACAACATACTTCCATGATTAAGAGGTGATGGAACTCATTCATGCTTTCAGCAAAGTGCACTTTGATATAATCAGCTCTTCTCCACCAGCCAAAGGTCTCGTACATATGAAGCACCGATATAAACGCTGCACAATAACCAAGCAGTCAACAAAACAGGCACTAAAATGGTACTCCATGAGAACCACAAAATTCAGTGACCTACGTCTTACTGCAAAGCATGTAAGACGAGACCCTCACCGAAATACGGCACCCTAGCGATGGTCTCCAGCACGAAGAACCTGGCATAGTTGCGGTCGCCGTACAATCCATCGAGTATCGTGATGATGGAATCCTGCGGATAGAGCGAGATTTCAGTAAAAACAAACAACCAATTGTGCTACACTTTTGACTGAAAGGCAGCAGCGCCAATGGTGTTAGACTGAAACAAACAACTGGGCGATGGTCACAATGCCTCTCCAGTAAAAAACCTGAGCTCGAATCAAATCTACCGGGAATCTGGAGGTAGGTTAGCGGTATCACCGTGAGGAAAATGTTGAAGGACTGCTCGAGCCTGACGACCCAGCCAACGTCCTCCGCGGGGGGCAGCGCGCCGTCATCGTCGTTGTCGGCGGCGCCTTCCGGAGCGCCCGTCTCCCTGACGGGGAACGACTCCTCGACGGCCGCCACATCGGTCTCCAGCTCCGCCTTCTCCCGCTGCGTCCTCGCCGTCGCCCCCAAGGGGAACCTCCTACCGTTCTTCCTGCGCAAGCACGAGACAAGCCGGAGCTGCAGCGGGCAGGGACTGACACGAGATATGTATGGTGGCTAGGAGTGGGGATCGATCGATCGAGTCGAGCGGGTTTACCTAGTGAGGAGGAGGACGGCGGGGCTGAGGCCGAGGCCGCCGGTGGCGGCGCTGAGGCGGCCGGCGCGGAGAGGGGTGGGGAGGAAGGAGGGCGGAGAACGCGGAGACGGGTTGGAGGAGAGCGCCGCGGGGAGATGGGACGCGGAGGCGGAGACGGAGGCGACCGCCATGGTGGGGGTTTGGGGAGGGAGAGAGGAGCACCTAGCGCGGCAGCGAGGGTCCGAGACTCCGAGGGAGAAGAGAATGAACGGGGTTGGGTATATTCGCGCGGGCACACGGTACTCCGCGTGTTTTGTCGTTGGGGAACGGGAGGGCGACGGGAACGGAAACGACGGTGAAGTGGGCCGGCGGGGCGGGGCGGGCGGCGAGTCCCGGCACGGCAGGTGTCCCGTGTCCACGAGCCGGAGTGCCTGGCGGAGGAGGCCGAGCCGCCAAGGCCAAGGAAGCAAGTGTAGTGTGTGAGTTTTGGTGCCGGAGGCCCGTTCCGTGTGGTGGTGGCATGGCACGACGTGGTCAGCATATAGAGCGAAGGTTACCTGAACCTGACTTTTTTTTACGGGCAAGCAGGATTCAATTAGAAAGG
Organism: Brachypodium distachyon; assembly: GCF_000005505.3. NCBI lineage: Eukaryota > Viridiplantae > Streptophyta > Magnoliopsida > Poales > Poaceae > Brachypodium > Brachypodium distachyon. The sequence goes on from NC_016135.3 coordinate 26,994,935, forward strand.
AACCACTGTACAAAGGTAAAAAAAAAAAAAGTCAGAAAGATGCCTCCAGTAAAGCTGACTACTCTCGCCTTCCCTTCGTTTGGAGGCTTAACTCATTATTGATCAGGGTGGCTACTCTTTCCGAAATGGTCTCATTTTGAAAAATTCGTCGATTCCTCTCTTTCCATGTGTTCCAAATCATGTAGACGGCCACTATTATGTCTTTGTGCTTCTCCTTTTGTTTCCCAATTTTTATACTTTTGTTCCACCGACACTTTATGAAAGTGGCGTCCCTAGCAATCTCATAGGCTCTTTTGCTCATTTGCTTCATTAGAAGCCAAATGTTTTTTGCAAAAGGGCAGTCTAGCAACTGAACCTGAACTTTAACTTTGCTGGACTCGAACAGTATGCTTGTGTGTGACTGTGACCTGAGAGCCGTGCGAGGTTCGGTGAACCTGCGGCTGCGGATGCCGCCGCGGAGCACGAGCGGCATGGGCAAATGCGCGATGGTTGTTGGCCCACGGAATTGCCCCTAGCCAACTGGCAATCACCTGAGATCCTATAAGTACCACCACTACCCCTGTCTTTACAGGTTGTTGCAAAACTTTAGAACCCATAGATAGAAGAGCCTCGACGAGGCAACCAGCCACACTTAACACTTGTACAAACAGCATGGTAATAACAAGAGCAAGACATACTGTATACAGTATGGTTTTGCCGGGAGCCAGGGATTAGTAAACGATACAGTACGTCAGCGGAGGACTGGTAAACGATACTTCATCGTTGATAAGTCAGCTACGTCGTTGTAAGGCTACAAATTATCCACCATCGGATTTGGACAGACTAGTTCCAGCCATATGAACCTGCTTCATTTTGCAACCACATGGACTGTTTTGTTCAAAACTTCGTGTTATCGAGGTAGTCAACTGCAGCCAGCTGCTGCCTGGGAGTTCCTGGTGGCGTTCGCAGAGGCCACGCTACTCGCAGCTGCGGGGGTCTCAGAGGCACCATGGGTTGACGGTCGAGGGGCGTCGGAGCTCTTGGAGGCATGCCGGCTGCTCCTGAGCCTGGTCCTCAGCTTGCTGAAAGGCCGCCACTGCCATCGGGTTTGCGACTTTATTTGGCCCATCAGCTTCTGCTGCTCTCTCCGGAAGACCCTTCGGGTGTACCAAGCTCCGCCCCGCCACCCTAGGGCGTACCTGGTGATCACAAAAGATTGGCAGGTTTTATCATCCAGGTTTGTTAAGATGGTAACATAGATATTAAGTGTTCCTGTCGGAACGGTTTCTAACTCGTGATTTAAAGGACCTGAAGCATCACAGAAAGTTTAACATGATTTTGCAACTTTTGAGTTAAAAATCACAGCAAAACTATGTCCTCTCTGCATGTCCCAGTGATGCTATGGTAGTTCTGCAGGGTATTAGACTAATACATGGCAACATCACAGCTACGCTATGGCCTTTGTGCATATCCAAGTGGTGCTAAATTGGAGTAGGGTATACAAAGCCAGCTGTGATACTTAACAGTCTTGGTTTCAGAGAATGAAAACTAAACCTAAAAACACCAAAAAATTTAGTCCAAACTGTGATACTTAACAGTCTCTGTTTCAGAGAATGAAAACTAAACCTAGAATTGTAAAAAAATAGTCCAAAAGTTAATAGGTCTCTCAGTCCAACAACTTCACATCCTAACTCAGTATGTCACTATCACTACATATGAATATTGAGAGTTAAGACAGCTTGATCTGCATTAACGTGATGGTATAGAATATAATAAGCTTGACCAGGGTATTGCAGCCTTATGTATGTTGAAATTAAGTAACATGCCAGATGATACAAGAAATTACAGTATTGAAAGACCGTATAATCAACATGGTAACAGTGAAATCCTAGAACAGGAAATTATATATTAATAACAGCACGAACATACCCAACAACCGAAGTTGTCAATGCAGTGGCTATACAAGCTGGGGTGCTAATATTATTGGAAGTGACAATCTTTTTTATCTCGTCATGTTCAACTTTGTGAGTATCCCGCAACTGTTCAAAAAATAAATCAGAAAATGGTATCAGAGATTATCTGAAAGTACATATCAGTCAGAATAAACAAGAACCACTACAACACTGAACGTATCATTGATTAATCAGCAATAAAGAATGAAGAGGGGAATGAAAGAAAATGGTTTGAACTCTCTGAAAATGGTTTAAACTCTTTTTTTTTAGGGAAAGGACGGTCGATATCCGTCATTCGATTAAGAGGAAGAACTGCACATAGAGGGGATCAAAGGCTGATCCCAGCGGAAGGGGGGGGGGGGGGAGCAAGGAGGCTAATCTCCCGGGTCCGGAGCGCACGCCCAAATCCTCCCCTGATATTCCTCCCAAACTAAGAGGGCCACCTGCAGGGCCCTCGTGGCCGTCGACCTAAAGATCCGCCTGTTTCGCTCCTTCCAGACCCCCCACCAAGTATACATGAGCCGTCCGCTGAGCTCCCTCTTGTCGCGCTTAGGGAGGCCCCGAATGAGGTCGTCCCAGAAAGTGGTAATAGAGGCTGGGGGCCCTGACCGGGTGGGGGTCAGTGTAGTCCCGCTCCACGATTGGATGAGGTCCCACACCTCCCGGAAGAAGGAGCAATCGTGGCAGTTGTGAAGGGTCGTCTCGGGGTGAATGCGGCATAGCTGGCAGATCGGGTTATGCGTCAACTGTCGGATGGCAAGGTTGTCTGCCGTGAGAATTTTCTCAGAAACCAAAAAAGAAAAACCATCACCCCAAATAGATAAAAGATACAACAACAAAATGCATCCTAATCTCGTCATCCACAAATATGTAGTTCTCATGTCTAATGCCCCCCAGATTGTAAAGGTTACCCTGGAGTAATCGTTAACTTTTGTTGACTGCCTAACTGCCTATTTGCATATCTAAGGCAAGTCACACACTAAGGAATGCACATAAAAAGGGAAATGTATGCAATACAGTTCACAAAATAAGTAAATATGCCACGAGCACACTATCTCCTAAATTGCTTACAGATTGCTCAATTGAATGAAGCCTCTGGTCAATCTTTGCTTGCTGCATATGACGAAAAGAATAACCTATGACAAGAAATTAGCAGTATCTGTTAGAAATCTGTCAGAAATTGTAAATCACCCAGACAGAGAATTTCCAAATAACTTGAAACAGCACGCAGTGTTGGAATTCCTTGACATTCAATTAAGAAGCAAAACCAGTTTTACATATCAACTTGAAATAACTGTTTCATGCCAACTAAACTGAGGACCACCAAAGAATCCAACACCAAATTGTTTGTCAGTTACCATAAATCTACCAATTGCAAGCACGTTACAAAAAAAACTATTGCTCTACTGCAGCTCTAGTTCCAAATGAGGTGTGTTCTAGTACTACAGTTACATGTGCTAACAAAATGATAACGGTTTAGCAGATTGTAAGTTTGTAACAAATTAATAAAGGTTCAGCAGCATAGCAGTTACACAACAACATTGCTCCTCTGATAGAGCAATCGAAACAAAACTAATCAGTTAGACTACAACTTGGTGCACTTGCATTCAGGCATCACCCACCAATGACACACCCTGAAACATAATTGCTCTAGTGCAGCACTGCAGCTCTGATTACAATCGAGGTGTGTCCTACAGTCTTACATAACCTAAATGAAATAATAAAACGTTTAGCAGCATAACAAATGCACAACCGCAGCATTCGCTCCATCCGATGCATCGACTAGAAGAATTAAATCAGCTGGACTACTCTGAACCAGAAAACAGCATACGCGCGGGGGCAGAGAACGGGAGGCGTACCGGCCCATGCGGTGAGGACGGAGGCGATGGAGGTGCCGACGGTGAACACGACGCGGTGGCTCTCGAACACTTCCTGCGCGCATCGGGAGAGAGACCACGTCACACAAACACACGCCCGCGGCCACATACCAAATCGCGAGAATCATAACGCATCGATGGGGCTCGTTCGGTTTGGGGACAGCAGGCTAACCTTGGTGGAGAAGAAGGTGTCGCGGACGGCGGACCAGGAGTTGGACGCCCGCCTCCGGACGTTGGGCAGCGACAGCAGCGCGCGGCCCGCGCCGCCCAGCCGCCTCGCCGCCATCTTCGCCCGATCTCGGTGTTTCCTTTTCCGAAGATTTTTTTCGGGGGAGCGGGGATTTGGGGAGAAAGCGGTTCGGTTCCTTGATCCGGCGACGAGTGCGAGTCCGAATCAACTTGCGCGATAAGAAAGAAACGAACGGGCGCCGGCGATGAGTGCAGAAATAGCTAGCGGCTTCGGGGGGAGCGCCCCGTCGGAGTAGCACGCCTGAGCCGGCAGCGGATACCGAAAACAGGAATCCTGTGGTATTTGTTCGTGTATATCGTTATTTAAAACCTTATGTATAATAATATAGATGTTATGTTCACAATTATTTCTAGCAGATTGTAAAAGAGTTAAATTCACGTCAGGTCCTAAAAGTATTGGCCTGGTGTCATCTAGGTACTAATAGTATGAAAATGCAGTTTTGGGTCCTAAAAGTAATTTAAGTGTGTCATCGGCGGTTCTAAACACGCCGAAGCAGGTCTGACCCGCTCATGTGTCCCGTTGATCGGGATTGACCGGCCATGTAGGATTAAGATAGGATACCAAAAATTGCAATTTGCCACTGGAAATCCCCCTACCCCAAATCGCGGCCCATCTCTCCTCTTTCTTGGCTGCTTTGTCTCGTAGGGGCATCTCCTGGGCTGCCCAGCCAGCTCCCCTGCACGGCCATGTCGTTGAACACCTAGTGGAGCTCGAGCAGGCTGCGCTCCCGATCGACCCCGGCACAGTGCCGCTCCTGGATCTCGGCCACCCCACCCATGAACTCCCCGCGCCTTTGCTGCTCTGCGGTGGCGCGCTGCAGGAACCGCTCCCCTTCCCCGGTCTCTGCCAGCACGTCCAGTGTCGCTGAGAAGGACACCATGCTGTCGCTGACGTGGGCGCAGAGCGCCGAGAAGGACTCCATGAAGTCGCGGAGCTTCTTGCGGAGCCCGGTGACGACGGAGGTGCGGGTGCGGTCGGTGGAGGTTCCTAGCCCGCAACTGGGGACGGAGTGGTTGGCGGCTTTGGCCCCCGCTGCCGGGCGCGGGGGCCGGACTCGAGGAGAGATGGGCCACGATTTGGCGTCGGGGGATTTCCAGGAGCAAATTGCAAATTTGTGTATCCTTTCTTAATCCTACGTGTGGCCGGTTAGAACAAGTCAACGGGACACGTGGGCAGGTCTGACATGCTCCGACGTGTTTAGGACCGTCGGTGACACACTTAAAGTACTTTTAGGACACAAAACTGCATTTTCATACTATTAGGACCTAGATGACACCACGCCAATACTTTTAGGACCTGCCGTGCATTTAACTCATTGTAAAATATCTTCAGCACACAGCCTTGTAATTTTTATGTGAAGCCCATGTGAAATTTTAGAAATTTCTCGGTGGATAGCAAAATGATTTATTTATTTTCAGGGATTTCTGACTACACCTCATGGTTTGATCATATTTGTTCGAAACAGTTTTTCAAAATTAGGACGTATCAACGAGGACAATTTTAAAAAAAATTTGTAGAAATTTAATCATGTGCCTCCTTAATCTTGAACCTGATTTAGTTGATACTCTCTCCTTTCCATACCATAGGACGTACTTGAGTCTCAAGATTCAACTTTGATAATTAATTAAATAGCTAATTTTAGAATTGTTTACCATGACATTGTGCAGTCGATAACTTTTGTTTGGAGACATAATCAACGGTATAATTTGGGTGCCACATAATCTATACTATCTTATTGATCTAGTTTATGGTTAAATTTCAACGTCGAAATGGATGTGTAAGGTGGTACTACTTCTTCCTTTTTAGTTTATAAGGCACACACGCGTATTTTTGCAAACAAAATACTATAACTTGTGTGTGCCACATGAAGTATCTCATACGAACTATGGTACACAAAATTTCCATTAGTATATATTTTATGGCATATAACTCATATTCGTTGGTGACTAGATTTTCCGTCGCCCAAGTGGCCCATAGGAGGGGTTCAAAATTTATGATTGAAATCGAATAAATAATTTACTATGGTTGTTGATTTGTTGCTGAATAGCTATAACCAGATCATGTTTGGATTATTACCAACATACATATTGTCAAAAAAATTAGTCATGACCACGGACTTTATTTTTGTTTAGATGGTAGTCAATATAATGGTTTGTAAAATGTAGTTTGATTTATTTATTTTTATCAAAACTGGCTAAATCATGAAGAAAAAGAATAACAAGCGGCATTTCTTACAAAACCAGTCATGACCAAAAACTTATCTTCGTTTCTACAAGAACAAATATTTTTGACTCGTTTCCGTTGCAAATCTAGTACTCCCTCTGAAAATTGTCTTATAACTTTGCACTAAATTAAAAACACTTTGGAGTATGATTTTCTTGCCGAGGTAAGCCAAATCAAAACAAAATATACACAATATGGCGGGTCACCATCAGCTCGGCCCACTCTCTACCAGATACGGGAACCCGTGCTCAGGCCTCAGGGTTACCATCATCGAACGTGCATTCATGAACTGCTGCTGATCTTCTTCCCTGCTTCACGCCGCCGTCGACGACATCCAAGCAGAACTCCGCCGCGGTGGCCGGCTTGTCGGACCTACCGCGCGTGGCCGAGGAAGACGGACACGTGGCCTTTGCTGGCCTCGCATGCAGGGCCCGTTGGGGTACACCTTGATGCGGGCCTCCCCGCGTCCATCCGGCACATAAGGCCCACTCCTCACGATTTGTTCAGGCCCACAAGTCCCACCGATACGCAACCCTATTTTCCAGCGGCGGTAATTCCTTTCCGCCCCCATTCTAATTCCTTTTCGTGTTTATACTCCGTATTTTTCATCGTGGTCTACTTTGTGCTCGCAGGGGCCTCAGGAGTCATCAGGAGCGAGATGTTACTGCGCCGGCTGTTGCTAGCCGTAGCGGCGCTGGTTACTGGCACCATCTGGCTCTGGTCCTCCTCCTCTGTCGTCCTCTTCGGCGGCACCTACAGGATCCAGGTGTGTCCGTCCACCTCTCCCACGCCTGTTTCTACAGCGATTTCGTTGTGCTGTTTGTCCTGCTTCGCGATTTCGTTCTGCTTGGCTTTTTAGGGAAGGCCAATAACAATGTCACGAGACTCTCGACATCTCTGCCCCTCTGAGCGTCGAGAAACGCAATCGGCGTCCAGTTCACGCCGCCACCGGCATGCTCCGTGTCCCACCTTGCCGAATAGATAGTTCCGGCACATCGTGCTGGATTCCCAAGTGAAAGGAATCGAGCCAGGTCTCCCCCAATCGCCGGCGCAGTCGTCGCCTCCGGCGCCGAGCCGGCACGGTGTCGATCTCCTCCTATGCTCCGTCCTGGTCCGCTCCTCCTGCTCTATATTCGTCCCGAGGTGTATCTGAAGCTGTAGCGCGCTGCTCTTGAAGGCCGGCGTGTGGCTGAGCTGCTCCCGACGTCGACCGTGCACCGCCGCCGCCATGGGCCATCCTTATCGGTTTTGTTGTCAAACCGTCTAAACCGAGCTACCCGCAAAAAAAAACCGAGCTATCAGTGCTATTAGTGAACCGCCACCACAATAGCGGTCGTTAAGTGAAACCCTAACCACTAATGTGGTTGATCTTTTTATAATTTACTCAAATAATTATGCTATCCCAGTGTTTTTTTGCGGATAAAATTGAAAGTCGGTGACTTTTTTGCAACGATGCTCCGAATTGTGGTGTTTTTTTCTTGTAATTTTCTCTATTTAATGGACAAGGAATAATCTTAAATAGAAATGCCACAATTTTCTTAGATAACTTTTTGGTGCATCGCTTATATTTTCAATTTCAATTCATTTGACCTACAGATTGAGTTGTGCTAAATGTATGGAATTGAACTGTATATACAATGCTTATTTGAATTTTTACCAAATTGTATCTTATACTGACATCAGTGCTACTAGTCAAGGATTTTGTTGTAAATGAGCTGTGGAGGACTGCAGATTCAAATGGCTGGAGAGCATCTTCTGCACCACGCACCTATTGGCCTCGTAAGTTTCTCTCTGTATCCTCCCAAAACCAGAAGTTACTGGTCCAGTCTTATGCCATTCTGTGTGATGGCCAAATGAAATCCTGAAATCGATCTCTCTACTTGCAGCCCCACCAACTGAATCTGAGAGCAGTGGGTACTTGCGTGTCCGGTACAATGGTGGCTTGACCCAACAATGCAGCGCAGTATGATTAATATACTCCAATCCATATTAGTTGTCGAAATATTACATGTATCTAGACGCTTTTTAGACATAGATACATCCATATTTTGGCAAATTTGAGACAATTAATATGGATCAGAGGGAGTAAGAAACTTTGTCTCTGAAGTAGCATAGTTCATCATGCAAGTTTTATGTATTCATGGCAACGTACCTGAGAGATTTAAGACTAGTGCTGTGTTGATTTTGTAGATATGTAATGCTGTTGTTGTGGCACGAATCATGAATGCTACACTAGTGCTGCCAGAGTTAGACACAAATTCATTCTGGCATGATGAGAGGTACGTAATTCTGCAATGCCTATCATGCAGGAAGATCATTGCATGCAAAGTTACCAACAACCATGTGTTCTTTATGATTGCTTCTGTCTGAGCAGTATTTTCACTTTGTTTTCCTCTTTTTCTGTTTTTTATTTATTTTCGTTTGTCTTCTTTGTTGGTTCTTGTGAGTTTCATCTCTATCCTACCCCAACTTGGTGGGACTAAAAGGCTTTGTTGTTGATGATGTATTTATGGGACCAGTGGTTTTGTAAATATATATGATGTTCCGCACTTCATCCAGACATTGAAATATGACGTTCGAATTGTTACGAGCGTTCCAAAAATTACTGCACCGGGAAAGACCAAGAAGCTCAGAGCATATAAGGTGAACATACTTAGAGCACAGTAGCACTCTAAATTTAGCTATAATAAAGTCTCTTTCTCTATCTTTGCAAAGTCAAATTTTTCTAGATATTCTATACTTATGGAATTCCTTTTGTCCTTACAGATTGATCCACCTAGAGATGCACCAGTTACTTGGTACAGAACAACTGCTCTGGAGATGATAAGGAAATATGGTGCGATATATTTAACTCCATTTTCACACCGATTGGCCGAAGAAATTGATGATCCAGAGCTCCAGAGATTGAGATGCAGGGTTAATTATCACGCGCTACAATTTAAGTCAAATATCAGGAAAACAAGCAGTGCTATAGTGAATAAGCTCCGTTCAGAAGGCCATTTCATGTCAGTTCATCTTCGGTTTGAGCTGGATATGATTGCATATGCTGGGTAGGATTTCGATCAAACCACAGTGAATGATTGCTTAATTCTGGAGTGTGTCCATTGATGGAGAAGCCTATCCCTGGATTATTTTTCTCTGTAGTATGCTTAGGAAAGTGCCTACCCCAACTCGTCTGAGACTAAAAGGCTTGCTGTTGTTGTAGACTTACGGAAGTCTTGGCCCTTACGTGGAACTCTAACATTTATTCATTCATAGATATCAAATTATTAAGATAAAATCACAATGGCCATTTCAGTCCTTGATACTGAAATTTTAGGATATCCTCTTGTTTAATTCATTAATTTTGACTATTGTTGATAACTTATACATGAAAATCTGTTATATACAGTGGTTATTACTTGCATGTCTTGCCATGTAATTTTGTATTTGTGTTGCTAGACATGAACATACCTTACTTCCGAAATGAAAACTGCAGGTGCATCGACATATTCACACCTAAAGAACAGAAAATCCTGTTGAAGTATCGGGAAGAACATTTTCCAAAAAAGCCCCTTGTCTACAGGGAAAGAAGGCTCATTGGAAAGTGCCCTTTAACTCCAGAAGAGGTACTGATTCTTCTCATATAATCTAATTGTGTGCCGAAAGTAAAAGTTAATTACTCTGGATGGGTGTAAAAATTTAGGCTCAGTACCTATCTAGTCAGGTAAGCGCATGCTAGTGCATTTTTTTGCCGCGTAGCTTCATGGGTACGTTTTTGTATTTATATTGCATTTTCAATTTATAAGTGACCAACAATGGGTTGCAAAATACCTACTATAATAAAAGTCGTGGGATTGGCACTCCCTTCGTGATCGGCCTCCTTTTCGCTTATCGCTGACTGAGGCGTGTGTGCGCCACAACTTATTTTCGCCCTTGTTGACTTGGTCTCTTTGATATATGTTGATGATATTAATGAAAAGTGCACTTGGGTGGTGGTATGGTTAGAATATATTTTTAAAATATCTTCACAACCATACTTCATGTTATATGACTTTCTATTACATGTATCTAGACGCTTTTTAGGCATAGATACATCCATACTTGGACAAATTTGAGTCACTTAATATGAGACGGAGGGAGTATTATATGCATGCCAAGTTTCAAGTTCAAACTCAATTTGGATTAGCTGAATTTGTCATTTTTGTATACATAAATTCAGATTGCTTTTGAACTTGACATGGATATATATCACAGTATAAGTATGGATGTGCCAAACTTAAATTTGTTTAAGCTTCGAAGTATGCTTTTGTAATGGTGCTTCCAAACTTGCAAAATATTAATGAAACCTACAGAAAAAATATTAAATATGAGAGTCCTGTTGAACCACAAAACCAGAGCACCAGAGAACTTTGGCCCTCGGACTAAGCCATACATTTTTTTACCCAGACATGGCAATGTTTAGTTTGAGGTCCACAATAGACCTTGTTCCTTCAAATATTATTTATTTAAAGCACAAAAATGTGGGACGACAGTATATGAAAAAATAAATATCATGGCCATCATAACTGACTTTTCGGTTGAATAATTATTTCCATAAATAACTTAAAAATGGTTTATTTATATTGCTTTGCAGGTCGGTCTTATTATACGTGCTATGGGATTCGATAACACAACACGGATTTACCTTGCTTCCGGCAAGCTGTTTGGTGGGAAACGCTTCTTGAAGCCATTCAAGGCTATGTTCCCACGTCTAGAAAACCATAGTATGGTTGGAAGTGGAGAGCTGGAAGAAAATACCCGAGGGCTAGCGGGGTCAGCAGTTGACTACATGGTCTGTCTCCTGTCGGACGTTTTTATGCCCACATATGATGGCCCGAGCAACTTCGCAAACAATCTCATGGGTCATCGCCTATACTCTGGTTTCCGAACCACAATCACACCAAACAGGAAAGCCCTTGCTCCGATATTTATGGACATGGAGGAAGGGCGTGCATCTGGATATGAGGAGAGGATCAGGCAGGTCATGTTCAACACCCATTTTGGCGCCCCCCACAAGCGCATCCATCCAGAGTCTTTCTACACAAACCCATGGCCAGAGTGCTTCTGCCAGATGAAAGCTAGGAACCATGCTGACCGGTGCCCACACAACAATGTAAATGATGTCCTTGAAAGTCAGTTCCAGAATAAAGAAGATATAGTTAGCTAACATTGATTGAGAATTGACATCTTACACTGGCTGGTGTAGGTCTCCTTTTTACCTTGAAGCAACTTCGGTTGTTTCTGTTTGGTAAAAAAAAAATCTTCGGTTGTTTTTGCCTTTTTTTTCTTTCTTTCTTTGCTCCCTCACCCCCTTTTCCCCCTTGTAATTGTTATCGTGGTATATATTGTTGGAGCCTCTCCTCTCCTGTAGTTTTCAGTCAAAAAAATGCAGAGCTAAAATTAATTCCTGGCAATGATAATAACTCTAGACAATTGAGAAAATACACACTGTAAAATGAAAATAAAAAACACATATAGCTATAGATAAAAGGAACCAATCATGTACTCCTACTCCTCCATTTCTTAAAGATTGGCATATTAGTTTTCATTAAGACAAGACTTTGATCACAAATTACTATGTCAATGTATGATTTATATGACATGAAATTAGTATTGTTAGATTCGTTTTCAAAAGTACTTCATGGTACTTATGGTTTCATGTCATATAAACCACACTTCAACATAGTAATTTGTGGTCAAAGATTTGTTTTAATGATAGCTAATATGCCATTCTTTAAGAAACGAAGGGAGTATATGACAACATATCACTTTTACACGCTGGGGTCTTGATGATTACTCCAAATACACCGAGCCACCCAAGCCATGCCATCTTCCAGCCTACAAGCCTATGTTGCACCGAGCCAGCCCAGGCGACAAAAGGATAATGCGGTGGACGTTGACAAACTTGGTCGCACGGTCCAGTGGTTCGACTCCCGTCGAGATGCCTCGGCTGCACAGAATTAATCGTTGCTATGATCCCGGAAAGATAAACTCTGTACAATGGAGCTTTAACATGAAAAAAAATGCTGATTGATGACGACATATGATTTCTTCAGAACTTCTGTAATAGAAAATTTTTTTTTGAGAAAAATTCTGTTCCAGCAGTATGTTATGATGGACTTGTTTTTGTGACACTAGTTTTTCCTCGTAATTCAATTGATTTTATTTGTATAATATGATACCAAGAGTAAAAATAATGGCAAGACAAAGAAAAGGAGTACAAGAAACAAAGATGCCTCCAGATCAGTGGGGCCGGTGCCTCCAGCTAAATAAATAAGCCCCAAATGAATCAGATACTGTATCATCAGCGCGGCCGGTGCATTGACGGAGTCCGGCGAGACGCGCCTGGTGTGCTCCTACTCGGCGGTTTTCCACGGGTTCGCCGCCCGTCTCACCGAAGCCGAGCTCGCGGCGGTGGCGAAGCTGCCGGGCTTCGTGCGCGCGCTCCCTGACGGCAAGCGGTAGCTCCTCACCACGCGCACGCCGTCGTTCCTCGGGCTCGTCAGGGATGAGCACGAGTTCTGGAGCGACGCCGGCCCGGCCCTGGGGGGGTGCAGGCGGTGCAGCCGCACCGGGCCACAAAATCGAATGGGCCCCCAACACCTAGGGCCTCTGCTGTCCTCAGTCCAGCTGTATCGCCTAATCGTCGGGCCTGTAAGCAGGCTGTAAATTGCAACTGCATCGCCGCCGCTGGACGATGGGAGTACGGCACAAGGTGTGTTCTTACTCAGCCATCTTTGATTTTTAATTACTTATGCTAGTTTTCAGTTTGTGAATTTACGTAGTCTCGTTAAATTTCACAACTATGAATCCATCGTCATCAAAAACAATTTGGCAACTTTTTGCATTGAAAAGAAATTGATAGATGAAATTGATACTCATAGCATCATCAAGGACTTTGCATCGAGAAATATTACTCCCTCGGTAGGTGACTCAAATTTGTCTACCCAAGAAGCGTCTAGATACATGTAATATTTCGTCACTTAATATGGGACGGAGGGAGTAGAACTGTAGAAGAAATTTTGAAGGTAATATATATATATATATATATATATATATATATATATATATATATAGTTTTTGATATATAAATTTTCATTCACCATTGGTGAAAGTTTATATATACATAAATTAATTTTATTATCATACATATATATTAATAAGGGCCCCGAGTACACGGCCTCTGAAATCTCAAGATCGGGCAAAGTTCGGCGGTGGAGTCATCATTGGCATCTTGGACCCGGGGATCTCGGCGACGCACGTCTCCTTCGGCAAGGATGGTGTCCCGAACAAGGACGGAGCCAGAATTTAAGATTGGAAGGGACAAATGGAATAAGTTTAAGATTGGAGGGGGCATGAATGCTACTCCCTCCGGCCGGAATTACCTGTCGAAATATTACATGTATTTAGACGTTTTTTACATGTAGATATATTTGTATTGGGGCAAATCTGAGACAAGTAATACTGATAGGAGGGAATAGTATTTTTCTATTTTTTTCTAAATATATCACTACTTTTGCATTAAAATAAAAATTGTTGGGGGGGGGGGGGTGCACGCCCCCCTACACCCCCCTTGTCTCCGTCCCTGGTCTCGGACAGGAGACACCCAGTGCACTCGCAAGCTTTTTGGCTTCAAGTCCTTTGTTGAAGCTGATTTCGGCGTAGACGGCGACCCAATAGGCCACGGCATGCACATCGCTGGCATCGCCGCGGGCAACTTCGTCGAAGGTGCGTCGCTCCCGGGCAGATTGGGCTCCGGCACGGTCGCGGGGATCGCTCCCCTGGCGCACATCGCTATGTACAAAGTACAAACATCAGATACCAATCTGACAGCCGTTTAGAGACGCATTGTTACAACGTACATTGCTCTAGTTCTTATTCTATCTAGATCATGATGGCCTGCGTTGCCGCGCCCATCATTTTTGACATTGCAATGACAGAAAGAACATAAATCTCCACGGATGTTGTGGCCTCAGCTAACATGTTGTAGTGGTATAGCAAGTGTTATAGGAAATAAAAGCACTGCGTATCGTGAGTTCCCATCCAATCAGTTATCACTTATCAGAGGCCCTTATGTGCAGATACTCCTCTCATCCCTGATGCAATTTCGATTATTCTCAAGTACGGTAAGAAATAATGTATGATGAAAAAATATACATTGGTTATGCAACATCTTACGTTTCATATCAATTTTAGGACCACGTCTTGCATTTTGCACCAGTTTTATGGCCACGTCTTGTGTTTCGCACCAGGGCCTGGAGCTGGTCATCCTGGACGTGGCCGGGAAGCGGGCCGTGTTCCGCGGCCCACTGGAGTTGGGGCAGACGTTGGCCGACCATGGCCGCAGCAAAGGCTTCGTCCAGTTCGTCCAGAGGAGGGATCTCGAGAAGTCCGGATGCGTGATGGATGGCGATGGCCGCAGTTTCGATGTCCGGTGCACGCTCCGCGGACATCGGGGTGGTCACCAGGTCGCTCAGGCGCAGCCGCCGCCGCGCCAGTACAGGAGTAGCGTGTGCTTCTTTAGACTTTAGTTGTATACTCATTGTCTATTTTTTTTCTGATTCTCTCCAACCGATGGAAATTACTGTCTACGAGTATCGAGCTACGGATGGAGAATATATACAGTAGTACGTACGTACAAGATGGTTTGATTTTGAATTTTGAGAGCTTGCAATGTTTATCTTGAACTAGTAGCTGTACTTGGTGGCAGCAAAAGAGAAGAGAGTGTTGACGTCGGCACTGCTGAATTCGGTTTGAATGAATACGAAAGAAAGGAAGATGCAGTAATCACAGTGCCAAATGCCAGGCATCTCGAACCATCACCAAGAAATCACCAAGAAAAATTTAAGCCATATCTTTCGTATTTCTCGCTCGTGGTTCATAAACTTGAATGGGGGCAGGAAGATGTATATCCAAGAGGGCGTGCAAAGAGCAAAAACGAGCTCTTGAAAACTGCACAATTTGGCGCAAATCCTAGCCCTCAATTGCCATTCTTGTTGCGTACTAAAAGAATAGTGCAGTACAATCGCTCTTGAACAACACAAGCATTACTGCTAGTGCAGTATCTAATCAGAAGAGAGAAAGCCCGGCGGATCGCGTCAGAGCCTGAGCTCCGTGCAGAAATCGTGGTCCGGCAGCGGCGGGAGGTTGAGGTCGAGCAGCGCGCGGGGCCGGACGCCGCCGCCGGACGCGGCCTCGTCCTCGCCGCCGTCGTCCACGACGGAGGCCGACGACGCGCAGTCGCTCTGGCACCCGGCCGGCTCCGGCGCACGCGGCACCGGCACCACCACCCGCCTCGATTTCCCCGCCGCTCGAGGGCCGCTGAAGGACTCGACCGTGGAGCTGCTGCTGCACGCGGGCCCAGCCCCCGCCGCCGCCGCTCGTACGTACTCGGCGCCGCCATGGAGATGGAGGGAGGCGGGGGGGAAGTTGGTCATGGCGAGCGGGCCGCGGAGCGCGCGCGCGGCGGCGTCGTATGCGCGCGCGGCGGCCTCCGCGGAGGCGAAGGTGCCGAGCCACACCCGCGCCCGCTTGGCCGGGTCCCGGATCTCCGCCGCGAACCTCCCCCACGGCCGCTTCCTCACCCCTCTGTACCTCGGTTCCAGCCCCGCCATCGCCGCCGCCGCGTCGCACATCGCGGCATCACTCGTATCATTCCTCATCAGCTCCAAAAGCTTCGTCGAGATCGAGAGAGATATAGAGAGAGTTGCCGCCGGTGCTTTAATCTGAGCTGAGACGAGCGCGAGGGGATTCCTGGCGTGCGGGTGGACTGAGCTACGGGGAGGGGGTAGAAGAAGGAGGGCTGGAGGAGGCGACGCGGAGAGAACGAGAGATGGATAGCTTTGGGCGGCCGCTTCCTTCTTCCCACCTTCCCCCGACGCTTCTTCTTTCTCGTCCGGTCTCGGCCGAGTTTACTCGATTTGTTCCCGCGTCGAGGTGCGTGGTACTACGGGGAAAGCGATAAACACGTTTCGCTTGTGCGGCGACTAGGACAGTAGGACGACGGGTCTGCTGGGGAGACGGTGACGTGGAACGAGCTCCTGCCGCACTAGCTAGTGGCGAGGCGCGATCCAAAGGAGGAGATTGGTCCGGAGATTTGGACAGTGGACTCTGATGCTACGCAGCGAAGGACTGCTATATACGGTAGCGAGATAACTTCGGCTCAGTAATTCGGTGCAGGTACTGTAATACTTTGTTACCACGATATCAACAAATTGAAAGTTTAGATGTCAACAGATTGTGTACTATACTTCTTTAACAAACCACATGTTACCATGGACCCTTTTTAATCTGACTGCTAATATTTTAGGAAAAAGATGTATTGGTTGGTTCAAGGCGAGAGTTGCTAGGAGGAGAGAGTGGCCTTAGATATTGAAATTTCAGGAAAAAAATATTCGAGGAGTGCTATTTCAGGAATTTGGGGATTGACCTTGTAAGCTAAAAGCAAGGAAATACATCTTCTACATATTTGACAATGAGGTAGGAACGCATGTAAATCGATAAAAATGATCTCCTTTTGAAAGCTCGGTCTTATATGGTACATCTTTAACCAAATCTAGCCCATTTGCTCAACGTTGCCCGTTGTATAGGTTAACATCGAGGATATTACACTGTGGTCCATAAACTCGGCAGCGATGTTCAGTTTCATCAATTAACTTGAAAACTTTTCAAATGACTCACTAAACTTGACAATTTTTTTCATTTTAATCCAAATGATTAGATTTGGATGAAATTTGATGATGCAGACATGTGACGTTGATCTGACCGTTCGATTATCCTCCGCCGAACCCATCGATGGTGCCATTCAGGCTGGGGCCGAAGGAGTTCGTTTTTGTCGACGACACTTGACCAGCCGTCTCGGAAACAAGAAAACGGCTGCGAACCGTGAAACTGTCACATCCCACGGGAATCCGCTCACTAGTCAGCGGCTGCAACTAGCCTGCGCGCACTGCCACCCGAAGATAGAAGGGAAACGGCGACGCGTCGGCAGTCGGCACGCAGTCGCGCCGCCCGAGAGGCCGAGAGAGAGAGCGCCCACCACCCTTCTTCTTCACGCGCTTTTTGACGCGACGGAGACAGATGCATCGGAGTGCGCAGCCCGTCGTCGGGTTCCCCGCCGCCTTTGACCGACCGCGCCCACCCCGGGCGCACGCGTGCCTTTGGGCCTTCCACGGGCTTCTGGGCCGGCCGGCGCTGCAGAGGAAAAAAAAAAAGAGACGCAGAGCTGTTTACTTTCTCGCTCCGGCCTGCTAGGCAGGTCCGGGCAAGCCCAAAGGCCCGGGAAGAGAACGATGGCCGGGTCGCCGATCGCCGCCCCGGTCGCTGGGGCACCGCCGCATTTGCCGCGGTCGATCGGGCCCTTGAAGTGAACCCGTTCCCCATGCGCGCGCGCGGGGGCGTCTTCCTCCTTCCTCCTCGTCTCTTCTCTCCAGCCGTTCGTTCGCTCGGCCTCTCTCCCCAACCGGGCCGAGGGGAGAAGGAAGGTGACCCTGACCGGGGCCGGGGGGAGGGAAGGATTGTTCGGGATCCCGGGAATCAATCAATGGCGTCGTCGGCGTCGGCGTCGGCGAACTCGTCGCCCGTCAGGTGGGGCCTCAAGGAGCAGCGCAGCGTCTACCTCCGCTGGTTCTACATCGCCGACGACGGTGGGCTTCCTTCCCTCCCCCACATTCGATTTCTCTCACCACTCGATCGATCGACCAATGTCGCTGAGTTTTGGTGCTGCTGTTGTTTTGGCGTGGGCTCGATCGATCCGAAGACGGGGACGGGCGCGTGACGGGGAAAGACGCGCTCAAGTTCTTCGCCATGTCCAACCTCGCCAGGGACGAGCTCAAGCAGGTCAGTCAGTCTCGATCGCCGCCTCTCCCGGCTCCATTATTCTTGATGCAAATTACAAATCGCCACTGCACTACCGAATGATCCGCCATTCCGCATCCAATATATTCCATCCGAGGAAACGGGTTACATTCATTTTGAGGATCTCTACGAGGCCTCTCGCGCATGCAGTAACATTCGTGCACGTCCTTCCGCCGAGTTCTCATCTTCGCGGAGACGAAATCTGTATATACTCCGTACATCTTTTACCCCCACACTTAATTTTATCTTCTCTGGATTCAAGGTTTGGGCAATCGCTGATTCCAAACGTCAGGGCTACCTTGGATTCGCGGAATTCATGGCTGCCATGCAGGTTTGTCCATGACAATATGACACCACTAGTGTGCTTCTATTTGATTTCTGCATATGTGGATCTGCTGTTGCGACTCATCGTACGTTGAAACCTGACGGGAATTCGCAGCTGGTTTCTCTGGCACAAGCAGGGCAGGAGATCAGTAAAGACACCATTGCACACGCAGGTAGTTTTCATACAGATTTACTAGTCAATTTTAATGGAATTTTCTCTGAGGAAAGGAAACTACTGGCTGACGTACTGTTTCCTTTAACTAACTTCAGATTTGGATAACCTACAGCCTCCGACAATGGAAGGTCTGGATAAAAAACTAGTATGTCTGCATTGATCTTTCAGTTCCATTTGCATCAGAAAATGCTGCTGTAAGATAACAGAGCCTTAATTATTTCACTTCTTCATGTTTTTTTTCCTTCTCTTTTCAATTCTGGTAGAAAAAGAAGTCTGCAAACAGGAGCAGCTCCGACATTACTGGTATGAGATGAGGTTCTACTCTGGTACACTACGTAAGGGGAGACCCCGAGCATTTTTTCCATTGTCTGTTGGCTATTTCTGATTGCAATTCTTCTTGATCATGCAGCATACCATCCAACCGAGTCACCTTTGTCATCTAGCTGGTTTAACTCTAAGTCGGGAAAGAAGGTACATCAGCCAGTTGTTGTTCAGATTGTTTGCATATTTGTTATGTCTTGAAGTCTTGCATAGGAGTAACAAATGATTTGCATTTTGCAGATTACTTTGAAATCAGTTACTTCAATTATTGATGGACTAAAGAAATCATACATAGAGAAGTTGAGGCCTTTAGAAAAAACTTATCAGTATAATGACTTTGTTTCACCTTTGCTGGTAAGTCTTCGCGTATTCTTCTTCGCGCTGGTACTGGTTCTCTGCTGAGCTACGTTTGGTTTAATGTACTGTTCTATGCTCTTCAGAACTCTATAACCAAAGCAAGCATTTCTCCCCAAATAAGCTCCCAAAATGAGGACATGGGTAAAAAATTTATGTTAAACTAACAGAAGAGTGCCAACAGATGGTGCCAGATAATAAATAAGCAAAACTCATTCGCTTTGTGCAGATGTCAAAGGATGGTTCCTCTCAGATAATTACTCTTGTGCTATTAAAAGAAGCAGTGATTTCAAAAAATGTTGCTTGAATTGTTCATTTCTACACTTTATTGTGAAACTAGCATAGCTAAATTACAAATGATGTCTATCATGTTACTCCGAATTTTACATGCTTGACTTTACCATAATAGTTTCCGTGTCATATTTTCCCAAGCTATCTTATCTGTAGACTAGCAGCGATTTCGATGCGAAGCCAATGATCATGCTATTGGGTCAATATTCCACGGGAAAAACCACATTCGTAAAACATTTACTAAAGACAAGTTATCCAGGTAAGCAAAGATGGGTTGTTGTTCCTTCCCTTTCCCCTATTTGTTAGCTAGTATTTGAGAATCTTTCTTTTGCATCTCGTCCTTTCTTGACTATTGTTTAATAGTGATATTATTCCTGTAGGAGCTCATATTGGACCAGAGCCCACAACCGACAGATTTGTTGTCATAACTGTAAGTTCTCCATGAAGATGTTCCCTTGCCTAACTTTTGCTAGTGCTAGTTCAGATTCAGTACATATCTTTGCACTCCCAGTTTGATGATACAATTTTCCCACCACCACAGTCTGGACCAGATGAGAGATGCATTCCTGGGAACACAATTGCGGTTCAAGCTGACATGCCATACAGTGGGCTATCAGCGTTTGGAACCGCGTTTTTATCGAAGTTTGAGTGTTCTCAGATGCCTCACCAAGTATATTCTCTCCTGCAATGAGTATTTTATACCACTTTTTTTCGTATTTTGGGGAAAGTAACTAAGACTCGGCTCGCTTTTGTCTGTCAAGTTACTGGAGCACATAACCTTTGTGGACACTCCTGGAGTTCTATCAGGGGAGAAGCAGAGAACGCAGCGCAGCTACGATTTCACTGGAGTCACGTCATGGTTCGCAGCCAAGTGTGACCTGATCCTTCTCCTGTTTGATCCACATAAGCTCGACATCAGCGACGAGTTCAAGCGGGTGATTGGGTCGCTAAAAGGGAACGATGACAAAATACGCATAGTTCTCAACAAGGCAGACCAAGTTGACGCACAACAGGTGAATGTGCCATTCCTTTTCTTGAGTGAGCCCTTGATGTGTGAGCATATTCCTTTTTTTTCTCAAGGTGCAACATATTCCATTTCCATCCTTTATTCCCGAACCAACTATATTTGTCTGAAGTTTTCATATCTCAAGTGGGAGCATACATGAAATATCTAAGTTGATTGATTGAAAGCAACCGAAATCTCAACCGAACCCAATTAATTATGCACACATCTTATACGCACATCTGCTCTCTTTTTCCTCCCGTATCTCAAGTGGTAGCAAATGGAATATATATATATAGCTTATGCTGATCGAAAGCAACACTAGATCATAACAATGGCTAGTTTTGGGTTGAATGTTTATTTTTGCAGCTGATGAGAGTCTACGGAGCACTGTTATGGTCGCTTGGGAAAGTCCTCAACACACCTGAAGTCATGCGCGTCTACATAGGGTACAGCGTCAACGCATCATCGATCAATCCGACTCGCTAACTTAACAATGCAGCATTGTCAGCGACGACGACGATGACAATAACAACACTTGATTAAACCGGAGTATGTTATCTTATCTTTGCAGGTCGTTCAACGACAAGCCGATCAGGGAGACGGCGGCCGGGCCACTGGGCATGGAGCTGTTCGAGCGAGAGCAGGAGGACCTGATGTCGGACCTCAACGACATCCCAAAGAAGGCATGCGACCGCCGGGTAATAACATACAGAAAGATCATTCTAACTTGTTCGTCGTAAAGTCAAACTTCCTAAAATTTGACGAAACTCGTATCTCTAGATCAATGAGTTTGTGAAGCGGGCTCGGTCGGCGAAGGTGCATGCGTACATAATCGGGCACCTGAAGAAGGAGATGCCGGCGCTGATGGGGAAAGGCAAGGCGCAGCAGCGGCTGCTGGAGACGCTGGAGGAGCAGTTCGACAAGGTGCAGAAGGAGATGCGGCTGCCGGCGGGGGATTTTCCCAGCGTCGAGGAGTACCGGGACACGTTGAGCGCGTGCAACTTCGACCGTTTCGAGAGGCTCCGGCCCAAGATGCTCCAGGCCGTCGACGACATGCTCGCCTACGACATCCCCGATCTCCTCAAGCAGTTCAGGAACCCCTACGACTGAGGTTGATGATTCTCCGAGAAAAATTCCTGCGTTTCGTTTCTACTACTCCAGGATTCTGAATTTTTGCCCTGGGATGACTTATTACAGGAGTGATACATAGAGCTTCAGGTAGTGAGTGAGATGTAAGAAGTAGTAGGTGGAGACCTGACCGTTTGGTCTGCGTACACGACTGCCTTTGCACCGTGGAACGTCTTACGTTTTACTTGGTCAGAACAGGAGACTTTTTCGGTGTTGCCGGCTGTCGCGAGTCGCGTTTTCGCATTCCGTCCGTGACCATACGACACAACAACCCTGAAGTACTAGTAGTACACAAAACCAAACCCGGATTGGACTAGGAAACGAGGAGACTGTGAGGTGAGATGCTACGTCTACGGTAGCCCAATGAGATTGATTCCCCGTTTCTCGTCCTTCTCTCCTCTCATCAGAATTTCTGAGCAATAATAGGGTGGCCTTCGCCTTCGCTCCCCAGGGGGTCCTCACACCAAACCCTTCATTCCTTCCCCATCCTTGGCTTGAGTCGAGCCTCCAAGAAGCCAAGAAGGGGAGCAAGAAGCGAGAGGCCGGAGAGAGCTGCGGGGAAGCTATCATCCTGCTGAGGTTGGGGACGAACAGCAACGTCTCAGCCGACGACGACGACGACACCACCTACCCCCCACCAACCGAACCCTCCTTCCTTCCCTGGGAGCTGAGGTGAGCGGGCCTTTTGGTCGAGCAGTAGGTGGGCACCTAACCCAGCCAGCGAGCGGGCAAGTACAAGTGAGTTTTTGTTTGAGTGAGTGAGGCCGGCCGGCGGCGGGACTGGAGGGAGGATGAAGAAGCTGTACCAGCCGGGGAAGGGCCGGAGGGTGCACCCGGCGCCCGTGCCGGCTGGGGATGTGGCGCTGGCGGCGCTGCTGCCCGCGGCCGTGATGGCGCTGGCGGCGGCGCTCACGGCGGAGGAGCAGGAGGTGCTGGCGTACCTGCTGTCCGGGAGCTGTATCGGCGGCGCGCGGCGCAGCAGCAGAAGGCAGCACGGCCCGCACCCGCCGGAGATGGGCTGCGGCTGCTTCGGCTGCTACAAGAGCTTCTGGGCCCGCTGGGACGCGTCCCCCAACCGCC
This sequence comes from Brachypodium distachyon, assembly GCF_000005505.3. Taxonomy (NCBI): domain Eukaryota; kingdom Viridiplantae; phylum Streptophyta; class Magnoliopsida; order Poales; family Poaceae; genus Brachypodium; species Brachypodium distachyon. The sequence goes on from NC_016135.3 coordinate 27,017,772, forward strand.
ACCTCATCCACCGCATCATCGACGCCGTCGAAGAAGGGTCCAGCGCCGCCAACGGAGGAGGAGGAGCTGGTGCTTCTGGGCCCGCGCGCCGCAACCACCGCCGCCGCCGCCGTGGCCGCGGGCGAGGCGCTGCCGCTGGCGAGGAAGACGGCCCCGCGGAGGCTGACGTCAGCGTGGCCCGCCACCATGGCTGCGCCTCTGACGGCGGCGACTACGAAGGGGACGAGGACGACGAGGCGGACAGCGTCTATGGCGACGAGGGCGAGGGGACCGACGACAGCGACTGCGCCGGCTCTCCCGCCGCCGGGAACGCCGAGAAGAGCACGGTGGGGAAGCTGGTGCGCTTCATCGGCGAGAAGGTGTGGGGCGCCTGGACCTGAGCTAAGCTCAGCATCTTCAGCTGCTGCTGCTCGCTTGTTCTTGTAGATTAGGGGATGGGGAGGAAGGAGACCACCAAGAAGGTCAGGTCAAGGTACTGCTAGTTGTTTTGATGATCAAAGAGCATCTCTGCTCTAATGCTTCTTTTGATTTCTCTTGCACTCTGATGAGCAATCTGAGGTTTGGAGGAGGGGTTAAGATGTTGTAATCCAATCAAAAAACCCTTCCTTTCACCCTCTCATGTACCATATTTTTGCTCCTTTGGTTCAACAAGAAACTCCTTTCAAGTGAACAAGATTGTTCCCGTTTCTTCCTGAGACCGATATTATCAGTTTCTTTTTTGCTCCTAGCTATGCAACTGTGGACTGTCGATTGATTGCTGCTACTTACTACTAGGAGGATCAAGGTTTAACTCAGGTTTAAAGCGCAAGAAATGTTTGCAATTGGAGGTGGCATCGAGTTAGTACGTTCATTGCTTCTCTGTTAAGGAAAAGCATCCGTGCAAAGCATTTCTCTAACATCTCGTTAATAAGCTTGTCCCCTGCATGGCTGTACTAGTGCGCTTTGTTCATCCTCCCTGAACAATGGAAATATGGAACCATCAAGCATGTGTCGATTGATTTAGTACTGAGTTCTGGACACCTATAAAGTTTCAGAATAAACAAGAATTAAGCATATAATCATCATCAACTACTAGAACGTGGGAAAAGGATTGCCGGTACAAATTTGACCCGAAAAGGGCAAGTTCCCGTGCCGCTTCTGTCTAATCTTCACGACCTCTTTTCGAAATGTGCCTTTTCCTCGAGCCCCTTTGTTTTGTTTGGTTTCCAGTTGTGCGTGCCATTGGACGCGGCGAAATGATCAATAGATACTTCCTTCCTTCCTTTTTGCACCGGCACTGCACTTGTACTCCTACCGAAAAATAATCCGAGGAGAAAGGAGAAATGCTACTGGGTTGGAATTGCAAAGCGAAACAAAGTTAAAGTTAAGCCGTTAGCAAATGAAGTTCGTTTCACTTTCACTCTCGACTCGGCGACGACGTGTACTCCACAAGATTAGCTCCTTGGTTCAGTACAAGTGTAGTACAACTAGATGCAAAGTTTACTGCACTTTAATTTCCCATTGGCCAAGCCAAGCCAAGGGCCAGAAACTACGGCCTCTGTCTCGCTTTGCAAGCAAAGGTCACTGTAGCCGGTAAGAATCAATGGCTTGATGGTTTGCTCCAGGACGACGATGGAGCAGTTGCCTGCCTGCCAGACACGGAATTTATGGTCACATTTATTTACAGTGCCCTTGCTGCTGCCTGCACTAGTGCACTGCATTTGCATCCCGCTGCCTTTGCCCTTTGCCTTGCGTGGTTTCACTTCACTCTCTGCTCGGTGCTCCAATCCAAGGTACGGAGAGTGCTGCAGCAGGAGTACGTACTTGTACTACGGGTGGCCACAGAAGGCAGCAGCAACAATGACAATGAAGAGAGCATCAGAAATGGGGATTAATGGAGGAGTAATAAGTTTCAGAAAGGAGAAAGGCAATAAAAGCTTTGAGTAGTAGAGCACCAGCTTTGTTTTTTGAGTTCGTTTCTTTTTAGGAAGAAAGCTCGGAAGCTGCAAAAGGCGAAGAGGAATGAGGGGGCTTTATTATGAGGACGCCTTCGAACGTCGCCAGGGCAATCAGTACGGCACTCTTGTACGTCTGTGCCTCCATATTATTGCAGCTCCATTTCTTTTACCCATCCGTTTCTTTCGACGATTTTGCGATTTCATACAGAGTATATATAATCTCTTTATTATTGATTCCGAGGAGATTTGAAGAGCAAAGCTCTCGTACTACTGAACATCGCAATCGCTCTGGCTCCGGTACTGGGTGCCGTGGTACGATAGCATGGGGCAGGTTAATTTTTCCTTTTCTTTTTTCGTGATCCGTCGCTCTCGAGCTATGCGCTGTTTGAGGTCAGTGTGCTAGTCAGCAGCGACAGCGACAGTGTACGCTGTGCTGTGTGTTGTGCGCCGTGAAATGCCCATGGAAGTGTAAAAATGAGCCGTGACAGATGCCCAAAAATGCTTTTTAGAAGAACAGATTTACATCATGTCTGCTAGCCAAAGGAGTTGTAGAGAAGAAACTTAGGAACAGAAGTACTCCGTAGTATGTCGAGCGAAGCGAGCCTCTCCAAAATCGTAAGATGTGTCTTGGACAAGAAAGATTGATTCCTGTTCTTGCCTAGGATTCGTTCTTCATTTTTACACATCGTAAAACATACAGGTTTATAGGTTTTGTCTCTTGGGCAGGACCACCAGAGAAGCCAAAAAGAACGAGTAGCATTCGAACACAGGCCTTGGGGGACGGTGCAGATCGACAGGGCCACCGGGACTGACGGCGGCGAGCACGAGGCGCGGGAATGAGGACTTTTGCCTTTGTTCTCTTCGATACGAGTATCCCCGAACGGGAAAACACAGATGCGTTTCTACCGCTGCTCTATTTTCCTGACAGCCGTTTTCTACTGCTAGTACTGGTAACTCTACTGCCAGTGAGTTCAAAAAAAAAAAAACTCTACTGCCAGTGGTACCATTCGCTGGTCAGTCCCCAGTCCTCCTCCTCTCTGGTTTGTTTCCGTGCAAGCGTTGGCCTCCTTTTATTGGCTTTATTAATCTTTGATAAGGTCTTTTAGGGGCACAAATGTCGCCGGCTGCTGGAACCGGTGGCCTAACGCGACAAGAGAGAATCAACGTGACAACACGCCAACTTGGCACGTACCCAAGAGTACAAACTGAGGGCACTGATGTTACCACTAGTACAATTCTTCCGGAAACCCCTGTAAAAGAATTTTCGCTCTAGAGTTACCGAGAGGAGCTGAGCTGAGTACCTCGTTAGCCTTGAAACGGTCAGTGGTCAGCAGGACGAACCGATCAGAAACTGCGACTCCTTTTGGTGCGATAAACCTGTGGACCGGTCTCCGTGTAGCTTTCGGAAGGACTCGATGTTGGATTTTCGTATGGAAAGCGAAATGCCTGAGAGGCTGCTGCACGTAGCAAAAGCACAACCTTTGGGTCATCGCTCACCGGAGCCCTTTCAAAGATTTTGTCAAACAAAGACGCGTCCAAAGATGCAAAGGAACATGGAGATGGAGTCCTCTCATCTTCTTCTTTTTTTGGTGTCCAGAAAAGACATCTTTTTATTATTATTATTAGAAAGCAATATCCAGAAAGGACATGACGCTCGGTGTATCCAATGTCGGCAAAGAATCCCAGTATCTTTGCTAAACTAAAATAGTACCACCACATGTTCTGTATACTTCTGTAACGTGGTTACAACGCATGACGCTGATATTTGGTTTGAAAGAATATACTATATGGAACGGAGCTAGATATGGAAAGCCCGCGATGGACTGTATCGATAGGTACTTGGGCAGAATCTATTGGAGAGGACAACTATTTCGGTTCCTCGATGCTATTTAGGTGCAACGGATCACCTAGAAACATACAATAAATAAGTAGGCACATTGATCAACACTTCGATTATCTTAAATTCATCAGTACCGAATACAACTTGTTTGTGTGTTATGACTGCATTTTGACAGTAGTGGGGAGGTAATCGTGGCCCAAAAGAAAGAATGTTAACTTTCCTTATCCTGGGAGGCGTTTAGATGACCCTTGATCCAAGACTCGAGAGCGCTTAGCTCTTCCTTCGCAATCGAGTGACCAAGATCTGGATATGCCTGACAAAAATGTACATGACAATCTGATCAGTTTAGAGTTTCGAAGAAATTGAAGGTTCATAAAAAGCATGGAATGAAGTTTTGTCTGGAGACGGGAGATAAAAGAAAATGATGGAAATACCTTAAATTCACAACTAACCCCTGCACTTTGCAAAAATGGCGGGCCAGCTTGACCAGCTTCAAATAATACCACTCTGTCAGCCATTCCATGTGACCACATGATAGGTGTCTGAAAAGTTCCAAGAATAAACTTCAGTTGAATGAAACAAATGCTCTTATAAAGAGTTCGAATTTACATTCCAACTTCTATCCATATAGCAAAGGGTTCATCTACCATTTTTCAAACTTCACTAATTTATTGAGGTAAGTGCTTTCTTTCAATGCTTTTATTAAGCAATTTTGCAGGGTTTTCCATCCATATATTTCAGTATAGAAAAGTCAATGCTATATGATATCAGTCCCAAGACTATTAGCACTGCTCAATGTAATAGTTTAAGTCAGACATCATATCATTGTGAAGGTTTAAGGGAACATCTCAAATTGCTGATGGCATTCTTCAAGGCTACGTTATGATGTTATCATCATTGCTGTGTAAAATAACATCCTAGTTGACTGATTAAAGTACGAAAGTAGATATGCAATATAATTATCATTAAACAGTTTCCTGTCTAATCTGGTGATAACATAACATAACCCACTTGACCAATCCTAGTATCTCCTAAGTCCAAAGGTCTTCTTCATCGATTTAAATATACTGGCAGCTAAATTTTTATGTAAGGTTGGACATGATAGGAATACTTGAATATTATGTACTTATGAGGCAAAACTGAATATTAAGTTTCAAGTACCTAGGAAACCCTGAAGCTCAGATTGAGTGAATTACTTTTGACAATATTCAGGTCAGCAAGAGTTTTTTTCAGCTGCTACCATAGGAACTAGTTCAATCCAACGTATTAACTGCCAAAACACTAGCACCACAATTCAGTTGTTGAGTACGCTCATGTTTTCGTCAAAAAAATGGGTGCTCATGTTGATCAGAAACTATTGCAATAATTACATGGTTTGGTTTCAGGTGTATCAGTAACCTGACCCAAATTGAAAAAATCTTTAAATGGTGGATCCTGGGTATGGCCATACCAGCTTAGGGAGTTTCAGGAGTGTTAGAGCGCATCAGAACAGTTACTTTCTAACTCAAAGATAAGGTACTTAGGACATAAACATCACCAGCCACGTCTTCTGCTGACTTGCCATTCAATTTTTACCAACCTATCCATCACTCACACCTTGTGACTATGTGTTAAACCATAAAGAAGACATAAAGGGATGACAGTGTCACATACCTTCCTCGCTTCGGGAGAAATCCTCTCAATGACTGACGAACCGAAAGGCACCCAGCCACTGAACACGGCGCCACCACCTAGCGTCTTCGGATAGAGCAAAACGCTAGCTAATGTCAGTGCACCTGCCGATCAACAACAGACAATCAAAATACTAATTAGTGCACGCCAAAAAAATTTACCCGCTTCGGAATACGTTTGATCCAGTGCATCAGTCCTACCTCCTTGACTGAACCCACAAACAAATATGTTGTCAGGATGGATCCCGCCGGCTACCTCCCTGTCGATCATGGCGTGCACATTTTCCACAGCCTTAAGAACACCACTCTCGTCTTGCGGCGAACCCTACTCGTTACAGATTTGAGCCAGATCAGTCTCTACACTTACAATTACAGCTATTTGCCTCGTCTTGCTTATACAAGTGTGGAAGAGTGAACTCACAGGGCTCATGGGTAGCTCATGAATATCGAACCATGACGGCATCACGGCGCCTTCTGCAAAGATGGAAAACCCCAAATTAGGTGACGTTGATTTGGTGAGGCTGTAATGGCGGGAGGGACGAGGAGGGCGTGCGTACGGTTGCAGGAAACGGGGGAGTTGGGCGCGGAGGGGAACGCCCACTTGGTGAGGCGGAACTCCGGCGCGGAGAAGAAGGTGCGGATGGGCTCGTTGGCGGGGCCGGAGTCGCCGAGGCCGTGCAGCCACAGCACGAAGCTCCGGTTGCGGGCCGCCATGGGACCCGGAACGAGCTGGTCGGGGAGGCCTGGCTGCTGCGCGCGGCGGCGGAGGGTGGCGGCGAGCAGGGAGGCCGCGGCGATGGCGGCGGCGAGGGAGAAGAGGACGCGGACCAGGCTACTCATGGGTCATGGGCCGAGCCGGGCCGGGCCGAAGTTGTACTGCTCTCAGTGGAGCGCTGGTTTGCTGCGTTTTCTTCCAGTTTTGAGTTTTCACGTCTTGATCTTGTAAACCATAATAATAAGGGAGAAATTTTAGCCATAAATTAGGGCCAAATTGCTCCGTACGATGACAAAGATAACTTGAGCTGGAAACAATATACTCCCTCCGTCCCATGTTAAGTGACTGTCTATTAAGTACATGTATCTAGACGTTTTTTAAATATAGATACATTCATATTTGGACAAATTTGAGTGACTTAACATGCTACGGAGGGAGTAGATGAGCCACCACTACCAGCCAGGTCCCAGGGCCCACTCGTCAGCCTCACATGATAGTTGATCAAAGCATCAGTGAGGATGAGAACAAGTTGTCAGGGCACATGAATTGAGATAGCAGTCAACTACTAGTATCATAAACTTTTCATTGGATCACACATTCAAGGCCAGATAAACTGCAATTTTCAGACAGTGATGTGGCACCTACAGTGGTACTGTTTTTTAATCAGAAATCAAGGAACATCATCAGTAATGGCAATCAGTTAGTGGAGATCCTCTTGGTGAGACGACAATGACGGACAGGCGACTTCAGCTCCTTGGGAGATCCCTAGACGATCCAATACCCATTGTCGGAAATACTGGAGCTCTTCATCCACCAGTGAGTGTCCAAGAGTAGGATAAGTCTGGTAACATGTTCATGGAAAAAAGGGAGGAAGAGAAATATAGTCAGAGAACGTTGAGAAAAAAGGGAGAGTACATTGGTGACGATTTCTCAAGTATGTTTTTCCACCACCTTGAACTCGCAGGTCATGCCAAGCTCTTGGAGAAATGCACACCCAGCGTGCCCGGCTTCGAACAACACCAACCCGTCTGCCATCCCGTGGAACCATAACACTGGTGTCTACAGTGTTTTCAAGAAAACAGGGTTTACTCAACGCAATTGAAAGAGTATGCAGTTGCGAAAATAGTAGTACGAGAGTTTAACTGTATTCGCTAGGTTGTGGTTACCTTTCTGGCTTCAGGGGATACCCTTTCAGCGAAGGATTTCCTTAGAGGAACTGAACCACTGAAAACAGCACACCCACCTAAAGTTTTTGGGTAGAGCAGAACACTTGCTATGGCCAAAGCACCTGCGAAAGGGAAAGGGAAATGGAAATCACAATTCTGACAGTACTGTCTGAAACAAAGAAATACAGTTTCAGTGCTTCACCTCCTTGGCTTAATCCAGAAACGAATATGTTCGTAGGACTCGTCCCAGCAGCCACTTCTTTGTTTAGCATTTCGTGCACATGCTCGACGGCCTGAAGGACTTCTTTTTCATCTCTGACAGTGCTCTGAGAAACAAAGTGGATGAATCAAAGTGGATAATGCTATAGTAGCAAAAGAGATTAATCTATCTGTTCTTCAGCCGAGTGTGTGGTCGAACACCAGAAGTAGAACATTAGAACAACACTCCACTCTATTCAGTTGATGCCCTTGAATGGTCATAAAGATTCCAAGGAAAACATAGGCTTAATCTGGCACAATTGGTTGCAATATGACCACGTGCTCAAAGACTTAATATGCAGTTTAAAATGCTTGAGGAAATGATGGCATGTTGTTCTAAAGTAACAGACTAACGGTGCAACAGATACCACACCTTAAAGTGTTTTATCTGTTATTCTCAAAAAGGATATTTACTTTGTGATAGCCCTTTAAGTTCAGGTGCAAATAGCACAACCAGTTTTAATTTCGAAGGGCCAGAGGCCGAAAATTTATTAGAAGGAAGAAGAGAAGTTACAGGGGTATACAGGCGAGGGGGAAAAACACCACAGGTCTGCGCCACATTCACAGGCAACAGCTACTACACGGCTCTACCTCTCAGGCAACCTCCCAGGCAGCCAGTTTTAATTTACTGATTATTTACTGAAAGAAGCACTGTGAGAAACGAAGCCTTGAAGATAGCTTGATTTCTGCAACATGCATACTCCGCAAACTGAAGCCTCTGTAAATAGACTAGCCAATTTGTCTAGTAATAATGCAGGCTGCTTTGCTGCCTATACAATAAACTTAACAATGAAGCAAAATGATTATAGCTGGGGTAATTGGGCAGGGAATTACAGCGGTTATGGGAACCTCCGAGATGCCAAACCAAGCAGTGATCATCTCACCACCTGCAACAACAACAATATAGCAATCAGATCGAGCAACGGTATGAGTCTTGGAGAGGATCGAAGATGTTTTATCCCCCCTGAATCGTTAAGAGCAGAGACACTTGGGAGTTGGGGCACCGGCAAGCGCGTACCGTAGCAGGCGATGGGGGCATTTGGGGCGGTAGGGAAGGAGAGGCGGAGGGCGGATGCGAGCTCCGGGGCGGCGGAGAAGTAGGGCTCGACCTGCGCGCGGCTTTCCTCGCCCGTCTGGGCAGAGCCGTGCAGCCACAGCACGAGCCCTCCCGCTGGCGCCGCCGGGGACGAAGACGAGGCCGAGGGAGGCGCCATCCGGCCGGACACGTGGAATTAACTACCGGCGAAGGGCCGGCCGCGGCGATCACTCCGTCGGCGTGTGTCGCTCTGGAACCGTTTCCTGAGCAGCGCACGCAACACCTGCTGCGCCTCCGTTTCTCGAGAAAATCGACATAACACCGCTATGTACTATGCAAAAGTTATGACGCCAAAATATCACTAAAAAAACAAGACTCTTAAAAATACTACCAAATGAGCAATTGCCGTGTGGCTCCAGCCAAGGCCTCAATTGCCATCCTCGCATGATGCAATCTTACTAATTTTTTGTAACAAAGGGATGTGCTAAAACAATTCATAAATATTTTCAGGGGGCAAAGAATTGCGGATAAGTGCTAAACAATTCATAAATATTTCTAGGGAGTAGCAGCAGTAACTTTTACATCGCCATCTCCATCCAAATGAGCTAAAGACAAAATGAACATAAACGTGCACACTTCACGTAAAATGGGATAGGAATGAAGCTAGTTTTCTGGAGTATGTAGGATCTTTTCACCACTTCAGGCTTAAGGAAGTGCCAATTGAAGGATATTTTTTCCTAGTCAGACCTGAAAACATTGGCAAATATGTATCAGTTCATGAACAATAATATACAAATAAAGACGGTCTGAAGCATAAACATGTATTGGGGGATTCTTACATTAATCAAAATCTCTAAAACTAAGTGTGAAAACAAGATGTACACTCCATCTTTGCTACAGACAGAAGTCACAGGGTCCTACTCAGTTAATGTGGGTGCCACACCCACACAATGGCAAAGAACAACGGAGTACATGGAAGTCCCAAATTAATTTTAGAGAAATATGTAAACAAACTTCACGGTACTTTGAACTCTAAGTCTTGCAGACTTTCATATGCCACATTTATAAAGCCATCCGTAAATGATTGAAGATGTCAAGCATGTCATGTATGTACACTGACACTATGTCACTATCTGACGTTCATTGTTTTCATCTCTTTACCATTTAACACGGTAAATCGTCTTCATTTCTCAGCCTTCCATTCCAAGTATTGAAAGGACATTTCGATCGTTAATAAGTTTTGGTGTTAATGACAACATGACATGTGAACTAACCGTATACTAAGTGTTTTCAGAAGTTACATAGAATCAAGCGAAGTGGTTCGTTGCCCTCATAAAATACTAAATTAGTGGATCCATCCGAGTAATAATGTTCGTAGAATTTGTCCTTTCTCATGATTATTCCAATGAAAAATGGTTGCAGACCACGTAGGACACAAGTCAGCACGGAGGACCAATGTTTCCATGGGTACACCTTTAAAACTTTCACGTGAATTATTAGCATTTATGCATATTAACTCATCAAATCTAAAGCAAAGGAGCACAAAAAATATAACATTCAATCCTGTTGTAAAAAAATAACATTTCAATCCTGGATTTTTTTTTCTATTTCCATAAATTTTCCAACACCGCGAATTAAACATCTTCTCTGCTAAGATGACGGTCACATAGCAACATCCATTACTGCGTGGATCATCGAGCATATATCATCTCTAGAAAAATCTGAAGCCGCAGCAACACTTTCTCCTCCTCGGAGCAACAACAACCCCACCACGGCCTCCCCTCCCACGCTCGCCGGAAGAAACCCATCGCTCGCAGTACTCCAGCTCGTAGGGCGCCAGCTCACTGCGTGGAAGCCTTGGGGTACAGCAGCACGCTCGCGATACTCAACGCGCCTGCCAAATACTCGTTGTTGCACTGTTGTAACGACTGTTCTTCAGCCTGTTACCCGAGTTGTGCTGCAATTCTAAGTAGATGAAAAAGAACGTGTAGTAGAAGACCCACCTCCCTGGCTGAGCCCGAAGACGAACACGTCTGCCGGGCTGGTGCCGCCGGAGACCTCCCGGTCGATCATCGCGTGCACGGTCTCCACCGCCCTCAGCACGTCCTCCTCGAGAGTTTAATGGGAAATAAACCTCCGATGAATTCCACGCAGATTGCATCCGGGAACAGCTGAAATCGAAACGATTTTTCGCGCCGGGAATTCACTCAGCTTGTTAGCATATCCTCGCCTACGTAATTTCTGAAGATGCCATAGTGATGAGTATCCACTGCAGACTGCAGGTCCATGTGTCAACATGGTGGGGGAGAAACTGTTACAGAACCACACGGGAATCTCATCTGCTTAATATGCTCAAAGCTCCCCCCCGAAAGGAAATGCAATCCACACGAGAAACCAACAGGGTGTTATACAGACAAACTGCTTGGCGAAAACCTAATCCAAACAGGGTTTTATTGGTTGCAGCCCACAACTGCATGTATGGATGTATAAACGTATGATATATGTCATACATCGCCATTATTCAGCTAGCACCTATGCTGGAAGGTTCCACACTAGAATTACACGCAGGCTGGTCTCGAGGGCTATCGATCTGAAGGAGGTTTCCTCACCATCCCGGTACAGAAAAGATAAATAGCCGCCCAATGCTGCTTCAGTTCGCCGATAGCTGGGCAAAGGTGTTGCTAACCGTGATAACTGACAAAAGAGTGTCCTCAACCGGAAACACCAAACAGATGGCTGGTCTTCTCAGTCATGGGTGATTGACTGGACATGCGCAATCACTTGCTCGATGCCCTCGAATTGGCGTCTTCCTTTCAGGATTGCCTTCGCGCAATCAAGCGCACGGCGCTCACATGTTGCTCTCATGCTGGCATCCTCAATTGACTCGAAATCCTCGACGTGAGCGATCCCAACTATTCTCCTGCACACATGGAAGATCAAGTTATAGGCAACAAAAAACAAGTGGGTGTCATGCATATAATAACTTAAAGGCACAAGAATATGTGCAATCTGAAATGGATGCGTAAATGTGATCTATATGAGTGTACATTTTGTAAGTTTTTAATGCTTATTTTTTAATACATAACATCCCTGAAGCACCTTGCATCGATTTTTTGTGCTGCAACCATTTAAGCTAGTCTACTTGCACATTTGCTTTATGACTGACCATTATGAAAAAGAGACTACCATAAATCAGAACCGAAATCTGAAACTTCTGCATTGGAATATCATAATGCACATTTGAGTCATTTCAGTTTAAAGAGAGGCTTTGATATATCATTGTAGTCTAGCAGTAAATAAAGTTAAACAAAAAACCAAACATTATTCAGAAATTTAGTGAGTAATTACCTGATCATTTTGGCTGAACCAAACCCAAGACTGTCATGAAATAGATCTGTCATGTACTTCTTCTGTGCAAGGCTCAAAAGCTCCGGGTTGTTGTATATGGCAGGCAGGTATGCCTCCCCATTCCCATCTTTGTGTTTATTCCACAGTCCGACAAACTTCTTATGGAACAAATTCCATGACTCTTCGATGGTCTTCAATATCCATTCCTTGTAAGCCTGCAAAAGATAGTAAGATACCCAGCCGCAGCACTTAGTTTATGCTGGGAGCCTGGGACAACATGAAAAGCATCTATATATATGAACTTTTTTTTAAAGGCCACTATATCATGAACTAAAACTTCTGCAACTGGCATTAAGTACTGCTGAAGATGCCAATTCTTCATTCTTCTACAAGAGATAAGCATCACATTTAAGCTTGGTGTCTGTGTGCCTTCTTTCTTAACAAGAAAAAAAGCATTATATTCCAAATAATAATCCTACAAAATTTCTGAATAAAAAGTATCAAGAGCAGAGAAAAATGTTGGGGCATCAGATACTCAAACAAAACGTTTGTGGAACAGGTAATCACATAAATAAACACAGAAAATAAACATACTTGTTAACAAACATAAGAGGATATTGCAAAGTGAGCATGTCGCTACTGTTAGTAAAAATGGATGCCAGAAAGACAAGCTCAGCAAATAATACTGCCATGCATACTTTACGGTCATTTGTTTGATCAGCATGCCCATCCTGCGCAAAGTATGCCAGAATCAGGTTCCCCAAGAAGGCCCCAACGTCGTAACCCATTGGCCCATAGAAACCAAACTCCGGATCAATCACTTGAGTGGAATCTGTGGTCAGCATGATGGAACTAGTATGGAGATCTCCATGAATCAGAGCCTGTGCTCTCTCGATAAATCTGCAGTGGCAAAAATCACATCAGAAACACATCATATATGCACAATTGATTTGTATAAGTTCCGTGCAAATTACATTGACTTCAATTCAGCAATTTCCAACTTCAGCTCGTCATCCCCTCGAACAGCTTCGGCATCTTCATCGAGAAAAGGCGAGGTCCAGCGATTGTATTTGGCGACCATGTACGGGTCGGAGAACACGACTTGCTCCGTGAGCCTGCACATCTCGATGTTCCCACAGTACTGAGCAACTGCAATTCACACAGCACGAAGACACGGGCATCAAGTTCACCATCATTTCCCCTCCGATTCACAAGCACACAGCCACTCGATTCGTACGAGCAAGCAAAAGCAACCAACCGCCCACCTTTCGCCTTGTGATCCGTGGTGGAGTTGTAGAGGAGGGAGGTGAAGAAGAGAGTCCTGGCCATGTACTCCGCCATGTGCTCGGCGAGAAGCGGGTACTGGACGCCGGCGACGAGCCCCTTGCGGAGGATGATGTGTGGCGGCTTGATGTAGCGCATCCCGATGAGCGACATGGCCCTGTCGAAGTGGTAGACCTCCGGGACGTGGTCCGGGCAGAGGCGGCCGTGCTCCTGCAGCGTCGAGGCCTCGAAGTAGGCCCGCTCCCTCGTCATCGGCCACGAGTCCCCCACGCAGCGGATGTACGGCAGCGCCTGGACGCGTGGTCAGTCGCCGGGCAGCCAGTCAGTCAGTCAGGGGCCTCAGGGCGTCAGGGGTTAGAATACAAGGGGGCTGACGGGGGGGGGGGGGGAGGAGGGGGGGAGAGGAGACCTGCTTGACGACGACGGATCCGGCGTCGGAGAGGACGATGTAGACGAAGTTGAGGTTGCCGTCGCCGACCTCCTTGACGGTGAGCGCGTCGACGCGGCCGCCGAGACTGGCGGCGAGGGCCGGGGTGGCCCGGATGTAGGCCACCAGGGAGGCCTCGTCGAGCGGGCGGAACCCCCCCTCCTCCGCCGTGGCGGCGGCGGCCATGGCTGCCTGACTGGCGTGTGCGGACGGTCGGATCCGGCGGAAGGGCTCCCGGGAAATTGAGTGGGGAATCGCCGGGGTTTAAGCCTGCCGCGGCGTGTGTGCAAGTGCGAGCAAAGCAGAGAAGCGGTGGGGATTTCCCCTGTTAAACAGTGCCTTGTAGTATGAACCTGGACTAGTTTACGGCTTTCGGCCGTCCTGTCCCGGTCACCAATGGAGGGTTAGGAATCTCTGACTAGTAAAAAGCTTGAACACCAACGGTACGGTGGCACGTGTAGTCGAACAAATCAATCTTCGTGTCGTTCTTCTCGGCAAACTCCTCCTGTATATAAACGCCCTTATCGCCTTATCGGCATGGAAAACGGTGGCTCGCTTGGATGCATTCTTCAGAGAAAACGGCATGAAACGAGCTTGGATTAGGAGAGATGTGCCGTTAATTAGGCTGGAGCGCATGATTCAGGCACGATGCCGTTCATTGCTGCTACAGTGCCTCACCTTGAAAAAGGTACTTCCTTTGAAGCCGCCAGTTTTTATAAAACGGAAGGAGTATAGTTTTGGTACGGTTTTGATCTGAACATAAACCAGCGAATGATTCGTGCCATTGTCCTAATATTCATCCGATCTTTGCCTTCTTTTTTTCCCATAGTCCTGTATCTTTCTTTCTCACTCCTGTCGACACCGTCCACCCAGCCTCCTTCTCGATCCTTCGTTGCCATTTGGCGTCGAACCGTAACACTAAGAGGGAGCTACAGAGGAGTTAAGAATTACTCCCTCCATTTCATAATTCTTGTCTTAAATTTGATAAAAAAATGGATGTATCTGTTCATAAAAAGTGTCTAGATACATGTAATCTTTCGACAAAAATTATTGAACGGAGGAAGTATTTTTTTTTGGAACCGGTCCAAAGTTCATATTGGGCACCATCTTAGTTCGTGCAACGTGAACCGTGTTGGCTTGTGATTTATTGGGTAAAGAAGTCTATGTGCTCTTGGATGACCCCCAAGCGATCTTATTCATGTTATGTCATCAACCAGTCGTCCACGATCAACCCTTCGTTTAAGATTGGATGCAGCCCATTGTCACCATCCAACGACAATGGTCGTTACCACCATCATCCACATCAAAGGTAAAACACTAAGCACCTCTCACTCATCCTCCAACACGGTGTGAGTGCTGGCACGCTAAAAGAACGACGTAAAATTTCGGATGCAAGTTTTTGTTTAACAAATATACTCTCTCGTATTCAAAATACATGACCTAAAAATATTGTCCTAACCAAACTATAGAAATCTGTTTTGGTGCGAAATCATATGCCTTATAGTTTAAAAAGAAGAGCATAATAAACACAACTGAAGTAGGATAAAAGAGTTAAAAACTCGTTAGCAACAACGCAAAACAAGATGACATTTATCAAACCAAATAAGAATGACAGTCGCAATACCCTAATTTAAAAAGAATGTGAATATAGTTTCTCCAAATGCAGCGTAGTGGACAATCAAAATAAATTGGAGTGAAACAACACCAACTCCCTCCTGGACATTCGAATTCAAAGTCAAATAACCGAAGTTCATGTCGTGTAGAGAAAAAAAAATTAACGCTCCTGGTCCACATGTCAGTGACCATTGGTCGTCTCGTGCGCCCCACCACATTCCCATTTCGAAAACAAAACAAAAAACCGTAGCATAGATTCCCCGTGCCACCACCCTTCTCCTCGACCTCTCCGCCGCGCACCAAACCCTAAGCTCGCCGATCCCCATGGCCACCCACCACCGGACCCTCCACGCCCTCCTCGGCGGCGGCACAGGTACGCACGCAATCACGCTCGCTCTCCCTTCCTCCCCGATCCCAATGCCGCTTCTTCCTCCCGGCTCCATGGATCTCTGACGAGACTGACGCTTCCATGCCGCAGTCGCTGACGTGCTCCTGTGGAGGCGGAGGAACGTCTCGGCGGCGGCCGTGGCGGGCGCCACGACGGTGTGGTTCCTCTTCGAGCGCGCGGGGTACAGCCTCCCGTCGGTCCTCTCCAACGCCCTCCTCCTCCTCGTCGTCATTCTCTTCTTCTGGGCCAAGTCCGCCTCGCTGCTCAACAGGTCAGCTACTCGATCGCTCTGGCGACTGGCCTAGTTTCTGCGGCTGCTGCTGCTGCTGCTGCTGCTGCAGTGCGCACTTGTTTGAGATCTGATCTACTAGAAAATTGTGCCCTGCTTTGCTCTAGTCGTATGCGCTGTGGTCACTGATACGTGTTAGATGCGGATTATGACCAGAATCGGGGTGCTTCTGTTCACACAGATATGTTGGTATATGATGCACTTCCACTAGGGTATCTTACATTTTTACTGATCAACTGGTTGGTGAATTGGTCGAACTAAAGTTGTCCAGTAGGTTTGCTGCAATGAGGGGATTTCCGTAGTTAAGAAAAGTTCTGTGAAAGTTGGGCCTGCAGCATTTTGAAGTTTGCCTACAGTTTGGAGTTTATCATTAGAAGATCTTAGAGAGTGTTTAAGGCTTGATCTGTCCGTTCGTATGCATGGGATCTTCTAATCTTCCCTTGTTTACTGGGTATATTAGTTATCATGCACAAACATGTTTACTTCTCTAAAGACCAAAGGTGTTGCTTTGCTTTACAGCTAAGTTGTGATAATGTTATGAATTTTTCAGTCAGGCCATCCTACCTGATCATTGTGTTGTGTAGGATTGAATTTTACTTCATTTATGCAATATGGCAGTGACAACTAATGATGCTTGCAGGCCTCTCCCACCACTTCCTAATCTCGAGGTCTCTGATGTGGTTGTTGAGAAAGCTGCAGATCACGCTCTTGTCTGGGTAAATAGAGTGTTGGGTGTTGGCCATGATATTGCCATCAAGAGAGACAGGACAGTTTTTATACAGGTACCTCTTACACACATAACACACCCAGAACGTTTTGTATACTCTCTTTATTGAACCTCATGTATGCTCTCTTTTTTTTCTCCTGTTCTGCTTGCTGCAAAAGGTTATATTGGTCCTGTGGGTGGTTTCATGTATTGGAATGGTCTTCAACTTCTTTACACTCATTTATATTGGTGAGTTCTAGTGAATTTGCTTCTTGGTGGTCTTGTTGACTTCTACTCCCTCCGTCCCATATTAAGTGATGAAATGTTACATGTATCTAGACGCTTTTTGGATATAGATACATCCATATTTAGGCAAATTTGAGTCACTTAATATGGGATGGAGGGAGTATTGTGTTTGGATCCAGTGTTCTTTTATGAGAGCTCTTGTGTATACTAAGCTTATGCATTTGTGGCTTTCTTCTAGGTGTAATGTTTTCTCTGTTGGTTCCGCCGTTCTATGAGAAACACCAGGATCTTGTTGATGAAAAGGTTGGTTTAGTACACGGTGTACTGTCAAAGCACTTCGCTACCATCATTAGCAAGACTGGACAACCAAGCAAACAAAAGAAGGCCGAGTAAAAGAAATATTGGTGCATTTTGGTGAGTTCCTAACATGACTTAAATTTTACACATGTTTATGCTACATACTATTACCTTAAATCAAATATCCAATCTAGCTTCTGTGATATATATCTTCAGCATATTATGCATTTAGTTATCACATTATGACCTGTACTTTTGTCAAGTGTCTCTTGGAATCTCAAGTTTATGCTATGGTTATTTTTTTTAAGAAGGGGCTATAAAAGGCAATGCAGTTACAAGTCTAAAGCTTCAAAAGTTTCTGTTACAATCATCAACTATATAAAAAACGTGGAGGGCCTAGAGGCTAATATGTAATTGGTTGAAGCTGCTAGGATCCTAGGATGACAATCTTATTTGAACATAATTTTCGGGGCATAATTAGGTTGAAAGAAAAGCTCCAATGAGGGCCTGTTCTTAAATTTATTAGAACGGTCTTTTGGATTTAAATATGTTAAGAATCATATTGTTATCACTTTCAGTTTGTCAAGATTGGTGTGTTGTGTGCTCATCACTGGCCCGGAACTTTAATCTGTTGTGGTTCTCTTACTACAGTAGCTTACGTGAGTAGCTAGATATTGTTAGAGGAACAAATTTCAACAAACTGACACCACCAGTTTGCTGTAAACAAAATGCAAGTCAGCCAAGACTGATGAACCAATTCTTTTTGATCCTCAGCATATCCATTTGTTCTTTGAAGTTTCTACTCCATTTCAAACTAAATTATCATCTGTTTAGAGGAATAGTGCAGCCTCATGTTGTTTTTTGGTTATTTGTGGAAGTGCATAGTTTTTTGGTGACAGCAGTGCAGCTCAATTTGCGTGCAACATACGGGTGGTTCAATTTTATTTCAATAAAACAAGCAAAAGTACAATTTCAGATAGTGTAGACCTACACGCAAACATCAACTCAGGAACAGCATGTCAGCATTGTTAATACAAACAATTCTTCTCACTGGAAGAACTGCATTTTTTAAAAAAAGTTACTGTTGAAATGGCAAGTCTTTATTCATCTGGAATTTACATGTGTTCTGAAATTACTTTTTTGCTGAAAATTACTGTGTTCATTAATCATGGTCATCTTTTCCTTGTCAGGTAGCTCGGCAGTTGGCCATGGTTTTTTCATCCTCCAGTCTCAATACCCATGAACCACTGCTGAAAATATTTCTCCAGGATATAATGTTGACTGCTGATATGTGATTTAGATGCACGCTCTTCAATCTGAGAAATGGAGTGTTCTGTATATTTTTTCCATGAACATGAAACATGCTGTGGTTTACCATAGGTTCATCTTGTCCCGACATCATCTATATGGAATATGGTAGCATGCATATCAGCTTATACAAATGTGCTGGCTGCTCGCGTCTGCAATTCTGTTTCGTACTCCGTGAACTGCTTTCGAGGAATTCTGAGGGTTCATTTGGTATCAAACTGCTCTTAGGCATAATCCAATCTCAAAATTACATTACTACATAGACACTTTATCTCCCAACTGGTTTCTGGAACTAATATGGGGAACTCTGCGTTGTAAAGGCACTGATGAGTGGTTGTGGATCTCTGATACTGTAACTATAAATTTGCAACTCGTGTCTCCCTTTCCCTCGTGGCATGAACTGCTTAACACTTTTTAACAACCAATCAAGACTAGTTATGTTTATTCCAAAGTTTCAGCTCAATGGTCTTTAATTGGTCGAATTTATCATTGTTCACTGGCCCTTAATGTGCTGCTTTTGCTTATCTCCATACAAACAAGTACACTTTCCAGTTGATCTTTTGCAGGATGCTGCGAGTTCTCTGTAACCATTTGGACTGTATTTATGAAGGAAGCACACGCAGCAATTACAATTACATGACGTGGAATGCCATCTACGCCCTCGCCAGTACAGGTGATGCCACTTGTGTCATCTGTGGGTGTCCCAAATTGTAGGGTCACGACTCACAAGTGGCCAATTAGACAGCATGTCTCGGCATTTGACAATAAAGAACGAGTATCTCAGACGCCACTATATCTAATATGTGGGTCAGTTTGATCAGAAGGAGCTGCTTATTTGTTTAGCTAAAGTTTCGCATTGTGCACTCCTTTCACTTTCGCTGCGAGGAGGCATCTTTCTTCTTTCTTTTCCCGAAAGGTTTTCATGGAACAAGCATTGATACCCCACATTATAATCCTGTGAAGAGTACTCTTCTGCCAGTGGCTCCAATCATGCTTAACAAGAACTAGGCACTGACAACACAAAATCATGTAGCTGCCCTTCTGTCGAGGCAAGACGACACAGCGCCGTCTGATCCAACCTTTGTGCCAGACCCCATTGCCTTCCCCACTGACCAAGCAACTCATCAAGGCTACCCAAATAATTTGACCAAATCGACACCTAGGAATTAAGGACCATTAGTGAGCCATTGAGCCCCAAATTGACCACACAGTGGATATATCCTCATCGGACGGAGATGAAAGCTGATGATCATGAGGCACTACTCTACTCTGCCCTCCATGCTGCTGCGCCCTCTGCCCTACCGCCGATGTATGACCAATTAACCGCCAACCCCACTACTTCCATGTGTGCTGCGTGCAGCCTCGCCACTTCAACTCAAGCTTCTCCGATTCCCACCTCTTTTCCGTTTCCCTAAAGCTAAATTCCCTTCTCGTGCTCCACTTCGTTTGCCCCTTTGCTGTTGTTTCTCCCCTCTACATCCTTCTTCATGGACCATTCTCTTCTTATACTTGACCCAATCGGCATCCATTGTCCTACCGGGGCGGCCATTGTCCATGAACTGGAGCAGAAGACTTCGCCTTCGTGCCATGGCGTAGTTAACCCAAGTGCCTTGCCAACGTGGAACCAGCAATGGCGCTTCAAGCTCCAGCAGCTCCAGCTCGTGCGCTCCTGCTCCTGCTAGCCTTCGCGGTCTCTGCCTCCAGCTCCACCCACAGCCACAGCCACTTGGTTTCTGCACCAGCGCCGGTGCCGGAGACTGAGACGACGACAGGATCATCATCATCGGATGGCTGCGGGTGCGGGCCAACGCCGCCGCCATGGGACTTCGAGAACCAGAAGCTCACAGCGCTCTACAGCGTGATCCAAACCTTCAAGCGAACAATCACAAGCGACCCTCTCGGGGTCACCTCAACCTGGGTGGGCACCAAGATCTGCGACAGCGCCGACAACGGCACGGCCTACAAGGGCTTCTTCTGCGACCACCCTCCCGACAGCCCCCCCGGCACGCGCACCGTGGCCTCCATCGACTTCAACGGCTTCCACCTCCGGGCACCCACACTCGCCGGCTTCATCGACGCCTTCCCGGACCTCGCCTTGTTCCACGCAAACTCCAACTCCTTCTCCGGCAACGTCCCGGACCTCACGGGTTTACCATACTTCTACGAGCTCGACCTCTCCAACAACGCCTTCTCGGGATCCTTCCCGGACACCGTGGTGCCACTCGGCAACCTCCTCTTCCTCGACCTCCGCTTCAACGGCTTCTCCGGCTCCGTGCCGGCACCCGTCTTCGCGCTCTCCGTAGAAGCGCTCTTCCTCAACAACAATGGGTTTTCCGGAGACATCCCGGACTCGGCATTCGGGTCAACCACGGCAGAGTACCTCGTCGTGGCCAACAACCAGTTCACCGGCCCGATCCCGCGCTCCATCTTCAACGTCTCCGGGACGCTCTCCGAAGTGCTTTTCCTCAATAACAGGTTCTCCGGGTGTCTCCCTTACGAGATCGGGCTCGTGGAAGGGCTGACGGTGTTCGACGCCGGGGGTAACGAGATCAAGGGCCCGAT
The DNA here is from genome assembly GCF_000005505.3 of Brachypodium distachyon. Taxonomy (NCBI): domain Eukaryota; kingdom Viridiplantae; phylum Streptophyta; class Magnoliopsida; order Poales; family Poaceae; genus Brachypodium; species Brachypodium distachyon. Next base: position 27,038,863 of record NC_016135.3, read on the forward strand.
ACCGTTGTCTTTCGGGTGTTTGAGTGATGTGGAGCAGCTTAACCTTGCCGGGAACCAGCTCTACGGGCACGTCCCAGACGTGCTCTGCGCGTTGGCTAAGACGGGCAAGCTGGGGAACTTGTCTTTGAGCGACAATTACTTTCATTCTGTTGGGCGTCTGTGCATGGAGCTGGTGAGGAGCCGGGTGCTGGATGTGAAGAAGAACTGTATCCTTGGGTTCCCCCGGCAGCGGCCGGCCATGGAGTGCGCCGCGTTTTATGCCGATCCGAGCAAGCACTGCCCGTTTATCCCGCATATCCCGTGTGACCTTCCCGGGTTCAGGCCGCCGGCTTTTGCGCCGCCGTCAAAGGCGTTGCCGGCGACTAAGACGACGGGCCATGGCGGCGGCGGTGGGAATTAACTGACGATTTCTGGCGTGGTGGGGATATATGCGTGTGCATTGTCACGTGAAGTGCACAGGAATAGGAAGCGGCAAATGGACTCTCGTTTGGTGGTTTCAATTTTGTCAGTGATTTCGCTGTTATGAATTGCCGAATAAGGTGTTGTGTGACAGTAGACTGATCGGAGTCAAATAACTGCCTGCCTTACCAATTAGCGTCTGTATGACAGTGATTGTGGACAAACTCTTCACATTGCCTTCGAATTGAACTATGGTGGGTTTACTCTCCTGCCTGGATAATCAAATTGCAAGATTTCTGCAACCAAGCAAAGCGTTGCGTTGGCTGATGCTGCCTGATAGCAAAATAATGCTTCGCCCTGATTTCCTGTTCTGGTGAATCCATGGACACTAATTTAGTTGAACCAATTTGGTTGAACTGAGTGGACCTAGGTGGAGTAACGAACATCTCTTAGCTCAGGCTGTAGAATACTACAAAAACAGAGGTCCTCTCCGTCCTCCAGGAAGCAAGATGAGAAATTTCCCATGTTCTTGGCTGTTCACAACTCAAAAGAAGCCAGGGAACTGATCTTTGCTTACATGCATTTGCTATCACTATGTCCATAACTCTGGATCCATAGAACTTGCTAATCGCACCAATGCATCCACAGATTCATAAACAGCATGCAAGAGAGACTCCGTGGCGTAAGAGACACGATCAGTTAAAGAATATTCTTGAGGACAGCACCAAAGAGAGTACAGACGGTAGCGATCTATGTACAATGAGATAAAAGCAAATTTACTACTAGAACGTAAGCAGTACTAATACAAAAGGAGCCAGGTCCAAATTTTGAATTTCAACTTTGCTTCGCCGAAGTGACTTCATGCGACGTTTGGCTTAGCAAGGGTGCGCTTCAAGGCCTTGACAGTCAGTGTCCTGTTCTTGCTCTGTTCAATGCAAACAAAACAGAGTCAGGTTGAATCTTTGGGTTTCTGCTCAATCTCGTGCAGAAGCAAAACCAATAATGATGTTATTATTTCTAGAAAAGTGAAAGTGTGCTGACAGGTTTCAGTCAGTTTCTTCATGCATATGGCATGCCTTTTCGAAACTGTCTACCTTGCATGAGCTGAACACTTTTAAGAGATGATCTAGAAGATGGATGTAGATATCATAATGCTGCAAACAAGAATAAACAAGAGGGCAGAAGTCATTACCGCGGAGCAAGTTCCAGCCTTGATGTTGCACACAGGGTAGTCCGGTGGGCAGCAGCTGGCGTGATCCTTGCAGCAGGTGGCGCCTTCGACTGGGCAGCAGCCCCATACCAGGCACATGTTCCTGAAGCCAAAAGCACAGCAACAGGTGCTGCCTGCTGCACAAGAGACATTCTCATCACAGACGTGGTCAGGGGCGACTGGTGGAGGGGGGGTCGGTGGCGTGGGGGGCGTCGGAGATGGCTTGGGTGGGTTAGCGCCCTTCTTGGTGGGGTACGATGACATCATGGCTATACCGCACTTCCCAGTGGTGGCGTTAATGTTGCGCTCCATGCGGAGGTACCCAGCCTCACCCCACTTCGGACCCCATGAGTTGCGGACAATCCAGTAGTCCTTGCCGTTCTCAGTGCCATAGCCAACGGCTACCACACCATGGTCGAGTTCTGTACCACACCTTCCAGTGAAGACACCCTGTAATATAAATCAAAGAGTATGTTATTTCCAGAATGACCAAAATGTTCTATAACAATAGTCAATAGGCTACTTGATGCAGCAAGTTTGTTTACCGAATGGTAGAGCTGAAACTCTCGGCCACCAGCTTCAATAGCAACACTAACGGGCTGGTGAGCAACGGCCTTCTGCAGCGATTTCTCATCATTTTCAGGAACATCTTCGAAGCCATCAATGCTCACCACCTTCGCATTTCTCTGCAATGGTCAGATAAAACATACCAGCTAGAGCATCAGCAACAAGAATCATCTGGAAGTGGGGGCTATATGATGTAAGTATAATAAGTACCCTGTTGATATCGCATTTGCCATCCAAGGCTTTGTAAGGATAGTCATCTTCAGTATCAATGCCGCCGTTGTTTATGATGAAATCAAAGGCATCATCCATAAGTCCCCCGTTGCATCCATTGCTCTGCCCATTGATGTCACACTCCACAAGCTCCTGCTCAGACAATGTGACCAGCTCACCAGTAACAAGTTGGTTAATGCTTTCTACTGCGCTGACTGCAGAAAAAGCCCAGCAACTTCCTGCACAACATCATTCAAGAAACAAAGGATGCATAAGTTAATACCGATAGAAGCTACATACAGTACCACAATCGCAATCACACCAACTTAGCTCTCCATAGGACCGCAGCCCTGAGTCATATTCACTCATCTCAGATATATATACGCCAGAGGTAAACAGGCAAAGGTATTATTAATTTCCCGTCAAAATATTCGTTCGACTCTACTGTTTTCTCCCCATGATCCAATTTCAATAGGACTAGGTAAGGTAGAGCAGCAACCTCCCACATCCCTGCATACTACTAATACTGTAATCACCATGCACAACAAGTTGTACTGCGTGTTATATGCTAGTGGTACTGTAAAGCTTGAAATACTTATGATACAACATTGCCAGATCTGGTTATTGCCTCAAATAGTTGGTTGATAGTTCAAGGCACGACGATCAACTGGTCAAACAGTACTCAAGTACTTGACTGATAGGTGCACCGAATATGCAGCACAGTTTGGATTCAAGGGAACCAACAAAAAACTATCGCAAAAAGACAGGCCACAAAATCAGAATAACAATTCTGACAAGGAAACCACCCGGTACAAGGCAACTCCAACGAATCGCCAGCCATTAATTCCGTTCAAGTCCAAACGGGCATTCAGGACCATTACTTCCTTCGTAAGAAAAGAATGAACAAAACAAGCACCTTTTGCAGCCCTGTGTGAAAAATATTCCATCCAACCAAACTCTTATGTGAAACTTCTTTAGCATACCGGCGGCATGATTTCCCAAGATCATAATCGTGATATACTCCGAAATTAATTAATTTTTAACCATCGATCTAGGATCCAGAAGAACTACGGTAACAGCAACGCACTTAGATCGGATATTGCCGTTAACCAATCAAACAGGGGGGTAAAATCGCTAAAGAAAAAGGCACAAAAGAGGGGAAGAAATTTCTCACCGCATTGGCCCTGGTTCTTGACGGGGGCGACGGCCCCCTTCTCCCTCCAGTCGACGGCCTCCGGCAGCTCCTCGACCCCATCATGCCTGTACCTCTCCCCAACACCAGCACGGGCCGACCTCCTCTGGCCGGCGCCCTTGACCCCGAGGTAGGCGGCGCGGAACTCGTCGTTGGTGAGATCCGCGAACCGGTTCATCCCCAGGCGGAACCCTTCCTCCCCGGCGGCGGCGCGCGCGTTGTGGGCGTCGACGAAGCGGAGGTTGTCCCAGAACGCCCTGAACCGGCGCTCCTCCTCCCCGAGCGAGTTGGAGTTCCCGGACCCGTGCTCGGCGCGCCAGAGGCCGTAGATGGCCCTGGCCTCCGCCTCCGTCCGCTCCAGCCCGCGCGCCCCGTGCTCCGCGTTGTAGGAGATGATCGACATGTCGGGACCCGCCGCGCACGCGCCGAAGCCAGACACGGCGAGGATCAGCAGCAGCAGGAGCCCCGCGGCGCTCGCCATGGTTGCGCCCGGCGTGTGCGACGTGGAGACGGGCGTCGCTCTCTGTCTACCGAAAACCTTTTTCGAGTTTTTCTTCTTTTGTTGTTTTCGATTTGGAAGGTGGGTTTGGGCTTTGGGATTTCTGGGTCGGGTGGTTTTATATAGGGGATCGGGAGACCTTTGGGCTGGGTCGGTTTGGGAGTTGGAAACCGGGTTCAGGATGGGTTCGAGTCCGGTACAAGGAAGGTTCGTCGTACAGTAGAGGAGGCCGTTTTCGTTTGATGATTCTAAATTCTGATCTGATACTAAATTCTTGATTCAAATTTAGTCCAATATAGATGTATCTATTTTTAAAAAGTGTCTAGATACATGTATCTATTCTGATTTGTACTGCTTTGTTTAAGCTGATTCTGAGTAATCTGAGATTGGTCGGATCGGATAAGAACTCCAACGAACGATGGCATTGTGGCACGGAGTCTTAATTGTGGCTACTCGTGGCCGTTTAGATAGTGGCTAGGCACATGAGATTTGCCGTCTATTTTTCCTTTGAGAAAGAAAGGAAGCACGAGATGAAAACATCCATCACGTTTATTTTGAAGTAATTAATACGAATGATTTTCATACCGAAGTTAGGTCCCCAAGACCAATTACTTTGAAATAAAAATCAACTAGAACCTACTCTCAATTCGTGGATGCCTATATGTGAAAAAGGAGGATTTCGCGATCATAATAATGCGACCGTGAATGGGAGCAAAGCCGGAGGAGATTCCAAGATTTCCAATCAGGCAAAGCAAAGGTGCAGAGCTTCGACCCCCCTGGCCCATCCATCCATCCTCGTGGGTGACGTGTACTACGCGTGCATGTGTGGTGCATAAGGATGCGTGCAGCATGCGTGTCTCATGATCCGGGCACCGATGGCAGCGGTCTACGGTTACGGGCCGGGTCTCTAAAGGCCAGAGTAAAGCTGACCCCTTTTCACCAACACAGACCCAGCGGTTTCTCCGTTGGACTCAAACCGTTTGGGGAGCTACTACATGGCTGCTATGCGTAGGAGTAGTACGTATATACGTGTCAACGTTTGGGGAGCGCCTGGCCTGGACACATGCTTCCATTACTTAGACGGAAAGGAAGAAGATAACTAAAACTCGGTCAGTCGATGTGCGGTGCGGTGCGGGCGGCTGGTCGGAGCCACCGCTGACCCGGACGGGGGAACCGGAGCTAAGTAATCCAGCCAAGGCCGGCCGGCCGTGGATCGGGAACGTGCACCTCCCTGTAGCTCGGCAGTTTGAGTTTACATCCACGTGGAGTAAATTACACATATATGCGCTCCTCACGTGGTACAGTAGCAAGAAAATTACTACCAATACAGAAACAGGCAAAATGGATCGATCGCCCGTGCATTTGGGCACACGGCATATCGCGCACCGTCCGGATTCCACGAGCATTCTTCCTCTGTCTGACTTCGCTTCCTACTCTACTCCCCACGAGCCGTTTGCTTCGCTCGAGGGGTCATTGCCTGCTGCCGTGCGTATATCGATCGGCGCCCATATCTCCATAGCTATAGCTTATACCATGTGGCTATCCTACCACAGGCCCACAGCTTCCTACAAATGCGTATTGTAGTATGGGCAATGTTCAGGCACCAACATGCCAGCATTTTTTAGGTGAACGCCGTCTAAAAGTAAAAACACACACACAAAGGTTGGCACGTACTGGCCCTTCTTTTTTGTGCCGTCGGATGAACACTACGAGGATAGGATAACATCACTTTTATCTCTTCCAAGTGACGACCACAGTTGTTTAGAGCATCTGAAGAGATATTTTAGAGGAGGAGTTTACCAATCATTCATTGTTCCTATTCACCCAAAAAATATTCAGAAAATATATACATACGTTGCTTGACACTGTTGTTCTCCTGAGAATTATTTCAGACGAGTAGATCGAATAACTTGTTGCCCTACGCGATGTACAATCCTCGCAAAGCCAGCCCTGACAGAGTTGGTCAAGTTTTTTGATCTTCGAACACTCATCACAGGGACGACTTTCTTGATCTTGCTTTGGGCCTTATTTGGCCATGGCATTGCTTTCAGGAGCGCTCACATTAAGGCTAGAAAAGAAGCCTTTGACTTGTGAGTTAGTGGAGCTCACGCTGTGCTCCTTTCCCTAATCGAAAGATGCTTTCTCCCTCCTTACTGAGCAAGGAATGACCAAGACTACTTCACAATGCTAAATAAAGTTTGACATATTAAACGAACACGCAAGATGTTAATTTTACGTCAATCGTATGATCTGGTGCAGATTCTAAGATTTTTTTTGCAACCAAATCCATTTGATAGAACACAGATGGACCAACGAACCATTTATGAAATTCAGATGCTTGGCGAGCAGATGATCGTTTTCGCAGCATTGGTCACAAACTCAGTTTTTCAGTAGAGAAAAGCAGTGCTGTTGTATATATCAATGATGGTTGATCTGAGTTTCTCTAGCTATGGAAATCCACTAGTTTGCCGACATCATCGTCACCCCATATCCTGCAGCAAGGATATATAGGAGCTAACTGCCAGTCGGCAACAGAGCGAACTGTCTGAGATTTGGTGCGAGAGAGATACATCACAACCTGGCTGTGGCAGGCATCTCTGTTGTTACATTGGAGTGTGCACACAACTCATCAGTGTTCATATGCAGAGAGCACCTAGATCAGGTACAGCTATTGTAGACTTGTGGGCTTGGGCAGGTGCTGCTTCAGCTTGTTCTCTCTTCTTCTGCTTCTTCCCTTTCTGGCCCTTCCCTTGGCCGCCCTTGGTCCTGAAGGTGTCCACCACATATAGCCAGGTATTATCAGTTTGCACTTCAACCATGCAGCAAGAAAAGAAGGTTTTGTTTATTCATGGTAAATGTGTAACTGATGTCAACCACCCAATTTTTCTCTAAAATTTGGTTGACAAAAAATATATTTGCACTACTTGTACATGAGGTAAGACTTAACCGGCATTGTGCAAAAAAGAAAAACATTGTTAGGAATTCGTAATCCGAGATGAAGGCAGCAGCAACAAGACGTGCAAGGACATCGGTGATATTGCTTTTTCCAATGAATAAATTTTTTTGAAAGAAAGTTTGCAACGGGAGCAACAGGAAAGAAACCCAGAGGTAGCATATAGTATGCTTAAAGAATAAGAGAGGATGGAAATATTCAAAAGTCACACCTTGGAGGTTCTTTTGATGGTACAGCCGTGGCTGAACTACAAGAAGCCTTGTGCTTCCTTGCAGATCCACAAGAACACTCGTTAGATTTGGACTTATCCTGCACAAAGGAACAAGGATAAATCTCATTCTTTCAACGCAGTGGAACAACGGTAAACAACTTAACTTGGGAATCTGAGTCAAGAGTTGTCCACATAATAGTTACCTTCTTCACATGTGAACTTTTAGATCTTTGTACTGTTTCGTCTTTGCCTGAACAACTTTCTTCTTCCTTGGGCTCAACCAGTTGTTCCTCATTCTGGGATGTACTAAGCTCATCTCCTATGAAATATATACAAACTTTGGTCATCTAGCAAATAAAAATAAAAATGATTGGGTCGGCATCCAACTACTCTTGAATTTGTTTATAAAATAGTTGAACCCCAGAACTCCTACATGGAGCATTTGGAGGGGCTTAGGGCTAATGTATTATACTGAACTTCCATCCATCTTACTATTTACCCACGCATAATAATATCCTGTTAAAAACAAAATGCCCATCAACAATTTGGACTAAATTTTAGTTGAACAAGGATCATAAATTACACAGAAACTAAAACAATTTGATGCTTCACTATCCTAAATATATTACTCCTATATTTCAAATTGTACAACCTTTCTAGATATCGCCTAGACATCTATTCTTGTTTCCCAGAATTTGTCTTCACAATAACCAGCAACTGGTACCCCCAAAACCCAAAACACAGTCTAAAGTACAACCTCTCTTGTTATCACATGCATCTCTTGGTACAGATCTACTACCTCCGTTCCATAATTCTTGTTGAAATATTACATGTATCTAGACGTTTTTTAGGAATAGATACATCCATTTTGGGGAAAATTTGAGACAAGAATTATGGAACGGAGGGAGTACCAATTATATGGATGCCAACTATCATATCGAATTATCAATCACCTCTAGCATTTCCAGGCCAACCAAATGAGAAATGCATCCAGAACAGCAAAGTAGCCTATATTTCGTCCAGAAGCCAGGAGCTCAGGAATGCTTCAGCTATCCCAAATATATGCTCATCCTTCTCAGTATTGTCTTCACAAAGATTCTAGAAAATGAGAATCGTTTTCACAAAAACCAGCAGATGGTAATCTACTAATCTGTTATTGAGGCACACACTCAGAACAAGAACATTGGGACATCACACAATATATCTTTAATACCTACTACCTAGTACTCCTTCCGATCCATAAAAAGTGTCGCCCACTTAGTACAAAAAGGATCCACAAAACTTGTACTAACTTAGTAGAAAAAGGGCGACACTTTTTATGGATAGGAAGAAGTACCTACTAGTCAACTGCAATATTAAAACCTTTGGACATTTCCGGAGTGTGAATGAACAGATGCTTACAACACAAAGCGGTACGGCTCATATGTTGGCAAGAAGCCAAGAACACTCGAACAAAAGGAGAAAAAACTGAACTACGTCGTCCCCAAAATAGTGCAAACTTCACCATAATCATTATCAGTTCTCATACGGTAAAATTTTCAACAATGACAAAGAATTAAGGATGACGATCACTATGTCACGCCAAATTCGAATATGGTGTTCTACAAACGATCACAAATGGGGTAGGTCATGTAATTTGAAGAGCACGGTAAAGAAAACAACTGCAATGACCCATGAGCACATTTAGTCGCTTCAGGGTAGTTCCAGGCTTACCGTTGCATGCATAGTTCATATAAATATCTCCATCTGCGTCATCAGAACCCAGTGAAAGCCGCTCAGCTATCATGTACTCAATAGCAGTTGCAACATCACCATCCATTTCTTCCAAAACCTGCACAATAATGCCACTAACAATCAACCTAAAGCAAATGCACAACTGCAATGCAAGAAGGTAATTAACCATATAATCCATACATGCTCAACTACAGCAACATTAGAACATCCAGTTCCAGCCATGACCAATTTAACCGATGTATGATCATAGGTTGATCTTTGTGAGGATTTCTCCACGTCTTTTACTTTAGTTTGAGAATTAATGCTTGCGCTGGCTACATTGGCATCCGTCTGTAATTTGATAACAAAATTAAAAAAATCAAACACGGTGAGCAACATCACTGATCATAGTCAATGATACGCAAAGAAATTGTCCTTCCAGTACACAACATAATTGAACTGTCTACAGTTTTCACAGTGAAAAACCTTGATGACAACTGGAATTGCAGGACCTTGGCATGTATCTTCAGTCAACCTGACACTATTGTAGTGCTCACCGTGATGATAAGATCTGCATTGGCATCAAGTTAGAAGAAACCTGAGAAATACATCTACAACCATCAATACTGACATAGTACTAGTAGTTTCTATAAAATAATACATTAACTTACAAATGAACCATATTGGTGGCTTCACGACCAGAAAAGTTATTTATGTACCATCGGGGCGAGTTAAGCTGTAAATCAAACAGTAACGATGCAACTGTCAACAAAACGTCACAACAAATGAATAATTCTAACAAAAAAGAAAGAGCATCCAAGGGAATACAAGGTGTTAATTTACAAAACAGCCATGGTTTTAAATTAAAAGGTTCCGCTGCATAATTTATATCATCCATACACCAAAGGAATCGGAAAGGAAAGCTTGCATTGAAAATTACCATGTGAATGCAAATGTTTCTTCTCGTGACAAGAGAAGCCGCTTGCAACTCCATATTGCCAGCCCAAGTCCCATCCTTCATCATAGAGTCACAGTATTCATCAAACGGTACCTCATCCTCAATGAATGGCTCGAACTCCTCACGGTGTTTCTACAAGTTGCACATGAGAAGGATTAAAAAGTGTAATTGTCTGAGACCTCCTGTATAGCGGCCTTTGGCCCTTTTTTCTCCTCTTTCCTTTTTCTTGTTTTGGGCTCCGTTGGGTCCCGTTTTTGTTGCCTCGGTGTATTTGCGCTTCTTGCGCTTTCTTCTCAATGAAAATGACACGCTGCTTGGCGTGTTCGAGAAAAAAAATCCCACCAAGATACGATTTCGACAAAATCCTAACCGACATTACAATTTACAGGTAACTTTCTACACAAGAAGTTGTTTCACTGCATACCACGATGTACTGCACAACCATCTCCCGGTACTTCATGTGCTGTTCCTCATCGCCCTCAAGCTGGTCGCCCATTGCCCTGCAGGCTACCATGAGTAGTCATATAACTCAAAAGACGCAATTCATAACCACAGCAGCGACACCACTTAACCTCCCCTCGTTTCAACAAGAATCTGGATAAGACTCCAAGAACAAGAAGACGAACCCTAAGCCTACCTGAAGAAGCAGTTGCCGTCGGCTGTGACCTCGACTATCTTAACCCCAATGGAGTCCAGCTGCGCCCTGAACTCCGACATGTTGGTCTTCTTCCCGAACTTTTTCTCCTGCGGAGGAATCATCCACCAAAAGGGGAAAACAATAAGCTAAATTCCCCGCCCAGCCGCCAGGAAATCGATCCGATACTGGAAGTAGCCCCATCGATCGAAACATGGTTTGTTTCTTACTGCATCACGCTTCGGCTTTCGGGCCTTGGACGCCGGAGCTGCCTTCTTCTTTTTCTGGACCATGGCGCTGTGCTTCCGTGGAGTCTCGAGATGTCGACGGCGGCGGGAGGGGGGAGGGAGCAGAGAGCTATCGAACTCCGCCGGAGAAAGAGAGAGATCGGAGGAAAAGGAGCAGGAAAAAAAAATATTCTAGGCCTCCTAATGGACTTTTACGAAGGGGCCAGATAGGCCGGGACGGGCTGAGCCCATTCGTATTTAACCAGATCACATTTCCATGGGCCTTGGAGCTGTTCTCGCACTGCCGGCAGAAACCCTCACTCTCCCATTTTCTAAAAAAAAAAAAGAAAAACCTCCCTCCCTCTCCCCGGAGCTCAAAGCGGAGGAGCTCTTCTTCCTCGTCGGGTTCCTTTGGATCCGAGGGAAGAAAATGATGCCCTTACTATTGGGTATCTTGGAAGCCTGCATACCTAGTTAAATCTTATGCGGTCCGGGTTCCTTTCATATGTAACTTTATATTGTACGTTTTGGCCTATGCCTATATATGGTGCTGCAATGTGATGCGTATCTATTTCTGGTCATGTAACGTGCTTCTTGATATATTTAGTTGGGCGTACTTTTATGGAAAGCCTTGGAAACAACCTGTATGGGGGGTGTCAACTCAGGACTCGTCTGTTGAAACAGTGGCAAGAGACCATCTCGTTGTGATGCTGTCTGCCCGGTATTGTTGCTTCCTTCAAGCAGAAATGTTTGTTGACCTTAACAGTTCTCACTTCTAATTGTCATTAGCCCGATGATCAACATGGGCCTTTTTAAGCCATTTGGTAACTTGTTGCAGTGAGCTAGTGACTCAAAAGTTCCAAATAATAAGTGTTTGATATTCATTACTACCCAATATGGTATCGATGCAATATTTCCTCGGTCATGAAATACTCCGTATATGCTTTGTACCAGTGTATACAGATTGTTTTGAAGAAAATATATTTTCATCAAAATGTGTCTGGCCAAAGTGCAACCTTACAATGGCACGAGTCTTGTGACATGGGGGTCATATGGGGTGGGGTAAAGTGTTCTTTTGTTCAAGATCTTGGGGAATCACAGATACTCCTGAACCGAACTGAATTCCCAATTCAGGTGCAGTCGTGCAAATTGCAATTGGGGTGGAGTGGTAGATCGATCCCTCCCATGTCATGCCGCCGCCTCCCGTCTCGAGCAAGATCTGGAGGCCGGCCATGAAGCCCCCCGCCCTCCTCGCCGTCCTCCTCCTCCTCTCCCTCTCCTTCCTCCTCTTCCTCCTCAGGCCCACCTCCCCGCCCTTCCTCCTCTCCGCACAGACCTCCGGCACCGACCGCCGCCGCCTCAGCGTCTACGTCACCGACCTGCCCCGCGCGCTCAACCACGGCCTGCTCGACCTCTACTGGTCTCTCCCCACCGCCGACGCCCGCATCCCGGCCTCCTCCGACCCGGACCACCCGCCGCCGCGCGCGCACCCGCCCTACCCCGCCAGCCCCCTCATCAGGCAGTACAGCGCCGAGTACTGGCTCCTCGCCTCCCTCCTCCGCCCCGGCCCCGCATCGTCCTCCGCCGTGAGCGTCGTCGCGGACTGGACGGAGGCCGACGTCGTCTTCGTGCCCTTCTTCGCGACGCTCTCCGCGGAGCTGGAGCTCGGGTGGGGCGCCACCAAGGGCGCGTTCCGCAGGAAGGAGGGGAACGCCGACTACCGCCGCCAGCGGGAGGTCGTCGACCGCGTCACCGCGCACCCGGCGTGGCGCCGGTCCGGCGGCCGCGACCACGTCTTCGTCCTCACAGGTAATTCGGCTGGCCAGCTGCTGGATTTCCGGGCCGGCAAGCGAGTTTGAGTCGATCCAAGTGTGGGTTAATGGGAATGCACCTTGTTCTAGAACAATCATCCATTGCTGTCAACTGTGCATATTTATTTGGTCAGTCTAGTTAAGTTCTGCTGTTGTCGATATTGTTTACTGTGCTCAACAGTCAATACCAGTTCTAATGAAGTCATGCTATTTTCTCTTTCAACATGATGGGTTTGTTCTAAATCAGACCATGAGAATTTGCACGATCTATTCATGTTGATATTTAAGTGCTGAAGGAGACAATTCTGCATATGCACTTTCCGAAAGAGATATTTGAAGGGTTAACGTTAACTCTGCAACTCTGAGTGTATGAGAGCTCCAAATGATCGTTGTCACTGTTGGTAGTTACTGCCTAGGTGTGTGATTAAGAAGTGGCTTACCTTGAAATGTCACCAATTAAGAAACTAAGGATTATGCAACTGTATCCATAGTACCACACTTCACTGTTGCAGAGCAAATAGCCAAATACTGTGATATTTATGCAAGTGACGCAGTAGCGTTTGGCGTGTTGTTTATGTCTTGGTGAAGATTGATTTGCCTAGCAGCTTATTTTTCTTTTGGATGCTCAGGTCATGTTAAATACTGAGGCATTATTTGACAGACCCTATGGCAATGTGGCATGTCCGGGCGGAGATTGCTCCAGCAATTTTACTGGTGGTTGATTTTGGCGGGTGGTACAAACTCGATTCAAAATCTGCAGGCAGCAACTCTTCTCATATGATACAGCATACTCAAGTGTCATTGCTGAAAGATGTCATCATACCTTACACACATTTGCTACCGACCTTGCAATTGTCAGAAAACATGGATCGCCCCACTCTTCTGTACTTCAAGGGAGCCAAGCACAGGCATCGGGTGTGTACTATTTATCATAAAATCAAAGCACCTGATATATGCACTATATTTGGACAGGTTTATATGCAATCTGGAAACCATTTTGTACCTTACTTTTCACTTGCATTTCATCACCAGTTTCATAGAAATGTGTTATATTTTACTTCTTAAGCCTGGGTTGCATTCTTTTAATTTTTAATTGCCTATGTAGTACCTGAAACTAACACTTGAAGTAAAAAGAATAAACCTAAAATTTATTCTAATAAAAACCTCCCAGATCGCTCTTATATGTGAGGCTCGCTTTGCTTTTTCAAATAATCAAATGTTTGCCTCTTTTTTACTTTTAAGCATTGTGCTTTCAACAGGAATTCGTCACTTATGCAGTGTACATTAGTAGAACTCTAGGGTATAGTTTTTATGCCTTTATTTGCTTTCTTAAGATTGGTAGTGACAACAGAAAACAAGTGATTGAGCAGTAGGCTAGATTGTCGCTATGGTTTCAGTATGAGTGAAGTAGCTGACTTTGGTATAGCAAAGGGAGGCTTATACTGCTTGCAAGATACTCCCTCCGATCCATATTAATTGACTCAAATTTGCCCAAATATGGATGTCTCTATGCCTAAAAGACGTCTAGATACATTTAATATTTCGACAACTAATATGGATCGGAGGGAGTACTAAATAAAACCATTCATCTGACTAATCCATTTATTTGTTTTTCAGGGTGGTTTGGTGCGTGAAAAACTATGGGACGTGATGATTAATGAGCCTGGTGTTGTCATGGAAGAAGGCTTTCCTAATGCCACGGGGCGTGAACAATCAATAAAAGGGATGCGGACATCAGAGTTTTGCTTGCACCCAGCTGGCGACACCCCAAGTTCATGTCGCCTGTTTGATGCTGTTGCTAGTCTTTGCATACCGGTCATTGTTAGCGATGACATCGAGCTTCCTTTTGAAGGCATGATAGACTACACAGAATTCTCCATTTTTGTGTCAGTCGGTAACGCGATGAGACCAAAATGGCTAGCAAGCTACTTAAAGACCATCTCCAAGCAGCAGAAGGATGAATTCCGAAGAAACCTGGCTAAAGTCCAGCATATCTTTGAGTACGAGAACAGTCACCATGGTAGCACGGGCTCTGCCCCAGAAGATGGTGCTGTCAACCATATATGGAAAAAGATTCATCAGAAGTTGCCGATGATCCAAGAAGCAATCATCCGGGAGAAGCGGAAGCCTGAAGGAGCATCAATCCCACTTCGGTGCCATTGTACATGACCACGTCGCCGATTCGTTGATCCCTCCATCCCACTAAAGGCTTATCTCAATGCATGTTTTTTGTTTTTCGGTTTGTAGTTGCAAATAGGAGCATGTAACAGTAGGCCAACGTGTTGTTGAGGGGGTTGGTTTGTTCACTTAAGAATCGTCCATTGAATGGAATCCCCTACATTATCCAGAAGAGAGGAGGATGAACAGGATTTGATGCATAGTGATTCTAAATAATTAAGAAAAAAGTTTAGCTAGATAATGGTATCCTAATACTTATTTCGTACTTAAAATGGCTAAGGAGACAAGTAAACATTTGAAGCCAGTGCAGGAGGAGTTCAAAACATCCAGTTCCTAGATTCGATTTGCAGTGTTGCCAAACAACATAAAGGCTACAAACATGGTGGCCAATGGAACAGAGATATTGTCATCTACAACATCAGTTACAGGAATACACTCCACCACAGTAGCTGCCAACGCAACAAGAACCAGTTTACCAAACGTTTCCTCCCAGTTGACATGGATGTAACCAAGCCACGAGAAGTAGGACAGCATCCTGCAACAATGAAACGAATCAAGCAAGTCATTCATCGTGTGTAAAAATCTGTCTTGAGACAGTAGACGGGCATCACAAGAACCCTACAAAGCGGATAGCAGGAACCCAGAAATGAACATGGCCACACTCCCAGCCCAGCTCTTCTTCTTGTTGAATGGCAGCTTCAGTGAGCCGTACCTTCTCCCGACAATGTCAGCAAAGCCTGTGAAGTCAAGATGCAAATAGCCGAAGATTTAGCGAAATGATCAGGTCATAAGTGTAAATAGGGTGTTACTGAACCTGTAACCGTGCTCAGTGGCAGTGATTTCCATCTTACCGTCACCACCGCTCATCATGGACAAGGAGACAATTCCAATTGGCGAGTCACGCCAGAAGGCTAGAACAATGAGCAGTAGCACTATGACATAGTAAAGAGGACCTCTCAGCAATTCCCTGTCAGCAACCAGAGATTGTGTCAAGGAGATGTCTGTCTTCAAGAAGAAAGAAGAAGAACTGCCAGAAGAACGGGATTACTCTCGTTTTCCTTCACGGGTCACTGATTTTACAAGAGCTTCGTCAGAGTAGAAACCGAGTCCATAGGTCAGAAGCCTTATGCCGTTCAAGAATGGAACTACTGCCGCGAAGAACCGTGCTTCGTTCGAATTACTGCAAACAGACTGAGTCTTTCTTAAGGTCTCTAGTCTAGCATGAAGATGTTAAAGCATATTGATCCTGGAGATAGTTGGAGGGAGGACCTGAAGAGTGGCCATGAAGACATGAACATAACCCCCGATAGCACATGCACGATCTTTCTGCTCAAGCTCTGCCTTCAACAGTGACAAAACACCAGAAGTTAGCAAGCAAGAATCAGAACAGAGGTTTAGGCATGGTATTGTTAAACTACCAATGGTTGTGTTTGAGTGTTTGCCCTGTTCTGAACGCAACGGCGTGCTAAGCTTTCGATTGTTCTGAAGAAAGCAAACACTCAAGGAATGTTTGTTTGGTTGTTTGATCAACCAAATAATTTGACCCTTTTTAATCTATTTCTCCGTCCAACAAAGGATGTCTCAACTTTGACTAAATTTGGATGCATCTATACACTACACTAAGTCATGTCTAAATATATCCAAATTTTGACTAACTTGAAACATCTTTTGTTGGACGGAGGAAGTATATTCTATACTGGCTGAAATTAGTCTCTACTCCCTCCAGTTTGATCGGAGGAAGTAATTATTTTTTAGCAGTGGCCAGTGAGTTTGCAGCAAGAAAGCTCGATCTGGATCTGAAACTAAAACCAATAAGTTCAGTAAACCCATAAGATCTTCCTAGCAATAATTGCAGCTAACTAAGTTCAGTAAACACATCGAATCCCCGTTCGGTTCAGTCGCACCAATAGCCCAATCATCATCACATGAAACAAGCAAAATGCGAGGGTGGGGGATTAAACCGAAGAAGCGCACGAGACCTGTTCGACGAGACGCCGCTCGGTGAGCGCGTCGAAGGCGCGCACGAGGGAGTACGCCCCCGCGGTGACGAGCAGCGTGGCGCCGCCGTCCCGCAGCAGCAGCGCCGAAACCGGCGCCGACGCCGATGCCGCGAGCGCCGCCCCCGCCGCCACGGCCGGGACACCGGCGACGATCCACCGCCGCGGCCGCCGCGGCGCAGGGGACGCGGGAAGAAGGTCGGAGGTGGAGGAGCGGGAGCGCGATATGAGCAGGGAAGCCGGGGAGGAGGGGAACGCGAGCGCGCCGCCGGGCCGCGCCGCCGCCATGTGGTCCGCCGGTCCTTCCTGGCTGCGTGCGCGCGCCGCCGGAGAGCGAGCGAGCGGGCGAATTTGGGTGGCAACCTTTGCTGTAGCAAATTTGTCCGGGCGCGCGCTCGGGTCGTGTGGATTGGATCGTTGGACAGTTATGGTAGCGTAGTTTTCGTAAGGCTGGATGCGGTGTACGAAGTACTGTAGTACGGTGTAGACTCCCGCGTGTGTGCGTGTGTGGACCCTCTTGCGTATCTAGCGGTGATTGTCGTGGCCCCACCTGCCGGGCTGTGGGTCACTGTCTCCCTGGCTTAGCGATTTTCAGGGCATCAGCATTTTCCACCAGATCCAAACAGTATGAATTGAACAACACTCAGTGAAGGCAACATATATCTTATGGATCCGTCGCTTGTAAACAACAGTGGTTGAAGGCAACATATCTTATGCAGTCAAGAAGATAAATTGATCGAAACAACTAGTACTCAACAACAATTACGCTCATTTTGGTTACTGGAATCAGGTGGAATGTAATGGAACCGTGCTACTTTTGGAGGCCGTTCTTGTGTTTGGTCGAAGGAACTAAGAAGAATGGGACGGAACCAACTGGTTCCACAAAAAAGAATATTCCCCTTATATGCGGAACCGTCCGGTGACTCAAACTCAAAAAATGAGGTATCAATCCGTTCCTCGTCTCCCGTGACTCTCCTTCTCGTCTCCCCTCCTCGGTAGAAAATTCTCTAGGAACGGGCCGCACGTCCTCTCCGCTGAGGCCCCTCCTAGATGCTGACAACTCTACTCACGGCACCAATCTTAACGCGTCTCTGAATCCCAAGTATTTGATACGTATCTGTCTAGGTCCGTACACATCACGTATACGCGCCTCTAAACAGTTTCCGTCGAGGCCTAAAATCCAGGCACACGATCAGCTAATTGGAACCAACTCTGGGTCCTCGTGTTGAGACGAGAGAGCCATGGCGTGGTCGGGCGAATCTCCACATGCAATGACCTCCGCGGACCAATACGCAGCCGCTGTCGCCGTAGCGCCTACGTCCACCGGTGTGAAGATCCCGGACGCCGAGCACACAGCCAATGCCGATGGCAGCAACGTACTGCATACCGGTGATCAGATGATGGCGGTCGCACAACTGGTTCCTTCTTTTTCACTCGACTCGTCCGGCGATCAAGTTGCCGCTAGCACTCTGCATGTGGCTGGTGACAAAACGATGCAAGCGTCAGCTGGCTCTACTTTCATGATGGGGAATTATGGATCGATCTTGATTGGTACCACGTTAACAGGTTCAGCTAGAACATCATCCCCCACTAAGGTACATATCCATGTGTTAGTTTGTGCAAACAAAAGCATGGTTTGTTAGTATAATTCAGTTAATATATATTTGAAAGCAGGTGTATGATACCAATTGTGAATCATTAATTGTTCCTAAAGTTGGGATGGCATTCAAGTCAGAAGAGGAAGCATACGAGTTTTACAATAATTATGCCGGTAAGATTGGTTTTAGCATTAGAAAGAGCCACTCAAAGTTGAGACCAGATAAAACCGTATTTAAGAAACATATAGTTTGTAGTAGTGAAGGGGAACGAGAGGCTCATTCAAAACATGAAACTGTGAAACAAAATGCTATAACAAGGTCCGGTTGTGATGCCCGTATTCAGTTTAGTATTGCTCGGGATGGCGTTTGGAGGGTGCAGAAGGTTGTATTGGAGCACAATCATTATCTCGCAAGTCCGGATAAAAGACACATGTTGCGGTCACAGCGCCGTTTGATAGAGTCAGATAAAGTTGTGATAGGTCATATGAGGGAAGCGGGATTAAAGCCCGCAGATGTATACAAAATTTTCAAACAGTGGTATGGAGGACCTCAGCATGTACCTTTTCTGCGGGTGGATAGCAATAACCATATTGGCCGCGAGCGCAAAAAGTATTTGGAAGTCAATGACGCTCAAACATTGTTGGAGTTCTTAAAAAACAAGCAATTAAAAGATCCTTCTTTTTTTTATGCCATACAATTAGATGAGAAGGATTGCCGGATAGCTAATTTCTTTTGGGCAGATGGTCAAGCTATCATGGATTATGCTTGTTTTGGTGATGCTTTGTCATTTGACACCACTTTTCAGACAAACAAGTTTGAAATGCCTTTTGCACCACTCCTTGGAACAAACCATCATAAGCAAACCATTCTTTTCGGAGCTGCACTATTATGTGATGAAACCACTGACTCGTTTATATGGCTCTTCAACACATTTTTAACAGCAATGTCTGGGAAACGACCTGTTACAATTTTTACAGATCAATGTGCAGCTATGGCCAAAGCAATTAGCATTGTTTTCCCAAGCACAAAACACTTCCTCTACATTTGGCACATTTATCAAAATGCCGCTAAACATCTTAGCCATGTAATTTCAAGCATCCTCGGTTTCTTGCTGATTTTAAGAAAGTTGTATATCTAGAAAATTCAGTGCCATACTTTGAGCAGAAGTGGCAACAGTTGTTGATTGAATATGACCTTGTGGAGAACTCATGGATACAAACGCTATTTGGTTTGCGTGAGAAGTGGGCTGTTGTGTACCGCAATGATTCATTTCATGCCGACATGACCTCAACTCAAAGGAGTGAATGTATGAACAATGTGTTCAAGAAACAATTTCGCAAGAAGCTCTGCCTTTCAGAGCTCTTAGTACAGTATGAGAAGTGTGCTACTAGTCTTCGTGAAAATGAACTAGATGCAGATTTTAAGTCACGAAAGACTAAACCTGTTACTTATATAAGGAATTTACCTATGTTGAAAACTGCAGCCGAGTCATATACAAGGAGGCTCTATTTTGATTTCGAGGAGCAGTTCAAACATCAATTTTCAGTCACGTGCGAGATGATTTCGACGGTGGGAACTATGAAAACTTATAAGGTGATGCCAGTGGCATTTGAGGATGAGGCACTAGTCATCTTTAATCATGAGAATCTGTTTGTATCATGTTTTTGTAGAAGATACGAATCCAAAGGTACGTAATCATCTTTTAACATTTGTTCGTTTATAAAATGTTGTCTTACTCCGTGTTTTATGATGTCATAGGTCTGTTGTGCAAACATGCTCTCCGAGTGTTCAATATCAACGAGGTTTTCACTTTACCATTGCAATATATACTGCACAGACGGACAAAGTATGCAAAAAGAGGATATTTTTTGAATAATCAAGAAACTACCAATGCAACCCCACTTGTTCTTATATTGGTCACTCTCAATTACATAGATAGTAGAGTTTGTCTTGTTACATGGTTCATCAATAGTAGGTGCCGGGAACACAGTAAATGCAAATACTTTTGTGGGAGAAGGTCCTCAACAATTTGCCGTAAGACAGATTGCTCTACTTTCTTCAATATTTTCATGTAATACTGTACCACAAAAATTCTAAATGTTTCTATACCTATTATGACACAGGCATCTTTTGGGGCAAGCACAATAACTAATACTCCAATTCCACAGTTCACAAATTATATGTTTCATGGAGAAGGTCTTCAACAATTTTCTGTGAGATAGATTACTCGGCCTTGTTTATTGACAAACAATTTCATGTAATTTAACTATCCCAAAAACAACCATAAATATTTTCAGACTTATTATGACATAGGGTTCTTTGGAGGCAAGATCACTGACTAATACCGGAATGACACAGTTCGCAAATAATATGTTTCATCGAGAAGGTCCTCAACAATTTACCGTGAGACATGTCTCAAGCTATTTTATACTTCCCGTGTAATATAATTGTACCACATTAATTCTGAGCACCGCCTAACTTTTCATGACACAGGGTTCTTTTGAGGACAGCACAAGTTTTGGTACCACAACAATACCACACTTCACAAATAATACTTTTCATGGGGATTCTTCGACCATGTTTGGTTCATTCATCCAAGGAGGATTTACAGACCTTCTACTTCAAAATGATCAAGCTTCAGAGTTGCTGCATACTTCGAGAAGATTGGATTTTGATGTAAATCCTGGAGGATGGAAGGAGTAGGCATAGCAGTAATTTGTTTTCCTTCTTGTGGTCATAGACCGATATAGAAATGCTAGTTTTAGAACTAAAATATCTGTAATGCTGCACTGGATCATTACAAAGAGTATGTTTTACCAATATCGTCCCTCATCATCGCCATTCCATTGACAATATGTCTGTTAATTTGCTTTTACCATTGTACAGTGCTTCTCTTTAATTCTTTTGTGCTTGCTTAAATTGTTGGAACTTTGATTAGTAAATTTCGCCCCAAATGATGCTCTGGACCTGAAGTGCTTGCTTTCTCCAAGTGCATTAAAGCTTCAGCTCTAGCCCATCGATTATTTAGCTCACGTCAAGAATACTAGGATTACCAGAAAAATATTTCAAACAATCTCAAATTTGAGGGCAGCAAACCACATGTTCATTCATTCATCAATCTGATATATACACACTGGTATTTTTACAATTTCACAATACACAAAGTCTACTGGTACCATGTTCTAATTTCTCAACACTAAGCATAGTACCAAAAGACTCCTGCTTCACCTCATATAGACCTGCAGTTCACAGAATAATTGTGACTCTGAGTCTACAGGCATAGCACTAGCACTCTAGCAGACGGTGTACAACCGAAGGAAACATCCTGGCAATTTAGCATTCTAATGGAAACAAAGCTTTGTAGAGAACGAAGCTCTGCTAGCTGAATGTGAGGAATTCAGAAATGTCTGAACAAGATTTTGACTGCCTGCATAAGACAATAACATAGTTCAGTAAAAAAATTATAGTATTTCGTAGAAAATACAAGAGGGAAAGAAAACCGTGGAATCGCATTGCTTGGAGCTTTGTTTCCACCGTCGGTTGAAGCGCCGGCGCGAGCGTATCTGCGACAAGCATCGGAGCCGTGTGGAGGCGGATCACGAGCAAAAGGCGGCGGTGGGGAATTGGGGGCTCGCCGGCACTTACGTTTCCGCGAGATGCAGAAGCGCCGTGCTGGGGCTGACCGCAAGCAGGAACCGGCGGCTGGGGCTGACCGCGAGCAGGAATCGGCGGCGGCGAGTCGAACGCTTGCCGGCTCCAGCGCTTCCGCGAGATGCAGCTGGATCTGGCCGATTAGGGTTGATGGGTTTTTCTTTCTGGTATTTGATCAATACGATACAGATACGTTTTGTGTCAAACAAGCAAAAAATATGAAATAGTATTTGAGGATTCGGAGACGCGTTAAGATTGG
This sequence comes from Brachypodium distachyon, assembly GCF_000005505.3. Lineage (NCBI taxonomy): Eukaryota > Viridiplantae > Streptophyta > Magnoliopsida > Poales > Poaceae > Brachypodium > Brachypodium distachyon. The sequence continues at coordinate 27,061,130 of NC_016135.3, forward strand.
TGACTTGAGCTGACTTCAGCATCCTAGGAGGGGCATCACGGGAGAGGACGTGCGGCCCGTTCCCACAGAATTTTCTGACCCCCTCCTCACCTCACCGCCTCTCCCGAAACTCCTTCCCACGAAGCCATGGCGTCCACCTCCAGATCCGCGCGTTGCCCCACCGCGTGAACCCCATCTCGGCCAGATCCAGGGCGAGGCCGGCGGCGGACGGGCGAGGCCGGAGGCGGACGGCGGACGGGCGAGGGGCGAGGCAGGCCGGCGGCGGGGAACACAGCGGAGCCGGCGAAGGGGAAGGCAGAGGAGGGGGCAGCTGAAGAAACTTGCGATTTGGAGTTCCTCGATCTGAAGAAACTTGCGGTTTCCGACTTGGACTCAAGGTAAATAGCAGTACTTTTTGGTCCATGCTTGAATCTTTGAGGGAGATTTCTCTATGCACCGTCGATCTAAACCTTTTTTGGTCCATGCTTGAATCTTTGAGGGAGAATTTTTTTTTGAGTATGTTGCGTGTATGCATTGTCATTTTTTGATAGCCATGTATGACTTGTAGATGGTAAAGAGGATGGATAGGAGGCGGAATTTCCTGATTAGGGGAGCTGCAACGTTTGTGGTTTTCGCATTGGTTGCATTGGTCATTCAGGATAGAATAAAGAAGAGGAGACCCCGGGTTACCTATGGACCTATTTGGGAAAGAGACCAACAAAGAATCAATTATCTGAACAATAAAATTTTCAAGTGTGATGTGAGATGCAGAAATATGTTAAGGGTTGAAAGAGCACCCCTTTTTTTATTGTGTGAAATTTTGAGGGAACATTTGTTGCTGAGAGACAGTATACATGTATCCGTGGAGGAGCAAGTAGCAATGTTCTTGAATACTATTGGCCATAACCTTAGAAATAGGGTTATTGGGGCTAATTTTGACAGGTCAAATGAGACGGTAAGCCGCTATTTTAGACTAGTCCTTCACGCGATAGGTGAGCTATGAGCTGAATATATCAGGCCACCTAACTTGGAAACTCCAGCCAATATTGCAGGGAACCCACGGTTTGACCCATATTTTAAGGTATTTTGAGAAACTTGTCCTTCCATATTTAGGTGTGAAATTTTATGGCTTATAACCCTTTAAAATATATAGGATTGCATTGGAGCAATTGATGGTACACATGTTCGAGCATCAGTTAGTAAAGATATGGAACCTTCCTTTCGTGGTCGGAAGTCTTTTCCTACTCAAAATGTCATGGCAGCAGTAGATTACGACCTTCAGTTCACATATGTTTTGGCGGGTTGGGAGGGGACAGCACATGATGCGACCACTTTAGCATATGCTATAGAGCGGGAGAATGGCGGGTTTGGAGGGGACATCACATGATGCGACCATTTTAGCAGATGCTATAGAGCGGGAGAATGGCACATGATGCGACCATTCATAAGCATTAACAAGTTTTTGTATTTCACAGTCAAATCAGTTAAAACTAATCACATGACAAGAAAGAATTATAGCAAGAAAGAAGTATAGCAAGGTAGATATCAGATATTAAAGTTGAAAATCTTCCAAAAGTGTCGCTTACAGATTCACCGCTGAGATTTATATATGTTTGAGGCTTGGCAAGCAAAACAGGGACACCATCAACCATCCCTGCATCAATGGAAGGACAATAACTTCAACTGAATTCAATCCTTTGTACTTTGAAAACAGGGTATCCATTACTCACAAGTAAAGAAGAAAATTCTTTCTGGGGGAATATCTAAGGAGCCAAACCTTCACCAAATAGTGCTTTGAAGTGATGTGTGGTCAGGGGTATGCCCTGAGACTGTGCAAACGCGTCTATCATATCAAACCCAACCTGTAAGGCAAAACATTATGAGATAATTCTGATAATAAAGCTGAGCCACCCAATTTCAAACACAAGATGAGAAACAGATCTTACATTGTGTCTGGTGGATTGGTACTTCTCGCCGGGATTACCCAGACCAACAAAGAGCCATGGTTGTATTGAAGAGTACGATGTGGATGGAGATAATGAGGAGGTTGTCCCACAGGTAGAGACATAGCGTTTAGAAAGGAAGGGAGAACATCTCATCCAAAGCTTTCCCCGCATGATTTACTCAATTATAGGCATCCAAATATTCACAAGTACAGACCAGATTGTCTGCAAACAAAAGCAATTTGCTCTTTGAATGATCACTAGCAATGCTGAACAAACAAGAGGGTAAAACATACAGAACATGATAGTAAATCGTAGTGGACATAAGCCCCACGCATCCAACACTGTCGTGCACATCATTAAATGACTTCCACTGTTGCTGTAAAAAAAACTGATTCCACAATTTGTATTGCAAGCTTATGGCAAAAAGAAAATCGTAATCGGCAAAGATTACCATATTGATATTGGGGCGCACGATAAACATCAGTGCTCCAAATGCACTTTCCAATCAGATGCAGCAAACAGAAACTGAACATCACAAAATTTTTGGCACTGAAGTGATGCACATTGGTCACAATACAACCTAGCTAGCCGTTTCACCAGCAGGTAAGTGCAAGTACCCCAGGAAAAAACAACTACAACAATCATGGAAAAAATGCGTTCGTAGTCTAGCTTAAGCATTTCATCAGATAGCTCTACTGCACATGATGCAGCAACACGTAACTTGCCTAATCCTTATGCCTGCAATCCGAAAACCATCATCAACTCTAGACCATTAGTACCGTATTCATCCACACACTGTCTCTTTCATTAGTACACGAGTTCGAAAAACTAATTTCTAGAATGCCGAGTCTCCGCTGCATTTCAGGATTCAAGTTTTAGAGAACGCTTACAAGTGGACTATCGAAGCTCCGGTCGCGTAATCCCGAAGGCGCTTGCGGCGGTGGCGGCACGTACAGGAAGAGAACCACTCACGGGCGCAGTGTGCGTGGTTTGGGACCGGAGCTGCTCGGTGGTCGTCGGCGAGGACGGAAACGGCGTCGATAAACTCTGCGCTGAAGACCGTGGCACCGGCCGCTACGGCGCGCGGGGCAGCAGCAGAGCCTGAGCAGCCCGTTCCCACTCAGCGCGCCGTGGGGTTTGGAGAGCGGCCACTGCTTCCGTCCAGCGCCGTCGCGTCCCTCGCCTGAGCGGGTGCCACTGCCAGCCCTGCTCCTCCGACTACAGACTACAGTATATCTCGGGAAGGCCAGCGAGCAAACCGTGAATGAATAGCCAGCTTGGGCCGTGTCCCGGGCTTGAATAACGATCGCAATGCTTTACAGGCCAAACGGGCCGTATTGGGCCGCTGCAACCGCACGATCTTAAACCAGAATCGAATTCAAACTCCTCTGATGAAAAAAAAATTCGAATTCAAACAGCAGCGCGTCTCTCGAACCGAACTTCACCCTCCTTCAATTCCCGTGTCGGTCTCGCACACAACAATCAGAACCCGACCACAACTCCACGTATGCGTACACGGCCAGTATATAAATTCCTCAGCCAGTGAGCAGCAGCCTTCCAAGCACGGAAAAAAGAAGCACAAAGCGAAGCCAAGAAACTCGATCTAAACAGCAGCGCGATGGGATCCATGGCGCCGACCGTCGTGGCGCTGTTGATGATCGTCATCTTCGGCGCCACCGCCTCCTCCACCTCGGCAGCAGCCCGAAACAGCAGGCGGCGACGTGTCCAGCTCCGGCGGCATCATGAAGGCGCGGCAGATCTACGACCAGTGGCTGGCGCGGCACAGCCGCGTCTACAACGCTCTCGGCGATTACGAGCGCCGCTTCCGCGTCTTCTGCGACAACCTCGACTTCGTCCGCGCCCACAACGCAAATGCCGACGCAGCTGGCGCCGGAGAAGAAGGAGAACCACCGTCGTTCCGGCTCGGCATGAACCGCTTCGCCGACCTCACCAACGCCGAGTACCGCGCCGCTTTCCTCAACACCTCCATCCCCACTTCCAATGGCACCGTCGTGGGCGAGATACCGGTACAACACTAGCACCGGCGGGCTCGAGGTTGCGCCGCTGGCGGGGCACGTGGACTGGAGGACAAAGGGCGCGTTGGCGCCCGTGAAGAACCAGGGCCAGTGCGGCAGCCGCCGGGCACGTGCTGTGCCTGTCACACTTTGTCATCGTCTCCGGCTCCCGCGCCGGCGCGGGCTTCGGGGGGTTGGGCGTCGTCTTCACCGGGTACGACGCGGCCATGGCGATGCCGCACTTCCCGGACTTCTCCCACGCGTTGCGCTCCATGCGGATGTACTGGCCGTGTACGCATACGTGGAGTTGTGGTCGGGTTCTGATTGTTGTGTGCGAGACCGACACGGGAATTGAAGGAGGGTGAAGTTCGGTTCGAGAGACGCGCTGCTGTTTGAATTCGAATTTTTTTTTCATCAGAGGAGTTTGAATTCGATTCTGGTTTAAGATCGTGCGGTTGCAGCGGCCCAATACGGCCCGTTTGGCCTGTAAAGCATTGCGATCGTTATTCAAGCCCGGGACACGGCCCAAGCTGGCTATTCATTCACGGTTTGCTCGCTGGCCTTCCCGAGATATACTGTAGTCTGTAGTCGGAGGAGCAGGGCTGGCAGTGGCACCCGCTCAGGCGAGGGACGCGACGGCGCTGGACGGAAGCAGTGGCCGCTCTCCAAACCCCACGGCGCGCTGAGTGGGAACGGGCTGCTCAGGCTCTGCTGCTGCCCCGCGCGCCGTAGCGGCCGGTGCCACGGTCTTCAGCGCAGAGTTTATCGACGCCGTTTCCGTCCTCGCCGACGACCACCGAGCAGCTCCGGTCCCAAACCACGCACACTGCGCCCGTGAGTGGTTCTCTTCCTGTACGTGCCGCCACCGCCGCAAGCGCCTTCGGGATTACGCGACCGGAGCTTCGATAGTCCACTTGTAAGCGTTCTCTAAAACTTGAATCCTGAAATGCAGCGGAGACTCGGCATTCTAGAAATTAGTTTTTCGAACTCGTGTACTAATGAAAGAGACAGTGTGTGGATGAATACGGTACTAATGGTCTAGAGTTGATGATGGTTTTCGGATTGCAGGCATAAGGATTAGGCAAGTTACGTGTTGCTGCATCATGTGCAGTAGAGCTATCTGATGAAATGCTTAAGCTAGACTACGAACGCATTTTTTCCATGATTGTTGTAGTTGTTTTTTCCTGGGGTACTTGCACTTACCTGCTGGTGAAACGGCTAGCTAGGTTGTATTGTGACCAATGTGCATCACTTCAGTGCCAAAAATTTTGTGATGTTCAGTTTCTGTTTGCTGCATCTGATTGGAAAGTGCATTTGGAGCACTGATGTTTATCGTGCGCCCCAATATCAATATGGTAATCTTTGCCGATTACGATTTTCTTTTTGCCATAAGCTTGCAATACAAATTGTGGAATCAGTTTTTTTTACAGCAACAGTGGAAGTCATTTAATGATGTGCACGACAGTGTTGGATGCGTGGGGCTTATGTCCACTACGATTTACTATCATGTTCTGTATGTTTTACCCTCTTGTTTGTTCAGCATTGCTAGTGATCATTCAAAGAGCAAATTGCTTTTGTTTGCAGACAATCTGGTCTGTACTTGTGAATATTTGGATGCCTATAATTGAGTAAATCATGCGGGGAAAGCTTTGGATGAGATGTTCTCCCTTCCTTTCTAAACGCTATGTCTCTACCTGTGGGACAACCTCCTCATTATCTCCATCCACATCGTACTCTTCAATACAACCATGGCTCTTTGTTGGTCTGGGTAATCCCGGCGAGAAGTACCAATCCACCAGACACAATGTAAGATCTGTTTCTCATCTTGTGTTTGAAATTGGGTGGCTCAGCTTTATTATCAGAATTATCTCATAATGTTTTGCCTTACAGGTTGGGTTTGATATGATAGACGCGTTTGCACAGTCTCAGGGCATACCCCTGACCACACATCACTTCAAAGCACTATTTGGTGAAGGTTTGGCTCCTTAGATATTCCCCCAGAAAGAATTTTCTTCTTTACTTGTGAGTAATGGATACCCTGTTTTCAAAGTACAAAGGATTGAATTCAGTTGAAGTTATTGTCCTTCCATTGATGCAGGGATGGTTGATGGTGTCCCTGTTTTGCTTGCCAAGCCTCAAACATATATAAATCTCAGCGGTGAATCTGTAAGCGACACTTTTGGAAGATTTTCAACTTTAATATCTGATATCTACCTTGCTATACTTCTTTCTTGCTATAATTCTTTCTTGTCATGTGATTAGTTTTAACTGATTTGACTGTGAAATACAAAAACTTGTTAATGCTTATGAATATGAAGCTGATGTGCCTCCCTTCTTTCCTTATTACAGGCTGCTGCACTTGCTGCCTATTATAAATTGCCACTTCACCGTGTCCTAGTGGTAAGTGTTTGTTTTAAAATCTTTGTGCCACTGTATAGGCGATCTGACTTCGCTGATGTACGAATTTCAGGCATACGATGACACAGACCTTCCGTGTGGAGTTCTCCGTTTACAACCTAAAGGAGGATCTGGACGTCACAATGGGTAGGTAAACCTTACTTTTTATTTGCTTTGTGAACGTGTTTTATTCCTGTCTTGTCTTTAAACACGTAAAAAGAAGCAATAGCACTGTAATTCATCAGTTTAAAATGTCAGACGTTGTTTTGTCCTAATATAGTCCGTTCGTAACTTAGTATACCCGCAGGAGGTACCTCCGTACCTGACTCAGTGACTTTTAGTAAATACATGCTACTTGCCTTTTATAGAGGAGAGAGATTCCAATCTGTAACACCCCAGCGTCACTCCTGGCTGCCCATCTTGTTTGGGAAGATTGCCCCGAGAGGATCAGGGCGTGTTCAGCCCCGGGAGATTAGCTCTTCCGGCCTTTTTCCTTCTTTTTTCTGTTTTTTCTCTGTTGGGGATCACTCTCTGATCCCCACCCTGTACAGTTCTCCTCTTTAATCGAATGACGGAAACGACCGTCCTTTCTTCAAAAAAAAAAGTAGAGGAGAGAGATTAATTACATTTCTTGTATATTGTTGCATTCCTGCATGCATCATATTTTTTGTTTTGCATTTCATCATGATCCTTTGAGGGTCCTTTTACGTGTTTGCACTTGCAGTTTACATTGCCTTTGATGGCTAGTCAGTCCTCGAAAATAATCTTCTGAACATGAGCAAACTCTTTAATCAGTGCAGTAGAATGTCTCATAGATCTATCCCATGTCTGTAGATAGAGGCTTTATTTGATCTTGACAGGAAACATTTACCTTGTTAGTTTATCAGGTTGAAGAGTGTGATCTACCATTTCCGCAAGAACCGGGAATTTGGTCGATTAAGGATTGGTAGGTTCAGCAACTTCAGGATTCAAAATATAGTTTTCTTTTCTCAACCAAGACTCATAGTCTGGCTTCTGTAGGAATTGGACGTCCTCCTGGTCAGATGGATCCCAAAGCTTTCGTGCTTCAGAAGTTTAATAAGACTGCTCGTGAACGGGTAAAAATCTCCATTGCTTTTACTATGATTGTGTTCTTAATGATTTATTTTTAAAACCCATTATTTCTTCTATTGTTGGATGATTCGGTTCGATCGTTAGGACAGGTATGGGTAAACTGTGTTGATTGCAACACACTTGATTATATTCTTTATATAAGAAAGCTCCATAAAAAACTATTTCAGTTAAAGTTTGGCGAAATTCTACGATGCTTCCTGCAAATGGCAAACGGCTTTTCAGTACTAGCAGTTTTAATCGAGCACATTTATGACTGTACTGCTAATATTTTAGTAGCCCCTCTAGTAAAAAACTAGGAAGCATTTTGGCATTTGGATGGTCTCCAGAACCAAAATTTTGTCACAAGTGTATATATAGTGTCGTGAAATTGTTACGGAGTATTCACCGAGGCAACTCAGTTAAGTTACATTGTTTTCGTCGCATCAATCTAGATAGACATAAAGATATTGTGGGTCGAACTGAAAAATAGCCTGGCACTGACTGACTGGAAGGTCATTGCACAATCTGAAGATATTTGAAGGACCACTTGTATCTTGAAGCACGATAGAAGCACGATAAATACTGTATGATTTCGTATCTTGAACCTGTATGCAAACAACCAGAGGCTTATGCTTCTTGCTTCTTCTGCTTTGGACACACAGATTGACTCGGGCATAAAAGAGGGTGTCGACATCCTGAAGATGGTGGTCACCAAGGGTTTGACGGAGGCGGCAAGGGTTTCAAATGTGAATCAGAAGTACAAGCATCTGGTATCAGATGACCAGCAGCTGTATTGAAGGGCGCGCTACACAAAATTGTGGCAAGATTAGCCATAAAAACACTGAAGCCTGATGATGGTCAAGAAAAGCATCTCCATGCCAACTGGAATGAGGTGAAGCTGGAGAACGTGGTAGAGAGTGGTCTATACTGAACTGGAGCACTGTCGTCCCCTTGTACTACTAGTTCCGGTGGCTTGCAGTTAAACCATACTCTTGTTTGATAAAAAGAAAACGAAAATAGCTCTCCTGACCCACCCACCACAATACCGTTACTTTAAGATATGCGTAGTTCTTTTTTTTGCATTTAAGCTCCTAATTTTATCTCAAAGTTCATCTAGATACGCATGCATACACAAAATGCGACATTTATTTTGGAACGGAAAACGTTAAATACACGTGTAGGTCTCAATTCTGTTATATCCAAAGTCTTTTGGATGAACATAGCCAGCTGATCTTTTGTATACGAGGGAACGTGCACGTGCTGACGCTGTCCAGTCCAGACCAGCTCCGTGGGCAGCGGCACCATGGCCGAGCCATCTGTACCGGGCCGCTTCACCCAGCGCCGCCACCTGGCCGGCTTGCCTCGCCTCCTTCACCGCTGCAAACACAGCAAACAGGTACCCTTGTCTTTCTATGCATGCACCACCTTGCCGCCTGAGACTGAGACTCTGAGAGAGATCGCGGCACGCTCATCACTCGCCACCACCGTGTATGGCTCGACTGCATTCGCGCCAACTCACGCAGAGATCAGCTCAGCTCGGAACATATAAATAGCCGTACATGGGCGAGAAAATGGAAGCCGCCGTCGCGTTCTTCCTCCTTGTCCCGCTCGCCACCTGTGCCGCGCTGATCCTCTTCCTCCTCCTGCTGCTCCCCGCCGTGAAGCCATCCAAGGCAAGACTGGCGGCCGCAGCCTCCTCCCGCTGCCGCCATCCCCGCCGTCCAACCCGATCCTCGGCCCGCTCCTCTGGCTCTGGCGCGCACGTTCCGGCCTGGAGCCCGTGATCCGGGCCGTCCACCGCCACCACGGGCCGATACTGACGCTTTTCTTCCTCTCCCCGTGGCCCGCCATCTTCGTCTCCGGCCGGGCCGCCACCCACCGGGCCCTCGTCCAGCTCGGCCCAACATTCGCCAGCCGGCCCCCCGCCATCGCGCCCTTCCCCGTGCTCACCTCGGCCCAGCGCACCGTCAGCTCCGCCCCCTACGGCCCGCTCTGGCGCTCCCTCCGCCGCAACCTCGCCGCCGGCGTCCTCCTCCGGTCACGCCACGCCCTCTACTCCCCCGCCCGCCGCTGGGCCCTCGCGCTCCTCTTCTCCGGCCTCGATAACGGCGGCGAGGGCAAGGCGGTGGTCACCGTGGTGGAGCCGCTGCAGCGGGCCATGTTCGCGCTGCTGTCGTCCATGTGCTTCGGGCGGCGGCTGGACGACGACGCCGTGAGAGGAATCCAGGCCGTGCAGAGGGAGCTCTTCGCGAACTACATCGGCTTCCAGGTCTTCGCCTTCTGCCCGGCGCTCACCACGCGTGTCCTCTTCCGGCGCCGGTGGCGGAAGGTGCTCGACATCCGCCGCAGGCAGGAGCAGCTCTTCCTGCCCCTGATCCGAGCAAGAAGAGACCGACGCAGCAGCAGCAATGGCGAAGCTGCGGACGATGGTGACGTGGCCGTGTATTGCTACGCGGACACGCTGCTGGCGCACCGGCTGCCCAAGGAGGAAGAAGAAGGCGGCGAGCCGCGGGGGCTGACGGAGGGCGAGATGGTGAGCCTGTGCACGGAGTTCCTCACGGCGAGCGTCGACACCACGGTGGCCGCGCTCCAGTGGGTCATGGCCAACCTCGTCCTTTACCCGGAGATCCAATCCAAGCTCCACCACGAGATCGCCGCAGCCATGACGATCTCCAACAAAGATCACGATGATCATGCCGTGGTGTGCGAGGAGGACCTGGAAAATCTACCGTACTTGAAGGCGGTGGTGCTGGAGGGGCTGCGGCGGCACCCGCCGGCGCACTTCCTGCTATCGCACGCCGTCTCCGAGGAAGAAGAAGACGCCGAAGCGGCGTGCCTCTACGGGTATCGGATCCCGGCGGCTACATCGGTGAACTTCTCGGTGGCGAACGTGGGGATGGACGAGGAGATCTGGAGCCGGCCGGAGGAGTTCAGGCCGGAGAGGTTCATGGCCGGCGGGGAAGGGGACGGGGTGGACCTGACGGGGGGGAGCCGGCCGGAGGTGATGAGGATGATGCCGTTCGGGGCCGGCAGGAGGATCTGCCCCGGCATGGCGCTCGCGCTGCTCCACCTCGAGTTCTTCGTGGCCAACATGGTTTGGGGGTTCGAGTGGGCGCCGGCGGCGGGTGAAGGCGGTGGCGTCAACCTTGCTGAGAGGCCTGAGTTCACGGTCACCATGGAACGGCCGCTGCGAGCGTTGGTGAAGCCCAGGAGGAGGAGCCGCCGCCGGCCGGACAGTTCGTACGTGCAGTCTCTGATTGTGCGCCTAAAATGATCTCGATTCAAGGAAAATCTGGCACTGAATATACTAGTACTATCCTGTACTCAATGCTCCTAGATGTCTTACTCTAATCAGAGTGACTCAAATTTACTAAAACATGAATGTATCTATGTCTAAAATGTATTTAGATAAGTAGATGTCTCAAGTTTGTCAAAATGTATATAGACATGATTTAGTATATAGATGTATCCAAATTTGATCAAAGTTGGACGGAGGAAGTACATGTAATAAAAAATCATTTGACACAGGGAGGGAGTATTTTCTCACCAACGAAATCATGCGTACGGCTTGCTATTCTCAACCAGCTAAAGGGGACATTTCAAATGTACGAGCAGTGGTCTTATTTTCAAGAACAGCTGCTCGAAAGTCGAAACCTATCGATACCTTTGACAGGTTCCGTTATGCTCACCCTCTCGCAGACCGGAGGAGCAGGATTGTTTTGTTGGTTCACGAACATTTTTTACATTTTGATTGGAGTAAATTAAAAAAAGGAAGTTAGGGTTTCACATAGTTACCGATTTATGTTTTAGTTGCTAAAAACACCAGATTAGACTAAGCGTTCGGTTGTCAGTGTCTAAGCTCGAAACTGACAGGAATGACCCACTGTCGGGCCAACGTGGCATGCCAGGGTGGCAGCTGTCCTCTGTTCCTCTTTCTCTTCGCCGCCCTCTCTCTCCGACCAGCTCCAGCCATTCTCCCGCACGCTCCTCGCCGACAAGCCCACGCCGGTGGCGGACCAGCAGCAGAGCCTCCCCAAGCCGGAGCTGAGGGCCTTCTCAGTATTATTACACACACACACATGCTGCTAATTGATTGAAAAAGAGCCCATCTAAGAAGCAAACAGAAGTTGCTGCCGGCCGCACACACCAGAAGAAATTCGGAGGAATCTGGGCGCACACGCACACACATTGAACGGAACTTGGTGATGATGGAGAATCAAGACATGCGGGTCTCATCAGCGATCTTGGAGTCGACGAACAACCTGGGCACAATAAACAGGCACTTGGCCTGGGTCTCCAGCACGCGCTTCCCAGAGCTCTTCCTTGTCGTGGGGCTCCAACGCTGCGGAGGAAGGGCAGCAGCAGCCACCGCGTGGGTAGATCGAATTAAAACTCGGGGGCGTCGTGGAAGAGAGGCTCAGGGCGGGAGAGCTCCAAGGCAGAGGGCCAGCGCGTGCGGCACATTACGTCGGTGGCGAGGAGGAAGGATGCGCGTGGGGAGCTCGCCGGAGAGGCCCGAACTGGATCTGGAGAGCTGCCGCGGCAGTAGTTGGGTATGGGAAGAAGAAGAGGTCGCTGTGGGGAAGATCCACGCCAGTTTGGACCAGTAAATTGCCACGCTGGCATGCCACGTTGGCATGACCGGTCGACCCGTTCCCTCAGTTTCAAGGTTATTCGCTAGCAAGCGAGAAGTTAAGTAAATCCGGTGATTTTTAACAATTAAAACGTAAACTGGTATCTATATAAAATCCTAACCTTTAATGTGGTGGTTTTATGTAATTTACTCTTCGCCTCAGAAAACAACTAAAACATAAACTGGTACCCCAAGAAGGTTATCCGGCTTTCCGTCCAGCGTGGCAAGTTCAAGTGGCAAGATCAAAGTAAACATGGCGACTGCGGTCTGCCTCTCATCGACGAAGCCCTCCTCGTCGTCTTCTCGGGCCTCTCGAGCAGCACCAAGAACCTTGCCCGTTGCGCCGTCAGCTGCAGGCGGTGGCTCCGCCTTGTCCCCGCCAATTTCACCTGCATCTGCCGCGAGCCACCGCGCTCCGACCGCTACATCTGCCGCCGCGCTTCGTGCCCATGCAGTTGGGCCTCGCGCTAAGCACACTCGTGGTTCTGAATTGTGGTCGATGACAGGTGATGGAGCCGGACTCCTCCCGTGTGGTGGCCTCCCGCAACGGCGGTCTCGTCCTGGACTTGGACCTGAGGACCTCCATCGCGGTAAGGTCGGACGCGTACACATCCTGTTCCATGATGTCAGGCTAGACACGTCCTTCTCCTGATCTGGCTCTCTTGCGGGTTGATTATCTCAATCGATTCATCGCTCGTGTCAGTTGGAAGAAGCCAACGCGGCCGGCTCCCGCGAGGATCCCGTTTCAGCGCATGGCGGCGGCGCTGGACATGGTCGTGGACGTGTTCATCCGACCGTCTAATCGTACGAAACTGCAAGCCGGTATTTGCAAAACAAGATCCAATTTTGTGTCTAAATCACGAGGATTTTACCCTCCAAATTGAGATACTCCAGTGGTTTTCGAATAGTTACTCCATAGTATTAACAATAGAGTATCAAATAATACCAGCCATTAGATCAGGACCAATAAATGGTTCATATGAAATCCAGGTACCATAAAAGAGCTCCAGAGAAACGGCCATGTATCATGCAGCGCAGTACAGTACAGACATCTTCAGGATCGAAAGCACAATGCATCAGATTTGAGAAAAAGGTCCCGAAAAAACGGTCGACGTATAGTTGGGTAAATCATGCGGCACGTACGCACTGTACGTTGGATATCCTCATTTCTGCCGTTTCTGCACATGATAGCAGCACCTAACCTTGTGTTGGGACTTGAGAGCTAGCATTCGGTTTGGGCACTAGAATACTATATGGCCTAGAGCTACTTGTGAGTTGTGAGTCTTGGGACGCCACCATCATAAGGAGTGCGTTTGAGCACATGAGTCGATCGCTAATGGCATTACGGCCACTATATGGCAAGTCCCGATTGAAATTTGAAGCTGGTCCGGACGCAGAAAACGGGGTACCTACGTCAAGGCAAAGCAGCTATGGTCAAAGTCCGCGGGCGCTGCTCGCGTCGGTGGGACCAGGATGGCCCCGGCGGGAGAAACGAGCCAGCAGCTTACGTACCGACCGGACGCACGTTGCTCTAGCTAGCTAGCTCCACGGCAATGAATGGTCCGACCGACAGACGACGTGCCGAGGGATGAGCAGATTCAGCACATACATGGCATATTACTGGTACGTACCGGCTTAATCGAGAACTAAACTCTCGTCGTTAAGAAGAGGGGCTGAAAAGAAAGAGGACGGGGAGAAGAGGTGGAGAGAAAGAAAAGAAAGCATCAAGTAGATGGCGGCTGTCATGAGGCGAATTAAGAAGCCGCTCAGCTCAGCCAGAAGCCACACTCACATCTTCACATGCCACTCTCTCCGCATCCACTGCACTCAACGAAACCCTCTAATGCTAAGCCAAAGTACTCAACGACACGCGTTCCCCCTCGTTTACTAGCTAACGCCAGTGCGCCACCGGGAAAACTGCAGGGGGGGAACGCAAACGCCCGTCCCCGTCTCGTCGTAATCTCAGGGGAAACGGGCGAAAACGAAAGCCCGGGATCCCGTACCGTACCGCGGGCGAAACGAACGCCGTGCCCAATGTAAATACCGCATTCGACCCCGGGTCCGTCCCAACACACCAACGACGACGCCACCCTCCCTGGCTTAGCTTATTCTTTGCTCCTTTGGCTCCTGGCTCTCAAGGCAATGTCGGCGTCGCCGGACCCGTCGCCGTCTTCCTCCACGCCGGCGGGCCACCTCCGCACTCACCCCTACCCACACCACCACAACCTCCACCTCTCAACTCCTCCTCCGCCGCAGCCCCACCCGCCGGCGGCGCCGGGCCCGCTCGCCGTGACGCCGCCGCACCAGCAAGCTCTGGCCCCGTACTCCGCCCCACCCCCTTCCCCTGCGTCGACCCCTCGAGACTACCGGAAGGGCAACTGGACGCTCCACGAGACGCTCGTGCTCATCACCGCCAAGCGCCTCGACGACGACCGCCGCGCCGGTGGCGGCGTCGCCGGGTCCTCGTCTTCGTCTCCGGCCGGGCCGAGTGCGCTGCCGAGGTCGGCGGAGCAGCGGTGGAAGTGGGTGGAGAACTACTGCTGGTCCCAGGGGTGCCTGCGCAGCCAGAACCAGTGCAACGACAAGTGGGACAACCTGCTCAGGGACTACAAGAAGGTCCGCGACTTCCACAACCGCCTCGCTTCCAACTCCACCGCCCCTTCCGGCTCCGGCGCCGCTCCGGCTGCGGCGGCGCCATTGCCGACCTCGTACTGGGCCATGGAGAGGCACGAGAGGAAGGAGCGTAACCTGCCGACCAACCTGGCGGCCGAGGTCTACGACGCGCTCTGCGACGTGCTCTCCCGCCGCGCCGCCCGCAGGGGCGGCGCCCCCGTCGCGCCCTCGCCGCCCCCGCCGCTCGCGCTCCCGGCGCCACCGCTTCATCCGCCGCCGAAGCCGCTCCTCTCGCAGCAGCAGCAGCGGATTCCTCCTCACCACCCCCCGCTGCTGCAGCTCCCGCCGCCGCCCGTTGCGGTGGCGCCGCCGCCGACGACGACGTCCGTTTCCGGTAATGGTCCGCTCTCCGTTTCTAATACTCCGTACTCCACTACTTAGTGATCCTAGCTGACGTTACTTACGGTTCGTGCAAACACGCGTTTAGTGATGTTGGTTAACTGAGACGCGGGCCCCGAGCGTTATGATTGAGCTGACAGTGTGTGTTAGAATAATCTTTGGCGTTGAGTTGCCGTAATTATTTACCCCTATGTCATGTTGTTCGCTTCTCCGTGACCTTTTTACTGTGGGGTTATTCCTCCCTCCTCCCGCCCGGCCGGGTAATAATTGTCGCGGAAGAAGAAAGCTGCGAGCTTTGGTTGCATGCATGCGATGACAGTCCATGCATTGCTGAAAAGGCTTGACCGGGAATCCTGCCCAGCTAGTATTTGTTTACGGCGCCCTTATTAGTTCAAAACCATAAACTGACGCAGTTAAAAAAAATCAAACTAGCAATGCTGTCCTGCCAACCATCGTCGATGCGTTTCGCGAAGGATCTCCCAAAAGTATGCACTTGCAACCACTTTTTAAAGCCTGCGTCAAAAATGCCCCTCCATTGTTATGTAGCAAAAGCCTGAAACCGTGGGGCGCAATGGAAGCATGCATGCGAGAACGAGAGCACCTTTCGTTGCTTCGGCTAATTTCCTCGTTTCCATGTGCTTCTTCCGTTTGTTTTATTTGGTTTGCAATGTATAGGCATTGCCATTGCCATTGCCGTTTTGGCGTTTTGTGTTTGTGTCTAAATTCAATCTGCCTGCAGTGTTTTAATGGCTTAACCACGCAAGTATACATTGACGCCAGTTACTCCACTCAATTAGCCGTATTATTAACAAGCTGAGTGATGAACTGTTTGATCTCTATGTGGATGTTATAACAGAGGATGAGATGACGGGGTCGTCGTCGGACTCCGGCTCCTCGTCGGGGCGAGCTGGCGGCGGCGGGGACGAGCCGGAGGCGAAGCGGCAGCGGCGGCAACGAGGGCGGGTGAGCGACAGGGGACGGGTGGGATCGAGCGTTGTGCGGGGCGCGACGGTGCTGGCTCGCACGCTGGTGGCGTGCGAGGAGAAGCGGGAGCGGCGGCACCGGGAGCGGCTGGAGCTGGAGGAGCGGCGGCTGCGGCTGGAGGCGGAGCGCGCCGAGGCCCGGCGCCAGGGCTTCGCGGGCCTCATCTCCGCCGTCCACTCCCTCTCCGGCGCCATCCACGCCCTCGTCTCCGACCACGCCCGCAGCGGCGACTCCTCCAGGTGATCTATATATATATCCACAGATGGAGCTAGCCCGGTCAACCGTCAGCGGCGACGACGCTGGTTGGTTGTGCATGCGACTTTTTGGAAGACCAGTCCCCGGAAGGAACTGATTAATCGTGGGGCGGTTCTTGCATTATTTTGGAAGACCAGTCAACGGGGGGAACAGGTTAAGGGGTCAGGGGACCCGGGATGTACTGTAAGTAATTAAGGGCGATTTGCATGCATGTTGGGCTGGATTGATGCATGGTTAACTGTGAGTAAGGTAGCTTAGCTTTAGAATTTTCTCTTCTTCTTTTCTTCTTCTTATTGGGGTCCGTGTGTCGCCCTGTTGTGTTGGCACTCCTAGCTCCATGATGGATCCAGCTGTAGCTGCTGCTTCCTGGCTGGCTTAGCTGTTTCTCGGGTTCTGGGTTTGTCGTGGCCGTTGATGATTATATATTGTGGCATGAACATGAACGACGTAGCTCTACGTGTACGTGCTACTCTCCTCTCTCTCTCTGGACCGAAGTACTCCACGGCCTTTATGATCGTGTCATGCATGTCACGTATATATGCCGGTGGGGATCTTGCATGCAAGCATGATTGTGGACCGAGTGTACTCGATGCAGTCACACCTGCCTATAGCACTAACAGCTCGGATGGAATGGCTAGCTAGGTCGACTTGACTGTTGACTCGGTCGTGCTCCGTATATCTTAACTTGCGATGTATACTTTTTCGCACCGTTCGTACCGTACGTGGGTACGTATGTTGGCCACGCACCCTGCTTGTCTGAGGATCGCCTATTTATTTACCAGGCAGTACGAGTACGTTCATTCCCGGCTGGATTGTTCTTTCATACGATCTCTTCCTTTTGGCATGCACCGTACCGTACTGCTAATACGAGATCGACATGTCTTAATTAAGCGCGTGCATGCATGCGATGCAGGCAGGTCGTTTGGCTTGCCTACACTCCTAGCCCTGCCGAGATTTAGGACAAAAGGTCCCGAGGCACAGTACGAACAAAGCAGCACGTTTAATGATGCACTAACTAACTAACCAATGATTCTGCGGATGTGTACAGAGAAGAATCAGAGATGTGTGGTACTACGTACGTCCAGAGGGAACAGTACCGCGAAAGCTATGACGAGCTAGCAGTAGGTAAGCAGGAGTAGCTGTTTAACATTGTAACGATATCACACGAAAGACGAGAAAGTGAAAATGAGCCAATCCAACGGCTCTCTGATACGACTGAGAAATAAAATAGTTACACTCTTATTTCATACGTACACGACCTGGCCGCAGTCAAAAGCCAGCAATCGACGAGACGCGGTACGTACGTACGTACGGGGCGGCCACAGGGCGAGCGATCGATCAATCGACATGATATGCGTGACACCGTACGTGCAAACGACTTGGTCGCTCGCGGCCTTGACGATAATGCCCTCGCGAATGGGCGGAATTACTCGCGATCTGTACATCACGTCTCTGCCTCCATGTAGGGCCGTCGATCTTCTGGTGTACGTATCCTGCAAGTAGTACAAGTAGGAGTATTATATATGCATGAATGCAAGTGACGGACTGACGACGGGCCGGTCTGGTGAATGGCTTGGTTGGTTGGCGGACCGCTCCATTGTCGGTTTCCGCCAGCCCGTCGCCTCGGCCGAATATCACACGCGACAACAGGCAGTGGCACGAGCGGGGGGCAGTTTGGTCATCTTAAGCTCTTCTACAGCATCCTGAAATTAACTAGAACCGTTCATTTATTTTGATCAAGGGCACAGATACTTTAATTTGGACGTGCGGGGTAACCGTGCATGTTCGCATGCTGGATATGGAAAATGCATGCTAAACTTGCCCGCGAAAAATTGCAGATCACTGCTAGGACTCTACTATGTAGTTACTACTGGTAGCAGTGTAGGTTTAATATGCATGATTAGCAAAGCAACATTCGGTCGGTCGTGTGGTCGACTGTTCTCGAATGAACGGGAGATGGATGGATCAATCCGTAAGGACTAATAAGGAAGGAGAACTGATGGCCCAATTGACAGTAATCTTGGATTGGATTCCTCACGGTCGAGGACAAAAGGGCATGCATGGCCGGGCCACACCAATTACACACACATGCAAGTTCGTTAAGATCAAAGTGTGCTACATGCGGGACTGTTGTGGAAGAAGCACGCATGATTAGCTTGGCAGATTCGATCAGCACAGCACAGCAAAACCGCCGATATCAATCATTGCCACTGTCGACCGATCGATGCTTTACTAGCTCCTCCTCCAGGAACATCGTCAGTACGTCCCAAATCAATGCTGCTCGAGCTAATAATCTTGGCAGTAATCTCAAAGAGAACAGCAAACAGCAGCAGTGTCAACAGTAGTACGATCGATCTTGGGGGGAGGTTGGACGGACGCTGGGTTGCAGTAGCTGTGAGTGAGTGAGGGAGGGAGGGCATGGGCTCCGGCCTCCTTTACGTGTCAGAAGAAAAGGCGGGCCCCTGAGAGTCACACAGGCAGGCAGCTGTCACGGCAGCAGCAGCAGCCGTTCAGGGCCGTATAGTCAAAGCCCCTTGACTGGCCTGGGAGCCATGGCCAGAGATGCCATCCATCAGGACAAGAGATTTGATTCCCCTTCCTCCTCCCCGAAATGCCCCTAGCTCGATTTCCTCCGTTCCATCTCCAACTCTCTTGTTAACTCTCACTCGAGTGATCTCTCTCACGCCAGCTCTCACACTCCAATCCCAAGAAGATGGAGTGAGCTCGATCGCCACTGACTGTGTGTTGATGAGGATGTTGGTTAGTACAAGAACACGTAGTACATCTGTACTTGTGCAGTTTGGTAACCACGGATTCTACGTTTTGGTAACCGAACGACCCACCGCTAGCTAGCCGTGCATGGACGATGTCCACGGGTTGTTTCTACACCGTACTACGTCTATCTGGTGCTAGAGCTAGTCTGGCCAGCCAGCCAGCTAGAGGCTAGATATATGTAGGACCTACACGTGCGTGCTAGCTTTTGCTGCTGGTGAACACAGTCAGCATCGGATGCTAGCTGAGCTCCACTCCAGCGGCTCTCTCTGTCTACGGAGGAAAAAGGCATGCAGTGGATCCCGGCCGGCGCATGCAAGGCGGGATCGGAAAGGCGCACGATTCTCCACGCACCGCCACCATCCTGCAGTCACGTTGCAGGTAGCCGTTCCGTTCCCTTGGACGCATGGGAAGCCAGAAGGTACTCCGATCTGATTATACACATCGTGCTACCGAATTCTTAGGTCTTGTTTGACATTAGCGTATTTTTTTAGTTATTAGTGTTTTGGTTTTTTAGGTCTGGATGTTCACGCAAATTTCTCAAAAACCCCAGAGCCCTAGTGTTTTTTAACAGTGTTTTAATTTCGTTAAAATATTCATAGTCCCCTCTCAACACTACCTACCAAAACAACCATTCAGGGTGTTTGATGTTTTTAAATCTAGAGTGGATGATACCCTACAAATCAAAAAAAAACTATAGTACCAAACAAGTCCTAAATGTATTTCCTCTGGCACAATAAATTGTACTAAAATCAGCTACACTTATTATGGATCGGAGTAAGCTTGTCATGAGAAGCTCACCAAGTATCTTTCGTACATGCCCTAAGACAGTGCTAATGATGTGTTAGTAATATCTATTCCGGGGAAATCAGGCAGCGCCGCGTAGAGGGTAGAGCTGCGTCGGTCGTAGATCGGCTCCCCGTTTCTATGAGTACAAATAAATGCGCCCGGCCCGGCCCAAACTCAAAACACAGAGAGAGGGAGAACGGAGTGAAGCACTCGCTCAAGCCATGGCCGCAATAATGCGCGGCCAGTTGCCGTGGCAGAGAGAGATGCAAGTGAGTGACAGGGTGACACCGGCCAATGCAACAGGAGGCGCGCAGAGCAGCAGGCAAATCATAAGCCCCCCAGACCCTACATATATGCATGCATTGCATTGCACTCTCCCACCACGCTGGCACTCTACCAGTCAAAGCGTGGCCGGTCAAAACTCCACCGTACCGTTCCCCATGTGATCATCCATCCGGATCTCATTTTTTGCACGCACGAGCTCTCTGCTTATCTGCTGCTCTAGCACACGAGCTCAACTCCCTATGAAATTGATGGATTTAGTTTGGGGAAACAAAATTGTGGATGTGGCCAGCGGAGGGATGGCATGGATGGTTGTGCTCACGGCTACGTACTAATCAATGAGATAATATCTATGTCACTGATTATATTTGTATATTTCATACTTATCATATTAAGTGATTCAAATTTATCCAAATATGAACATATTTATATACTAAAATACGTTGACATACATGTAATATTTCAGCACTTAATATGTGACGTTGGGAGTATTAGTCTTGTTTACTTTATAGGATGTTGCCAATTACTGCTATTTTGGTTCCTGCATTCCAAATGATTTTTCTATTCCAATCCTATGTTTGCAATTCCCGTAGGATTTCAGATGCATGTCATGACAAATCCTGTGTTTTTCCTGTCATGCGTTCCTTTGGACCTTGGCATTAAGGAAACGTGGTGAGATAATTGCCGGAGAAGTCAGCGACCATGTCTGCCAATCTCATCAGACAAAATTGATGCTCACCCAGGTGGTGAAATACTGAAATTGCAATGGAAACATGCAGGGCTTCGTCTTCGTCCGTGGTTCTGACTTGGCTTATGAAACGAAATTTTGGAGGAGATCCCCACCCGGTTGGTGACAAACGCACCGGGATACTATCAGAAGATACTCTCTTCGTTCCATAATTCTTGCACCTGGATACTATTAGATACTCCCTTCGTTCCATAATTCTTATTGAAATATTACATGTACTTAGGCACGTTTTAAGAATAGATACATCCATTTTTAAGCAAATTTGAGACAAGAATTATGGAAGAGCAGTATGTTACGGAGATGAGCACATGGGGTGAAGTACTTGAAGTTTGTGTCAAACCCTCCGTTTAAGCATCTTGACAAGACGAAAAGGAAAGCACCAAGATGAATCAGTATCACTAGCATTCCTTACAACCAGCACCGGTACAGGACTATGACAATATGTGCATTAAATAAGACTGCGTCCTACTAACATGGGGGGAAGGAATAAACAAACAAAGCAGGGACCGACATGTGCGATAGAGCATTTTCCACGCTTAAGCTCGGGGGGCATAGATAGATCTGTCCTTGCCGGGATCAGACCACCGGGGGAGCAAAACAAGGGTCATAAAATTAATCCTTAGGGAAAACGAACTAAAACCATCTTGACGGCCATAAAGGAATAGATAGGATAGGATGACACTACTTGCAAGCATAGGATGGCATAATATGGGCTCAGTCAGTCCCACAAAAGGTTGATCATCGAGTTGGCCAGCCCGGCCTCTTTGAAAGTTTGGTCGCTTTCGTACCCCAGGTTATTGGACGCTCCGGGAATGGGCTTTACAAAGTGGAAAGCCCTCTTATCACCGTCCTCCAGTTGAGGAGAGCAGAATGACCACAGGAGCTGCAGGCAGAAAAAGCATTAGGTTGACAGGTATGTGAAAAAGAAAAGGAAAATGAGATTAAAAGGTAAGGAAACTGATTTCAGTGATATGACCTTAATAGGATCTGTGTGCAGAAAATTCCTCTGGATCCTCCGACCGTCAGGTAATCGAATTGCAACCCTGCAGAGAAGATCCCTACTAACTTTGGGTTCTTCAGGGAGAGGAGGATACTCGAGCTTAACACTCAAGCTTGGTTCGTTCTCTTCCTCAGGATTAGTCTTGTCATTAGTAGCATCTGATTGCTCGAATCCTTTATTCTCCTCCAAGGAAGCTGCCACTGCCCGTGCTAATTCTTCATCTTCATCCTCTACAGTTGTTCTACCTGCCAAGAGAAACGTCGCAAACATAAAACATCCAACTCAAAATGACTACCAATGATTTGTTTGCTGTAATAGTAGTATCTCCATTGCTGACCAGAAAGTCAAATTTGATATAGCCCTAACTGCGGTCACAAACAAAATACATCCTACCTGTAATATAGTAGCAATGACACAGGAAACTCAACTTTGACCTCCAAATAGTTATTTCTTAGGCAACCCGGAAATTACTATTTCTAAGTCGATGCTAACAACCATCTCATCCAATCACTGAGATTCATGCAAGTACAAAGGTTGCGAGGATCGCTACGATTGTCTACCGAGAAATAAATATTTTGAAGTCGACTGAGAAATAGGCACTCCCTTATTTCCAACTGTCTATCTGCAGTCTCAACTGTGACCAAAAGACAAGACATACCTCTTTACTTTGAACTGTCTATCTGCACCAACATATTAATCCTTCTTGACTACTAAAAAATCTTCTCTTACAATATTAGGTGAGAATCCAAGACTCGGTAATGTACTAATGCACCATCAAACTACTAATGGTTTTCAATTTAGAAACTTGTGTTGGTTTATATTATGCTTTACCTTTCGTCAAGAGTTTTGTTGGAAAATAGAAATCAACACAGTTTCATTTCCCCCTCTGAGAAAGGGCCATGCAAGGTATTACCAAAAACGGACATAACAAAAATCTAACAGCACCCTATGGGAGGCAGGATGACACAAAGGCAAGGAATACACTATCGCTAGATGAAGCATCAAATGATTACAAAAACACAGAAGTGCACCTTGAGTCCCTATGGGCCCCACCTTCTCTGCTAGTTTTTAAAGAACTAGGCATCTATCCAAAGGATTTTAATTTATAATTGTTTGAAAGCCAAGAATCAACCACATATTTTGCTTTCACTTTTACAGAAAATTGACAAAAGGAAGTTATAAGATGGACCCAGAAATGTACCAGGAGATCACAATGGAAGCTGGCAGCATCAAGAATTTGATTATTTATTCATCACATTGCTCAGCAGAAACGTCGTTCTAGTTTATATGTTTTAAACAAGAGAACTCAGCAATTCTGGCATCGATCTGATTAAATGAACAAAAATAATACCTTGTCTGCCCATAGAAGTTTCCTGATCAATTTTTCTTGGCCGTTTTTGAGGTTGAGCAGCATGATGCTCCTTTGGACCTTTATCCAGGTAAGGCATCAAATCCTGCATACAGTACACATGCAGAAAACAGCAAGGAACATCTATGTCATACCACAGCTAGAATTTGAGCATTCATATTGCCCTTTGAGGCTACCACTGTGGAGATATGTGAGATGTAAGAAAGGGTTACAAAGGTACCTCCAGCAAACGGTCCGGGTAAACCATTCCAGTCCAAGCACACATTTTTTGTCCAGTGATAGGGTCAATTAGGAGAATAGCAGGAACAGACACCAAATTGTAGTAGGTGCATACCTTTCTCCCCTCACTGGTATCTTGATAAACCTATATTTAATACAATTAAACATATCAACAGAAAACAGAGAAAGTGCAGACACGGTTCCATCAGGGAGAAAAGTGAACCGAACAACTAAATAATTGTTCTCAATCATTTCACTCCATTCATAAGCAAATGCCACTTTGGGATGTAACAGTCGAAGTTCTAATATTTTGCCCAGTAACACACAAAAAAACTATGCTCGACCCCTTCAACAAGAGTTGCACAAATCTAAAGCCCTTAAGGGGTAAGTTAGTGGACTACTGGACCCCACCAATGGCTTGTGCTTAAATATTTGTGCAATCCCTAGTGGATGGAGTGTTGAAGCACCTATCAACACTTCATATTTGGATTTTTCACATGGGAATGATATTGGATTCATCATCAAAGCACTCCCACAACATTATATTTTAATAAATATTCTACCATATAATTAAAAGAAACAACAGACAAAGGTTTGTATTGGATAGTATGATGTCCAAAATGATATTTATTTAGGGAAGGCGGAAGTTTAATTCTAACACATGTTAGATGAAATCTAAATTTAGAGGTTCCAATCCACAGCGCGGAAATGGAAGAGTGTAAGGAGGACCAACCTGCCAGAAAATAAAGTTTGACCGAATTGTCTGAGCCACAGCTTCATTTGCCCAAGTGTCTCGATTAAGCTTCAACAGAAACTCAAGAGTCAAAAAATGGCCAGGTATAAAATGAAGGGCCAAAATAAGGCTGCATGGATGTTTACAAATAAGACAGCCCTACCATGTGAGAGCTGAACTCCTCTGTTGACTGCAAATTGATCAATAGCCACTTGTCCAGAAGAGAAGCCTCCAGCTTTGCCTACATTGATGGGATTCATTCAGTGTGATAAATAAATGTGTGATAGCTAACTTTAAAGGATTAGCAGCTGACCTTGTCAAATGGTCCATTGAACATCAAATCAAAAGGTGGGCGATATAAAGAAGCCAGATTATCACGAGAACTAGATGTTGCATTCTGCTCAGAATCCCAAACAGCAGACTGTCTTGCCTCCTCTTCAAAGTTACGAAACGCAACTGTCGAATTAGGCCGAGCGCTGAAAAGAAGTGACAAAACATTATAAAATAATCATAGGAAAGCAGCAGTTCTGACATCAGAGGTCCAAACACCAAAGAACCTACAATCTCGCAAGAGTCTGGAAACAGCAACTTATATTTGATAGTTAAACCAACAGATAATTACTTCAACATCTTAATCCAAAACAGAAGTATGATAGAACTTGCATCCTAGCATGACACACCTACAAGTGGCAATTCATTGCAGCATTATAGCTAACAAGAGCAGAATAATAAATGCAGTACCAATACTCTCAGGGGCAGGGTAACAGTCATCGTCGCAGCTACAACATAAATGACTAAATTGACATTACTAAAAGTACCAACATTTAAAATAAATACTTGTCACAAAGCTTCAAGAATCTTTGTATGTATCTCTATTTAATTTGTACTGGCATACAAACTAGGGGGACTTGATCAGTCTCTGAGATGTGTTGGTATAATGGAGAATGTGGGTGCAAGCCTATCAGATGTTGTAGTCTTGAAGGCTTGTAGCCCGTTGGAAAAGTTCCACTGGATGCAACTACTGTTGTCTCCAAGAGTATGACAGCACTCAAATGCAGAAAAAATAACAAGGTGGCAAATGAACAGTTCCAAATGTTAGATTTAAGTTATTTAACCCGGATTTAATAATGATGCCCGTTCGCTGAGCAACTACAGAAGGATGGGTAGTGGGAGCAACCCCAAACACATCCATAAGAATTTCCAGTATATCAGCACATAGATTTATACGGAGGGACCTGAGTTTCATCTTATTAACCTAAAAATGAATTGTCATTACAATAATAGGATACTTAAATTCAATCCTGTTTCGCAGCCGACAAAATTGGTAGGTGTTTGTAATCAATAGGTTTTACTCCATGAGAGCCTGGCCCCATGGTTGTCGTTCCAAAATATCAAGTTAAATAACCATAACTGTGTCCTGTTTCCCGGGCGTTCTCTTCTGTGCTTATCTCTCTTATCCTCTTGCATCCTATCGTTCAAATCCACTGTATGAAGGGAGCACACGGCAGGATCAAAATCACCTCCCATGGATAAAATCAGTTCTCAGCAAGGCAGTAGGGCGAGCAGTTTTCAATAAGGCAGTAGGTCAAGCCCCAGTTCATTTCAGCCATGGACGGCGGCTTGATTTGGTGGTCAGCGGCTCGAATTGGTGACATGAACTGATCTCAGCAACCATCCGGACACCGCTGCTGGCACATTATCGCCAATGTTTTCCACTCGTCAAGTGGTTTCCATTTTCGTGCTTCATTTAATACCCTCCACAACCTCCCGCGTCAAAGATCCCCTAAAGCTTTGTTTCTATGTTTGTGCATCGACTGTTTTCTCGTTCGCTCACAGGAAAATTTCCATCAGGTGGCGGTAGATGTCTGGTTTCCTGCAAAAATCCTCTAAAAGCACAGGGTGTGAACAATATTCCAAGCGGCATGAAAATGTGTATTCCTGTGCAACACTGTTTCCTATGATTTTCCTTTGAAAATCCCGTGAACCAAACAGGGTCCTAAAAGGCATGTCTTCCCTTAGGGAGAGACAGAAAATGGTCATCGACTACGCATAGTAAATTTTAGTGTGTGAAAAACAACTTCTTTGGGGGGAAAAGACGGATTAATTTAGAGCCACTAGAAATTCAAGCTCCCCTAAATGGAAAAAGAAGGGGTTTCAAATCAACACGGACGCATATAAAAAATGGCCTATTTGATCTAAGCAATTTATCTTGTACTCTACCATCAACTTCTAGATGTGATAACGCTCCATTGTGTGGCGTTGAAGTCAAATTTGTGCCATGAATACACTCCATTTTCATGGAGCAATACAGCATGTAGAGCATGACATAGCAAATGTATTTCATTGCAAACTTCACTTGGCCGACAAATTAACTCAAGTATACCCCATGCTAGCATTCATAAGTTTCCATCTAGGGAAGCACCATTACTTACACGACCATCGGGACATCACCGTAGAGAGTTTCCCGCCTCACGGGCAAAGGCGCGCGGACCTCCTCATCGTCCCCCTGTCTCTGCAGCATCCCATCTTCCAGCGCGGCCGCGGGAGGCGGAGCCAATCTAGGCATCACAGCACATGATAAGTATCCAGACACCACGTACAATGATGCAGCCACGACCAGACCCAAACCCTAGAAATGTCGCTCCGGCGGACCTACCTGTACCCCTCCTCGGCCTCGGCCGCCGCGAGAGCCGCCGCCTCCAAGGCCGCGGCGGAGGAAGCCGGGGCGGCCGCCGAGTGCGCTGCCAGCGCGGCCTCCCCGTCGATGTAGAACAGCTGCACCGCCTCCTCCAGATGCCAGCTCGTCATCTGCAGGGGGAAAGGGAAAGGGAAACGGGGAACCACCCGTCGCGTCACGCCGGTTCGGTTGAACCCTAGAGGTGGATCCGATCGGAAGCCAGGGGCGGGAGTAAGAGAGGAGGAGGGAGGAGAGGAAGGACCTGGAGAAACTGGGTGGCGGTGTGCGGCGTCTGGCCGGCGGCGATCTCGAGGAAGGAGGAGACGAGGGCGTCCTTCTCCGCGGCCGTCGGGGCAGCGCCGGCCATGGCGGAGTCTTCGCGGCGGGGCACGGGCCCGTGCTGCTGCTGTCGGCGCGTGGTTGGGGGTCGGTAGGGTTTGGTGAGACGGCGAGGCAAGGGAGGAGAGGAGGAGTGGGATCGAAGGGAAGTGGGAACGTGCGGGCTGATGAGGAAGAGGAGGAGGAAGACGAGTGGAGTGAGCTGGAACCCCCAGGTGGATGGGCCTTGGGCGTGGGCCTTGGAGAGGGGGCAAAAAGCCCATGAGAACAGTGATCAGGGCCCATCACTCGGATGTTCTAAAAAAAAGGACGTCCTCGCTCAAAAGAATAAAAAATGAACCATTTGCGATCCTGTTTTTCGTTGTTAGAAAAAGAGGAAAAATGGAGGTGCGGGGAATCGAACCCCGTGCCTCTCGCATGCGAAGCGAGCGCTCTACCATATGAGCTACACCCCCGGGGCGATTAGCTGTCCGACTTTATCTTTAATCACTCTTTATGAGCTTCTAACCTGGGTTGTTTTCCTGTATTGGCATTCGGCATGTTTTATAAAAAAAATTACATCTAGCGTTGGTGAGTACTATTTCTTCGAAATATCATATGCGATTGAATGTACTCGGCAAGATGTAATTACTGGCTAAATAAATTAGATCGAGAAACCAATATCACATACTAGTGGATTTTATACTGGTGCGGAGAGTATGTTAGTGACGTGACATTTGCTAGTAAATTTATCGCTGACATCGGTATTCCCATCGTAGTCTATTGCAAACGCCTTTTTTTTTAGAAACTATTGCAAACGCCTTTTAATAATCGAAGGGGATGATGAGTTTTCTTTTCTGCGATGGAAGGTGATAGACTACACCCAACGCTTCGTCATTTCGTGTACAGGGTACACATTCGTGTCGGGGAGAACTCAAGTGACAAAACCTCAGCAAGTACATAAACATTCTCAACCTCAGCCATACGCAAGAATCAGTTGCTTACATAGCATAGTGATTGATTTAATAAGAATGCTTGCTGCGTTCTCTCGAGAAGCTTATCTGCAGACTACAAAAGTATGTCTCCAAAATGTCAGATTATTTATCACCTTCCTCAAAACATATAAGAGGCTATACAATCAAGACTACAACCAGCACGGCCCTCGAACTCTTATGATGAATGACCGATCAATCAACTATACAATTGAGTTCCAGATCAAATAAATCGAGACCCTGAATGAACTACTTTCTATCGATTAACTACATACAGCTCACAGGCTACAAATGTATGACAGGAGTTTGTAACGCAAAAAAATCATGCTGCTGCAGATCTCTTGTTGTCGGGGTCTTCTATATTCAACGCTTGCAATAGCTTCGGCCATGACTCGGGTATTCCTCCTGGTAAATTGAACTCCAAGAGTTTCCCCCGTGCTCTGTAGAATTCCTCCACTGGTTCACTCTGCAAAAACACCAAGTTACTTGAAAAGGACAGCAGAAAACATAAGAACATACTCCAAACCTACAATAATACAAAGAGGTAAGTTTGCTGTGTGTGTGAGTTCTATAATACTATAGTTCAAAGTTTTGCAGATGAAATTTGCTGCTTGCCGACTTTGGAGAATATACATAATTTCTAAAGGTAAAGGGCAATTGACTGAATGGTAGATGATGTTTATCATGTAAACAAACAACATCATGACAAAGTTCAATGTATCTATGCAATTATGCAACTCTAAGCATCCACTTCACTAGTACAAACAAATTTGATAATTGAACTCCTACCAGTACAAACATATCATGCACCCTACACAAATCGTTGCTCAGATCCGATAAAATAGAAACAACAAACAAGATAAAACTTAAAAGGCGATCTCAGGTCAAGGACGATACCAAATCATGGTAAACACGCAACCGCTCCTTTACCACCTCTTCGGTATCATCTGCTCTGGAAATTAGCTTTGATTCACACTCCGGAGGAGGTAGTAGTGGAGGCATATACATTCGAGGACCGCCATTCTCACCCTCAATATCAATGGAAGCCACATTGAAGTTTCCTCCACACTGGCTGCATGTCCTTCTACCAATGCATTTTGCAAGCAGAGCTTCTTCTCGAAGTTTGAGATTGATCACCAAATCGAGATCTGTGACTCCCTCCAGTATTTCCTAAAAAAATACCAAGATATAATTATTTTGGGCATAGACATATAATAGCAGAAGATAAGTCGGAATGCTCGGTCATGTTTGCTGGTATCAACCATGACATCAACTTTATCCTCAACTTATGCATGGTTAAAAAGTGTACTTGCGTCAGTTGTCTGTATAACATATGCACTGTCAAATAAGTCTGAGATTGCCATATTGATCTGTTTAAACGGTACCAGTGTGTTGAAACCGAACTACCATACAAATAAGACAACTTAGAATTAAGTTCCACACTATTGCTGTGAAACTGTACAGTATTTTCATTATTCCATACCCCAATGATAAAGTCATACTGAGAAGATGCAAGTATATGTCTTGCATACTTACAGTCCGGCCAACTAGCTAGCTCACCGCTTGTCTTATGGTTCTAGGAAAACCATCAAGGATGAACCCCAATTCACCCTTTTCTTCTCCCTCCTCAAGGCGCTTTGACAGCAGATTTATGATGATCTCATCAGACACCAGTTTTCCATTATTCACGATCTCAGTAAGCTGGAAACAAAGCAGACATAAAAATAGTTAGGAAAACCAAGTGATAGAACAGAGTCAAAGTAAAGAGGTCGTGCAAAACTAAATGATCATAAAAGGGTACAATTGGTCTATTTGGCCAATGGGCTTATGGCCTAAGCTACAAACATAGACGCAGGTAATTAGCACATTCTTGCACTTACGCCTTATAACCGCCTCTAAGGGAGTGTACCATAGGCTTCACGGGCTTGTAAAGGTTCATATGCAGAGTTTACCGACGTATCATTTCCATAACTTAATTCTATAAGCTAACTAATTTGCTATAAGCCCAATGAACAACCAGCACGAAAAACTGTCAGTCCCAGTAAGCTTCTCTTGTGCTGACTGCTGGGCATGTGATCGACAGTTTGTGCATCTGAGGTACTTCCTGGTTGTGCATTTGGATGTGCTGCGCCTCAAGGGTGTTTGCATGTGAACAAACCTGGGCCAGTGTTGTTCAAACTGGATGTGCTGTGTCTACGTTGCCATACAGTGGCGACAAGCTAGCCTGCGAGGATGATACAAGAAATGGCTTCGCGTTAATCAGTAACACGGTCTACTTACTGAGTCATTACTCCTCCCACTCAAAATTAATCCCTCTATCTGCACCGCAGGCATCATGCTTGTTTCGGCTCCTGGTGCTAATTCGGTGCCAGATGCGTGGAAGACTTCCCAAGTAAAATTTACCCTTAAGCCTTGGGAACAGCTATGAGATTAGTTTTGAACATCTGAACACCTTATTACCAACTACAGAGTACAGACCAGGACGAGCAATTGAGCGCGGTGGTTTTGGTTGGAAACCGTAGCACCTGGTCGGCGAGGGGGCCGGGGGAGGCGAGCGCGAGGCGGACGAGGTCGCCGGTGGCGATGTGGGGCACGTCGAGGAGCTGCGAGAGGCGGCTGGCGTAGGTGCCCTTGCCCACCCCGGGGCAGCCCAGGAACACCCACTGCACGCGCCTCCCGTCCTTCTTCTCCTCCCCGCCGCGACGGTCCCGGCCGTCACGCCCGGCTGCGGCCCTGCGCCCCGCCAACCCCGCCCCCGCCGCCGCAGCCGCGGGCGCCTGCACCGACAGGTTCCGCCGCGACGCGCAGGCTCGGATCGCGCGAGAGATCGCCGACATCTCGCCGAGGAACGAACGAAGGAACAGGGGCGGAGAGAGATATTTCTGGTTGCGCTTTTTTTTCTTTTTTTCTTCTGCGTGCCTCCTTCCTGGCTTCGTGTTCGAGTTCGAGATGGACGGCTAGCTTTGAAGACGACAACAAGACGACTTTTAAGGACAGACACGTGGTGGGACCCGTCCTCAGGGGGCTCTGGCTGGGCAACCGGTGGGATCACGTGCGCGATTAGAAAAAATGGGCAGAGAAATTACTGCCTTCAAAAAAAAATCAGAAGTTTGATAAAGTTTATAAAACAAACATCTACTCCTTCCGTGTCATGTTATGATATGACTCAAAATTATCCAAATATGAATGCATTTATACCTAAAAAGTATCTACTTGTATGTAATATTTCGGCATTTAATATGAGACGGAGGGAGTACATTATGTAGCTAATAACAAAAATTCGTGGCACCATAGGTCACAACAACGCCGCAAATAGACACATCGTTGATGCGTATCTCAGCAGGGTCACAGACACTGCAAAGTCTCATGCTCGATATACATCAAGCGGGACGGCAAGGTAGGCTCGACGAACTCCACACACCCAACGATCGATGTAGGGTATATCCTGTTGAAAGAGTCAGATTATGCATTAACCCACAGCCGTAGAGAGGACAAAAGGGCACCGCTTGCCAAAAGAAGCACACGTGATATGTATAACATCGACAAAGGACCACAGTCCACAGAAAAACCGTCAGAAGTGCCCACGCCATGCCAGCCCTGCACCACAAGCAAAATGTCGAAAGCGCTCACACCACGGTACACCCCATCACCGCATAAGACCTAAAGCGCTTACGCCACGCTAAGCCTTAACCACATGCAGAACATAGAAAGCGCGCACACGCCACGATAGGCCCCACAACCACGCAAAAAGATCGAGAGTGCCCATGCCACACTAGGCTCGAACGATCACCGAACAAGACCATATCCAATATACTCACTCCATTCCTGAAATGCAAGAAGTCCTAATTTTTTGTTAAATCAAAAACTTTTTAAAGTTTGACCAAGTTTATAGGAAAGATGTACCGACATATGCGACTTTATATTTGTTTCATTAAATCAATCAAAATATATATCTTCATACTCCGTAGTATACTTATTTGATATTATATGGTACTCCCTCCGTTTCTAAATACTTGTCGCTGTTTTAGTTCAAGTTTGTACTAAAACAACGACAAATATTTAGGAACTGAGGGAGTAACACATTTGTTTGTAAATTTGGCCGAACTTAAAAAGTTCAACTTGAAATAAAACTAGAACTTCTTATATTTAGGGACAAATGTACAACTTGAATTAATAACACACTAAAATCGGGATCACATGCACCCCCAATCCCTCCTCTGAGTCCCCTCTCCCCCATCCAATGCTCCATGGAGCACAGTGATAGTTTGACAGTTTTGGGTGAGTAGATTGTGATTGATTGAGTTTGCGAGTACAGGTTACAAGCATATATATGGCAAGGATTACAACCGCAAGACATGGGTAATGGAGAACGTGTATGCATCGGAAAGGACACTTAGTCTTCTGGCTAACACACAGAGAACACCTTGCCTGAAGTGCAGCAGCGGTAAAAAAACAACAACAACGCCACTCTAAGCCATGCCCTGTTTGGAGGAGTGCACTCAAGCAGCCCGATACCAACAATCTCCGGTACCCGGAGATGCTACTGAAGAAACTAGCTCCTGCCTCATGGAAATCCCGCAACACAGCTGTACCTGTACATGCCCTCCCTTGTGTCGCCATCATCGACCTTGGAGGCTTGGACACAGTTGCCACCTACCCAAACTATGCCCCCTTCATTCAAAAAAGGAGGCAGACAAACGCTGCCGTGCACTTCTCCTCCACCCTTTTGCAAGTTGCAATGACAGTCAAACAAAAACGATGATCAACGAACAACTCATTCACTCCCCAAATATCTGTTTTCTGTTACATTATTAGGAAATGATAGATAAATAGGACAATCCAGTGACCTGAGTACAGCGACCCACGCATCGATCTCAACATTTAATTTTAATTGTACTAACAAACACAAGAGAAAGAAATCGGGAAGATATAGAATCTGAATTAATCTCCTGAGCAATCGAGCATGGAGCCAATCGGCCATGGCAGAACAGACAACTCCTTTGGAATGGAATTTAGGTGCCACAGATCTGGAAAGGGGCGACAACCTCAGCGGCGGCGGAGGCAACCTCCTCACACGCCGCGACCTGGACGAGGTCCGGGACGCCCTTCTGCAACATGAGCCGCTTGCGGCAATCCTCGGCAGCGGCAAGGCCTGAGGAGTAGGCGCCGTGCACAGCTCCAGAGTGCTCTGCGCTGGCTGCCTCTCCGGCAAAGTAGAGGTTCTCCACGGGGGCTGAGAACCTTTCGCACACGTCGGCCGGCTTCCCGACCAGGTCGCACGAGTAGGACCCCAGGGAATTTGGGTCGGAGCCCCAGCGAGATACCAGATACTGCGTCTGCAAGACAGAGGGATCATGTCAGATAAGTTAGCCATATGTTTCATCCTTTGGCAGAAAATGTTTCAGCTTTCGAAAGGAATGTTGCAGTCGTGGACAGGGATGACTTACAGGTTCAGGTGCGGCTGGTATCATTTTCTTCAGGTGGGACATGACGATATCCAAGGCCTCCTTGTCCGAGAGTTTCTCCACCTCTTGGGCGAATCTCCCCGCAGCCATGTAGACGAGGACAGGGTTGCCAGTGGCCTTGTGGAGGTTCAGGAAGTAGCCGCATGTTTTCGGCGTCGGGCCAACCATTCCCAGCACCTGGACGTTCGGCCAGAAGGCCCGGTCGAAGTGCATGGCGACCTTGTTTTCTATGCCCACACCGAGGTCCGCAATGGCAGAGCTCTTCCACAGGGGCAGCTCAGGCTCAAACTTGATTATGTTCGCTTTGAGCACACCGAGTGGCACTGTAATTATGCAAGCGTCTGCACAGTGTTGTGTGCCATCCTCGATGGTGACCGTCACTCTGTTGTGCTGGCGGGAAACTTTGGTAACTCTGAAATTTAGCAGCAGAGGAGTAAGCAAGAAATGCAATTAAAAGAACAACAAATCAACATACTGAAATAATTATTCTAAGAGTCCTCATGTCAAAAAAAAACACCTTTGGTTGAGGCGTATGTCAAGACCTCGAGCAAGAGCCTGAACTACAGGATAGTATCCATCCACCATCAGACCATGACCACCAGTAAGAACATGCTCCTGCAGATAAAAAAGGATTCAATGATAAGTTATGAAACAACTGGTAGGTTTTCCCTGCTGGAAAAAGAACTTTAATTACCAAAGAAGGCCATGGTAATACTAGCTTTCGCACAAGTAATCCGCACTAACCTGATCCCAGTTTTTCAGAGATATTTCATCTGCATCTGCAGCAAACCATGCCTCCAGCCGGCAAACACACCATTGCAAGACTCGATCATCAAGCCCTTGCAGCCTGAAAAGTTATAAGTATATATATCAGTCAAGTCCTATAAGGTGACCAGAGGAGTTTTTTAATCTATATAAATAATACGACGCAATAGTGCATACTTCAGATGGGGGTGCCTCTCAAGCACAATTGAAATTGCCTGTTGAAGGGGCATGTCATGTTCCTGCTCGTCACGCAGTTTCACTGTCTGCAGTACATCATAAATTATCGATGATTACACTTAGCTCGAAATGGTCTCAAATAAGACCGGAGTACAACAAATGGGAGTTAATAGCTATGTCTACCTCCTCAAGAATTCTCTCAAATACTTTTCCAACTTTAGCAGCTGTTTCCCTTGGGACTTGAA
This sequence comes from Brachypodium distachyon, assembly GCF_000005505.3. Classification (NCBI taxonomy): domain Eukaryota; kingdom Viridiplantae; phylum Streptophyta; class Magnoliopsida; order Poales; family Poaceae; genus Brachypodium; species Brachypodium distachyon. Next base: position 27,095,994 of record NC_016135.3, read on the forward strand.
CCCCATTCTTATCAAAGAGCGAACAACTGTAAAAGAATCAATCAACACAATGAGATTTAAGTATGTGGATTGGCCAAAGATATAGGTAAATTCAAGGGCTCAAAAGATAACCTTTCTAAATCATGATCATAGAGAACAGAGTTGTCACCACTAGTTTGGTATAATCTCAGTCCAAGATGGCCGATCAATGGTGCCAACGAATTTTCATTACTGACACCGTGCAGCCTGAATTTTTATCAATACCAGCACAAAATTAGTAAAATAGTATTATAATATGAAGTGTTGCTCGCATTCATCAATTTAATCGTGACTAACCATGAGGCCCCCATATCAATGGGGCATCCAAAGGAGTAGTCGGTATGAACACGACCTCCAATCCGATCTCTCGACTCCAGAACGGTCACCTGCTCATACAGCATCAGCATCAGTTAACACTAGCACACTACAATACTACAACAGATCATCAAATCGCACATCAAAGTCAACCAGAATTCATCGGTACCTCAAAAGAAGAATTGGAGAGGACACGAGCTGCAGCAATCCCAGAGATTCCCCCGCCGATCACGATGACGGATGGAGGCGAAGCGCATCGCCTCTCAATGGTCGGAAGCAAAAGGCCTAAAATACATCAAAATTGTTCCCAATCAGCGCCCATGTATGTAAGGGAATCGAAAAGGGGCAACTAAATTACTAATTTTTACTCAATTATCAGCTGCAAATGCATACCAATTGAGCGATTAGATTCAGAAATCATGTCATAAATATGTACCAATTGAGAGATTAGATTCTGAAATCATGTCCTAAAGACCTCCCGTACACGTAAAAATCCTCCCTTCTATTAAGATCGAACAGGAAACACTAAAATTCAGAACAGAGATATCAATTTATCATCATACCTCCGGTCATGAAGCTATTGGGATCCATAGCGGCCCCTGACGCCGCTGCCGAAGCCGAACAAGGAGAAGAAGACGCAGACGGAGAAGCAACAACAGAGGAGAACCCCTCCGTCAGCGCGCACGCAGCAGCCGCGAGCACGAACGCCGTTTACAAGAGATCGCTCGTACTACTAATAATACTAAAATTACTACTGGAATTACTGAGAAAACGATTACTGGCACTACGTATGGGAATCGATATGAAGAAGACGAAGACGAGGAGGCCGTCCTGGAGGCGGCTGGCGTCGGAGCAGCGGCGGTGCTTGAGGCAGCTCATAACCCTGTCCGGGCTCCAAACCGGCAACGCCGTAGGGGTCCTCTCCGATCCCTTCCTTCCTTCCTCACCGCCACGCGACGAGGAGGAGCAGATGCGAGAGGGGATTTCGCTTCTTTTTTCCTCTCCGGCGGCAGATTTGGGGATCGGGTTTGGCGTGCGGGATTCTGGAAGGCTGTTGCGGGGCGGGAGGGGGGAATATATAGGGAGGCGGAGAAGGAGGAGAAGAGGAAGTCGGCCGCGACACGGAGAAGGAAGGCTGTTGGGCCTTTCGTCTGACAGGTGGGCCGGCCCGGGGGATATTTTCTGGAGAATATTCGGCGTGTGCCAAGTGGGCCACCTTGGGAATTTGGGTGGCGTGTGTTTTTTTCCTAGTCTCGCTGTCCTTCCTTGGCATTATACGCGTTTGTTATTTTTCTCCTCGGATATGCAGAAAAGTGAAGAGAAAATATCTCCTCGTAGCAAGTTGTTTGCCCCCAAAAATTGTGATTGAAATCGATGTGTCCAGACAACAGATAGTGAGCTGTACTAATATTTTGGTTGACACAACAAACAGGAAGTTGCATGCCGATAGGACGCAGAGAAATAGGTGGCCGTCTCGGAGAAAAAAGTAGAAGTAACAAAGAGATCCGAATGATCATCCTAGATCTATCTAGACAAATCGGAGGAGAGCGTAGAGCTGCAACTTTGTGATCCTCAAGGTACTTTTTGACTCTTCTTAGTTCAAACAAATGAACTAGTTTTTTAAAAAGTTGTGACATTTTAAAACTTTAGTTTATTTGATTGAACTAAGGAGGGTCAAAGAGAATCTTAAGAGTCACCATGTTGCACCTTTAGGAGAGCGAGACGAAACCGAGACTGACCAGGATATATAGCGGAGAAGAAGCAGCAAGTATGAAATCCATCTGCAAAACAAACGGAGATGGAACCAAATTCACTACTCCAGAAAAATAGCGACCAGACGCCGCTGACGAGGTGGATCATGAGTCAGAGAAATCCTATTCTTACACCACAGCGTCGCCATATCCACTGTAGCTAGCCAAGAGACCAAACCCTAACTCTAAGAGACCTAGATTAGGGATCTAACTCGTGCGTGTTTCTTCGTCTCTTTGTTTGGCTTAGTTATGCACGACATAAATTTTTTAAGAAGCCGAATCAAAACTCAAAAGTACAGATAACTGATATATAAATATAATATAAATATAATCAATGTCCATGAAATCGGAGAGAGAGAAGTTCTGCATTTTGTTATTCAGAGATTACAACAAAGATCGATCAAGCTTCGAAATAGTACAGCTACAATGTTTAACACGACAACACGGTTGCTACTACACAGCTGTGTTCTTTCTCTCACAGCCTGGATATCTGGAGGGGAACCATGGCGTCAGCCATCTCCTCCCTCATGACAATCTTCCCGACCTGGAACAGGTCGGAGATGCCTAGCTGCGTCGAGAGGCGCCTTCGGCAGTCCTCCGCGGCACCAATGCCTGACGAGTACGCTCCGTGGACGGATCCCGAGTGGTCAATGCAGGCCGCCTCCCCGGCGAAGAACAGGTTGCCCACCGGGGCGCAGAACCTTTCGTACAGGTCAGCTGGTTTCCCGACCAGGTCACAAGAGTAGGAACCGAGTGAGTTCGGGTCAGTTCCCCACCGCGAAACCAAATACTGAACCTGGAAAATGTGCAGTTATCAGAAGTGGTTTAGAATCTGTGAGTTACTGTGCAAAATCTCAAATTTGAAGAATTGGCAGTAGTTGTTCAGTCACTGTAGAGAATACGAAAAGTAAGGCACCAGAGGCTTTACCGGTTCGGTGGCCCCTGGTAGCATCCTCTTAAGCTGTGACATGACAAATTCCACGGATTCTTCGTCTGACAGCTTCTCCATCTCGTATGCCAATCTGCCTGCCACCATGCATACCAGCACTGGATGTCCTGTGGCTTTGTGAAGATTAAGAAAGTAACCGCAGGAATTCGATGTTTGTGCAACCCTGCCTATCACTTCTACATTGGGCCAGAATATGGTGTCGAACCGGAGTGCTATCTTGTTCTCGAGGCCAACACCGAGATCAGAGATCGCTGATAGTTTCCAGTCTGGGAGCTCAGGTTCAAACTTGATAATGTTTGCCTTGAGCACACCGAGAGGGACAGTTATTATAGCAGCATCTGCAACAAAGCTTGTCCCATCTTCCACGCATACGATGACTTTATTATACCGCTGGATGATTTTGGTAACCCTGATCGCCAAAAGGAAGAAATAAGAATCCATCTATTTGGGATTATAGTATCTCACAAAATGGCCAATCAATGTATATGCATGTGAGTTATGGGACCATGGGGATATGTTGCCTGACGCATACCTGTGGTTAAGATGGATATCAAGATCTCGAGCGAGAGCTTTGATAACAGGGTCATAGCCATTTACCATAAGGCCATGTCCACCAGTAAGAACATGTTCCTGCAAATTTGTAAAGTTCAGAACATTCCTGAATCACAAGCACATCTGTATATTTCAAATAGTTCCCTATTGTGTACCTGATCCCAATTTTTCAAAGATATATTATCCACATCTGTGGCAAACCACGCCTCCAATCTACAAATGCACCACTGCAATACTTCATATTGCAAACCCTCAAGCCTGTAAAGGAAGAGCACATCATTAAACATTTCGCACCGGCATTAAGACGTCATCATTCAGGAACTAGCAAAATGCACTTAGCTTACTTTAGATGTGGATTCCTGTCAAGAACAATTGAGATGGCTTGAACAAGAGGCATGTCATTTGTATATTCATCTCTAACTTTCACCGTCTGCAGCATTAACAATACGTAAGCTTATAGCTATCACATGGAAACATGTCACAGATAAAATTTAAATGCAGAAGTTTGCTAACCTCCTTAAGAATTTGCTCAAATGTTTCCCCAACTTTGGTTACTATCTCCTGGGGAACTTGGCGACCATCCTTATCAAAGAGAGCGTAGCTAAAGAAACAAAAACAGAAACTGTAAGAACAACAAAGCCAATCAAGCGAAGGAAGCATCATACACATAGGCACATAGCTATGAGTTACCTCTCCAAATCATGGTCATACAGCACAGAGTTATCACCACTGGTGCGGTATAATCTAAGCCCAAGCAGCCTAATCAATGGTGCCAAGGAATTCTCATTGCATACGCCATGCAACCTGGATGACAAGGTAAAACCATCACCATGAGACCACTCTGTATCCAACTTGATTCGTGGTGGAACAACACAACTAAGTACTAGTTCTGCGGTGGAACTAACCAAGATGCTCCCAAGTCAATTGGGCAGCCAAACGAATAGTCAGTATGCACACGGCCACCAAGTCGGTCCCGCGACTCTAATAAGGTGACCTGTAGGCATGTAATTATAGGTCAAAGGTCCCATGACACTAGTTTTTATTAACTGCTTTTGAACATTAAAGTAAACAGAATCTGGAAAAAAAGGCCTCATCTTTTCATCTCCCAGTGACAATTTACCTTAAATGAAGCATTCGATAATGCACGGGCAGATGCAATGCCTGAAATCCCTCCACCAATCACAATGACAGAAGGGGCAGAAGCGTTTTTCCCATCAATGTGCTGAACAAAAAGACCTGAGATCAAACATACAAGGTGTTAGAAGTATAAATACTGTTTACATATTTAAGATGCAACATTTAAAGAGAATAAAGCATCAAAATACACCCTGGTGTACTTTCACAACCATCTTCCTGAATTAGCACATAAAAAAAAAATCCTGTGTGGTGCCAGTATCACTATGTGTGTAAATATACTGACCAGTTATTTGTTAAATCTCCAACTAGAGTACTAGACACTTGACTGCTCTAGCATATGAAAAGACACATGAATAGGAAAATCTCCGAAGGACAGAACACATTCAGGAATATGATGCGTGCAATTTATTCTGTCCAGTTGATCAGTGACAAGACAGCGCAATATTGGAATTAGATCAACCTGAACAATTCCTAGAATTATTCGATACACAGCAATCTGGATGAACAGATGCGGCAGCATATTCTGTAAAAGTGCAAACAGGAATAAGGAAGCAAAATAGACCTCTGATGTTCCCAGAAGCACTTTCCTCCACTGTTTTTAGTGGCCTCAGATTTCTGCCTTTTTGGAACCTTGTTCTACATCCCTTTCACACTTTCACTTTCTTATCGCTATCATAGGCCCTCTCGCTTTGCTTGTAACATTTCTCTGTTTCTACCACACTTCCTTGCTTCGCCCGCAATATTCCAAGTTTCTGATTCTCGTTGACCGACATTCCTTTTCAAGTATCTACTACAATGCCTACCTATTCAGCCGAGGTCACCAAAATAATTCAGTTGATGGATCATATTAACACCTTCAATTTGTACATATTCCCTCCGTCCCAAAATAAGTAATGTGGATTTGTGTAAGGAGTATGATTTTTGTACAATGACCCCAGACACGAGCGATGGTCCCATATCAACATCAAACGAATGCAAACAAAGATTCTGGCCTAATAATGTTTGCCCTTTTAGCACTGTAGAAGCCACTGAGCTGTCACACAGTCAATCATGATTGAGACGTCGGTCCATGACAGCAACACTCCCAGCAATCAACTTAGTGCTAATATCAGTAATTACCCCCTCACTCACGCAGTCGATTTAATGCAGTGTACAAAGTTGGATTATTTTTTTCTAAACCTAATGTAGTACTACTAGTACTACACTAACAATCAACACACCAAATTGTACATACATACAGTACATGAAACGGTAATATCTTTTTCAGGAAGGAAAGAAAAAGGACAAGTGTTGTGATCAGGCACGCACCTCCGGCGGCGAAGCCATTAGGCGGCTGGTCCATCCTGACTGACGCGGTCAAATGGTCCTAACCGCGGCGGGGAGAACCGAACCGAACGGAATCGAATGGGAATGGAATCGAAACACACAGATCGGGCGGGGAGTGAGTGCAGTGCAGAGCGAGATCGACCGATCCGGGCGGGGTGGATTAGCAATTAGACGAGGAGGAGGTTAAGGAGTGGTCGCGGCCGCCACGTATAGGAAGCGAGAGGTAGAAGACGAAGACGAGGAGGCCGCCGTCCATAGAGCCGCGGCGGCAGCAGGGGTCGGCTGTGGTGCTGGCTGAAGCCGCAAGGGGGCGAGACACCCGCCCTCTCATACCCAACGACCCAGCTCGTCGCCGCCGGCGAGTCCCCTCGCCGCCGCCGCACCGTCTGTTCCTTTCCGCGGAGCCACGCCGCCCGACCGCCGGAACGGGGCCGCGGATTGATTCGGGGGAAGGGAGGAGAGCGTGAGAGACGACGACAGAGACACACAGAGAGAGACGGGGATCAGGATTCAGGATTCAGGAACAGGAAGGAATGCAGCTGCTTCGTGGCGAGTTCGGGTTGGGTTCCATTGGAGCGGGTGCGAGGTGCTGTTCTTATAGGCCTGGCCTTTTCGCGGTTTGGTGACTGGGTTCCTCGGTTATTACCGGGAGAGCTCGATGCGTGCATACAGGGTATTCTTGTCTTGTACGGGAAACTGCCTCTCCGATTTCATTATAAGCAAAGTGAATGGAGTGATAATTATGCAATGGTTATAGTTTATGATATATACAAAGTATACACAAACACAATCATAGCATGTCAAGAAAAGACTCACGCATAAGATTACAAGATAACTCTTATTCTCTTAAAAGTTAGCCTCCTATACACACATAACACTCATTTTAAGCAAATGGAGATCATGTTACATTTCTCGAAAAACGCTGCGGGTTCTCTCCTACCAAACTTTTCGGTAACCAAGATCAGTAAGAGTTTTACCGATACGTTAATCGTCCCAAAGAGGGTTGTACCGATGGACTGCCAAAAAGAGATGCACTCTCAACCCCCCCTTTTTTTTTTGCTCGTTGTGTTAGGCAGCTATGACGTGGTTTTGGTTTCATTTGCTGGGATACAACATGCCATGCGAGGAACAGAGGGCGGCACGGCATATCGTGTTTCTTATAGACCTGATCTTTTTTTTCCGTGCCACAAGCATTGGGGTGGCGGGATATATAGCTCAAATGCACGTGTTGGTGCTATGGAATGACGTGTTTTCTACATGACAAAAAGGTATGCTTGGCAAATACCCCTTTCTTGTGCTCGTTGAGTTAGGTGTCTATGACGTGGTTTTGGTTTGATTTGCTGGGATACAATGTGCCGTGCGAGGAACAGATGGACGGTGTGGCACAACGTGTTTCTTATAGACCTGATCTATTTATTTGTGTTTTGGTACCTCAGTCATTAGGTTATTGTCGGGATGGCTCAATGCACGTGTTGGTGCTATGGAATGGCATGTTTTCTACACGACAAAAGGTATGCTCGACAAAGACCCTTTTCGTTTCCTCGTCAAATTAGGTGTATATGACGTGGTTTTGGTTTGATTTGCTGGATTACAACGTGCCGTGCGAGGAACAGATGGATAGTGCGACACATTGTGTTTTGTATAGACCTGATGTATTTATCTGCGTTTTGGTAACTAAGCCATTAGGTTGTTTTCAGGATGGCTCAATGCATGTATCGGTGCTATATATGGAATGGAGTATTGTCTACGCGGCAAAAGGTATGCTCAACAAAGGTATGTGCAAAGATAACGAAGAGCGCACTCGATGATAAGGTTGAAGCTATCTGGCCTCCTTAATCGACACTCTAAATGGCCACATCTAGAAAATTTGTGCAGCTTAACAAAAAGGTCTTTCTACACCAAATACTACATATTTGTGTCATTCAGTGTGCAATCATCCAAAGGAGGGAGTCAAACAAATTATATTCCGACTCGCACACGCACGCCTCCCATTGCACACTGTCAAATTCTTTTATTTTTTCCCGGAAATGCAAGAACTGCTCAAATTAACCGCCAGCCACACACTGACACACACGCACTGATCGATCCATTCCAGATATGAAATCGGCTCTTAATTAATCTCCGGTTGACAAAACTTTGACATCCCACAATCTCCTGTTTCTTGGAACTTACCTGGACCGCCATGATACGGCGACAGCAGCCATTTTGTTCCATGTGAGGCGCCGGCAAGGGAGGGACAGCTGGGAATCTTTTGATTGAAGAGAATGTCGGATTTGGAAGCACTGGCAGTGCAATATATCTAGATCTTACCATGGCATACGCATACAAATGAGCCGAACAAAATGCCTTCATACGGTTACAATTGGGTGAAACGCATCCTCTAAATACCGTCGGATCTCGAAAAGCTCCGGGCCTAATTTCAACATAGCTCCTCGCTAGGCAGATCTTGCCAAGTATGTACTATTCCGTCTCATTATTACTGCCTCAGTTATTCTTGTCTCGCTCTTAAGACAAAAATTATGAGACGGAAGAAGTATTTGGTAATATCTTAGCACCGATCGAGTCGAGAAGCGCACATGGACATGGACCACCGTTCCTACACATGGATCAATCAATCAAGCATCAGCAACATGTATAGTGCTACCGGTAGTGGTCCGTAGGGAGTATATTCTCCTGCATGAGCCTTTGATTTTTCCCGGCATGCAAAGTCTATATTGGCTAGCTAGCGGGTCCAAAAGACCTATAGCTCGAGGAGATTGAGAGATGAAGAAACGAAAGGCCTGCAAAGTCTAATCTGAACTACGAGTACCTACCAACCAGTAACCAAGTGACGTGTTGGCTCGTATACCCGTCGGGACACATCTTGTATCTATGGTCCCCCCCCCCGCGATGCAGCAGCTCGTTGCTCGAGATCATGTGGATCGCAGGAACAACATGCCGTAATTAAACAACCTTTGCACTTAGCTAGGCACTTAGCAATAACAAGAGTAAAATTTCAAAGCTAATTAACCGATGTACACGTCGCCTGATCAACCTGCCGATCGATGCCGTTTACCTAAGCTAGCAACTAGCATGTGGAAGAGACAATGGAAGCTGGAACGCTTTTGTCTGTTTGCTCTGAGCATGCATGTGGTGTCCCCAAAATGAATGAATGACCTTGGATTGATTGGATTCCCGTCCTCCTCGATCGTCAAGCAAAATATCTCTGCAGGTGGGATCTCTCGAGGAGTCGTTGCAGGCTTGCAGCACGTTGAGAGATGTTTTTCCAGTCGGTATGTCTCGTTTCGGACAAAACAGACATTTGGGATGGTTTTGGAGTAGCTCATTGAAGATGCTTTAAGACAGTCGATATTGTACATACATCATGCATGTCCGGTTTATGAGGCTCGCACATACATATTGTAACATGGAAACAGAAGGAAAAGGGAGGTAAGAAAAAGAACAGCAGTAGCCTTGAATTCCAAAGGGGAACTTATAAGGTGTTCCGACAAAAGAATTACTCCCTCCAATGCATATTATTTGTTAAAATATTACATTTATCTAGACGTCTTTTAAACATATGTACATTCATATTTGGGCAAATTTGAGTAGTTGATTTCTGGCGGATGTTCATAGAAAACATAAGAATAAGAATGTACTACCGGTTACCGAATTACATCCCATTCAATAGGGTAGGTTGTCTTTTCCAAACAAAATAAAAAAAATAGGGTAGGTTGTCGGGCTTTGTTTAGTTTAGTTTAAGCTTTCACTTTAAAGGGCACACAATCTGTTGATGCGATGACGATGATCCAGAGCAAAATCATGACAAGCCGCCATCGATCAACTTTATTGTCATTTCTTGCTTGCTTTTGCAAAGTGTAATGCACGGTCCCTTTAGGAGATGCATGTTCGCAGATAAAAAACCATATGTAGCACGAGAGAGAAAACGTTTCCTTGTATATATAAAGTTTTTTTACTTTGTATTCTAAATTAGTGCTATCAACTGTATTATCTCCGTTCAGGTTTATAAGGCCCACACGAAATTTTATGCCGAATTTTGACAAGAAAAGAACATTGGTAATACGAAGTTATTGTGTCAGAAAAGATATATCACTAGATTCTTATTGGAAAAATCTTTCTAACGGTGAACTTTGCCAAAGTTCGGCGCAAATTAAATATGGGCCTTATAATCCGGACACAGTAAAACTTTTGGCAATACTATTTTTCAACAGACAAAACAGAGAGATATCCCTCCATTTTTTTTAGCCTGAAGTAGATCAGCCCTATAAACAGGGCGGCATCCGACCTGCATGCCTCCTGTCACTAATCAGGTACTGCTACAGTAGTAGATGATAGCTACCACAAGTTCATTAATAATGCAACTCATAATGCAATGACAGGTTCATGACAGAAAAAGAATGCTCTGATTGATGGGGGCCAAAAGAGAAGAGGAAAAAGAAGGCTGATTGATGAGAGCATATGGAGATCCACATGGATTCCGGACACTATGCATCTCATGGCATCATGAATGTCCAACCGGCCGTTAGGTTCTCGACTGCTGCTGCTGCTGCTGATGAGCATATGGAGATCCACATGGATCCCAGTTTTCTCCATGCAGTAGTCAGTTAGTCACCGTGTAAATAAAGGTTTTCAGTGTTGATTGGGATTAGGTAGATAAGAACCGGCGGTTGCCAAAGCCCAACGCAAATTAAGCAGCCTGGTGGCCACTGGCCACGCTAGAAAAGTGTCACATTTTCAGTGATATTTAGAGAACGAAGGTGCCGTGGGAGCAATTTTCTTTTCGGGGAAGCAAAACCAAGTGCCAGTTGCCTAGTGGTGGTTGATATCATCACCATCGAATCATCATCATACTCGTGGAGCCGCCGCACTGGCTAGTTTATTTGGTAACCTCGTTTAGTTGCCGCCAGCTTTTCAGTCGGCTTGTTACAACAGATAACTAACTGAAAGTATTTCTGTCGGTTTCACTGCTCATCAATCATCGCTATGGAATTATTATGGATACTTTAGTAGCTTTGGATACATCCAGTCATCGCCCGCATTCTTGATCTTTCCCCACACATACAACGCCACCTGATAATCAAACAAACGACCAACAATTAATAATAGCAAAGTGTCCGTGCGTGGTAAGAGAATACATATTATCGTAGAGATAAGGTAAACGAATATGTAGGATAACAAAATATTGAAGAACGATGAGGAAATAAATGATATCGCAAGACTTTTAAGTTGTTCATACATAGAGGATGTGTTCCATAAAAAACATATTATGAATGTTCAAGAAAGACATTGTTTCCTAAGTTCACAATGGAAATCCTCCAAAATTCACAAAAAATCAGATTTATGATGGTGAACAGTAAGCTATGTTTTTGGTCTACTGCAAACAAGCCAAAATGTTCCAACCTGTAAATTCTTACTAAAACACATCTGCAACAAATCTCTAGCAATTAAACATCTATGATGGTGAACAGTAAGCTATGTTTTTTGTCTACTGCAAACAAGTAAAATATTCCAACCTGCAAATTCCTAACCACTGATCTTACTGAAACACATCTGCTACAAATCTCTAGCAATTAAACATCTAAACTTCATGAGCAACCATTCAAGACAAGGAAGAAGCGTTAGAGTTGATCTCCCAGCCATGTGGGCCCAACGGCCCATCGGGTCTAGATCTGACTCGCCCTGATCAGGGGCGCCCAACCCAATATGGTTGGCAGGCGCCTGTCGCGCTGCGCATATATAAAGAGATGGGGGGCCGGGGCACGCACTACGAGGTCCGCTGCCTTTGCCACCGACCCCACCGACATTCCCCACCGATCTAGGGTTGCGCAGAGAGCGATGGGAAGCTCCGTCCGCGCCGTCGCCCCGTTGCCGTCACACTCCCTCTCCGTCATGTCGTCCACGCCGGCATCTTCGAGCAGCAGCCAAGGGGAAGGTATCCATCCCCGTCTCTCTCTCAATCCCGAACCAGAATATTCACAGCAGAGCTATCTCTATATAGTTCCGATCTACACCTAGATGAATTCTGGGGCCTAACAAGAAGCAGTAGTTTAGACGGGGAAATGATTTTATCACCACTCTGAATATAAGCCTTGTGGTTTGTGGATATTGAGTGCTTCAAGCTGCTGGCTGCTATTTGAACTTGAGTGCATGGCTGCGTATGATGCGTCACTTTGTCAGCATATACATGCTAATTGTGGTGTTGCCTTGTCGAACCTTTCATTCACTGCTTCTATTTGAGGAATTGGAAATTTAGAAGTATTCATGTAATGGTTATTACTGTTGCTATACTGTTGTACTCCCTCCGTTCCGGTATATCGGGCCCCCACGCATCCCTAGGTTGAAGATCTAACTAATCTAACATTAGTTTTGTCTCACAAAAATTATATGATTAGCAACTTTAAATGTTCTATTTTCTAATTGTATAATTTTTGTGATATAAGAACCATGTTACATTAGTTAGATCTTCAACCGAATAATGCGTTGGAGCCCCTTATACCGGAACGGAGGTAGTAACATGTATGCTAGACGCATTACGTGTCTGCGTATTGTCATGATTTATGGTTATTAACTTATTATGGTATTACTTGCAGAGTTGCAGTAATTTTGTCATATTTAGTAACTTATTATGAACTACTCTTTTTTCACTGTTAACGAGCGTCCGAACTCTGCAAGGGGGTGCAATACCCAACCTCTGGCAAGGGGATGGCCATGGGTTGCGCTGGGCGATTCTGGGAGTTATCCCCACACGTTTGGGCAAGGAATTGATATGGCGATCGACGAGGCCCAGCTGTTTCTTTATCTGCGAGGGCTGGCGTTTGGTCGAATCGGACAAAAGCTGCTAACCTCTCCTTCAGGTTAATCGTGCAGGCCAATGAAGAAATCGAGCTCATCTGCAAGATCCTTTTTTATCATGGTTCGTTAGCAAGGATCTCTTGTATGCGATTAGGGAAAGGAAGAGGCGATTAGATTGGGCGCGGCCTGATCATGCATAAGGTTTTTAGAATTATGCGTAACTTTATTCAAACACAAGAACCATCACATTACAGGTACAATGTGTTTCCTGGGCGTGTGTTTCATGGGCCGTTAGTTCCCTCCTTGAATACTTAGGCCTGTTAACAATGCTGTTGGATGTCTGCTCTGTGGCCCATCCTCAATTTGAATTGATGATATACGGGCCTGCTTATATGATGGGAGCATATCATGGGAATCCTTTTTATTGTTCAGCCGCAAACACGGCAGCACAAGACGGCGGCAAGGTGCAGTGTACAGTACAGCTACAGATGGGAAGACAGGCAGACAGACGAACAATCTCGAAACGTGTGTGTGTGTGTGTGACAGTGTTACAAACGGGTATCTGTGTATGATATGAAACGCTCTCATGCGAAGGAGACCTTGATGCCGAGCAGAGACATAAGCTGGGAGACGAACTCCGGGTGGCCTGGCCATGCCGCGCCCGTCACCAGGTTGCCGTCGGTGTAGCAGCGGTGGATCGGGTCCGGCTCCAGCCACGTCGCCCCCGCCAGCACCACATTAAGCTTCACCGCCGGGTACGCCGTGCATTTTCTCCCCTGCAATATAACATATCAGTTCATGTTTTCAGTGACTTCTGAATATCATCAGATAGGGCTTGATCAAAGAATAATCTGATACCCATCACCCGGCCGCGGTGTACCTTAAGAACTCCGGCAGCAGACAAGATCTGCTGGCCATGGCAGATCGACGCGACCGGCTTCCCACTCTCCATGAACCCTTTTGCCAGGGCGAGGACTTTATTGTTCAGCGCGAGGTACTCGGGAGCACGCCCACCGGGGATCACGAGGGCGTCGTAGCTCGAAGCGTCAACGCTGTCGAACGACGCGTTCAGAGGGAAATCATGACCGGGCTTCTCGCTGTAGGTCTGGTCACCTTCGAAGTCATGGATGGCGGTCGGGCACTTCTCCCCAGCACCCTTGTCAGGGCAAACTGCGTCGACATGGCAACCTAGGGCCTGAAGAGACTGGAATGGAACCATAACCTCGTAGTCCTCCATGTAGTCCTATTAAGCATGTGATGATGCAAAAATGATCAGTATAGTAGTTATCACTTGTGACGGATGAGAAGCAATATATGAATGGAGCATCAAATCATACGCCGCAAAGGAACAATATTCTTTTGTTTGAGCCCGCCACGGAGCCTCCAAGTGCTTTCACAAATAGGCTGATGAATTCAGGATGACCATCATAAGCCGCTGCAGTGACAAGATTACCATCAACGGCGCACTTTGCCATGGTATCAGCTTCCACCCAGTTAGCACCAGCAGCAATAAGAACTGGTTTAACTGCAGGATATGCTGTGCATGAACGGCCCTGGACTACTCCTGCTGCTGCTAGAATCAACTGGCCATGGCAAACTGATGCAATAGGCTTCTTAGCATCGGAGAACTTCCTGACTAGGTCGAGTACTTTCTCATCCATTGCAAGGTATTCTGGTGCACGGCCTCCAGGAATTACCAGCCCATCATATTCAGCGACATTGATCTCATCGAATGAAGCATTAAGTGAAAAGTTATGACCTCTCGACTCTGCATATGTCTGCATGGTGTATCCACAAGACAAATTAAGAATGCAAGACTGTCAGAGCAAAATTAACTAAAGATACACTCAAACTACTTGCATCTGAGCATTTCAGAAAAAAAAAAGATTCAGTGTATATTCAAGAGTAAGTCTATATGCGAAGCAGAATGACATTATAATACAGCGACCCGTACAGCCAATTATTTAATACAGAAGCAACACTGCAGGCGAAAAACAAGGACTAATAAAACAACAATGTGGAAAACAGAAATATCAGGTAGCTGGATACGAAGTTCCCATTGCACTGTAGTTTGTAGCACTGTTCAAGATGAATTAATACTGTTCATGATGTGAGGATGGAAGGTGAAGTGTGAAAGGATCTATGTAGTTTGTCCTGCGATGTCTACCATATACATTTAAACTTCACCCAAACAGAAAATATCTGTCGGTCAATTGTGGTTTAAGCAAACAGAAATCTTAATTAAGAGAAACAATGAGATTGAACCAAACTCATTTGATAGGTTTGCTGTTTATACATAAATCAAGCATATTGGTATGTTCAGAAAAGCCAACCAGATAAAGTAAAATGTTGCAGGAAGTCATCAAATCATAATAACTGCTACCATTCATTGAACCCGCAATAACAGTGTGTTTATCTAAAAAATGCAGAGAATCTGCCCTAGTATACTAAAGCATGTTGGAAATGTTTTCACAATCAATAATGCAGAGTTGCACCGTTTTATGAGCAGAGTGGAAATGTCTATGTACCCATTCACAGGTAGGTTAATAAATTCAGATAAATTTAACAGATCCTTGATTCCTCGACATTAGGGTGCTTATCTCAAACCAAATCATCCTACAAATGACCTCCACAAAGTGCTTTTGCCGCCACGACTCTTCCAAGTCAAAAGGTGCTCTCTGAGTGTTAACTTTCAAACAACAAGCGTAGGCAGTACAGTAAAAATCAGAGAACAGCCACCCCTCCCACGCATTTCCAATTCAATCTTAATAACACAGCGGCGAATCTTAACTTGTGCAAGGCATTCCTGAATCCTGACCACTCTAATTCACCCGGTTCATCGTCTCACTACAACCTAGCCAAACCCTATCAGATTATTGGAACAGAACTACAGTATCAACTTCGAAGCAAAGATGGGGGAACGAATCCATCCAAGTACCTGGTGGCCAATCGGCTGGTGGACGGCGGTGCGGCAGGAGTCGCCGGCCTTCTTGCCGGGGCAGGCCGCATCCACGGCCACCCCGTACGCCTGCAGCGCCTGGAACGGGACCATGGCCTGACCCAAGAACAAGAACCAACTGGAATCAGATCACACAGAATCGAAGACAGTTCCTACACCCAAATACAGTCAAACAAACAGCAGGAACTGAAGCAGAAACGGAATCAATTGACCGGGGGAGCGGCCAGTGATGGGGGAGGGGGGGACCAGGAACGACCTCGTAGTCCTCCATGTAGTCTCCGCAGAGCAGGAGCACTCGCTTGGCAGCCATGGCCGACGTCGTCGCACGATTGGGGGAGTTGGGATTTGCGTCCAAGAGCTCGATCGGGGAGTCTGGAAGCCTCCTCGTTTGTTTTTATATGCCACGAGACGAGAGAGTCATCCGGAGGAGAAACACATGGCTCTCGATTTTTTTTTCGATTTTTAAGAAGAGAAAAAAAAACTTGGCTTGTTTCTTCCCCACGTTTGATTCATTTTCATGTTTCCCGTGAGATTTATTCTCTCTATTTTTTAGAAGAGTAGAATCAAATGAGTCGCTTATGATTAAGTCAATAGCTCATTTTGAGCTCGCCCTTTGATTTTTCGTCCGGAATTACTTGTCGCTAATTTTGTACGACTTAATACTAAATCTGAGACAAGTAATATGGGTCAGAGAAAGTACTGTATTTATGTTTCGCTCAATACATGAGACTGCGCGCACCAATTGATACAGAGGCTTGTGATGTTTATTTTTGAAAGGAAAAACTTGTCGGCCAGTCGAATATTAGGGCCATTTCGAAAGATGGGTTTCTCACTGAATTCCTGTAGCAAATGCACTTGCTCATCCAACTTTTTGAATTCCATGAAGATTGTTTGCACCTCGTCTAATGTGTTTGAGGTAAACAGACAAAATGCAACGGTTTACTTGCAAAAAAAGGAGAGGTAATGTTTGCCGTTAAGGAACCGGGAGTCAAGGAATCTCGATTCACATCTAAATCATGTAGTACTACATTCTTAAACGTGCAAGCGCATAATCAAGAAGGTAATCTGCCAGGGCAGAACCATGTGAGCTTCTGAGATTGATAGTAATATACTAACAGTCTCGTGGTTCGTGCGCATGAATTTGCTACGCTGTGATATCCCCAAAGCTGCCGATTTGCTCACCATCATCATCAGTGTAAAAATAGCTGATTTCTTTGTACTACTGTCAGCGATATTGTCTCATAGTTTGGGTACAGCAGAATCGTTGGCATTGCAAATTGTATCAAATTTGTGGAGTTCAGAATCACACACAGTTGACCTTGATCTTCAGATATCACAAGCTACAGCAGAGCTAGTTTTGAAGAAACGAACAGCTACTCCTAGACTGACAAGTCAAATCCACTTACGAAACAAAACTCACCTCTGATTTCACAATGAAATGATGCATCTGATGGAAAGGACTATGCCAGACAAACAAAAATGCTGGAAGAACCACACAGAGAACGAACCAAACATAAGTTCCCCCTTTGTAGGAGAAAAGGTGCCCTCCAAGAGGAGGGCTATATTATCCATCTCAGGCGTGAAAATCAATGAATCATCTCGACGTTAGTAAGGGAACTAATACAATACAAGTTTGAGGATGCATCAAATAAGCTGAACAAAGAACAGCTGTCTTTACACGTAATCGCTTTCTCGTTTATAAAAATCTACCTCACTTCACGCCTGACCTATACTTAGCAGTTATCACTTATCAGCCTCAGAAAAGAGGCTTTGGCACCATGAACTTGAAAAAGAAACATGGAGCGCCAGAAGAATTTATCCAAGGGAATCGCCAAGGAATTCAAGCATTCCCGCTTGGCCTGAAGCAACATAACCAAGAAACGAACCAGAGCTTAAGAGAAGACAACCCCTACTTTCCGGGCAAAATCATCGTCATCTTCAAACTCGTCTTCATCGTTTTGATATGCATTCTCATCTTCAGATTTGTATTCTTGGCCTTCAGCTGCATCGTAGTCGGACTCCCCCTCCCCCTGCTCATAGTTATCAGCCTCTTGATTTACCACGGGATCCACTTCAATAATGTCTTCTGTCTCAGGTTTGTCACCATGAGATGAAGATTGGCCATGGCCCTCCGCAGGGATACGGCTTTCCTCTTTGTATTCATCACCTGATCTACTCTTGTATTCTTCAGAACTGACAATGTTGTCATAGCCTTCCTTCTCAGTTTCAACAATAGACTCAGGTTGCCTATGTGAGACCTTGGCAGATTTATCTTGTTTGCCATTGTGGGCAGATGAGCCATTGCCACATGTAGCCTGTCTTTTCTTCTGCAAGATGATGCTGAGAGGCTTCGGACCTTCAAAATCAAGAGATGCTTCAGATTCAACCCTTCCATTGGCCTTCCTGCCAAAGTTGAGTGATTCTGTTACGTTCCTCCTCAAATGCTGTCCATCTGCATTCCTAGCACTGGAGGGAAGTTCGCTTGATCTCCGCAGAGTCCTCTCTTGATGTTGCCCTGCCTCCCGATGCCTCACACCCTGAACATCCATATGCTTAACTGGAGACAGCCTTTCCCGGAGTGGTCTTCTATCTTGCTCTTTCTCAGAGCTAGTAACCACTCTATCAGGTGATCTTCCAGGAAGCTTTATTCTGCCTTGCAGGCGAGAGCTTAAAGTGCTTCCTCGAGGGCTCCGATGGCGATCTCTGTGTGTATGGTGTCCATCGTACGCCCTTTCCCTATAGCGTTCATCCCTCCGGCGGTGCTCTCCACTGCGTTCCGGGCTAGTGCCTGAAGAACCATTTATTTTTCTTCTGCGGAGACGGTGACGTAAATCTGATCCATCTATCTCAACATGACCAATATCTCTGTGACGGGACCTTCTTTCTGAATGGGAAGGTCTGTCCATGTTCCTCTCAGATGATGTTCTACGGCGCTTCCTTTCATAGCCATCATAAATTTGTCCGACTGGGCCTTGCTCGCCCATTCGATTGAACAGCTCTCTTTCATGATGTGGCGGAATTTCAAAATCAGCCGGAGCATATTCATAATCCTCCACTGGATACATATCCCTTCCAAAATCTTCCTCGTCATGCAAATAAGCAGCAGCATCTCCATCATTGTCCACAAGAACATCAAAACCAGGTGAAGACTCACCTGGCAATTCATCAGCCTCTCTACTGTTCTGGGGCAAGTCATCATCAGCAGGTGGTCGGTAATCTTCATTCCAATCTTGCACAGGATCACTTTCGATAAGATTGTTGTGATAGCACTCAGGATGATCCTCACCTGAAGAGGTTCTGAAACTTCTCTTTGCTGCTGGCATACTGCTTTGTAGCTTCTCTGACTTGGGCAAAGATTTCAATGCGCTGGAAGCAAGTTTAGCAGGTATTGCATCTGCAGGTGTCTTGGCAGAATTTGCTGTAGGCCTATCAACGGCCATTTTGGACCTGTCATCAATTATTGGACCACCTCGCTGAATTAAATTATTTGTCCGTGCAGACTCCTTTATACCCAACAAATCGTTCTTTTGGGTCTGAGGCTGCTCCAAAGGAAATGAAGAAACCTTCGCCACCTGTTCTGGTGGATTATTACCAGTCGACTGTGGTCCATGGTAAAAGGGGCATTTATCACCTTTCACGCAATTCCCTTTCTGAAAGTAATAGCAAGGGACCATCTGCTTGCCCAAGTTATAAGCAGCATAGTGTGAAGAAACTGCAGGTATTCCAGGACTTGGAGCACCAAACATACCATCAATTGGCTGGGCAAAAGTAGAGGAGACACAATTAAACTTCAGATAACAACTGCAACTGATAAAATGACAAACCAATTCTAAGACTAGCATAGCAGTAAATGTAATATTTATTAGTGCTGGTCACTGGCAGAGATCTTCTTTATGGTACATAGGCCATAAAATGAAGGAAAAAGAAGCATACCGGATGGCGAAATGAACACTTTGGATTCAAGCAATTGCCATTTAACCAGTACCAACAGTCTCTGGGGTTCATCCGGGCAATCTCACTGTGACGAAAATCACATTCATTTCCCTGAAATAAGGAATAAAGGTCAGTGAAAAAAATTGTGACTGGAACTTAATAATCAAACTATGAGTTTCTGATGTACAAATATTAATGGTGCATAAGAAACCATGGTTATGATGAAAACTGTAGCATGGATGGGATAGTGTTTACCAATTATATTAAGAAATATATACTACAGTAGTAAAGTAGGAGTGAAACACATAAGGTATAATCTTAAGCAACCCATAGATAATTATTAACTGGTGAGAAGAAACCAAAGTATTCAGAGAAAAAAAACTAGGTCAACGTACATGATATATTAAGATCATATGGCAAGACTGTACAAGCACAAAATAAAAGCAGAAGAGAATCCAAATATACAGGAGCACTCCCTTTGTTCAAAAATATAATGTGCACGTGTTTTCCAAGGTTTTACTTTGACCAGCTATTGAAATTTATGAAAATTATCTGAAAAAAAAATCGATACCATTGTAAAGTACTCTTTAATACGGATCCAGTGATATCAATTTGGTATCAGATGATCCCCATTTTGATGAACAAATTCTTGCAAAGAGATAAATATTGGAAAGGACATGAGCCTTATAGTTCTGGATGGTGGGGGTATTAAATCAGAAGGAAGAAACTAGTCGACAAGGCATGACCAAGTTATAGCCTTACAGATTGGAAAAGGTACAACACTTGAAGTGGCACCAAGATTAAATTATAAAGAGATACTACCACACCTAAAAACGATAAACACTCGTACATGGTCGCTGCAGATTGTTACAGAGAAGGTATTTACTGCTTTACACGTAATGATGTAAATATAGTTTATGACAGCTGTTCTTGACATAATCTAGACATATGGCATTGAGTAGAATATGTCCACAAAGAAAACAAGACCAAATGAAATTTTTAGCAGGAAAGCAGACCCAGTGAGTCGTAACATATTATTACCAAGCAAACTTCCATAAGAACGAGGAACGTATAATTCATGTTGCCACCCTCCCCACAGAGAGAATAATCAACTCAGCAATGAATTGTGGGGGGCATATCTTTCAGTGAAATTGCTGTTTTCATGCTGCCGATATCGAGAACGCATATAATCAACTCAACAATGAATCTTTCAGTAAAATGGTTGATTTCATGCCGCCGATATCAAGAAGGTACATAATCATGTCAACAATGAATCTTTCAGTAAAATTGTTGTTTTCACGGGATGGATAATATCAAACAGGCGCATAATCAACACAGGAATGAATTGCTGGGGACAAATCTTTCAGTAAAAAGAGCTGCTTCAGTTCAATATAGCCCTAGCATCACAATTTTCTTTAAGCAACAGGGTCAAATCTTGGCCAGGCCGTACTAACGACTAGAGAAATCATGGATGCGGGGACGAACACCTGGAGGAGCCAATCCTGCGGCTCGAAATTTCTCAGGCACCTTAAACTGAGATACGAGATACCTTACGCCCGACCGGATTCTCAAACTAAACTCCCATAACAAAAACAAGAAATCACAAGCTCGAAGCGCATACGAACCACCGCCCGCGCAAAGAAAACTAGCTCCCGGTGGGGGGGCAAGGAACAGAGCAATTGAGCCGGTGGCAATACCTTCTTGCAGGTGAGGGGCGAGGCGAGGAAGTAGACGCAGTCGGTGTTGCGCCGGAGCGCCTCCTCCTCGGGCGTGAGCGGCTTCGTGGCAGCCGGTACCGCCGCCTCCGCCGCGGAGGCGCCGTCCTCCTCCATGATGACGGCCCCCGTCGCGAGGTTGGCCCTGGCCGCGGGATCCCTCCTCCGCCGCCCCTTCTCTGCCCAGCAGGAGGACGCCGCCGATCGCGCCTAGGGCGGCGGGGAGCTAGGGCACGGCGGCGGCGGCGGGGGTATGGATCTACGTGTATGTAGATTAGGGTTGGGGAAGGGAGGGAGGGAAGGGGGAGACCGATGATGGGCTCGCGTCGTTGCGCCCTTGGCTTGTGGACTCCGTTTGGAGGCTGCGGGGTAAAAAAGGGAGAGAAATTGTAAGGGGGGGAGGAAGGCGGTCAGGCGGAGAAGGGGACAGCGGAACGGACGCCGTCTTGTGAATTTTCCTTTCAAATTTTTTTTTGGGTGGATTTTCTTTCTCTTCAGACTTTTTTTTCCCTCTCTCCTTGTGAACTCCTGTGACTTTGAGCGGAGAGACAAAATATTCGAGTAATGTATTCCTACCTAAAAATAAATATAGTTTTATTATTTTTAATTGTTCTGAGTTTTATCTTTTATTATACTCCCTCCTTGCCGAAATAATTGACCTGGATTTGTATAACAATCGATGAGGAGTAGAAAAATTTAACAACACGTAGCAGATGGTGCTCACAAGTTGGCCGCACCTCAAAACGTGTGTCTACCAGCAACAGCATAAGGAGGAATTACTCCACGGCCACGCAGATGCGTCTACCACCATGCAGCAGCAATTGCTCCATTACTACGTCTGTTGGGAATTCCGTCTGTTGACCGCAGCTCCGAAGGTGCGTCTACCAGCAAGCAGCACTGCAGCAGCAATTACTCGTCGATTTCCTGCAGCTCTGAGCGTGCGTCCAGTGTTGATCTCTCGAGTGGCTCCTAGTCCTTCCTCGATCCTCCTTTAACACGCACTTGCACGTGTTTACTCATGTTGTTGAACCACACGTACATGCCAAACCAAAATTACTCCGACTCTAAAATCAAACCCATCGATCTTGTCACAAAAAATGAAATCCAAACACATTTGTGTCTGCTATGAATTGTAGGCGAATACTGTAATTTAGTACTAGTCCGTACTACTATTTGTAAGCTGAATTTGTTTCTCCAATGCGCAAACCCTTTTTAGGTTAACTTTGTACATAATGGACAAATATCCTATGTTGCGCCTTTTTTCCGTGTAATTTTTGAACCTTTTATTAAGCATCCATATAGCCAGATTGCTGCACTTAAAGAACAGTTTTCATACTAGCTGTTCCCGAACGAACAGGGATTCAAATTCGAAAGATCTCCCTGCCAACGTTAATCCAACAAGCCCCTGAAAACCTAGAAGGATTGGTGCACGGCCAGCAGCCACCTGCGGCTGATTCTTTCAAAGTCCCAACCTTTTCCCTGCGCCTTAGCCCAGCCGCCACATCCGCGTGTGACCCAGTGACATTCCAGATCCGGCGAGCGCCGCCGGGAAGAACGGCCAACGCAGCTCGCAGCTCGGTTTTCCTGGAACGGCAGTTCCCCTCCTCTTCAAGCTCCCAGGTTCTCCTGCTGCACATATCTTTTCCAGGCAGCTGCTTGTTACCCTGCACAGATTTCTTCACACCCGTAATTCCACCCTGGAAAAGCGAAGTGTAGAATGCGGGCAGATCCCTCATCTGCAAATCAGCAACACCGTCATCATCGTGCGATCCTCGTAGCAGGCACTACTAGCCAACAAGAGGAAGGCAGCATAATTGACAAGTTGGAAACCATCCAGAGAAGAAAAGGCATAAGAAGAGCTCCCACTGAATCTGCTTTCTGATGATCTCAACTAGACCTAACAGTAGTCAAATCCAGGATACCACCAGCAAATGGACAAGAATTAATATGAGTCGAAACAATCGTCCTGAATTCGAATTATTGCAGTTCTTACGTGGAAAGCGTGCCTGGGAGTCTCAAATAGTACATAGATAGATTACGATAAAGAGTTCCAACTAAGCATAGTCTCAGAAGATTTGAACGCTGCGTGCGAACGGACTGCTACGCTGAGTTACAAACCATCTAGGATAGAGTTAAACCGATACTGATTCCTAAGTGGAACCTACATAAATACCAGTTCACGACATCGGTGGCCTGCACCGAACGAATGTAGGTAATGGGGAGTTTTCTCGAGACGTGTACGGTGTACATGCAAGAGACAGGTACGAAGATGGGATGATTGGGGTCCTGGTGAAGTGTGCCGTCAAGAGCAAGAGTGAAACCATGTGCTGTCGAATCCTCGCAGGAGCCTGCGAATGTAGCCCAGGTCTAGATGTTAGTGGACAGAGATGAAGTTCAAACAATTGATTCAAGTGAAATGGTCTCTAGTTCAAATATTGTAGTTGGTGAGACAAGAATTCGGATGTTCTTATAGGAGCCACTGAGTTGTTGTGCTGAGTGAACCAACAGTTAGTACAGAATTGAATAGTCAAATGCATGAAAAGATTCTCTCAATTTTACTTGGGTCTAAACATCCATGTGATCTTATTATCCAGAGCCATAGTATGTACATCGATGTCAGCAACCTGAATTTTCTAGACGATAGTGGATTGCTCAGAAAATTGATAGTATATCCACTTCTGCAGTTCCCTTCTGGAAGCATGTGTACATGATGTCATAATTTTAGCCTCGGAGCATTTTGTATGATGAGATTTAGTTAACTGTTTCTGCCACCAACTATTCCTGGACATTATGCTTTATGATTTGTATAGCAACCAAAACCAGTCTTAACACATTTGGGAAAACCTAACAATAATCTAGATACTACACTCCATGATGCCTTCTTCAGTTTTCTAATAGTTCTATCAGGTAGTTTTATAAGTCTGAGCAAACTCTTATCCTCACTGTCTACACTAATGGGGAAGCCGCCATTGAGCAATGGCAAGGAGTCCCCAGGATAGATCATCATGGGTTCCACAATTAATTCTAATTGTAGTTTCCATGTTCTATTTGCCACACAGAATGGGGGTTTCCAGACCAGAATGTTAGATAAGATGGTTATGCCAGTCTTACGAACTAAAATTTGAAAAAAGCATTGATGTGTTGGCAGAATTGAACCAGAAGTAAAATAGCAAGCATTAACAGATCTAAGGATAAAATTTCACAATTTATATGTACGGAAGTACAATAACAGATCAATGTAGTTACCAGAAGCAGCACCATGGTCTTTCACTTAGGAAAGGTACCGCGGATCATTTCCTTGTTTGCCCAACTTATGGACATCCTCAGGTGAAAGTATTTTGATGTACCATACACTATTCACGAATGACCTGCACCAATTGACACACGGATAAACTTAGACCATCATATCTTACATCAAGAAACATATCAAAAGTAAAGAGAAGTGTACTCTAAATATTTGACGTTTAAAGACCTGAGAAGATGTGGTTCAGAATAGTATGTACAGCGAATCGAATCCTACACTTAGCAGTCTAAAAATAACACGTCATGTAAAGCATATCCATTGGGCACTGAGCAGTCTGCACATTCTTGTTTGCTAGTAAATGCAAAAGGTGTATCCATTTTCCCTAGTATGTGAATCAGTAAGTTATGAACTGTGGTTACCAGGTTGGCACTATCCATTTACCCTAGATGTATCTAAACAAACTATGTTGGCTCTTTGCATGCTGATGACCTATGATTGCAGTATGCCATACTTGCTACTCCCTCCGTTCCTAAATACTTGTCGCTGTTTTAGTGCAAGTTTTGCACTAAAACAGCGACAAGTATTTAGGAACGGAGGGAGTACATGTTAGACACCTCTATTATTTGAAAAAACAGATAGATTAAATAACAAGGTTACAATAACTGACACAGCTTTGCAAAATATAATGTGTACTTAGAAGGAGATCTAGTAAAAGAATAACCTTCTGATATATACTAATGGAGTATTTCTTGTTCAAAGCCTTGTCATAACCAATAAAAATATGCCCAATATGTCAGGATGGAGGGAGTAATAAACAGATCTAGTAAATTTTTAAGTCCATTTTTTTCAACCGAAGGATATATCATCTCCTAAACTATGTGGTGTCAAAATCTATAATACATCCCTTTCAAAAAAAATCTACAATACATAAAAAGGTTAGAATAGAACCTGGATTTATAATGTAAATATAGGTAACACTAAAGGAAACTCAAAGAAATCAGAATTCTAGAGATGGTTTCTTACTCCCAAGGGTCGTCTCCAAGGAGAAGCACATCATTCTCCCTGTCGACGAATACAAGCTGCCAGCCTGATCTATCGGGGTCATCCAACTGACCCCTAATGCCGAACATCTGACCCAGTTCTTCTCGAAGTTCGGCATAATTAGAGAACCGGGTGATGTCCAAGGACCTCCCCACTGATCCTGACTTGTAAACCTGCACATTATTTAATGATTCCATTAGAATGGACTTGCACTTGATCTAGTAAAGACGAAATGTATCACACCTACCTTCACAAAAGTTCTGCTTGTTGGGTCATTCTCTCCTGTATTTTGAAATATACCAGAAGAGTCGTCCAAGCAGCCATACATCGGATTTTGCAGATAAGTTGATCCAGAAGGAATCGTCGACATGTTATTATCCACAACATTTGATGTCATGTTAGGCACCATGTTGTACAGTAGGGAGGAAGAATCAACCTGAGGACTAAAAAGGGACTGGTTCTGCCCATCAGGACCAATTTTGTTTTCCAGAGAACCATCCTTACCTGTGGGTGAGTTAAGCAAAACCGAGCCCCCAAAAGACAGTGATGATGAACCCATAAACTTCTGCTTCCACGCCTGTTGTTGCTGTTGTTGTTGCTGTTGCTGTTGCTGTTGATGTTGTTGTTGCTGCTCATTAAGTGCAGGCTGATTAAATCTAGACAAGTCCACCGCTTTTGAACTTCCCTGAAGGAAGCTTGATTCGAGCATGTTGTCGCTGCTGCTAGAAGTGGTGAAGGTTGGAGAATTCACATGAGGATCAGAGAAGCCGAACTTTTCACGCAGATGACTTGGTAGTGATGTTGGACTGGGAAGAGCAGAACTAGTAGGAACTTGATATGTTTGGTCTGGTTGAATCTTCTGTTTTTGATCAATGTGAGCCTGCTGCATTTGCTGGATCTGTTGCAGTTGGTGCTGGATAGCACTTGAGTTAAGCATTGTCTGAATATTTTGGTTCTCAGCACTAACTGTTTGCTGCTGGCTTGCTTGCTGCAGGATTTGTTGCTGCAACAGCGGGTTGAGGTTGCAGTGTTCTTGGGGGGACTGCATAGGCTGCTGAAGGTTTAGGAATTGCTGTTTCATATAACCACCCGACTGGGAGGCAGCAGCGGCAGCAACTACAGCTTGGTACTGATCATGGTCAGTACTCATCAAGGATGGATGGAGCCTCTGTTGCCCCCAGGGGCCAATACCAGGCGACTGAAAGTTCAAAGACTGATAACCTCCATCACCAGCAACTCCTCTCAGCCACATCAAAGCATTGCTGTCATCTTAAGTGCAATACAACAATTAATAAATGAACATCAATGTGAATAACAGCATTGCTGTGATAAGAGCATACACAAAAAGACTAAAATGCATGGCAACATTGTTCCAACTTGGCACTTAAAAGAGTACTAATCCAGATTTCACTTAGCCCATACAGCTAATACAACATATGGGAATAATTATTTCAGTTGTGCATATGTCAAGATATATACAACAATTGTGGGATTTAATCAATTATAATGCTTTGTTCCAGTAGAGAACTTAACATGCTCCCAGCTATAAATTATCTTGCTTTGCTATCAGGTGGAGTAGTTAGATGGCAGACTCACAGCAAACAGACTGATGTAGCATCAAAATAAGACATGCCAGACTCAGTAGTAAGAACAATGACTAAATTGTACCATGAAGTCCAGCAACTCCAGAATACCAGGGATGCTTGACCCTCAGCGGAAACAGAGACGGGTACATGGGGAAGGTTGTCAATGGTTCAATTTCCCATAAAGAAACCCTCGGTGGCCTTTCACCCGCGGTTGATTCATCCCAACCAACCTGCAGTTATAGCATCAAAGCCACTGGTTAGGGAGACCTTGAAATTTTTGAGCTTCCAGTTACCCTGGAGAAACAGAGAAATGATAGAGGGAAGAACTCTTTACATCAATTATTATGAAATGAAAAACAATGATCTGCAAAAAACTATTTTTGTCCTTGACCAAAACAAATCATAACTACCATAACATCATTAGATAAAACGGATGGACAATTATTGGGGTGATAAAACAGAATATAGTATGATAAGAAGAAAAGAATAAAAAGAGCAGCAGAAATATCAGCGAAGGCGCAAATCAAGGGAAGAAAAAAAGGCAAACATAAACCGTGGCTCGCTACAACACTAATCAGACAGTTGGCGGAATCAACCAAGACAGACTTTCAGAGCAAAATCGGTAAGAGAAAAAAAAATACCTTCACCGATCTCCAGTAGGAACTAGCCCAACGCACTGGATCTGCATCACTTACTTCTGTAATTGTTCCCATGTACCTGCATTGCATTTAATATATCATAAATTTCATTCAGAAAATGCAACTATATAATTAGCATAAGTGACCCATAAAGTCTAAAAGAATACAGTGACTCCATAAAGTATAAAAGAATACACAAAAGAGAACGGCAACCTCAACTACAGCCATACATCCTGCAAACATGTACAAGCTTTTATGGTGCTAACCAAGCAAGAAGTACCAAGAAAGCATACCCGATCCATCACAGATGATCTTTTTATAAACAGATATTTTATTCTAAAACAAAGATTGAATTATGGGATTTTGCTACTTCACCTGCGGACACTAGATTCCTCGGTCTCAAAGAGCATCCTGAATCGCATCCCAACCGATATCCGGGTGTGAAAAACAGCCTTGATGTACTTTGAAAGTGGTATGACAAACTCTGATGGACATGCCCTACAAACATTACTTTTGTAAAATTTGAACGCAAAGAGGAAATATAGCATTGCCATATATTAACAAAACAGTCCAAATTACCTTGGATTGTAGAAAATTGTGAAGCGACTATTCGTGGAAGCAGCATGAGCGGCAGCTGCAAGGAGCCCTATGTGCATGCTGTCACTCGATAGAACAGAGGAAGGCATCACAGTCTGTGTCCGGCTGGCACGCCTGATTCCCAGCCAAAGCTGGTTTTTCTCATTCCTACATCAATCATAGCGTGAACTGTAAGTTCAAGATGTTAGCCGCAGTAAAATAAACATCAACAAATAGTGAAGCTGACCATATGAAAAGCACAGAATCTCCAGCAACAAGTCTCTTAGCACTGACAAACACGCTCCAGCCTGTTGTTAACAGGTGTCGTTTAGGTTGGCCTGTGAGAAACAAGAATATTAGTACAAAGCTTGGCAATATGAAATGTTAATAAACAATTTTGATAGGAAACTTTAGTGGTTGACTATTAACATTAGTGTTAGGGCAATCTTTCTTGTGGTCATAGATGATGAAGTATACTCTAGTACAAAAAGGAGGAAGATGACACATATTCTGCACTGACGAATCCACAAGAAATAGGTTATGCTCCGTGGGGACAATTAGCCATCAAGACATAAGAAAAAAACCTAAATCGTCCAGCTGTACTGACTAGAAAGAGTGCACAGCTGCACACCTCAGTACAGAGAGTGACCCATTTGCAATTCTGATGGTACCCGACTACCATGAATGTCTGAGAAACATCTGACCAAATATGTCGGTTAATTGCAATTTATATTTAATCCAGTACCGCCCCTCTTCAAGTATTAAAATTCAAAAGGTTTCAGTGCACTGCTATGCAACTTAATGCTTACAAGATACTAGTAGTAAAAAAAGCTGAATAAATTGCATTGTGCAGGTGATAATTCTGCGGGTACAGGCAGACAGCACACTTGGAAATGTTTGAAAGCACAGGATTTGATATAAGCCAAAAACAAAACTGAACTGCTTCCCAGAGCAAGGACACCAAATGATTAAAAACCTTATTTAAGACCAGTAAAGCTCACTGTGATCACTAAACCCAGACAGAGCCCTAGTGATATTGGAAACTTGCCTCGGAAGATGTGTCTGAACTTCCACTCGACATCATGAATATCCCGTGCAATTAGCTCCTGGGCAGGAGGCTGCTGTGTGAAATCCTACAAACCACACTATACCACCTGTTATTGGCAACAGCAAACCCAAAACCCATGATGCAAAAGAACAGGAACAATGCACAGAACTCCACACTCATCACACCAGAGGAGGGAAGACCCGCTCAGCGGCACGGCGGGGCACAGAGAACCCTCCGTGCGTGCTGGTGTCGCTCGCCGTCAGCGTCTTGCAGAAGTAATTTGTCGGCTGCTTGCTCATAATCCCCATCTCCGCAGGCAGGTAGGCATCGTTCTGCTCTTGCTGCATAAAATCAACACACAGCCGGAACCCATCAAAACTCCATAAAAAATCGCACACCATCTAACCATTAAAAGCTCCACCATTCCCCCCGTTGCCTTACTGGGTTCAGCGGCTGCAGCGTCATCTGCGCGTACACTTCGTCAGTCTCCACATCAGCCTGCAAAAAAAATGACACCGCAACTCAGCATCGAAATAGACATGACCTATCGCCGCATCTGATGAGAAAGCTGAAGCAGTGCAGGAAATCACGTACATGCATTGTGACATCGTGGAGCTGGCAGATCAGCTGCGGCGGCAGGTTGGGGTAGTTGGGGATGTGACCCTCCACCTCCTTGTTCGTCGACGCTGCCACCTTCACGCAGGCAGCCCAGACAACGCATTAGAAACACAAGCAAACCCACGCAGAGCAATATAGCCGAACACCTTGCACGCAGGTGTCGGGGTTAAAACCTAAGAGACAGAGAGAGAGGTGGAGCTCACCTGCTCGCTGTGGCCTTGCGGGAAGTAGACGACGCGCGTGCCGACGGTGGGGAGGCACACGAGCGGGCCGGCGCACGCGTGCCACAGCTCCGAGTTGAGGTTCTTCTTCTCTGCGCACGCCCAAAACACACAACACCCACCAAACCCCAGTAAACAACAACAACAAATCAAACGAACTTAAACAAAAAAACAAGGAAGAAGCCAGCCAGCCAGCCGCAGCGCGCGTGAACAGCAGCAGCAAGCAAGGAAGCAAAACGAAGGAAAAACAAACCTAGCCAGCACGCACCTTCCTCCGGCGGCGGCGCGGGCAGCGGCGGCGGCGGCTGCTGCTGCCCGACGCTGGCCCCCGACGAGGAGCTCATCGATCTCCCACCCCAAGAAGCACCAAATCCTAGCAAAACCTATCGACCCTCACGAATCCGCCAAGTCGTAACCCCATCCGCCACCCGGGGCCGCCTCAAATCCGCCGCATTCTGCACCAAAACCAGTCAGCCCCCCGCATCAAACGCCATGGATAATAAAATAAAAGGCAGCGGAAGAAAAAGCACCAACAAAAGGGATACCCCCGCCTAGCCGCGTACCTCATCCGCTCACCCGAGCTCGGAGATCGCCATGGTGGCCGGCCGGGTGGGGTTGGGGCTCTGGGGGAAGGGGAGAGAGAGAGAGAGAGGAGAGGGGGGATGGGAATGATTAGGTCTGGGGCATTTAAGCAAAGAGAGCGAGAGGAAGAGGGTGCGCGTGTGCGCTGGGGCGCAGTAGCGTGAGGGGAGTTCGCCAACAGTGGCAGCGAGAGAGAGAACTAGAGCGTTGCTGCTGCGTCGAGTTTTGAATAAAGCGAAGGAGAAGAGAGAGAAGCCGTGATGAGAGAGAGAGGGGAAAGTTGGAAAGCGGGTTTTCGAAAAAGCCGTATTTTATGGGCTCATGTAAGCCGCTGTCGGGCGGCCGTAACCGCGGCCGTAATGGAGAAACAGAGATAAGCTGACACCGGCATGGGGTAATGGTAAGTCTCTCTGCGCCGTGGGGCCACACCCATCAGTGCCTCTGCGACGTGGGGCCCACGTCCCCCGTCAGATCAGTGTTACTCACTCGTTCGGTCACAGACCACAGCTAAGCTTAAGCGTATATTACTAGCTCGGACGTGTTTGTCCAGTTTTGCCGGCCCTCCAGATTCTGCGAGACCCCCAAAAATTTGAAAATTTCTCTCGTCTCGCAGGGAAACAAACAAACCAGAGCAGAGCAGCTGCCTCTGCTGCAGTGCTGCCACTGCTGCCGGTGAGTGTTTTTACGGTGAGCCTGCATGCATGATCGCGCCGTCTGGGAGAGTGAGACCGAGAACTGTTTGGAATAAGATTCCATCGAGATGAGAGCTAGGGAGGATTCCTCGTGTACGTGACGCCTGGTCCGTGGTGGAGAGCGAGAGATGAGGTAGGGATCATATCGTCGTATCATGCGATGCGATGATAAATCCCTTTAATTTGCCTCCCCAACTTCCTCCGACGTCCACTTGTACAAAAGGTGCGATGTTTTTTACGAATCGGAGAGAAAATTATACAGGAGTGCCTCCGGTCCGCCTAATAACAAGAAGAGATGTACGGCTCAGACACAAAGCGGCAAAGTGGCTTATATAAGCTTAGCTCATCGCGTCAAATTCCTTGATGGCAATATTATTTGAACCCCGGTCTCTCTTTACCTCCTAGACAAACTGACGGCATCTTCCGAACATGGGCGCGAGTATACAATCTTTAAGTCACCCCCCTTTTTCTGGGACGAGATTCCTTAATTTAGCTGCCAGACTGCGACGCCCGGCCGATCCCTCCTTAACTCGCGTCACCTGCCGCAACCACACTTATAATTGGCCACAATTAAACCACAAACCCCTCAACTCTGTCCCGTTATCCCAAACATCCAACACTTCCCTTAATCCGGGCCGTAACACTCACACATTCTGTAATAACACTGGCTACATCTCTAGCTACTTTAGTTTACGTGACAGCATGGCGCACTAAATTTATAAAGAAAAGAGTGGTATGGGTCTTTCGTACGGATCCGGACCCGAGATCTTTGTCACGTCTACTCGCCCAGTGCGCTCGCGCTTGCGGCCGCGACATGCCGGTCGTACCGTGACGCGACCCATGCAAAAGGCCCGCTCCGGCAGAGAAGAAAACGATAAAGAAATAGTATCTCACTCACTCTCTTGCCGTAGACTGCTAGTACTACTGCGCCAGCACGCACGCTGTTATAGCTGTCCTCTCTCCTGGTTTTGTCGACTGATAATGAACGACGAGAAGGAAAATAAAAAAGGTGACATCGAAAACACGTTTGGACTAGCTCGTACTAGTACGCTGCGTGACTCGACGTTGCCCAGTAATATTCTCCACGTCTTTCACCTTTTTACACCCGCTTCAAAAACTACCGGTAGATGCTAGTTCGCCCCTACTACTCTGGTAAAAAAAAAAGGTTACTCGTGTCGTGCATCCAAGCAAAAGCAAGCAAGTCGTTGTCGTATGTACCCTAGTTAATTGTAAGACTTGGGCCGACTCTCAACAATAGTAATCCCCTGTTTTAAGTGGAAAAGCTAGGATAGTAGGCCCATCATTGTCATGACAAAAGTTACAAAGAGCCATGGTGAAAAATGCTTTCCGTGGATATTTTTAGTTGCAACCTCCCGCATCCGGGAGAAAAATCTAGCCTGATTGTCATGAGACTAAACCTTGAGCTAGCACCTAGCAGTTGTTAACTTCAACTCTGTAAAAGCGTACTACTCCATATAGACATATGGTGCCTTAAAAAGCTTCATGACAAGTGGGGCTCAAGGTTCACAAACAAGCTTCAGATGGGGTAAAGTAAAGCTAGATCCACATCAGTCTTAGTTAACTCCAGTGGTCACCAATGAGAGAGAGAGACGGGGGAAGGACCATGATGATGAGTCTCCGGATGAGAGGTGGCCGTGCCATCCGTACACATGCAGCGGCAGGGCTTTTTTGACCGTGCATGTGTAGGAGAGGAGCATCAAATTAATGAGCTGTGGGCAGCTTACTTAAGGACTGTACGTACACTGGAGTTCGTCCTTGTACGTACTAGCACTCCCCACGACTACCTGGTCGGAGTACTACGACGACACACACGCTCCGTATTGGTCAACGGGAGCACGACACTTTCCCCATATTTTCCTTGCTTTAGTACTATACTAAATTAATTAAGGCAGCTAGCTCGTGTACTTGACTTGTCCTGGAAAGTGCGAAGGCACAGTGAATGGTCCGGCAGTGGTAAGTTACCACTAACTTTTAACACACTTTAGTTTTCAGATTGAGAGTACTACGTACTGCTCCTGTCACGCAGGGGTGCGTGCTGGTGCCAAAACGGTCAAATTAAGATACCAGGTCGTTATTACTCTCCTGGTCGCACTTTACTGCTTGTGACTTGACGACAGATTAAGCGAGACAGTAAATTGTTACAGTAGCATATTCTAAAAAAGAAAGAGTAGATTGTTAGCCTAGACTAAGCGGCAGCTAGTAGTGCAGGTTGTCTGAAGTAAAAGAGTACTTACTCGCTTACAAGTATTTTACGTAGGACGACAGACATTCCTAAGACACGGATCAGCACGGAATTGTAGTTGGCATATGGCAACGGCATGGCTTCGTCACGACCTAGCTAGGGGAATCCAGGTAGCTTGGCAGCATTAGCTAGCTAGCTAGTAGCATACGTGTTGGCCTGTTCCGTAGCTTCACTCGGCCGGCGCGTCCATATGGACGATTGCTGTCGCGTAGACCCGGCGAAAGATCGATTATTACGTCCATCGGCTGGGCTCGAGAAAGTTTTGATATTAATTAGTCTAGTCTCTGCCTTATCTAAGCTAGCTAGATAACTGATACCCAAAACAAAGCCAGCAGCATGTCACGATTTGTTCCTACTGCGAGGCCTGGATGTGCTGCTGCCCAGCTAGGTGTCCCCAAGGATTGTATGTTAGGACCAGAAAAATGTTACAATTACATTCTCGCGAAGGAAAAAAATGTACTGGCCTGATGGAACGATAGAGATGCGTGCGTACGTACAGTACATCTTTGCTAATCTCCGTGTCAAAAATTAGCCTGTCGTCGGGGTGTCTGTTCACCGACGCATCACGCACGCACGTACGGCCGCAAAAAAACGTGCGCGCGCACCTCATGCATGTTGCGAGTACTATCTGAATTGTCCGTGCGTTACAACGGAGTAACAAAATAAAATGATACATTCGAATACCAGCATCAAAACTTTCTTTTTTTTTTACAAGCAACAAACATCATTTTGAAAAAGGTTTTTTTCGAAGATTTTCTCTCTAGATTCTGCTATTCCAGAAAACAATAATACCTTCCTTATGAAAACTATATAACACCACACGGACTAATGTTCCGCTACGTAGGATCCCCACACTTAAGTTAAACTTTAACCACAGTTTTCTTTTACTCTTTGATAGTTTGTTTTGCAATCGAAATAGATGCAAAAACAAAGGATGTCTCAGGCTAGAACAGTGTCAAGCATATTACAATTTTTCAGTCTCAGTGATGTTGTTATGGAGCACCTTAGCTTTGCACTTAGCACCACTTGGCTCATCCTTTGCATTGACTGTCTCATCTTGGGTATTTGGATCGAAATCATAATTAGAATCAGAGTCATCATGGTGTTTGTCCTTGTTTTATTCTTGAGGATTGTCGTGATAAAGGCTTGGAGCTTGCTTTTCTATATCAGGTAAATCAAGAAAGTTATGCTATTTCTTGCTTGTTTCTGGCCATTCTGTCCCTCCTAACCAGTTCATAGTCTGGCACCGTATCCATTTCAATTTTTCTACAAGTAAGATAAAAATAGATGAAAGATGGGATATGTGTAGACAGTACCAAAATTTTGGTAGAAGCAAGATAAAAATAAACCGTACCAAATTTTCTGAAATTGTGGTGGAGATCTCACCGTAATATTGCAAACCAGACAAAATTCAGATTGCAAGCTAGACAAAATGCAGATTGAAATTTCAATGCTCAACCACATATGCAGTAGGATCCAATTGCAATGGATAAGACATTACCACCTAAAAAGTATAAGCAAGGCATCCTCAGAGTAAGCAACATGAAGTTTATCTGAAACTATGAATGGTAATTACTCAATGACAATTGACATACGAGGTTTTAAAAAGAAATTATTTATCTGAAACTCAAAGGAATGTGATTTACCAGGTGTGTTGTGCACATCAACAAATAGGTAGGTCGTGTTACTGAGTATATGGAGAAAAAGGATTTTGTGTTACATTATGAGTAATGAATAAACATACATGGATTAATAAGACATCCATTGGATACCTAAATAAATGGAGAAAAAGTGATTGAGGGCTAGAGGTATACATGTCAGATTGCCAATACTCTCACCATTATAATCCTCCCTGAAAATCTAAATGAGTGGCACCAAAATCTTGGTATACAATTTTTAGACCGACAAAGACAAATGCTTCAAGAGTAGTTTTGCAGAGACACAAGTCTTTACTGTGTGTAAGAAGCACAAAACATTTTTTACAAAAACTGAAAGGACAAAACAGTTAATCGGGAAAGGTTTCTACACACAAAGGCTGGCATAATTTCAGGGATCAAGACTTCGTGCAGAATATACAAAGAATAAGTGCAGCAAACTTGTATTAATTTACACACTCCTTTGTTTATAAATCCTAACACACACAGCTAGATAGTTTGAAACTTAGATGGAATTGACCAAAGTATACATAAGAAAATTAGGAGCTGCTCACTTGGTAACAAATTGGTAGAATTTTGATCATTAAGTCCATGTCATTCTATGGTAAGAGTGGTGTTCATTTGTATATTCTAGTACATACTGAATTGATTGCCGATATGTATTTCCCAATCAGAACAATGTTGTGTCCTTTCCGTCGCTTTACCATAGATGTTCAAAATAGACACAATATAGAAGCATATTTGTGTAATGATTCTGACGGTAGAAAGAGGAAACGACAGTTTCTGTACACACTCACACTGATGTGCAGATAAAAGCATGGTAAACACAACTTAGCCATTGAATTAATTATATTATCTCTATATGAGAGCTTTCCGCATGGGTTTGATTTCTCCTCTCGTCCTGCAATGGACAGACAAAATGATTGAGAGAGAAATCGTTGTGATGGGTTATGAAAGATGCTAGATAATAACTTGGCTGGCTCTCAAGAGGGACCAAGGGAAAGACAACAAATTATCCTAATACGTGTTTTGAAGCAATCATAAAAGGAACTGATTTATCACAGTTGCAATCGGGCAGGAGGGAAGAAAAGTGGAAGAGACCTAACCTATTACTCGCCATAGCTCCTCCAGGTCCGCTTCGTTTCTTCGTGACCCGAGTTCTACAAACGAACAAGAAACAACATATGAGTTCTATAGTTGAGAAGCACAGAAAGAATCAAGAACAGAGAAGAAACTGTAAAAATTCCCAAGTACAAACAGTGTAAAGCGATAAGAGCACATAGGAGATGAGACGGAGCCGTAGAGCTCGTACCTGAACTTTCTCAAGATGCGGAAGGAGATAACCCCCCGAATTGGGGTGGTTGCAATCCATGTAGGTGACCACACGAGCGGATCGATGAACTACCCACGAATTGCGAGTCGCCGAAACCACCGATGCACGCGCCCCGCCCCGAGTTCCCAGAACAGCTGTTGGACACGCGCCACGTCTGGACAGAACCACTGACGCCGTCGCACAGGCCTGTTGGTCGAGGACAAGGTACGGCCATGGCAGCAATGACCGATACGTCGGTGGCGGCGGCGAGGGGATCTGCAGGGCGGCGGATGGCTTGTGGCGTGGCCGCGGACGGCTCAAGGCGCGTTAGAGGAGGACACGGGGGTGGTGCGGAGGAGAGTTGCGGCGGCGGCGGCATGTGCTTCTGATCCAGATCAGGAGGAGGGGACTCGGGAGGGAGCAAGGCAGGTCGTGCGGGATCAGATCGGGAGGAAGGGGAGGGACATGGCGCGGCCAATGGGGTCCGTTTTTTTCTGGTTCGCAGTTTTATTTCCGTGCGTGCGTCGGAAGGGGCTGGTTTTGCTGTTTTTTGACCGTGCGTGCGGTTCGCGTGGAGCGGGAGGCACGACGGACGTACGAAACCGTGAATTAAGTAATAATAGTAAAGATTTTACTACCAGGGTGCTGTATACACCGATTCTTTTCCTTTTTATTTCGTGCAAACCAGGAGTATACGCAGCGTATGCGCACGAGATCCATTGCAGGTGGTAGTACTACCACTACGAGGACTTGAAAGGGCCAATCTGGCCGGTCCAGCTTTCCATGGATTGATCGATGAATCGGGTCGCTCCATCAGGCATGGTGTGAGACTGATTCATCGATCGGGGATCATCGAGGCTCAGGCGGCCGGCCGGCCACCACTGGCACTGGCACAAAGGCAGGGCAGGGGCTGCAAACGCATGAACAGCACCAGCTTTGGCTTTTCCACCAAAAGGCTGCTTGCGGGGCTCGCTCGGCCGCTCGATCAGGCTCTGGCCTGCCGACGACCGCCGTGCGGCCGGGCCCGCCGCCCAGAGCGTGCCAGTACTCGTACCGGGTAGCCCGGGACGTAACATATCGCGCTGCAGCGCGGCCGTACTAGTAGTTCGTGCGTGCATGCCGCCCGTGCATTTGTGCGCACGGCCGGCAACCTGCGTACGTTTTGCGTCGTACGTACGTGAGGCCGGCCCTGTTGGGGTCTTGCGTGTAGGAGAGACTAGGAGCTACAGCTAGCTCGCGCGCGCGGCAAACAGTTTCGGGTCAACAAAGCCACAAAGGAGGGCGTACGAGCTTTTTAGGAACGGGCCGGGGAGTGCTAGCTGTAGAGGACGCCGAGCAGGGGCAGGCAGGCAGGGTCGTGTCGTGTCACTGGTTGCTCCTGTACCACGTACGTACTACGACGTGCATTGCCTCTGCCCCTACGCGTTGGTACGCGCGTGCTGGGGCCTGGTCTCCAGCTGGAGTGGAGGCGGGGACCTGGCTCCGGTTCTGGCTGGGGCGTGCTAATTAAGATCTACCCCGTAGCTCGATCGATCTCCGCCCTATAGATGGCTGGGGCATGCGCTGCATGCGGCTATGCGAGCGTGTGTACGTGCTCGTGTGCGGCCGGGGGGCACAGTACGTCCCACTCGGGCCTCCGTCTCCACTCTCCAGATACACATAGCCCAAACCCGTGCTGATTTTGCTACTGCTACGGAAATTAAGTGCTTTCCTGTCCAACAAAAAAGTTTCAAGTTTGTCAAAATTTAAATGTATCTATACATAACTTAGTGTCTAGATGTATTTAAATTTGATCCAAGGTGAGACATCCGTCTTTGGACCGGAGGGAGTATGGGAATTAACTCGATCAAGTAGAGTGGTTTCGATCGCTTCGGACATGCATAAGCATAACCTCAGCAAATGCAGGAGCTAGTTGTACCATATAAGTACTACTTGTTACCAGAATGATTGGTGATTTTCGGAAGACTAAACTTTAAATAAGTACTACTCCGGTGAACAGATACTGCACAAGCTAGCTTAGCCCATGCTTGTCTCTGCACGTACAGCGCCTCTATATAACTGTTGCTCGTCCCCTACAGTTTAGTGAGACCATGATCTTTCACTTCACACGTGGTGGATCTGTATCTCATGATACACGAACTGAATATAAATACGCTCAGCAGCTAGTCTCTCGCGATGGGGGTAGTGAATTCAAATCATCGCTTGAAACCAGTGAAATTTCAAGTTACCAAACTCTTTTTTTTCTGTAAAAAAATTAAAGTGCATAAAGCAGCCGAACTTTACCTGTGTAATTTTCTTTGATTCTTTTGTCAACATCACCTTGTCTCGCACAAAAGGAATAGACACTTTCGCTGTTTCGCGGAGCGCCTTGCCGTTCGTTTTCATCTAAGACCCACTTGTGTGACAATGCTGATGGAATTGCCGAGACTTTTCAGTTGGTGAGAACAGACATATATATGTCCCTCAAGTTCTAGTCGTGCAAGAAAAATCCATAAGAGACGGATGCTTTGTAGGAATTGATCGATCTCATTGATATCTGACGAAACCCTGTTCATGTACATATGCATAAAGAGCTCTTTTACGGTAATTGGCGAGCACTTTTCGGTACTTCTCAGTACTCCCGCTGGAATTAATTTGAGCCGTTGATTATCTGGTTACCGGTTACCTACGTGATCGATTCCAAAATCTCAACCTGTCTCCTTCCCCGACCCAACCCGCTCGACCCTCTCCCTCTCTGCGTCGCCCGCGCGCGGCCTCCCACCTCACGCCGCCGCCGCCTCCTCCCGTCGGGCGCCACCCCCCTGCTCTCCTCGCGCCGCCACCGCCTACGGCTCCCCTCGCGCCGCCTCCGCCCTTGCAGCCGCCTCCGCGTGGTCCCCTCGCGCCGCCATCCACCTACTCCCCTCGCGCCGCCGCCACGCGCTCCGCCCGCGTCGTCGCGTGCCTTCCCCCGGACGGATCTGTGCAGTTTGTGTGGAGCTCATTTCGATTTGTGTGGAGCTCATTTCGATGGAGATGGTGATGTAACAGTTACTGCTATTAATAGTTGTATGCAGTTTTGTACACCCTTAAGATATTTCTGAATTGTCTTTAGCACATGGCGTGTGGTAAGAATTTTGTAAATTTGCTGCATCCATCGCACTGCTGATATGCAGAATAATTTTTGCTGTTTGTTCCTTCCGTTTATCCATGTAAACCAGTGTATTCTTCTGAGTTCTCTTGTAGGCATTTCATGTCTGCGTTACCTGGCTATAGATATCATCAGCGGAGCAATGCCCTTTCAGGTGCTTCATTAAACAGATGTTTGCTGTAGTTTGTGTCAGTGGTAGATAAAGCTTCCTGTAATATGGATGGCAACTTTTGCTGTGAACGTTTCCATTTTTGTACTGATGTATATAACAGCAGAGGAATCATGTACTACTCAAATTGCTAAAGAAGCTTTATTATCTGTTTCTCTAGAGTTCACTCAAAAATAGCCCATAAAAGCAAGCACATGAAGTGAAGCAATTACTTCCGATCTTACTATGATAACGCTACACATTTTTGAAAAACAAAAGCTGAAGTAAATGTCACTAAGGACAGAGGCCCGAGGTATTGCAGTAGTCCAAAACACAGATCGTGCTACATAGCCCTGTCAATGCGGCGCGCATTCTGCGTCCATGTCCTCGTCGCCACTGCTAAAAGTCAATGCCTTGTTATGAGAGTTCGATGCAGGTTGCTCCGTCCGTGGCGATGATCCATGTCCGTGCGTGTGCCCTTCGTCCCATCAATCGATTGGCGAGCACGACCGCCCGTTGCTGTGACGGCGCGGATCTGGTCAACTGGCCCGGTCGGCGGCGACGGCGCGCGGGGAGAGGGAGGAGAAGAGGAGCTGTTGGCTTGCGGGCGGACACCAGCTTGCCGACGC
Source organism: Brachypodium distachyon (assembly GCF_000005505.3). Classification (NCBI taxonomy): domain Eukaryota; kingdom Viridiplantae; phylum Streptophyta; class Magnoliopsida; order Poales; family Poaceae; genus Brachypodium; species Brachypodium distachyon. The sequence goes on from NC_016135.3 coordinate 27,136,824, forward strand.
GGACGAACTAGGACGCGCGGCTTGCAATCTTGGGGCGCCGCCGGAAGGATGAGCGGAGGGTGCGGTGGACGGAGGAGCGGGGGCGCGGCGCGGGACGGGGGAGGCCGGGGTTGGGCCCGTAGGCAGGGCGCGCCGCCGGGACGGGGGAGGCCTAGGGTGGGGGCGATGGTGGGGCAAGCAAGCGGTGGCGGGACGGGCCGGGGGTTGGGGCGGAGTTGGGGGGCGCCGGCGGGAAGGGGGAGGCTGGGGGTGGGCGGAGCGGCAGCGGCCATGGGAGACGAGGGTGGAGACTGGCGTGAGAGACTGGGAGAGGAAGGGGACCGGAGCTAGTTGGATGTGTGCACCGCGAACGGCACGGAGTGCTCGCGCACAAAATAAATCGGACGATTTTTTAATTCTTTTTAGTTGTAAAATAAATCGCTAATTTTGGTACTTTCAAGTACTTTCCAATACTTTTATTGCTCCATCGCTGGATCAACTAGGTTGGACGGTTTCTAAATTCGCCAACCATCGTAAAAGTTGTAATGCATAAATACTCCATCCGTTTTTTCAAACATTTGTGCATATATACAATTTGCATGACAGACAGGAGTGCACCTCGTTATTGTCCGACATTTTCCTTCAGTTTTACTGACCTCACACGGTTGAAAAAGTTATTTAAGCTTTGAGAGTCTAAAAAAGGCACATATGTTTTGAGAGTACCCAAGGACGATATACTACATCCTACATGTATATGTACTCCTTGGATCCATAATAAGTGGCGATAATTTAGTACAAAACGGTTCAAACTTAAGACCTAGAATATGGGGCGAATTAGGCTTGGTTTGGTTACACGGGAGACTCAAAGAGAATTGGAAGAGATTAAGAGGAGGATGCTAAGTGCGATCCGGACGTACGGTACCAAAAGAACCTACACTATCATGAGACAGAGAAGATCGAAATTCCATGTCAAAAAAGAAAAAGATGGCCACTGGCAGTGGCGGCACGGGAGGCCCGGCCCGGCCCCAGGTCGCAGTCGCGCGCGCGAACACCCACAAATCTTGAAAGAAAAAGCTTTGATGTACATGCAAGGTCCCCGATGGCCGATGGATCAACCCCGGCCGCATCGAGGCTCCGTCTCTCCCCAGCTTTTGCCGCCTCCTCCGAATCATTCCTCCATAATGCATCTCAAAGCATCCCTATCGATCGGCTTCCCAAATTCCCCATGGCTTCCTCTTCTTCTGATCAGCCCTGTCGATCTAGGAGTGGCAGCAAAAGCGCCGCGCCGGCCGGGTCGGGATATAGCTAGCGTTGCGTGCTTGCGTTGCATGCAGACGATCGATCGAGTCATGCAAGATTCTCCTATTTGCATACAAAGCGGCCAGAACCTGCCCTCCCGGCCGGCCGGTCCCATAGCTTTCTTCTTCCTAGGAGTATTTTTTTTATAAAAAAAAATCGAGGTTTCCCTGGAATCCTGAACTGAATCCTCTGTGGATCGCGAACCGTTACGTCACGTACGATCGAGAAAAGCTACTCCCTCCGTCTCATATTCACTTGCTTTTTATTACATGTATGTGTGTAGATGCTTTTTAAGTATAGTTACATTTATATTTAAATAAAATTAAGTCACTTCATGTGGACCACGGAGGTAGTATATGTTTCGAGTCGGTCGAGTTGGCAACTTGCCATGCATGCGTGCATGTGAACGTAATCGTCGTCGGCGTGTGCGTACAACAGCATGGGCAGCCTTTTTCTTGCCAGTCTGTCCGAACCCGGGCGTGTCTTTGTGCTGCGAGAGAGTAACGTAGCCATCATCCTACACTAGTGGTATTGGTTAAAGGCTCTTTCTCCTTTTTGGAGCTTATTGATGCCATTTAAGCCGCATGATCGATCGATCTCCTTCCCTTTCTCCCGGCCCGCCCCCGATCCGTTGATCTATACAAGCTATCTACGTACAGATCATATCGTTCGTTTATTGCTAGCTGCATGAGTACTTGGTAGGAGCCAACACGACGCGCGAGGTCAGAAAGGCCCTCTTCACTTCATCCCCGGGAGAAACGGGAGCGATCGATCGGTCGGTGGAGCTCGCTATCCCATATCCCGTACGCAAACCCATCCAGAACCGCCACTGTTTCGTCGTCGTCTCGATCGCCGCTTTACTCTGCGTACACGTACTACTCTGTTTAACCGATCATTGCGTGCGCGCGCGGCGTTATGTTGGAGTGTGGTCTTTTCGACCCATGCATGGGGCCCGTCGTCGTCCGGGGCGAGAAAAAACAAGGGGAAAACGCGAGAAGGCGCCTCTGTTCCGCCTTTTGCGAGCTTGCCGGTGTTCGGTCATCGGCCGGACGGGACTGGACGTGCGGTGCATGCATGCATGCACGCGCGCGGGAGCAGAGCAGAGATCTGGCCGCCGGCTCAGCTTGGCCTGGCGCCTGGCGGGAAACTGTTTGGTCTCGGGCAGGGTCCAAAGGTGCGTTGCAGTGTGCAAGTGCAACCAACAGGGCAACCGGCATGGCTTTTACAAAAAAAAGAAAAAAAACCCGGCATGGGGCCATGGGGGCCTCGATCCTTTCCCCCAGTGAGCGTGGCACGGGTGGCGCAGCAGCCTTGGATTCCAAGAGGGTTGGGATTTAACTCGGGTGGTGCGCTCGGGGGCACAGCTAGCAGGGACAGAGGCACCAGTGAGTGCATGCAAATGCAAGTGAAGTGCAACTACCCCGAGTGTGCGCCGCACCGTGTAGGCCCGACGGATCAGATCATTTCATTACTGCGTGCAAGGGCCCTCGTTGCAGCCGCCTGTACCGCCGGAGCTAGCGATCGATCTCTTCAGATCACTGGGATCGTGCGCGCAGTCTCTGCAGTGCGCGAGCCTGCCAGAGGGACCCCCACGCACACACCCGCCAGTGGTACTCCTTCCGCAGGGCACCACATTGGTCAGTGGCAGCAGCGGTGATCTTTTCCCTTTTCTTTTGCCCTTTGCGAGCCCCGCCCGGCCCGCCCGGTCGGTCATAATGGTCTGTGACTGGAGATGAGAAGAGGTGAGCCTGAAGAGAGCGTGAGAGATGAGATGACAATGCAATGCCACAGGCCAAGTACTGCTGCCCCCACGCCCTCCCCTGCAGCCTGCTGCTGCTCTAGTGTGCTTCCTTGTTGTGTTGCCTTCTGGACTGGTACATGGAATCATTTGATCTTCCCCATACTCAAACTCAATTGAGGTGAAAAAGAAACCAAAAAAAATCAATTGACCAGTAGCTCGGTCTCAATTAGCCAGCTGCTTACAGGTAATTTTCATTTGGTACAGTGCATGCTGGCGTTCTCAGGAAACAATTTTTTTTTTGCACTCTTTTTACTCAATGGCAAAGAGATTGTGAATCTCTCTCTGCGAGATTAGAAAAGGCTGGCTGACATATTGGTCTACCTCTTTCCATCGCTCTGTTTCTGATCTGTGGCCTGCGGTGGTCGTGGTTCCTACCTACGTGGAGGGATCGATGGGTGGTGGTAGTAAAAAGAACGGAGGCCAGTTTTCTTGCAACAGGAGATATTAAGATGAGGGTCCAATGTGCCGCCGCGTCCAGATCTAAAACCTTTCGTTGCCTGATGCACATGCCACGTAGGATGGATCGTTGTCAGATCATGACTTGTGAGCACGTATGTATATGGCGTTTCCATGCACAAACACGTGTTGGCACAAGAAGGGCCTGAAATTTCTATATACCATACAGAAGCGCGAGTGTATGAGCATATGGATAGATATTCCTCTGGCTCAGATGGGCCTAATCCTTATTTTTTTTTGAGAGGAGATGGGCCTAATCAGACTGTTATTTTCTTCCCATGAAACAACTTTGTACTCCCTTGGTGGCCCAACTAGAAACCAGAAGAAGTTCAAGGATTTCTGGGCCGTGACGCTAACCGTCGAGACATGGTAATGGGCGAACAAAATGGCTACTACCCGGGCAATATACTTTTCCAACAAAACAATCCGGTGCCCTAGAAAAAAAAGAACAATCCGGTTAGAATGTGGTCAAAAAACGAACAAATGGTCCGGTTAGAAATGGGCCTCCATGGCCCAACAAGCCAGCAGAGCCATATGAACGCGCCGCAGCCTTGCTCGTATCGTAGAAAAAACTAACCCCGCCTTCCTCTCTAGAACAGATCGGCGGCGGCAGGCGGAGACGGGGAAGAAAGACGAGAGAGATCGAAGGGGAGAAGGCTGCCTGTGAGATGGAAGGGGAGGCTAAGGGAGGGAGTGTCGAATCCGGGTCGCGCAAGCGGGATAAGCTCGACTCTGATGGCGCGAAGCGGGGATCGAGCAGGACGAGGAATACCGGGAGCATCATGTACAAGTCTCTCCGCCTGAAACAGGCCCTGGAGAGCAAAATTGGCCGGACCATCGAGAAGGAGATAGGGTTGAAGCAGACGGAGAGGGACTCTATCATCCCTGTTGTTGGCCAGGGAAGAAGAAGACTGAAGGATCACATCGAGGAGTTTGCGGTTGCTCTCAAAACGTCCTTGTTACTCCCAGAGATGGATGAGGGTGAGCAGAAGCAGTTCGTGGAGGCCAAGATCCAAGAGTTCGTGTCCGATCTCTCGGGGCTACGCATGGAGAAGATTGGGAAGGAGGAGGATGAAGGCGGGGAGATGCAAGAGGCAGAAGTACCGGAATTCATCAGGGGATTCAAGGTGGGAGTGCCAAGAGCGGAGGATTGCTTGGAGAGGAGCCGCAAAGCTAGACTGCAGACAGCGGAGAAGGAGTTCTTGGAGAGGCACCGGAACTGTAAAGCGGAAGTGGAAGGAGCGGTGGTGATTGAGGAAGAAGGGCCAGGCGACCACTTGGTTACCGAGATTGATGAAGAATCATTTGCTGGCTACCGCGAGGGCTGGGAAATAACATGGGGCAATGGCCATGGCCATAGCTTCGAGAATCTGAGTAAGGAAACGTACATGTATGGTAGATTACCATGTCCTTTAGGCATTCTAACGAATTTTCTTTCGTGTTTAATTTGGTGTTGTTTGCAGCATTGCTAAGTTCAATGCTTTTTACGCACTGCACACCTGGATGCATCCCCATAGATGCTGTTGTCGGGAGAACTTTCCAAGTCTACTCTGTTAGAATCACGGAAACGAAAGGCTTCAAGTGGCCGCTGAAGGTATACGGTGTCGTCGCGGCACGGGATGAGGTTGATAGGCACCGCAATCCTCTATTTTTGCGGTCAAGGGAGGACTGCCAGATTCTGTATAAAGAGGTACAGATTTTATCTTCTTATATCATTTTATATAATACTACCTTCGGACAAGTTACAAATATTTGTTAACAAAATTCGTTTGGTTCACTGCAAGTATTTTTGATGCTTCCGAACAATGTATTTTGCTGCTAAAAAAATTTATATGCTGCTCAATTAAAAAGTATTCAATTGCAGCTCTCTTTCTTAAGGAACACCGTGTACAACATTTGTGTACATATATAACCACAAAAATGGCCCCTACTGAGTCCACAATTGATAGTGAGACACATGTGCTGGTTTTCTATTCAGAATATTGTCATGCAAACATTCATAATGAAATCATACATTGGTGTTTCAAAAATGGCACACCTACTGAGTCCACAAGCCCACAACCCATAGCAAGACACATGTGCTGGTTTTCACATTCAGAATATTGTCATGCAAACATTCATAATGAAATCAGACATCAATGTTTCCCTTGCTCTAGAGAATAATTCGGAGGAAATTTTACATGATGCACAACATGCAAGCACACAGATTCAACCTGCTCACTGGTCGCTAGGACCCCTACTGGTCACCACTAGACAACTTACTGATTGGAATTTTATAGCAAGGCCTATCTGATTCCTAGTGTCAAATGCTTCTTGAAATCTACAAGTACCTATGTACATCGAAAAAATGGCTGCAAAACTGCCAGAATGCTGGCACTGCTAAGACTCCGTTGCAACGCACGTCAAGCTAGGGCAGGAGAATTCTGCAGAGCTGCAAAGTAGTCGTCTTCGACCTTCCTCAATAGATTGTCGCTACCTAAGCTGATATACCAAGATATTCTTATGTCCAATAGCCAAGACGATGTTGGAAACAACAGAATTGGTTTAGATGTGTTCCCAAATATGTCATTGATACGGAATACGAAAATACACTACTTTTAGTTGGTTTAGAAGAACAAATTCAGGTCAGATGAGCATTGGAGCAGAAAAGACTAAAACAAGTTCCTCTTATATTTGGGAGGACATGGGAGTTAGGACTCACATCAGTTTAGCAACATTCTGATAGCATATATTGTTTTTATATCTTAAGAAATATTGATACCTATAGCTAGGAAAGTTCCTGAGTAATCATTTATTTGGAGGAAAAAATAAAGGTGATGGTGGTGTAGCAGAACAGGATAAGTTGAACCACAAGAACATAGCTGCAGAATGCAGATTCTTTCTCCTTTGCTACATGCAACAAAATTGTTCCGAAAAGGATTTTATTAATTCCACTCACCACTGTTGTAAGGGTGAAAACTGAGAAATGCACAATCATCATAAACTGAAGACACATAAGTAAAATAACATGTCGTGTTTTCTTAATACAAGTAATCAAATAAGTAAAAATAATCTTTGCAAATTGTAAGTCTTAAAACCTGTGAAATACAAGATAGTGTAGCTGCATGTAAGCAAAACATATTCACGGGAGTAGATACCTTTAGCTTATTGAGGTAATTTAGCTAGGAAACCCCACAGGCCACAGATAACCGCAACCATAATAAAAAGCCATGTGTGTTATTAAGTAAGTTGATTCATTGCATCCAGTGTAAACTACTAAACTTTATGGCAACACCAACAGCTTTGATGCTAACAATCTATAAGTAACTGGGATTAACGGCATCCAGGAATAAGGAGAAGCCTATACAAAATGCAACTGTGCAATGATTGCAGGTTGATAGCTCACCAGGTTGAGCAGCTAAGTATTACATAATTAGAGCAACATTGCAAGTATATCCCCACTGCAAAGTAGATACATTGCCTTGTGAATTTACTTCGCCACAGCTGCCTTGTTCAAAGCTCATGTTCTTTTCTTTTGAACCATGTCTGCAGAAAATTTATCATAATGTTATACAATACTAAATGTCTGATCAATAATCATTTCCCATCTTGCCAATTGGCAGGCTTGCACGTGCTAGCAGTGCATCATGCTGTAAGACCATTGGAAATTTTCAACCTCCATTTAAGTGTTCTTTATTCAGACGGCCATGTTTTACTTCAGTTAGATAGGGTTTTGTATAAGCGACCTCTTAAAAAAGTCTGAATCTTTCTGTACCATTTCTCCCACCCAAAAAATAAATTAAAATAACAGATCTTTTCCGTATAGTGTTACAAAATTAAGCATAACATGTTAGAACTATTTCCTTATTATAACACAACATGTTACTCCCTCCGACCGGTATTACTTGTCTCAAATTTGCCCAAATACGGATGTATCTATGTGTAAAAAGCGTCTACATACATCTAATATTTCGACAAGTAATTCCAGCCGGAGGGAGTAGAACTATTTCCACTTGCAAGGTACCGCATGCTGTTAGTTTATTTTTTGTATTCATGTTTTTTCGTTGTTTCAATCGATCATTTTAATTAGTTAGTGTTAAATATAGTCCGACTTGATGCTTGCAGGATTCTTTTCTTCATTTGACTGGACCGTGCCGTGCAATTGTGTCTCATGAACCTGTTGACATAGAAATCCAGCTAAGGGTAAAGGGTGCAAAAAGGTCTGTAGATAGACCATTGATGAGTCATGTTTTCACATTCAAAGGTGAATACTTGCATCATTTGCGTTCCAGCTTAGTCAATAATAGGATTTGCACAATTGAGTTGTCCTACCAACAATTGAAGGAATCAATTCAGGCTACTCTTTTTGGTGTGCGTCTTGCTGAATCATCTCCTTTCGATTTTGGAGTTAGACTCGTGTGTTCCTCGCTATCTCAAGATCCTAAAGAAGTTGTTGGGTCTGAATTAGAAGTTGTGTTGTTTGATTCCAAGTACGGGGAGATGCCAATGGATAATGGTTACCTCAATTTATCAAGGCAGGTTGTTTCAGTGGAACTAAAAGGATTGCTGAGAGTTCATATCCAGACTTACACACCATCTGGTGGTATTGCTGCATGTGGGGTTGTCTTCATCACTCCTAAAACTTGCAATACAAGTCATCACAGATGTGTGGTTGGTGATTCTAGTGTGGAGTTCACTGTTGCTTGGTCCCTTCTGGTTGAAGATGAGATGCTCGTTTTGATGAACGGATGCGTTGATCCGTACGAAGTTCTTCCACGTATGCATCCTGATGTGGAGAAGCTACTGGGTTTACCTGAATCATCTTGGGGTTGATGTCATCCCTATCTCACCTCCTCTCTATGCAGGCAATCAAAGTTTAGTTGTATGTTTATCATTTGTCCTTGAACCATTATGTGTAATCTTTGTTAGATTTTAAAAGAGATTGTCCGTTTACTGATACTGAATTTGCCGTGATTTTCTAGAGTCTGAATCATGTCAGATCCACATTGATTAATTCACACACATATGCCATCAGTCGATGAGATTAAGAGAAGTAATTCCAAATATATAAAGTACACCCCAGAAGCACTTGGCAATCCGTATGTGAAGAAATCACTAATTGAACTGAACTTCCAGCTAACCATCATCCATTTTAGCAAATTTACGTGAAGTTAAGGTTTAAAATAGACCTTCGCTCTTTAATTTATCCTCGTTTATCCTTTTGTCAGAGTAGCTACAATCACTGAACGATCTTCCGTCAGAGTAGCACCAGTTCAAACGATAACGGAGGCTGGAAATGGTGGAGCTCTGGAATGAAAAAAATTGGGCTTGCTAATCACAAGTGAAGTCACATACAGAATACTGAGACATGTCCTGAAAATCAATGATAAGGGCCTGCAGACAACAACCTCATTGGATTGTTTTTATCCTTTGATTAATTTAGTGAGCAATCAGTCTTCAGCTCTGGCTGGCTTGCAAACATCAAACAGCAGAAATTAAGTCACAGCGATTTACCTAAACAAATTAGCAACACATTTTTTTTCATACCATACCAGTAACCGAAATCCGTCAAATAGCTGGCAATGTAATCACTAAATTGTTACCTACGAAGCTTCTTTTTTCTTTACATTCTGGTAGTCTTGCAACCACCTTTATGAAGAAGAGAGGATGCTCAGGCCATTACTCAGGACCATTTCAAATGCAAGAGAACTGTCGGCTTTCACGCTATGTAAAAATATTATGTACAACTAATCTACCAGGCTGAACCTCTGTTCGAGCAGACCGAAACTACTGGAAGCTTCATCACTGGGCTAAACTCCGATTTTCCGCAATGTCGTCGAGCCACGCGACTAGCTGCTGCGAGGTCGGTCTTGACTTCGGAGCAGCGGTCACGCAGAGGCATGCCATCTCAAGCACCCTGATGAGCTCACCTTCATTTGCCTTGTCATGTACATTTGGATGAAAAACCTCGGTCTCCCTGTCTTCTTTCTTCATCTGGAGAACCCAGGACACAACGTCCCTGCTTCCTTTCGGCCTGCACATGTCCACAGGCCTCCGGCCGGTGAGCAACTCCAGCAGGACGATGCCGAAGCTGTAGATATCGCCCTTGTAAGTTGCTACAGGCGACTGCGCGTATTCTGGAGGAATGTAACCCAAGGTTCCCACTACATCTGTGGTGACATGCGTCTCATATGCGCAGATGAGCCTCGCCAACCCGAAATCTGCCAGGTGAGCTTCAAAGTTCTCATCCAGGAGGATATTGCTCGACTTGATGTCTCGGTGCAATATGTGCGGCTCACATGACAGGTGCAAGTATGCCAGCCCCCTTGCTGAACCTCGTGCTATCCGTAGCCTCTTCGGCCAATCCAGCAGTGCACCATCGTCGGCCCTCTCATGAAGCCAGTAATCCAAACTGCCATTCTCCATATATGAGTAGATCAATAGCCTATCATTGCCGATCTTGCAATACCCTTGCAGCAACACAAGGTTCTTGTGCTGAGCCCGCGAAAGTGTCTCCACCTCGGCTTGGAACTCCCTCTCAATCTGAGAGTAGTCACCCGAAAGCCGCTTGATTGCAACTCTCCGGCCGTCCGGTAGCGTTGATTTGTAGACAAGGCCAAAACCGCCACATCCAACTATATATGATTGATCAAAGTGGTTTGTGGACTTCAAGATGTCCTCGATACTGAGATCTTTGTTGTTCTGGAAAAGCAGCACCAAGCTTGAGTTAGCAGATCCTGAGGAATCTTCAGCATTAGCAACCGCCTTCGGGTTGCGCTCATGCATTCTTGAACGGACAATCCTTGACAAGATCACATAGGCACTCCACAAGACCAAAATAACAGCCGCTGCAGTTCCTACTCCAAGTGCAACAAGGCTGGCTCTGTTCTTTTTGTGTTGTGCTGTTCCCACAACTGGAGCCTTCTGAGAGCAGGAGGCATTACGAAGAAGGCAGAGTGCAGAATTTCCCACAAAATCTTCAGTTGCAAATGTTGAAAATTGGCCCCCAGTTGGGACATCTCCAACCAAATTGTTGTATGACACATCAAACTCGGAGAGGAAATTCAGCTTCGTAAGAGATGATGGTATGCTCCCATTGAGATCATTGTGGGCCAAATTTAACACTTCCAAGCTCGACATGTTTGACAACTCATCAGGAATGTGCCCTGAGAAGTTGTTGCAGCTCAAGTCCAGCACATGAAGCTTCACAAGACGGCCAAAGCCTGGCAAGACTGGCCCTGCAAGCAAGTTGTTGGATAGGATCAGCGATGGCGGGAAGCTCCTTACCTGGTTGTACTGCAAACCTTTGCCGGTTGAATTCTTCTTGATAAATAATGGGAGGTCTTCCGTTGATGCCCGCTCACTCGAGCCATTACTCGAAATCAAACTTCTCATCTGTGTAAAGCTCTCAGGAAGTTCCCCACTGAATGAATTGTTTGACAGGTCAATGTAGAAGAGATTGTTCAGATTGCCCAACCTTGGGGGGATCCTCCCATTCAACTTGTTCCACGAAATATCCAGCACATTGAGGCTCTCCAAGGTCTGCAGCCAAGGCGGAATCATGCCGGAGAGCGCGCAGTTCGCCAGGACAAGCACCTGCATGCTCTTGAACCCATTGATGCCATCCACCGGCATGGTCTCACCCCCATGGAAGTTCTTGGTGAGCACCAAGCTGGTCAGCTTAGGCAGATTCTGCAACACCCGCAACGCCGACGACAGGTTCGTAAACCCGTTCCCGGTCAGCGACAGGTACGACAGCGACTTCAGATCCTTGAAGTTCTCCGGCACCTCTCCCTCAAGCTTGTTCCTGGCAAGGTTGAGCACCCTCAGCTCGGCGCACAGCGCGAGGCCCGGAGGTATGGCGCCACTAAGCTTGTTAGTCCCAACATCCAAAGTGTTCAGCCTTGGCAGCGAACCGAAGTCGATATCGATCACCCCGGAGAGCGAATTGTTCCTCAGGCTGACCACCTTCAGCATTTGGCAGCTCGACAGAGAGCCGGGTATCGTGCCGTTGAATCCATTGGAGGCCAAGTTGAGGGACTCGAGCTTGTTCAGCTTCCCAAACAAATCAGGGATGCCGCCGGAGAACATGTTGTATGACAAGTCGAGCTGCACGAGCTGCGAGAGGTTACCAAGTCTTTCGTCGAGATTGCCTGTGAGGGAGTTCTCCTGCAGGCTGATCTTCCTCAGTTCCGGCAATGTGTAGAGGTCGGCGGGGATGGCCCCCGCCAGGCCATTGCCGTCGAGGGCGAGCTCAGCGAGCGCCTGGCACCGGCCGAGCCCTGCGGGGATTCTGAGCTCGGAGAAGGCGTTCGCCGAGAGCCGCAGGACCCTGAGCGCGCCGGAGCCGGAGCAGAGGGCGGCGGCGTCGATGGCGCCGGAGAAGCCATTGCCGGAGGCGTCGAGCACGGTGAGGTTCGCCGCGGCCGGGAACGAAGGGTGCCGGCCGGTGAACCCGTTGTAGGAGACGTTGAGCACCTCGATTGCCGGGAAGAAGGAGGACTCGTTGGGGGCGCCGCCGGAGCTGGAGGGGACGAAGTCGCCGGAGAGGGAGTTGGCGCTGAGGTCGAGCACCCGGAGCGCTGGGAGCAGCGCGAGCGCCGCCGTGGGGAGCTCGCCGCGGAGCGCGTTGCGGGAGAGGTTGAGCTCGGCGAGGCTGCGGAGCGAGGCGAGCGAGGGGGAGACGACGCCATGGAGGCTGCGGTTGGAGAGATCCAGCCCGATGACGCGCCCGAGGCCGTCGCAGGTGACCCCCGTCCACGCGCAGCACGAGCCGGAGCCGGAGACGGGGGCATCCCAGCCGGCTAGCTGCCCGGCGCCGGGGGAGCCGTCCAGGCCGTTGGAGAAGGCCCGGAGCGCCGCGAGGTCGGCGGCGTCGCAGGTCTGGTTCAGGGACAACAACAACTGGCCGCCGCCATGGACGAGGACGTGGAGCAGGACGGAGACGGCGAGCAGGAGGCGGAAGAAGCCGCCCATCCCCGGCGAGACGCGGCGGCGGCGGCGGCGGGAGTGAGAAAGGCGGCTCCTTCCCTGACTAAGGGCATGAAATTTCTCGAGCTCACGGGGAAGAAGACACTTCCCGCACCACCGCCCGCTACCGCTAGCCGGAGGAATCAAAATCCTCAAGATTCAAGAACGCCTTCCTCAAGATTATACTACTACTCCTAGCAGTGCTCGGCAATTGCGGCGGCAAGATTGAAGCACGCAACTCAGAAAAATTCCTCGATTTTTTTCCGCTCCGAGATGAAATGAAATCGGTGGCGAGATCTTGCGAAAAGGAGAGGACGAGGAGACAGGGGAGGGAGCGATGGAGGAAGAAGATGATGAGCACCCAAGTGGGTGGCAAAGTCAGAAGGGGGAGGAAAGGGACTGCCCCCAGCCTGCATCGGTTTTGACTCGGATGCGTTCTCAGCTCATCCCAGCTCGTCACACCCGTCAGTCAGTGCGGCCTGGATTCGCTCCTTTGTTTACCACTGTACTCCTGTCGCTTTCTCGCCACTCTAAATTTATTTTCTCGTGTCTTCTTCTTCTTCTTCTTCTTCTTCTTCTTCTCTCCGTGACGGCGGCGAGGGAGCTGATTTTCTTGGCTAATTGATTGGTGTGGCAGAAGTGAGAAATGGAGGGATGGAAGGATGTGTGAATTAGATGAGTCGGTCACTCAGGGTGGAGTGGACGGGTTGGACTAATTTTGTTGAATTAGATTTAGATCGATAGACAGTGAGAGGTCAGAGTCAAAAGGGGGCGCACGTACGGCGACAGATGTAATGGATGGGTCGAAATGAAATATTTGACTAATATAAGATCCTGTTATTTGAAATATTTGACTACTATACTGTGAGCTAAAAGGATCTCTTCCGTGGGAAAAGTAAAACAAAAACATCCTATATATAGTAATAATTTCAGGAACGAAAGGAGTAGCACTCAATCGATATTTGTATCCGTCCAATAAAAATCATCTGATATACAAATCCACGAACAGGTATTTGTAATTGCACGATTTTGAACGCCGGGCTGGCTGGGAAGAAAAGCCCCTGCAGCTATTCTCTGGTTCATCTTTCCGCGCCGCGTACGGCCTGTTTTAATTAGCTAGCTAGGCTTTTCCATATTCTTGGCTCCAACTCGCACGCAAAGTTGCAGGATTACTCTGTGAGTCCACGACCCCGCAGCAGCCGGCCGGCTGTTCAACTCCACTGACCAGCTTGAGCTCGTGCTTGTTGGTGTTGAATTTGTTTGAGAAAAAAAAGTGCGAGCTATATATAGCTAGCTAGCCTATATTCAGCGATGTCTATGTCTCTGCTGTCTGAACACTGCGTGTAATGAACTTAATTTGTACAGTTAGTAGCAGTAATAACACGGAGGGAGTACTAAGCAACGGAAAATTAATTATTCCTAGTTAACGACGATGGATCTGGAGCAGCTAGCGAGCGCACGTTCGTTCGTTCGTAATGCGTGATCGATCGACGGGGATTACAAGTCAAGAATATAAGTACACACGTGCAAGTGGTGCATCGACCACGGAAGGGTTGGCAAGCAGCATTCACACTTTCCAAAAGGACGTATATATGTACGTCGAGCCGGAGAACACCTACTACTATAGCTCGTACTAATCCTATGCCTTGTTTGTTTGGTCTTCTGTTTCAGCTTTTGGTGTTTGTAGCAATCTTAAAAACACTTTTCCTGTTTACATATGAAGCTGAGAAGCATCTCTGCACGTGTTTTTGGTTCTTCTAAACGGAAAAAATGCTTTTGAGATTGTTAGAAGCACCAAAAACTGAAACAGAATTCCAAACAAACAGGCCGTAGTACAGAAAGAAAGTCCACCAACATACGTATGGAAGCTACTCTTTCTGGTTGACTCTTAACTACCAGTAACTAATTACCCATCTAAAACCAGTGCACAGGAGCAGTGTACGTACCAGCCGCAGGTTCCATCCATCGGCAGACACACATGTATATACACGCAGCTTATTATTAATTGTGCAAGTACTAGTGCTTTCGTAAGTATAAGTGTTTTAGAGAGAATGAAAAATATTACTGTACTTATGAAATGAAATGAATGGAGTACGTACTTTGGACACAATGATATTAACTTACTAGCTGCCTGCTTAACGTACGTACCAAGCCTTGCGTCCATGAGAAGCATGTTTATTGCCCGATCGACCTCCAACGACTTTACACGGAAATTTTATTCACATGTCAGTACGCAGAGACGATCGAGTAGCAATCTAGAAAGAAAACAAAAATCTAGCTAGCCTAGCCAGCCAGTGTGTACACATGCATGCATGGGCCTCTACGTAGTTCGTTGACGAACGACGTGGCCGCTCGATCAGTCAAAGTCAAACATATACGAGTCTCGACCCATCTCGAACGCCGTGTCAACGTCGGAGCACGGGCTCGAACGATCAAGATCGGGTGGCGTTGCGTTGCGTGGGATCACGGAAAAGCTAACGGCTCTGAAAAGGATATCGAGGCAACGACCCTATAGCTAGCTAGCCGATGCATGCAACTGGGATCGATCGAGCTTAATTAATTAAAAATGAACTTGGTTTAGTTATTACTACGTTATCTCAGATCACCAACTCACGTTGCACTACTTCTTGGGCCCACCCACACTGATAAAGTCAACGTTCACACACACTTAGTCTGTGCATGTGCAGGAATAATTAGTTAATCTCGTTCTCTCTTGGACTTGCGAAACTTTAAACGTACTCTGTCTGCTTCTTCTTTTCGTCGCAACTACGGACGCCCAAAGTTAAGATATGCATGTCAGCATGTGGCAAGTGTGTATGATGCCATGTGCCAAATGAAGGCCGGCCAGCTTGGAGTCGGGGAGAAGGAAGCAAAGGTCAGTCGATCGGCATGCAGTACGTACGGCACGTTAGAATTAATTAACAAGTCAGAGGGATTAGTTGGTTTGTTATGTTTAATTTGTGGGTATCTAAGATCCTAACCCTAACCCGGTTGGCCGGCCATTAAAATTACAGATATCGGTCGAGCATTGTTTGGTTAATTTGGCAGGTACAAGTCCACCACACCACATGCGTGTGTGGAGTGAGATGGCTTGCTTGTAGTGGAATTGTCGTGCACATCTAGAAGAGGAAATTGAGAGAGGGCGAGTGATCGTTCTATTCCCTTCGTTACATGCATCTAAATATCTTTTAAAAATACATACATCTATTTTTATCAAATTTGGGACAGAAGAATTATATGAAACAGTGTACAGATGCACATATTTCTTTTGTCTCCGATGTGATGACGTCACATCCGAAAGAGATGGATCGAGTCAGCGGTCAGCCACATGCAGAGAGACTGAGAAAGAGTAGCACGTGGACGCATGCATGCATGCTTGGGTTTGGTCGATGGCCCATGTTCTGTGGCTCGCACAGTCTCGACTGCTAATGCTAGCTAGCTCCATCGATCGATCGGAAAGGTCATCCATTTCAGTTTGATTACCGTGTCAGCACATATAGATAAGTTCTAACATTTGTAAAGTATTGTCTCTATTTCTAAATGGATGAAGTTTTAGGTTTGTTCTACGCCAAACTTTAATTTTTTTTGACAAACATATATTTTTTTTATCAAGGTCTAGAATATCAAATAAATGTATTGTGAAAAAATATATATCACAGTTGATTTAATAAGACTGATTTAGAGCTGTAGAAATTAGTAGATTTTTTTAATGAACTTGGTCAGAAGTTTAAGAAGTTTGACTCGGGACAGATATAAGACTTTTTACAATTAAGAAGGGAAGAAGTATGATTACTCATGTAATTAAGACGCCTTAATTAAAACCGGCAAAGACGAGTATTTCATTGAGATTTTTTAGTTACTTACTAGTAACATGGTGAAAATATGGAGAACATCTCTTTGGACTTTGCATCCTAAGATGCATGCTGTTGAAGTCGTCGAGTGCTTTAGTATGAAACAGATAAGTGTGAAAAATAAAGAACAAACATCATACATCCATGACATAAAACTATGGCTAAACCGCTACCATTGGCATATTTGATTTAAAATGGATTTCTTCATGTTGAATTAGCATCCATTGCTCGGTTGCGGTAGCCCGTCCTTGCCCTCATTCGCCGTATCAAATAGTTTTAGAGTTGTAAAAGTTCTACTTTCTAGAGCAGGGAGGAAATTAAAAGAAATTGGGAATATTGCAAATAATTGATTTACCATTTCTTCCAGCAGAATTTTAGTTAGGCCCCGCACCGCCAAGGAATCAAGTTAAAGGCCCCTTTCTATTCCCAATTGTTGTTCTTACATGTGACTCTGGAGTTTGAAGAGACAGTATATATGATTTGATTCGTCTGAAAGGTGTACCACAATTATTTCGCTACCATTCCTTGATGCATTGACTAAATGCTACGCTACCTTGGAATATAAATATATCTTTTGTCTCCTGCTGATAGAAAGAAGATGCATGGAGTATGTGATTCTGTTCCCCCACTTGCAATATGCAATTCTACTTTAACTGCTGTGGAGTAGGGACTACGACATTGCGACAAGTGCAGCGCTTTGGAGTTGGAACTTGCAAATACGAAATTTTGTAAAATAATAATACAATTTCGAGCTCAAAGAAGCCTGAGCTCTAAAATGAGTTTTCGTTATACATTATCTTTTTAATTAACTAGGTAAATACACTTTCCAAAAATATGGACCAAGACGATAAAATCAAGCGGTTGGCTCCACTGTGCCGGTGCTCTGTCAGCATCGCGCCCTGGGTCTCCGCCGCCCGTATTTACCCATCCACGACCTTCCTCAGTGGACGAAAATACGGTGGAATTAAATATTGTTTTTTTCTTCATCTTTTGCTTCTGCAATAAGCAAATTTGTTTCTACCACAAGACCTTTTGTTTTTAATCCAGGGCTGCCCAATTTCAACGGTGGAGGAGGTGAGATGACACCACTACTGGTACTTCTAGTGGAGGTAATTCATTAGTTAATGTCATCTGAACAGGCAAGACTAATAGCAGCAGTAGTAAATTATATGGGGCTGGGGTCTCTAGTGTTGTGATCAGAAAGTAAAACCGAATCGATCGTGGTACTAACTAACCTAGTGGAGGTTAATGGCTCACGCATGCACGCGTCCTCGATTAGTCGATTGGTCGTTAGTGGAAAATCAAGTCATTTTTGTGTAGTGTGTGGTCTCATCATTTTGACAGTGCTCTCTAGTCGCTACTAAGCTAGGAGTAAACCAATGAAATAATGTATTAGGAAACATCTCGTCTCAAGTGTTGTCCGAGTGCATCAAGTGCTGTGTGGGTGGTGGCCTCTCACTCATGGCCTAGAGTCTAAAAATCTAATCATGGCAACTGTTCCATGGAGACATGTGTACTCCTGATGTACTCTATCATGCACAGAGAAATTTCAGGCAACTGCTCCATGAAGGCATGTGTACTCCTGATGAACTCAACTTTATTTTTGCATAGTTCATCTTTATTTTTGCATTTAATTGAACACGTGCTATTCAATTTTATTTTACTAGTAAGATCTCCGTGCGTTGCTACGGATTGTCAAACTCATGTGCGATTCTTCACTGTGTACAACTCACCCCGAGCAAACATAATAACAAGCAAAAATCTATAATTAGCGTAAAATCAGATGAAATGAAGTGATCTTGAGCCATGTGATAATAACATTAAGTAAACACATGTAATTTTTTTTCTGATGCGTTCTAGTAATGCCGGTACATTTTCAGGGATGTTGCATTTACATTTGTTGTCTTGTACCAAAAGTAGATCAAACATGGTACATTTTCAGGGATGTTGCATTTACATTTGTTGTCTTGTACCAAAAGTAGATCAAAAATGAATTTGTTACTCAATGCATAACCCTGCATGACTATCGACACATTTACTTGGACAATAAGCACATGAAATGAAAATGCAGACCACTCATCTCGTCCTTGAAAATAAAAAGACAACTCACCCCACCTACCATTTGATCAATCGTCTCCCTATCTCACCCACTCTCCCAATCTTACCTCACGCTCTCTCTCTCCCCCTCACAGCCCTCAACTCGTTCCCCTTTGGTGCTGGCCGCCCCATTCAACTTGGTTGTCTGGGTGGGGCGAATCCGGTTTCGCGTTTGGTTGCCTTAGTGGAAGTGAGTGGGTCAGCACAATTTCTCGTTTGGTTGTATGAGTTGTTGCTAAAAAAAAATACGAGTAAAAAACAATATGTTAGTATGAACACATGAAAAACAACACACGAAAAAAAACATATCTAAGCATGAAAAGTTGTTTTGCGGGTTGTAACTTTTGAAACTCAAAATGATCCCAAAAATAAGTCTTGCAGAAAGGACTTCTAGTTACACCACAGAAAAATATTTTCACTCTATATATTGTTTCTTTTATATGGTAAAGATGGCTTCCATAATCCATACCATGATCAAATATCAAAACAGTACAATCTTTCAAAAGAGGTACAAATGAAATTTGGAGCTACTCTCCTATTCAAGGTACATAAGTTAATTCAATATAGCCAAACTTCGCTTAAATATGAAGCAAAATACATGCTTAATTTGCAGTGCTACCAAAACAATCAACTTAACGGCAGTTCTTGTGAATGACACGGGTAGGTACCATATCGATGGAGAAAAATAACATACATTGAGAAGCCATGTTACAGTAACAGGAAGACTCACGACATCCCTACAGTTTGGTTCACAATAGCACTCTATTCCCTCTCTTTCTCCCGCGTCAATTCGTGTCATTATCATTCTACTTCATAATAACATCCTCCTTTCTCCCTTTATCTTGACTCGCCCTGTCTCCTTTCGCCAATACTACAGGCTTCGCTACAGAAAAATGAAATACAAGAGAAAACTTGAAACCTTTCCTCATGAAAAACAATACCCGATAAGCAAGGCTGATTCATACAAAAATACAACAAAGCTGCAGTTGTATGACTACATAAAACAAAACTCTGCTTTACGCAATGAACAAATAAAATAAATGATTAGGAGGCTAATGCACACGTATACCTCATACGCATTGCTGTTTCAGACTACTAATTTGATTGAGACATCACACAAGGACAACTGAAATGAGCATCAAGCAGTGAGTAAACACTACCAGCTCCCCTAGATCGAACCATGTAAGATCCCACTATGCTAACACAAGCGGATTCAGTTCTTCCAAAATAAGGAAGCTGCTTATGTAACCAAGGATAGGATAAATCTGATTAAATGGAAAAGTATTTAGAGGCTTGAAGTACAGAGGAAAAGACTGAGCAATGCATTGAACAGGGAATTATGTTTTGCTGCTCTGGCCAGCTGAACAAACCTCCGATTCTTCTATCAGTCACGTTCAATAAAGCTCATGACTCAATTAGAGGTTTCTTTTTTCTCTTCAAGGAAAACAGTTACATTGTAGTAAGACGTACAGATTCATAGCTAGATAGATGTTGCATCATAAGTAATTGTCCTCAGAGAGCAGACTCGAGACATGGAATTGTAGCAAACAACAATATTCAGACCAACTACTTTCTGGAATAAAAAATACCAAATGCAAGTAGAAGACAATGTAGACTGACATACCATGAGGGAGTACTCGAGTATTTGCTTACCGGTATGCTTTCTTTCTGGTCCATCATCATCTCATAAGCCAGAGTATGCATCACTTTCAGATAGAGCCTCATAAAAAATCTTGAGATTACATGATAACAAAATATGGAACCATCTAGAACATGAAAGAGCTAAGAAATAAAAATGGGTAATTAATCCCCACGAGAACAGCTAATAAACAATTAAAAAGAGAAGTTCGCCTTGATAGTAAATAAATGAGAACAGGAAGGAACTCGTAAGCCTCACATGGCGATCGATCATTTGACATTGACACATTCAGCAACAAGTTATTGATGATTTGGAAACAGCTGATAATACATAGAAGCTTATCGCGTGGTGATTTGAAGGAATTAATCTTCTGCAACTCTTTAACGACAAGCTAGAGTGAGACTTGCATCCACAGAAATTTCAGGATTAGCTTCAGCCTTGGTTTATGGCCGAAATGGTTTCTTTGATGCAGTATTATCATAAAACTATAGATATTGATAAACCGAGTAAATATTGCATGATTCAAAACAATATATTTTGACTATGGAGTTTGAATTTAACAGAAAGTGTACTAAAAGATGATGGAACAGAATATCAATTAAACAATGATTCAGTTAAGTTTACCGTAAATTCTGCATGGTGTACTAAAAGATGATGGAACAGAATATCAGTTAGACAATGATTCAGTTAAGTTTACCGTAAATTCTGCATGGCATCTAGAACATGGTTCTTTGAGTTCAGTTTCATCGACATATGATGCTATCCAAAACAAGTAGATAAGTATCGTTGAAGGCATTAATCCGCAACGGATTACCAAAACTACAATGACATTGCAGCCTGAACATACAAACTACCCGGAAAAAATCACCGATTGCAAACAAAAATCTACTGCTTTCTACACAAATTTTGGTACGAAGAACTTAAAAACAACTGAAGAAAAGAGCAGACAAACATCGTGCTTACCACTACCAGCCAGGACGCCTCATTGTGCAGAACCCTGGGTACGTCCAGATGACAAAGCCTGACAAACTGCTGCAGGAGGCCGATCATCTCTCAGACCTCGGCGTCGGCAGCAATGTCCTCCGCCAGCAACACGAAGTTGCGGTTGAGCAGCTTGGTAATGATGTACTTCTCGAGGCCTACACAGAAGAAAACCAGAGCAGAGTCATTTAACACGGCGCGTTGAGGAGAACATCGCATCACAGATAAGCAGCAATTTTGCGCACCTCGAGGGTGTGGCTGATTTCCTGATGAGTGGCGTTGGCCGAAAGGGGGTGCTCCCGGATGGTCGTCTGCATCGCCTTGAAGAAGGCCTGGACCCTGGCGCCGTCCTCCTAACCTCCTCAACGCTGGGCTCGTCGAGGGAGAGGGAGGAGAGGAAGCTGTAGGGGGGAGAGGCTGACCTCCGGTAAGATTCCCCGGTATCAAGATCGATGGATCGATCGGGTCGGGCGAGTACGATTCGTAAGGGCTGAGGGTGCTGAGGCCTGAGGGCGGAGGTGGGGGTCCGGCAGGCGCTGGCCAAGGTCGCCTTCCGGAGATGGCGTGCGGCGGCGGCGGCTCATGGAGCAAGAGGCAAAAGGCTTCTGGACGTGCCTTCGCCGGTCGAGGGTCGCTGGGAGGAGAAGACGAGCCGCGCCGCCTTTGCCGGCCAGCGGCCGCCGCCCTCGTGCGAGAAGGAAGCGACCCAGAGCGAGAAGGGCAAATTTTGGTCCCACCTGTACGTCCCCATGGGGTGGCGACGTACGACCACCACCAATTGCCTTATTTAGAAGAGTAAAGATTTTGCTAGAACAGATAAGAGTGCAAACTTTGCCCTTATGCTATTCGGAGCACTAAAAATGAGAAATTTCTGTCCTATATCCACCACTGGTCAAATAGGAGGAGACTCTAACCAACCACCATGTCCAGTCCAGACGAACTGAGAATACACAATGAACTGAGAATACAGGAGGGTAATGGTAAACATCTGACAGGTAAAACTTATTTATGTTCAGAGTCAACAGGGTGACTGATATGTACCCTAACAGATTAAGTAAGCAGAACTAGCAGATCATCCCACTGGTTTACACCTGATCTACAAAAGCAACAGAATGTACAACAGCAAGCAATCTAAGCACATGAAATGAGTAAACATTTGCATGTACAGCGACACAGATCCAAGACAGGAACCAACGGGTCATCAAACGCAATTGGTTGTTACTCTACTGATCGCCCATCTCTCGCGGAGTTGGCAAGGCGAGGACGATATCAGTACATACAGCGACACTGCTGTTACGCTCAAGGACTGATCCGGATGGCTTATTGTGCGGTCCAAGTTGTGCAGCCTGGTGTTCCCAATTCACAGTTACTGCAATCGGTAGTACAGATGCATTGGCGTTAGCGAATACAGAAATGACTACCAACTACGGTAATAATTCCATAGTAAGAGTTTACAAGCACCATACTTGGTGTGGGAGCACTAGACCCCTCGCCCTTGGTGGCTGAGCTATGTGCCTGAGAGTGCTGGCTTTCCTGCATTTTGGCTCCACGGCATTTTGGCTCGTTGATACTTGATGATGGATGAGCATGGCTTATTGGTGCAATACTC
This sequence comes from Brachypodium distachyon, assembly GCF_000005505.3. Lineage (NCBI taxonomy): Eukaryota > Viridiplantae > Streptophyta > Magnoliopsida > Poales > Poaceae > Brachypodium > Brachypodium distachyon. The sequence continues at coordinate 27,159,485 of NC_016135.3, forward strand.
AGTGCTAGAGAATCACAGCATTCAGTTCTAAAAGCTGGCAAGTTTCCATTTCCTGCATGATAATCAGCCTTGATGATTCAAATTTGGCAGGCAAGAATCAATCTACACATGATCTATAATTAGCATAGAGGTTTACCTGGCACATGGACTGGAGGTGCGGCACCAGAAATAAAATCACTATGGCCCTTGCCTGGCGGCAGCACTGGTCTCTGTGGTGCGATATGCAAGTTAAGGAATTCTGGTTCTTCAGGAGTCATTCTTGGCACAGAACTGGTACCTTTCTTGCCTATACATATGGGATTTCCCAGTGCCAAAATTGGTCCAAGAGATTCAGAGCCCTTCAGACCAAGCCCAGGAGCATCAATACCACGGCTTTTTGAGGCATTAGTTGGTGCTAGCGAAGCATAACCACGAGGTCTCATGCTTGGTGCAACATAACTGCAACCTTCAGCACCAAGTGATGCAGAGTTTCCAGAAGCTGTCTTCGAAAGGCCATCACGAACTATAGGCGCCATTATAGCTGAAAAAGGATCCTGTCTCTTGGCACAATGGTTTGCAGAGTTTACAGGTGACAGGATTTGCATAGGAGAATGACTACCTCTGGTTTCCACACTTGGGGAAGCCCAAGATACCGCACCAGCAGAAGTAGATGTTTCAGTCACACCATTTGGTGGCAGAGAATCAGAGCTTTTGGGCACTGTAACTACTACAAGAGTATTGCATACTTTGCTGCTAAGAGCTGCAGAACTTTCAGCCATTGCATTTGGTGCCTTTGAATTGCCAAGGTTACCAAGAGTTAATGCACGACTCCTGGTTGGTTTATCCAAGGATATATGTTCTTCTATGCTCCTTCTAAGATCTACTGATGGTTGCATTGCAGGATCACTGGACATCACTTCAATAGAAGATTTATTCCATAGTGATGGCTGCAACAGAATCCAAAAATATAGTGATGCTAAACACAAACTGTACCATCAGAGAAAGGTAATTATCTAAATTACAAGTGAAATATCTGCACATAATTACATATAAGTCGTGTAGAAATCGTGTTCGGATGACTGAAAAGGGCCAATAAAATATTTGAATGATTTCTCTAAACATGTGTATCACCAAAGACATTTTCTTAAAAGGAAGAATAGAAACACTACAGGAGACTTGCATGGAGATGCGCAGAGAAACATGCATGTTACTATACATATACACATACACATGTTTTAAAAAGAAAAAGAAAAACACTATAGATGACTTACACAGTAATGAAGTTTTTTCAATGTTTCCAAAAGTAACTTTTCTCCAACTATTATTATCATCTTCTTCACCATCTCTTCACGGGTAATTCTATTTTCCTGCCAAATATAAGAATATGAAAAATTCCATTGCCCATCATACCAACCACAAAATCAAAACTAGTAGACAAATAATTTGATGGCTAGATAGTTTTAGTACCTTCAGCTGTTCATAATGATGGAAGAGCAATTCTCTTGCTACAGATGATATATTGTCTTGAATCATCGCAAGCAGAACTCTGAAGGACATCCATGGGGATGTTGGCGCTTCACCAGTTTGGCCCATTATCTGCAAACAGATCAGTCTAGTTGGATAAGTGGGGTAAAGTGAACCAAATCTAAAATAATAATTATTTCAAGCAGACAAAGTAAAATATCGAGTAGCATAGCTGGACTTATATAAGAAAACGCTTCTACTCTCCAACTGCGATCCTAAACATGCATCAAACTGGAAATTTAGCATGCTGAACAACAAGTGAACGAAATTAAGGTGCCTCACCGGTTGAAGAGTAGAAATATCCATCGCAGTTTCCTTCAGTGATGGGTGAAACCATAAACCCTTCAAGCCAAGTAGATAATCTGAAAATAAGTGCAAGAAAAAGAAAAAAAAACAATTCACTTATATCAATATGACATGGTGAAGGTCTTAACGCTTATTAATCATTGATTCTAAAAAATACTTATTAAATCTTACTTTGAACTTTCGGGGTAAGTCTGAAACTAACAAGATATTCTAAACGAATGTGACTGCTAAGATGAGATGGCCACACAACATAGCACTTTGGGTTTGAGCAATCATCAACACCAGAATCATATATCTCGCTGCTTGGGAAATAATCTTGTGATCCAGGCGTGATAGCTTCCATGTTGCCCAATATCACTCGGGACAGCAACATATATTGCACCCCTTTTTCGTCAACATCACAAAGACCAACACTGCCAAACGATGAAACGTGATGCAAATATGTTAACTCATAAATCGAATGATTAGAATATTTGGGGTAAGACAACGCACCTAGTAAAGGCTCGATCTTCTGGTGAAAGATAAACACCAGCGCTCAAGCATGCCTTCTCAGCAGGTTTTCCAGTTGTACCAAAACCATTAATAAGAATCCTAACTATGTCACTCTTCCTAGATCCCAGCCATCCATATCTTACATTTGAATCACCACGATCTTCTTTGGTGCAGCTCATTTGCCTTTCAAAAGCTTGAAGTCGACAAAGTGCACTGATATCCTTCGGAGAGTAGCGGTGGATATGGAGTATGCTATTTTCTGTTGCAAATGAACCCATACCCGAGAGGAAAAGGTCCCGGACAAATAAAAAGTCTTTGCTTCCTCTTTCAACGGATGTGATCTTCTTACGTAATACATCTGCAGTGGAAGGCTTCTGTGGAATCGAGGAGCTAGATTCAATTACTACTTGCTTCACTACCTCCGGTTGAGAATTTGAAGGCTTACCCAACATTATTCCCTCTTCAATACCATCCACATTACCAGAGTATACGCCATCAGTTTCCTCATCAAAGAACATAGAAGGGAAAAATCCCTTTCCAGAATCATCGAACCATGCCACAGATCGCTGTTTTCTAGTTTTTAGGTTGACCAGGGTCATTGACAAGAAATCAACAAGAACAGGCTCGTCATCCATGACAGACACAACACTAGATTTGCGGCCTTTAAATTCTTGAACAAGGGACTTCATTATTACCTCAGGAAATTTTTGCCATGAACCTTGTTTGTAAAACATGATACGGCTGGGAACTCCACTTTTCAGGTAATTGTCACAATCACTAGCAAGATTAGGGCGGGTGCAACAACACTTGCATTGTTTAGCAGACGGATCAGATGAGGGTCCATTTTCAACTTGGACTCGGCGAGATTTGCACTCTTTTGACAGGCAGTCGTTGACAAGCTTGCGCTTCACACACAAGGATTTGGGTTCTTGCGACGATGCCATCAGCTGGCTTGGTTACTACCAGAACAAATGGAGAAAACGAAAAGAAAAGCTGACCCTAATATGGTACACAATTTACAGGTCTCCCTTCATTTTGATCTCTTGGCGGTGGAAATTTATCCTGCATGAGGTTTTGAGTGAGTGTCTCTCATATAAATACGCAAGTCAAGAATTTATGCAGGAGAGTTATATATAACTAAATTCATATAAGCATACTTGAATCTGTGATACTTAACTACTTAAGAAAAATAAAACAAAAAAATTAGATACGTGAAGAACCAAAAGAAAGTATGCTCCTTTTACAAAAATCAGTACAATATGCGATGGCTCATTTCTAGCCTCCTAGTCATGGCTCATTTATTTGGAAACAGTATATAGAGTGCGACAATAAGTGCTAAATGCATGATACTAAAGCATGTCTATGTGTGGTAAATCCCCGTAGCAAGTGGAACAGGTCAAGCAAATTGGAACTAACAAGTAACATAAATAAAATAACATCCCATCCCAAAACAACATAGTACAGTGCATTACAAAGAAAATACCATGTACACAACCTCCATAAATGAGTTGCATTAAATTTGTAAGGAAATACCGCCTTTACAAAGACAGTTCGATATAATTGACAATATCTATGAACCAATAAATTATTTTCTATAAGTACCAATATAAGATATTCTTGACGAAATGTCACGATTTTTCTTCTGCTATGCTAAGCCGCAAAAGTGAACCTCCCTAAATGGTAAACTCCATGGTGTTTCAACTCCACCGATGTCGTACAGAATAATTAATAATCCCCATAGAATTACTTGCGGATCAAGGAATCATTTCCGTAGGTTCGACACAGAAAACCAGGCTGCCTACAACACCAATCATCATCCAATAAAATCAAATCCGTTTCGCGCCAAAGACAGTGGCAGGCAGATGGGACCAACAGAATTTTGATGATGGGTATACAAATCCAAAAGCGAAATTTTCATCCAATGTAATACTCGGAACCATGTACATTTCACAAGGATCGACGTAAACATAGAGGTTGGCTCATTAAACATGCTGCATAACGGACAAAATTCGGAAACCCTGTCACAAGCACTTTATTCAGTTTTCTCACAATATAAGATATTCTAGACTAAATATCACGATTTTTCTTCTTCTACATTAAGCCGCAAAAGTCAACCTCCCTAAATAGCAAACTCCATAGTGTTTCAATTTCACCTGTCTTACGTAATAATTAATAATACCCATACACTTACTTGCAGATCGAGGATTCATTTACGTAGGTACGACACATAAAACCAGGCGGTCCATAACACCAATCATCATCCAATAAAATTAAATCCGTTTCGCGCCAAAGATAGTGGCTGGCTGATAGGGCCAACAGAATTTTGATGATGGGCATTCCAAGCCAAAAACGAGCATGTCCAATGACCATGGAACCATGTACGTTTCGCAAGGCTCGACGTAAACATAGATGTCTGCAAATTATTCAATACATGCTGCATAATCGACAAAATTCAGAAACCCTAACCCAAGCACAAAATTCAGTCTTCTCAGGGTCACAGCCCTGCCTATAGCACATCCGACAAGCAAGATCACTCATCATACCGATATCTAGACTGGGACATGAATCACGGGCGGAGGACCCAGTAGGGGCAAGGCAGGGCGGCCGCCCTACCTTGATTTTCGCCTCGGTTACGAATCGGGGGAGATTAAGGAGATGAAACGGGCGGCTAAAGGGCGGAATCCGTTCGTGAGGTGATGGGAGGAGAAAAGGCCGGGGGCGAGAGAATCGAAGGAGAGATCAACCTGATGGCGGCGCTTGCCCGAGGAGGAAGACGAGCGACGGAGCGAGGGGGCTGGGGCAGCGGGATGGGTACCGGCGGCGCTCGCGGGAGGAGATGGAAGGGTCCAAGGTCGCCGCCCTGCTCGCCACAAGGATCGGAGCCCTGCCACCGCCGTCACGAGGAGCAGGAGGAGCCTCTGCCGCTTCGAGCAAGTTTGATCGCTGCCGCTGCCGGTGCGGGCGTTTTCTACCGCAGAATGGCTAGCGCCGGTGGGCCGGCCCAGTACAGCAGTCAATGAGTATCTAAATCTGTAGGCTGTTTCTGCAAATCAAATCAATTTGACTGCTTCTAAAAAGAATTCAATTTGACATTCTCAAAAAAAACAATCAATTTGACTCGCCAAAACGCCGTATACAGAGTTCTGCTGATACTCTCTTCTTCTCCCCTTCACTCATTGCTACTCAGGTTTCAGATAACGGAAGATTTGATCATATCATTGCATATACAGAGCCTGACTCTCTTCCTCTCCTGTTTACTCATTGCTTTGCAGGTGACAGAAGATTTGATCAGATCATATGTCCTTTGTACTTTGATCATTCGTGTTCGTCCTTTACTTTGCATTTTGATCATTTATCTCCTCCTGTATTGTGCCACTTACATATGAGATACTGAAAGTGCGTGTCGTCAAAGTAGTCCATATGGGATACTGAATGTGCGTGTCGTCAAAGTAGTCTGTCAGTAGCCTATCGCCACTGACTGGCTACATCTTTGGCGCATCAACTTGAAGAATTCTGGGAGGTGTGCATGGGCGGTCATGGCTACCTGTGGGTAACAACAACAAGTATACATAGGTTTCTTATATATAACTCTCATCACTAAGATCGCAACAACATTTTTCTGTTAACCCAGAAACGGAAGAATTCAGGGGGGTATGCATGGCTGCTTGTTTCTAGATCATTGCTGCTGCTTCATTCTTTCACCCCCACCAAAACAAAAACCTGGAAAGAAAAAGACTAAAACCAGAATCCTAGCTATGGAATGTACTGCCTGCCGACCCAAAAGTGACCGTTTCCGAGTTCCGACTCCTCTCCGCACAACGATGGCTACGCTTCTGTTCTGTTGTTGATGGCGAGCGTGAAGTATATCAGTATCATCGTCCCGACGCTCGACCTGCAGGGGAGAAACATGGCGGGGAAGAAGAGAGAGGAATTGGTTAGAGAGCAACACAGAGCTGTTGTGACGCAGTTGCTCGACCCTGTCGAACAGGGTTTCCTCCTAGTAGCTATTCTTCACATATATGCTATTGGGCAGTTCTTGATATTTATCACATGCCATGATTATTCATCCTACAACCTACGAAACTAAGCTCAGACCATCTGGTGAAGAAAAAGGCAGGAAACTTACAAAGTTGCGAAGAAGAGGAGGATTTTCCGGGGATGGAACGATGTGAATCGATTAAATCTTTTGCTCCTTATTTCAACGGAGTCGGTTACAACAGGTGTGCAGCCAGCGCATTGTGGAGCAACCAGAGTTTTGTTCTGAACAAGGGGCAACTTGAGCTGCTCCAATTGAGACGGCACAACTGCAGTTAAAAAAACAATTCAAAGAAATATAATGTCAATAATTATTACTTTTGAATACCAGCAACATACAGTAGCGCCGTACAAGAAACAAAAACGACAGTGCCCAGTTCAGAAATTAACTGTGAAACCTATATTTAATGCAGCATACATAGGTTTTTGTATGCCAACCATAAAATATAAGTACAATTTACTTTATCCTGACAGGATCAAGCTAATAGTATTCCAGCTATTCGTAAAGTTACAAAAGGAGTTTCGGCCAGCTATCTTCCACTAAAAAGATTTACTCAAGAATATGATATTCTTCCTTTTCTGGTCTAGATACAGATACATGTGCAGGTTAATGCTTAAAACATGTTCATAGGCGAAGAAGAAAAATACTAGGAACAAGTAGAACTTGCCGAAAGTGTTGCAAAAGAATAACTAGTTGATTTAAGGTAGGTACAATCAATCAACGTAGAATTAAGTAGAACAGGGAAAGAAAGAGCTTGTCACCTTTAATAATAAGTTTTTTTGCCAAGTCATCTGGCTCCTGATCTTCACCGCTCCTCCTCTCGGTGCGATTAGAACCCTTACGGGATAGGGCTCTCTGCAGGAGAGAAATGGCGTGTTCAGACTTATTCAAATAATCACTATACCCTTATGTTTATTATTTGAGTTTGAGGGCATACTGTCATTTTTGGACTTCCAGTGGAGCATTTATCAGGTTGTTGAGGCAGACCTTCAATATCCAATACCACGTCTTCTGTCTTAGCCATGCTTGTGGTCTGGCTCTGCAACAAAGCTCTGATAAATTCAATGGCATGTACCAGATCTCATTTCATTTCACATAAGAGCTTTTAGAAGTACCACAACAACTGATACGAGTACAGTGTTGTCATCTAAATTCTGCACTGCAATAAATAGAAGAGTGCACTAACATGCCTGACCTACCGCTACAGTACGGTTTCCACTGGCAATGATAGGAAACCATTAGTGGCAGAGCACCACCATTGAATTTATGAAAGCACCAGACCGATGGTACTAGAAAAACATGATTCCTAAGAAAGCTCACTGATCTACCAGCTGTGGAAGCAACCTAATTAACTAGTTAGGACCTCTCTCATATATATCTAACCGTGATCCAATCAAATGCATGTGCAATCCTAATTAATTATAAAATCTGTACAAAGTAATCCATTTTTTTTATATAGAGGCTATGCGATAGGGCTACTCGGTTCACTGAATCTATGCATCAATAACCTAATTCCTCATAAAGCCGCACTGAGAATTCCCAAATGCAGGTCCAACCGGACTAGCAACAGAACTGTTATGATGGAACACGGTAAAATATAATACAATATCAACTTTATAATTAGCCATGTACTACTTTGTAATGGTGTCTATAAATTTCCTATTCTTAAAGTAAAATTATCATACTGCCGGAAAAGGGCAAATAGAATTGTATTAACAGTCTAGCTGCAGTAACTCTTCCTCCAACTACAGAGAGGGGAAAGAAGCAAATAATAAATGAGTGAAACCTGAGGTAATCTAAAGGGAAAGAGCAAATAGGCAAATATGAAGCATTCTGTACTGGACAAACAACCAATAGGTATAAAATTGAAGTGAATCATGTGACTTGCCTCTGAAGTCTACAGCTTTCCAACCGTACATGTTATTTGGATCCCCTTTACATGCAACATGTCAAGCATATATAGGACAAACGCATATGCAAAAAATACAGGACAAGATCAACATTTGACACATGCTTCTCAAGCTAGACTATTTGGAACAGACCTTTGTTGGCTCATTGCAACCACTGAGAAGATAATTTTTATTAAACATAATCACAAAGGTGATAACAAGTGGGTCAGATCTGAGAAAAGGCACCTTTCCACCGACTTTTTGTTTCCTCCAGTTCCCTCGAGATGGATATGGATGGACCGTCAGCAGTTCCCTCCACCTCCCGCTTGTGCTCCAAACCCTGCACAGGTATGTCACCGAAAGTTTATTTATTGCAAGAAAAGGAGCCTTTGCAGCAACCAACAAGAACAAAAAAAGAAGAGTCCAGTTCTCCAAGCAAAATAGAGGAACTGAGAAACTGTAGCTTGCCACCAAACAGCAAGCAAGTCAGCAACCACTTCGTTTGTGGGCACTCCACCACTAAATGTACCATCCCAGACAGGATCATGGGGAGAGGGAGAGGGAGAGTGCAAACCCAGCTCACATGTGGAGCATGACAAGGATTGACCTCTTGACACGGATACTAGTTACTACCAAACTCCCATTTTCCAGTGGCACTGAAGAAGATTTTTCTCAAAAAAAAAAAGAACATTCGAACCAGATTTTCCATTTGACTGATAAACAGCAGCTTACAAGAAGAGGAGTACTCCAGTAAGCCCTGTTAATCCTCATACTCCCGCACCAAGAAGACGCTCGGATCAAACGGGTTCGTCGACCGATTTAAGCCGCCCCGAAGTGGGAACTCACAATGACAAATCTCTCGTGCAAATCCGCGGCATCAATCATCATAGCCCTGTCTACACCTATTACAGATACTGATCCCGCGGGGGAGGCCTCACCCAGACAGACAAAGAGTGACAGTCAACAGACGGACGGACCCGGCCCTGCTCTGCTATGGCAGTGGCTGTAGGGATGCGTCGTGAACCGATCCGAGGTCCGGGAACGCGGAGGCGATAATCAAATCAAGATCAAAATGCTCCTCATCCTGTTGCTGCTGCTACTTACCGGGCCTCAGGCCTCGGCTGATCTAGAGGAAGAGGAAACGGGGCTAGGGATCTCTCTCTCCCAGGAGGCGAGAAGGGGAAGACGAGATTGCGGCCGAGGGATCGAGCAGAGGAGCGGTTAATACGTACCCGGTGTCTGTTGACTGTTGGTGGCGAGTTCCTTGATATGGAGTCGAGTCTCGAGAGGAGTCTGCGGGAGGGACTCCGCCACCGCCTGCGGCCTGGCTCCTCTTCTTCTTCTTCCTCTGCGCGATCGATCGGGTGACGCACTTGGTTCTGAAGAAGAAGATGGAAGAGGAAGAAGAGTGTAGGTGGTGATGACGACTGAGTAGTGAGTAGTGAGGCCGTTGAGGGAGCTTGGGACGGGAGCGGTTTCCGGTTTTGGTGCGGTTCACGAGGCGCTGCTGGCTGTTCTGGCACCGCGGGACCCAGCACGTCAGGCCACCGCTTGGTCAATAGACCCGGTGCACGGACCGGAGCGCTGTGCTGCATGCAGCTGCAGCCAGGCCAGGCAAAAGGCCGTCGCGTGGGCCGCGTCCAGCCAGAAGGCGCCCACCCGTGGCTGGCTGGCAGATGGGGCCCACCCGGACGGGGCAAGCGGGCGGCACTCTGGGACAACGCAGCGGTGCGGGGACACGTGCGACGACTACGTGGCACGTGAGCACCTGACGTGGCAGGCCGCAGTCGGTTCCGTCGGTCGTCGGCAACCTGATTATCTCTCACCGGTCCAAGGAACGGGTCGTGTGATCCCGAACCGACCCGACCCGGGGAGCTCGCGGCCGGCGCTAGCGAGCGCGACCGAGCATTTCCTGCGCGCGCGTGTGCTGTTTAAGGTTGGGTCCCTGCACTACGTCCTTGAGCGGGACCTATACAGGATCGAGTTTCCGTCGGATTCATTGATTGATTGATTGGAACCACAAACCAACAAATGTTTTGCGCTCACGGGCGTTCTCGGGGATTGGCCTTTTCCTCTGCGGTCGATCTTCTCAACCGATTGATTGAACCACCAACAACGAGATGCAACGCATGATGCGATCGCTGGCTAGCCTGTGTGAGTACGTACAGGCAGCCTGCCTGCCGGCCTCCGTCGGATGCTCCAAAACAGCTGCTGAACCCACGCACGTCCCCGTCAAATTAGTGTTCAAACTGTTCGTGCATGTGATCCTGTGTGAGCCCGCCCCGGGAGTTTCGGTGGTGGGGACGCCCCCGATGCATGCGAAATTGGTGTTCAAACTTCAAACTAAACTCTCCTGCATCTGCGTCCTGATTTCTGATTTGTTGACCAGTTTCAGTTAACTTGATCACACTTAACTGGATACATATTCGTCGCTCTCTTTGTTTTTCTGCCAGGCTACATGCCGAAACTAGATTGGAATTCTACGAGTTATTAATTGGTAATCTGTCAGTGCTGTAAAAAAACTTATGATTTTTTACCACCTTTTGTGGATGCAAAAATGTCGGTACTCGGGTGTAAGTGCAGCAGGATACATTCCCGGTCAATCAATTCTGCTGGCACGCGGATTCCATTTAAGTATGAAATGGTGTGCTCCTGTGGCTGCCTGCCTCTTGCATGTTCTCGCCTCCCTGGCCCTCCGTGATCACACTAATTAAATTAAGATGAACAAATAGTACTGCTAGTATTACATTGCAGAGCTGATCTGGGAATTACGTCTCACGCATTTACACATGGCTGGCCTGGCCGTGGTGGATTGATTATTGAAGGTTGGATGGCAAGTTGATGATACCTGGCCCTTCTCCGTACGTACAGGAGCAGCTAATAAATTGTTTGATTCTATAGGCTGTTGGAAATTCTGTAGCTGTTGTGTTTATCATGCTCAGATGGAAACAGAATAAGGCATCGCAGAGGACACATGGACCGTTTCTTTTTATATATTCCCAATGCAGCTCAGCCCGGGCTCCTTCTCAACCATCTTCCCGCTGATTCTTTTCCTAGTTTCAGGTACAAGGCCCATTTTCGTGCAGAAGCACATAGGTTTAGAAGCAGTATATGTGACTATATGTCTGTCTTGGCACATGCTAGTAGTTTCCAGCAGAAGTTAACTGGACGTTCTCACAGAGATTTTTTTTTGAAACGGAGGCAAAGTTCTCACAGAGATTCAACAAACAAAAAGAATCATGTGTTTCCTGGAGCCCCAAAGCCAATCGTTCAAGAATTTGTTTAGAGAAACTGAAAACCTGTCCAATTGCAGACATATGTTCTGTGATAATGAGTTACTTCCACCTCCATAATTTGTTTGATGCAGCTTGACTGTGAAGTTTCCTTGATCAAATGCTGCTAACGGTGCTAATTTGGAAACAGTAAATTCATAGATTGTCCCTTGGTAGGTAACATTCTCACTTTTTTTTCTTAACCCTTGCACCCAAAATCTTATCATAAGTTCTCTCTCAACAGAAAACTGTTAATAGTTATTTAGCCACTTGCCAGCAACTCATTTTCGCAACTATTGTCAACTATCAGTGTCCTTTTCAACCATCAGCAGCAGTGCAAAGAAGACATGAACCATATTTTCAATCTTGTAGCTCACCCCATAGTCCTTAACTCCTTATCAACTATCAGTTCTCAAATGGAAGCAAGTGAACTGCTCTTTTAACTCATAATCGCAACTTAGCCACATGACAGCAATTTATTTTCAGAACTATCCAACAATTCCATGTTTCCCTTGAGTCTAAGCAACTCGCCACGACAGTCGTCTATCTGAGTATGGTATTCATCGTCTGCAGAGAACACATGAACCATACTTTTAATCTCAATCCAGCTCAGACCAGGCTCTTTTTCAACCATCATCCCTCTGATCCTTTTCCTAATTTCAGCTACAACGTCCCATTTTCCTGCAGAAGCATAAAGGTTTGAAAGTAATATATGTGTTGACATATCATCTGGGTCCAGCTCCAGTGCCTGTTCAGCAGCATGGACACCAATGGCCAAATCTTTTAATTCTACACAGGAGCTTAGCAGAATTCTCCATAGCTCAGGACATTTCTTGGCGAATGGAGATTTCCTCAGTAAATCAACTGCTTCCTCCAATAAACCCGCCCTACCCAACAAACTCACCATGCTAGTATAGTGCTTGAACCCTGGCATAATACCATCAGTCATCATGCAAAACCAATAAAACTTCCCTTTCTCGACTAGTCCACAGTGGCTGCATGCAGAAAGGAGGGAGATGTAAGTTACATGGTCAGGTTGCAGCTCATCACGAATCATCTCACCAAATAATTTAAATGCCATTTCTGAATTGCCATGATTGCCATATCCCCCTATCATGGAATTCCAGCACTTCAAATCTCGCTTTCGTGTGGTGCAGAACACCAAATAGGCGCACTGGAGAGCACCATTTTTCGCATACATGTCGAGCAAGCTTCCGGAGGCACAGATATTCCCTTCATAACCACTTTTTACCACTTGAGCATGGAGAATCTCTCCTTGTTTAAGACCTGCAAGCTCTGCCGTGGAGTTCAAAGCACTGCTCAGAGAGAAGCTGTCAACCTTGTACCCTTCCTGAAGCATGCTAACGAAGTACTTCAAGGCCAATTCACACTCGCCCAACGAAGAGTGGCCTGCAACCATCTCGGTCCACACAATCACATCTTTCTCAGGAAGGGAATCAAACAAAATCCGTGCTGATCCTGGCTCATCGTTTGTAAAATACATATTGATCAGTGTATTCCCTACAAAGACACTGTTCTCCCACCCAGCTTTGACTATTTCAGCATGAAGTGCCATGCCACTACACATTGCAGGTAAAGCAGCAGCAGCAGACACCACAGCTGCAAATGTATACTCATCAGGGAAAACTCGTTCACCAAACTGCACATCCTTGAGACGAACGAAAGCATCCATGGCACTCCATCCATCCCCAACACAAGAAAATCCAGCAATCAAAGTATTCCACGACACCAAGTCGGGTGTGTCGATCCTCTCAAACACACGCAATGCAGCGTCCAGGTCGCCGCAGCTGGAGTACATGCCAATCAGAGCATTCTGCAGCGGCATGTCAGGGTCAAGATCCTCCGACTTCACCACCCAGCCATGCAGCACACGCCCCCGGCGATCGGCGGCACGTCCACACCCGCTCAGCACCGACGAGAGCGTGCTCTCGGTGGGTGCTATCCCACTCCTCGCCATCTTACAGAACAGCCCCAGAGCACGCCCAAGGTAGCCGTACCGCACGCTGCAGTGGATCGCGCAGTTCCACGCGACCTCGTCCCGCACCAGCATTTCGTCAAACACCCGGCCGGCGTCCCGCGGGGCGCCGCACTCGGAGTACATCTGGAGTAGCGCGGTCGGCACGATGTCGCTGGCGACGAACCCGAGCGACACGGCCTGCGCGTGCGCCGCGGCGCCCGCGCGGCCGTCGCGCAGCGCGCCGGCGGCGCGGAGCGCGGCGCAGAGGCTGGGCGCGGTGGGGCGGAGCCCCGGCGCGCGGCACAGCTGGCCGAACAGCGCGAGCGCGTGGCGCGGGGCGGCGGAGCGGGAGAGCGCGGAGAGCACGGTGTTGAAGGATACGACGGTGGGGTTAGGTGTGGCACGGAGCAGCGCGAGCGCGTCCGGGACGGCCGCGGAGAGGTGGGAGTAGAGGGAGAGCACCTGGTTGATGAGGAAGGTGGCGGCGGGCGTGCGCACGTAGGAGGGCGTGGAGGAGACCACGAGCAGCGCGTGCAGCGCGCGCGCGCGGCGGAGGAGCGCGGCGGTGCGGCGCGGGGACCGGGGGTAGGAGTTGGAGCAGGAGCGGCGCAGCGCCTCGGCCGCGGCGGCGAGGGCCGGCTCCAGCGCGGAGAAGGCGAGGCGCGACGGAAGCGGCATCGAGGCAGGGGCGCGCGCATTCCGTTTCGTTTCGTTAGCATAGGGAGCGAACGACCGCGCCGTGAACTAAATCAACGGGTTAACAAAACAAGAAAACTGCGGCGTGACAGACGGACATGCATTTGTGGGGCGCGTGGGTCCCCGGAATAACCATGCTCAGGCATCGCCACGCTAAGCTGGAATCGGTTTAACGCCAAGTACTAGGGCGCTATGGTACAGAGTGTAATGTCTTATGTGCGGGTGTAAAAGGTCAGATTTCTGAATTAGTTTGCGCGGAGTCCAGATTTCAAATTTGTTTGGACTTTGGGTCAATTTTGTCGAAATTCAGCAATTTGTACACATGCGTGCATGTGCTATTTAGGCCTGGACAAAAAGATTGAAGTTCGATAATCTTATTGAACGCTCGCTAACTCAGTTCGTTAAGGGCTCGGTTCGTTAACTAAAGAACCAAACAGGACTTTCTTATCGATAGATCGATAAGCTTAACGATCTTAACGAGCGAGCTCGGCGAGCGCTCGTTAAGCTCATTAGCGAGCTCGTCTTGTACATCACTTGTGAATGGCTACTGAAACTTATTTTGTTGTTGGAATTATGTTATTATTTCTCTTTTATTGTGTTATTTCTAATCTTTATAACGTTGTTTAACTTTTGATATATTTTGTTTGCTGCCAAAATTTATCCCAAGCAAATAGGTAATGCCCAAAAAATTTAGATCAACATGCCGTCTATTATCTTAACGAGTTTTTAACGAGCGCTCGCGAGCTCTTAACGAACCGAGCCGAACGATGGTTTCAGATCGTTAACGATCCGAACTCTTAACGAACCGAGCTTAACGAACCGAGCGTGCTCGTTAGCCAGCCTAGTGCTATTGTGCTCTCTTAGTTTTGGAAAATGAATTTTGAAGTTTTAATAATTCTGAAAAGAAGGTATGTAGTTTTGCAAAGTGACGTGAAAAGCAAACGCGGGCACTGCTCGAAGGGTTACCGGCGAGGACATGAGTGATGTAAACAATGACAACTTGGATCGCAACAACAACTTAGGTGGGAACAAAGGATACTAGGATTTGGGAAATCATTTATAAAAAAACATACTGGCATTATTACCTTATCTATTGTGTGTATGTGTCTTTATAATTTTGTCACGCAAATGTTCCTTGTCTTTGATATGGATCAAAAGGGTAGAAACTTATGGGTTCACCAAAACATTTGGATACACGTAATATCCCGTCATACTAAATAATTTAGTATGTTTAAGACCTTCTAAAGGCAATTTTTCAAGGTTACTTTATGCTTGTCTAGAAGCTATAATGTGACAATTGTACTTTTGGACGGTGTTACTCCGTCTATCCACTGGTCAACTCGTACTTGCAGCACATCGGTATTTTTATTCGGTCGGTTTGTCGCCCTTTCTTTTTCGACCCTTTTTTCTCCTCTACATCACCTTCTTCTTCACATTCTTATAACACTCTTATTTTCATATCAAACTGCAAATTCTCAAACTAAATTACATCATAGAGTAGAAGAGGCATTGCGCTAGGGGGCGGTTTTCAATTCATCTACTCCGTACTACCGAATCCACTTCGCAATGCTCGGTCCTTATTTTTGAAACAAAATAACAGAACATCCAGGTGTTAAAATTCTCAACATTGCCAATTCCACCGACTATGATTTTGAATCATCGTGTATCACCTCCAATCTGCGCGGTTGGAGATAAAAAAAACGTTTTGATTAAAAAGAGAAAGAAAAGAGATAAAAAAGAAGAGTAACGAGAAATGGTGCCTCCTTGCTCTCCGAAGAAGATAAGCACAGGTCCAGTTCCCAGAGTCTCTTTTCGTGCCTCGCTGGCCCCCGGTCTCCTCACACACACTCCTCCTCCGCCATCCCCTAGCTCTCACCCTTCCTTCTCCTACCAATCCGGCGATCTCCCCCTCCGCCTGATAGGCCGGCCGCCTCTCCTGCTCCCAGCCCCAAAGCCACCCGATCGCCGCCCCCGCAATGCCGGGCCTCGCCGCCGCCGCCGAGCAGGACGCCTTCTCGCTGGTGCGCCGCGTCGCCCGCGCCCTCAACCGCCGGATCTCCGACCTCGTCGCGCTCCTCTTCCGCCACAAGGTAAGCCGACCCGACCCGCCCCCGACCCGTCCGTCCTTCCGCCCACCCCCAGCACGCGACACGAACCCTAACCCTAAGCTGACCAGAGCGCGGGATCCTTCGGCGCCGTCGCGGGCTTCGCCATCGCCGTCGTGTTCGCGTGGAAGTTCCTGCGCTCCTCGCCGCCGCGGCCTCCCCGCCGGCCCGCCGCTCCGAAGCGACCGGCGCCCAGTTCTGCCGCTGCGCCCGCGGCCGCCGACGCGGCCGAGCCCGTGGGCGACTCGGGGAAGGTGGGTGTAAATTGTAATGCTTGCTGTAAATGTTTCCGTGGCGTTGGAGTATTTGATGGGGAGGTTTGTGGATTGTCTGGCAGCTCACGACGCGGCAGATCGTGTCGAGGCGACTTAGCGGGTGCAGGAAGGTATGTATGGTCTCTCTCCCTCTTAACTCAGTACCTCCTATGGATGGTATGGAAATTAGTTATCTAAACTTGCATGGTGCAATCAATAACAATGCCTGTGATGTACGCGGAGAAACAAACGGCGGATTTCACCTATAGGGCTGCGTGTGACTTCATTGATATGCTCGTGTTAGGAGAGTGCATATCCCGTTGTATATTAAGACAATTAGTGTTCTATTTTTTTTGGCCAGTGATGTTTGCGGTTGGAGTTCACCTTCGGTAATGTAAAGGAACGTCTAGGTTAACTTAAAATTGTTGAGCTCTGGGTTAGTACATGAAGAGAAAATAGTATACATGGGTTTGAAAACTTAATATCTTCCTCAAGATCGTACATCATTGAGTTAAGCATAAAGCTGTAGACATTATTCTAATTTTTTATCTGGGCCTTTTAATGCATCATGTACTCCAAATTAGTTCTGATTGTGATTAGTCTTTTTGCCGATTCATTTAAAGGTCTCGAGGAAAATGAATTGGAGGATTAAGGATGTATATCAGCATACATTGCACATGAAATTTTATCTTGTTTTGGTACCTAATGGAGATGACTGATGCTTTAAAATTAGTAAGTAGTTACATACATGCTTTAATTTTTTTTACCATATAAGAGATCAGACCAGAAAACAAAAACAGAAGAATACTGTAGGGTTTGATTGACTTCCCTGGATCCTTGGTAGAGATTGGCATGCCCATGGGTGCTAAATCTTAGTGTTTGGATGCACGGGCGCATAAATTCATCTAGCTGGCCAGTTGCAAGATTCTTGATGAAGTTTTGGGGCCCGGCTTGCCAATTTGTATGACTTGATAGTTTCATGTATAGTGCATTATTAAGTGGCATCAGTATCTATTGAGTTTGGCTAAGGTCTTAGGTGTTATGACATAAAATGAGGGATGTGAAAGTATAATGCGCGAACTAAAGGTTTTCTAACATTCTTCCTCAACTCTTGAGATGCTAGCCAACTCATAACCCAGCCAGCCAAACAACATCTTCACAGGACCAGGTTGAGCACAACCTGTTTGTAGGGAAAGGTTAAGCACAAACTACAAAGGCAGTCCTCCTCTTGCACAGAATATGAGCGCAGTTTAGGGCAGTGTGGTTCAATTCTTGGTGCTGGCCTGAAGCCACCCTGCCCCTGGCAAGCAGCCACACCCATAGTGATATAGACACACTTAGAAGTTAGAATCTTCCTATACTGGCGACACTTCAGACAATGTATCTGTATGGACTCTTGATACTTCTGCAGAAGTTTAAATATCTTTTTTATACAGGTTACTTGCCAACTACTTGGTGTGGTTTTTGAGGAGAACACTCCTGAGGAGCTTCAGGTTTGATTTGTATGTCTTACGGTGTTTATGTATCCCTCCCACGATTGCTGCTAACTGTTGCCTTTGTCTCCTTGATGCAGAAACATGCCACCGTTAGGCCCTCAGTGGTGGACCTCTTACTGGAAATATCCAAATGTTGTGATTTTTATCTGATGGAAACTGTACTTGATGATAAGAGCGAGGTTTAAGTTTCATAGTGCATCCTTGCATTTCTTTGTAGTCTATCATGCACAATTTTTGTAACTACATATTAAGTAATATAGTTCTTAAATATGATTTTCCATAACTATAGGAGAATGCTCTTATGGCCCTGGAGAGTGCCGGACTTTTCAGGACTGGTGGCTTGATGAAAGAAAAGGTGACGAGTTGCACTTGGTTCGGTTATTTATTATAGTATTTCATATATTTTATTTTCTCCTTGTGTTCCATTACCAGATAATTTCAATGCTGTGGTGAATCATGCTTTATTTATATGAATGACAACACATTTTCACCGAAATCATTGTTTGACCCGATATGGGTTGTACAATGGAATTAATTGCATGCTGTGTGAATATATGATAGAACATAGCATTTGACGTGGCTGGTAGCTGGTAGCTGCTGATACTGGTGTTGTTTTTAGTGGGACTCTAGTTTAGCTCAAGCTTTTATAGTGATACATTTAGCTGATCAGTTCTGCGGAATTGGTTGACTATTTAGTTGAAGGTCTTGTTAGCAAAGGAATATCTGTCCTCGTGTATATTTGGATTCTGGAACATTTTGGATGCATGTCACTTCATCTATTTCTGTCACCTACATCTATTACTGAGTGAAAAGGTACCTGCAGGTACTCTTCTGCAGCAGTGAAGTTGGCCGAACTTCATTCGTTCGACAGTTGGAGGCTGATTTCCACATTGATACAAGCCTCGATATAATTTCCCAACTATCCGTATGTCCTATTGCATCTTCATTTTCTCTTGAGCAGGTTTCTTCTGATTATTCTCATCTCATATGGTAGCGCTTTCCTTTCTTTTACATCCAGCGATTTATCCGGTGCCAGCTATTTGTCTCCTCCATGGAAGGAGGACAGCTCGCGGCCAATGTATTTAATTCTCCAAACCTTGAGCGGTTCTTCTCTTGAAAGCATGAAGCACAAACAGAGGGGGTTCACACCCAAAATGTGTGCATTCTAGTAGCAATGGATCCTTTCAAGCTTCCGAGGTGTCGTGGAATTCCTTGGCACCAGCTGTGGCAGCTTGAACTCTCAGATATACAGCCAAGCTGGCACCCAGATTTGCCGATCGTGTTGAGGCATCATCTGGCGTCGGTTTCGATTGGTTCGCTTAGCAGGGCTATAGGATAAGTTAAAATGCCTGAAGTTTATGGCTATGCACCGATGTTGTAAATTGAATAGCACAGATCTCCGCTGTAGTCGAATTAACTTGTGTATGTAATTGCAGATGATGTTTTTCATTTACTTGTGACTCGATGGAAACAAACTGTCTTACCGTACCGAGGAAATTGTACCATGCTGCCCAATGGTTCTGACGAGTTTCTCATGCGAAATGTTTGATCCGTTGTGGAGAGCAGTTAAATATAATTGCACGGATTTCACTGGAGAAAACAAGGCCAAGTTGTCGTGATACAAATGTGGTGAGTTGAGCATAGATAAACAAGAAATGATACGGCAGTATTTGAATTTATTTGAAAACTAGCACAGTTAGAGAGAATGTTGTACTATCATCCATAATCTATAGTTGTTCTCATTTCAGTGATTTGAGGCAAATAAACAAGTGATGGATTCCAAAATGTGAAAGTTAAAAAGTAAAGACAAGCTGGACAGCCGGTGGATTCACCTGTTAACACCGTAAGTTATTTGAGTGAATTCGGAGGGCAACCCGACCATTGTTCCCGACAGACAAACTCGCAGCCCGCTTCAAAGGGCCACGAAATCGATCTGATCCCTGGCACCTACTACCGACCGACCGTGAATACACCAAGTCCACGATAGCTCACAGAGCCAACCTTACCTTCTCGATCCACGGTCCACGGCATCCATCGGGAATGAACCACGTCCACCTGATTAAACAAGCAAATAATGCCGCCTAATCCCACGAACGTTGTCGAAGAAAAAAAGGGTACCACGTACACGGCGCCTTTTCGTTCCAAGTTTCCTCCCTCCGGCTTCCCCACGAGCGCGGAGAACCTTCTCCGCGAAGCAAATCATCCCTCCCTTCCTTCCTTCCTCTCCAGGGCGCGGTTCGCGCAACCAAGCAACCCGCGGGGGCGTGGCGGAGCACTGGGCCATCAACGAACCGATTGATCCGATCCGATCCCGATCGGGAGGCGGCATGGCGGACGGGGACTTCGCGTCGGTGTCGGCGGCGTCGCCGAGGTCGCCGGAGACGCCGTCGACGCTGAGGCGGAGGCAGCGCGGGCTCGTGTCGCGGGTGTGGAAGGGCATCTTCGGCCGCCGCGAGGACGTCGAGAAGCTCCTGCAGGCGCTCTCCAGGGAGGAGGAGGCGCTACGCTCCCGCGTCACCCGACGCGCCCGCGCCTCGCGCCAGTCCGCACACAACGTGCTCGCCCTCGCCGCAGCGCTCGAGGTACGTACAGTCCCTCCCCATTCCGTTTTCCTTTCAATCGTAGCAGAAATGCTCGCGGATCGCGTGTTAAGGCAGGCAAACGCCCAGTCCGGACCTGATCCTCGTGTACAAGGGAGGAACGGATTCTTACATTTTATGATATGTAAGCCCCACTGGATGTTTCGATTAGTGATCGAACATTTTGCCAGAGGTGTATGTAGCATCTTATGTTGTGGAATATTGTGCTATGTGCCTGTATATCGTTGTGTAATTTGCGATGTTGCGACAGGCGAATCGCTCCAGCTTCCAGGGACAGCGATTAGGCTTGGTCCATTAAGTACCTGTTCCTATCGATAGGACTGAATGTGTCGATGACAGGGTCATCTGTGTCTTTTTTCCTCTGGAACAGATTGCGGCTATTGGATGTTTGATTAGTGATCGAATCGTTTCGTCAGACGTGTAGCATGTTATGTTGTGGAATATTGTGCTATATTGTTTTGCAATTTGCGTTGTTGCGACAGGCGAATCGCTCCAGCTTCCAGGGACAGCGATTAGGCTTGGTCCATTAAGGATCTGTTCCTATCGATAGGACTGGAGTGCGCCGATGACAGGATTATATGTTTTTTTTTCTGAAACAGATTGCAGCTGTTGGATATGCGATTATGACTACAAGATCTCCGGACATCAGCTGGCAGATGAGGGCAGCCCGTGTGCTGCCCATGTTCTTTGTCCCTGCTCTAGCTGCTCTCATTTACTCAGCTATTACAAGCCTTACAAAAATGCGTAAGCACACTCGCATCCGCCTCTGTTTTTCTCTGGGTGTTTTCTTTTTTCAGATGTGAGTTTACCGTTAGGTTATAGTTATCATTTGAGTGTTTGAAGTTTTAAAAAGGAAAGGCTTGATAAATTGCACAACACATTTCAACATCTTATTGCATAGATTAGTAGTAACCTGCTACTAAATTGTTTCTCAAAATAGGTTTACCTTTGAAAGGTGTCCAGTTAGCACAATCAATTGTTCGCCACAGGTAGCCTTTCGTCATTTCGTGGTTGATGGACTGATGTTTGTGGTCATTATTCTGTCTTGCAGTTGATAATAGAGACCAACATACTCTCGAGAAGCTTCGTGCCGAAAGGCAGGCCAAGATTGATGAATTGAAGGAGAGAACAAATTACTACACTACACAGCAACTTATTCAGGTGGTTACCTATTTTTGCTCCATTACATGTTCAGTCAGCCGTGCTCTTTCTACATGCAGTGTTTTATTTGCTACTAATTAGTGTATGAATAAAGGGAACATGTGCTCTATTCTTCTCATTTTTGTGCTCCTGAAACAGTACGGACCTATGTAATTCACAGGATTCCAAATATATAGGAATGGAAAAATCATATGATTGGATTGTCATGCCCCCTTCAATCTTATGGGATTGAATGTATGTTTGATTAAGAAAACATAGGAAAAAATTCGAAGGATTGCAAACGTCAACATTTCGTAGACCACTGACTTTATTTTGGTGATACAGAGATATGATCTTGACCCTGCTGCAAAGGCAGCTGCAGCAAGTGTTTTGGCATCAAAGCTGGGTGCCGATTCTGGATTGAAAGTCTTTTTGGGAGATGAATCGAACATGGATAGTGCATCGAGTAAAAGTAATGATCAGCATGGACAAACTACTGGTCCGAGGCATAGAAAATTAGCACATTCAGGCAATGGCTCTGGGCGGATCCATGCCTCTGAGCTACCTGACGGCTCAAGTATATATGATGGTAATGAAGGCCCCACTTCTCCAAGTCGGAGAACAGTTGAGCACTTCAGAGGCCATGCTGGTAATGATGGTGGATGGCTCGCACGCGTGGCTGCTCTTCTTGTAGGAGAGGATCCAACACAGTGCTTTGCGCTCATATGTGGCAACTGCCATATGCATAATGGTGGGGTACTTGTTATAACTTCGTAGCTCATACTGGTCAGGTTCTCTCTATTAAACCAATTTCAATCGTGCAGGTCTTGCGAGGAAAGAGGATTTTGCATTTATTACATATTACTGTCCTCACTGTAATGCTCTCAATAATGGATCACGGCAACATGAGGACAATGAGACAGTACCTAACTCTGGCAAGGAGACTCCTACAGCTCATTCTGATGGTAGCAGTCTCCAAGCCAGTGCTAGCCTTGCGAACTCAAATGTCAGCGGTCCTGTAGCGATGAACTTGCGGGCTGTTGAAGGGTTGCCTGAAGAAAGTCCTGCAGCGAGTAACTTACCGACTGTCGAAGAACTACCTGCAGAGAGTCCTATTGTAAGTAACTTACCACCAACCGTTGAACATCTACCTGCAGCTGCGCAGGAATCTGTGGAGAAGGCAAGCAGTGATCAACCTGTCAATTGAATTTACATGTTTCTTGTAAAGTATTGTATTCGCCAGTTTTGCGTTTATACCATGGATTGTCGCCCCAGGGCTTTAGTTGCATTGGTAGCATAGCAGATCACAGCTTTCAACACAGATTTTTGTGTGCCTACCACCGAGCTTATAGGGTATATTGTGGATTAGTGGTGTGCTTCTGCTAGTAGAAGCTTGGATGGTTCCACTGGGTGGTAGGACGGCCCAGCAATATCTATTTGCCTCTTGAAGGCATCTCCAGATATTGGAATGATGGGCTATTCTGTTCTGTCCACTTTTTTCTCGAGTATATAGCATCAGGAGGTTGTTGGGCGTCATTTTCTTTCTTTTTTGTAATATCAGCTGGCAATGTGGAGTATCAGTTTCTCCTTATTCTGTGTGCACAATTATGGAATTCTGGAATATGTTGCTGGCACATTAATGGTTGTCTGACTATAAGACTACATAGGACACGCCCACTTTGAAGAAGAGATAACTGAAACAAAATAGTTACTCCGTATTTAAGTTCGAAGAAAACAAAACAACACAATCTAAGGGAATTTATGCTTTTCCACCCATCAAAGATGATATAAGAGGCAGAATTTGTAGAACTCTAGTCCAAAGTTAAGGTTTCAGACACAGCATTCCTACAGTTTGGTTTGATGAAAAATTGAAATGACCAGAATAGCTAGAAGCCTAGACTAAGCCACTAAGGCGACATTTACGCAAACCTATGACACCTCTTGAACTGGAACGCCGTTAGCTGGTTTTACCAACACGGCACAATGCCACAATGTGTATCAGGGCAAGGCTCTATGCTGTACAGAGTACAAACTGGAAACAAATGCAAGCAGCGCCCTACTGAAAAATGTATTCACGACCAATTGGAGAAAACAAAACATGGAACACCTCCGGCCATCCAATATTTACAGTCACTTGGCTGTAGTCCCGAATCAATTGTGTGGCGTAGTTGCTGGATACACCAGCAACTCCTTCCCACACCCTGCACAACTGCAGGACTTCCTTCCAAATATGCTTGTGAGCTTCAACAGGAAAGGTAGGAAATAATCTCTGAGAAAGTGAGGCAACTATTCCTGGCACTCCATCAGTATAGCAGCATGTAGGCATTCTTTGCGGCATGGCTATGAAACTGAGGGAAAGAAGCTGAAGCCATCTGGTCTTTCTCCTTTCGGTATTTGGCACACATTAGCTCCGAGGTTCTAGCTTCATGTGTGAGGCATGTGCTGCAACCTTCAGGAGAAAAAACACAGTTCAGACATCTTCACGACCACTTCAAGTACATAAATATTTTAATATCATGGTGCGATAAAAGCTGTGGTCCATATGGTGAACCTCTCCTATAATTGCCAGGTTGTGCGCTCTTACCATTCTGTCAACATGAAGAAGTGAATTGAGCTGGTCTTCATGTACAAATTCTGGCAGTGGAGGCATCTGGCTCATGATGCCAGGTGTCTCACTCATTCTGCAGAATAATAATACAAAAATAAATGTTAACAGAAAAATAAGCATACTAATATTAAAAAGATCATCGTGTCATGCTATAGAACATTGTGCAAAGCCATTAGATCAGTAAAAGGTACTGTTATCTCAGGAGAGCAACAAATAGAAGTCTCCGTAACTTAGGATTCTTTTGGCTGCCAGAACTTAGTACTTACATATCACAGCAGCTCCTTTAATTGCTTAGCTGTGAACACCATATTGTACGTTTGGATTTATAAAAGCCAAGTTAACAACCAGTACATTTTAAAGAGAAGTAGATGATGGGATGTGAAAATTATCCCTCCCGTACCAATGTTATAAATGACAACGGAGAAAAGGTGTATGAGCAATCTATGAACATGGCACATGTCACAGAGCTTTACCTGCTCAAAATTGTTTTGATGTTGTTATTCGTCTGAAGAAAGAGGCTCGTGTTTTCCTCGGTCTGCAAGAAATTCAGAACTTCAGGCATGAAATAAGCTAGCAATGAGAGTGACAAGTTCTGACATATAATAAATGCTTGCTCGTATCTAGCACTTAATAGCAGATGGCAATTCTCACATGATCTTCTCTATTATTGATGTTCTCGATGTGGTACACCCAGCCCGATCTTTCAAGGGAACAACCACAGCTCTATCGTATTTCTATAGATCGAAAGATCAAGAATAGCTATAGTTGCCTAAGACAGAAAAGGAAACTCACTGGCTACAGAGTACAGACAGTGCACCCCAAAACAAAGAGCGTTTTGAAGCACATGTTGCTGACGCAAACAAAATTTAAAATATGCAAGGCATCACTGCATTAGGCATACAGGTTAAGTCAGGCACGCTTATCTAAATCTTGTGATTCAATTTATTCGAAAATCCAAACAGTACTTAGCACTATATATCAGTAACAGGATCATGTCCCTTTTTGGTGGAATGACTAGTTGTGAACACAAATAACCACAAGAATACTAATATGTCAAACACAAAATCAGCAGCCATAATGAAATTGAGATGTTTGGCAGGCACCGTATGCTCCTTGGTTGACACTGGAGTACCATAAAAGCATGAAGTTTAGGACAGGAAAACTGGAGGTGTATCAGCATACGGACCTTGAATGTTTCAATATTTCCAGCAATCTGGGTAAGTAATTGATTATTTTCCTCCAGGAGCTGCTGGGTCGCACTATCCACAACAGGAGCTGCTTCAGAATGTAACAGAATCAACATATTTAAAAATAAATAAGGCCGACATGAGACTGATGGTGCATATTCATGAGATTGTCCATTTCAAGTTACTATTATAGGACTGCTTCAGAATAAATACAAATGAGCCTTCTTAGATGAAAAAAGACAGGAATGAGATAGTTGCACACCATAAAATTAAAGGCAAGAACTTCTTATTACATAACTCCGTGAAGTATTGTACTTAAGGACAATGAAGTGGAGCAAATTGACGAACAATAAGTACCCCCTTTTTCGGCTGAGTAGGATTCGAGAATAGCTGAGTAGGATTCGACAATGGGCGTGAGTCAGTGATTCGAAAATTTAATTAGCTTCATTTTCTCAATCTCAATCTGGATTCGTGCGGCAAAAATAAAATGATGATACTAAGGAAATCGGAAATGTAAGGAGGATGCAATGTAGTGAATACATGCTAAAATCTCATCCCTATAATCCTATGTTAGAAATGTTTAGCTTCAAAATAGTGCTACTTGCTTGTGTGTTGTGCTGTTTTTCACACTTTTGTAGTGGGGGTCTAGAAAATGCAATCTTAATAATATATTAACTCACAAAGTGAAGGAATCACAAGGTTACTTCCAGATGATGCTTGTACTAGAAGGTAACAAGCAAACATTGAGAACTTATGCAAAATGAAGTGTGTTTCGAATTCTAAGAAATCATCATTTTTCTTTCAGTCGGATCATAACAAGAGTATCAAAAGAGAATCACCGGCCATTTGCAAAGTTTAATGTTAACTCCAAAAGTTGACACAATTCAAATCTAAGAAATTGCTATTTTTTGACAATTTTTCACCATCAAGGGGGATGATACTAGGGAGTAGGGAATACTGAACAAAAACAAGAGAACGAACAGAGGTTAAAGATGCGGGAGCTAACCTTCCTTGGGAACTTGACACTGCTGATTTGGATTTTGCATCGATATTGAGAAAGGGTTCAAGTTGTTTGTAGGTGCCATGTTAAAATTAGTCGTTGTGGAGGATGCAACCATTTTATCCTGCATTGGCTGTCGAAAAACTTCATCAGAAGGAACATGATTGAGACTAGGGAAAGAAATAAAGAGCAATAACAAAGTTAAAAGTTGCACCAACCAAGACAGATGGCATTGTAAATGTGTAATCACAAATAGGAAAGTACCTTCATGTCTCTTATCTTTTTCCCAGAAAAAAATCCATCGGGTTTCTTCCTTCTATCTTTACCCTGTAATGAAAAGGGCATGTCAGCAGGACAGTAGTTTATATGCGCAGTTCTACTTACCATAACAATCTAAAATGTCGAGCATCACGATACTTGTATCCAGGTTGGAATCACTGTGAAAATTATGCTTACAGAAAGCACAGAGGTAAAACTTTGTCCAAGATAAACCAACATTAATAACTTAAGCCTTTAATTAACGGAGACCATGACAGAAACTCTTTCTGTAACTGGCCACATAAAGAGTACGCCCTTAATGTTATGTACTTCATCCACACATTGGTAACTGGCCATCTAGTAGAACTTTCTAAAGTTATATATCCTTCAAGTTACCTATTCTTTTGAGTCATGTTTACAGGTATAAAATATCAAGACATTGACATATTAGCAGCCTAGGCACCTCTCTGTGTGGCAAAGAGAATATGGCGAGGATAGATGGTGTCTTTAATTTGAATGCACATCTAGCTAGATGTTTAGCAAAATCAAGAGACTTTCTCACACTATAAGTGCAGAAAGAGACCAGTAAGAACAATGTACAATAACATCACAAACTGAACAAGTATGGAGAAGAGGCCACGAAACATTTGGAATAATTAACTTAACTGTAGACCAGCAGCACCGCAGTGCAACATCCCTGATGGTCCTGTTGGGTAGCATAGCCGCTATCTTGATGTACCTCATGATATTAGGTTCGCGACCATATCTGCCATTATAATTGCAAAAATTAATTAGCAACCGAAAGGAAACGCCTTGTTTCGTACACATGGTTCCCAGGCCAGATGGTGACACTTGACAAGATTCACTTTTCTTTCTTTCCGAGATTCCTCTGACACGAATTGATCAGCTAGAATTCGGTGAGCTAATTGGTAATGCAATACACAGCATTAAGACATGCTTATGGTCAAATCAATTGCAGTACTACTACAGTATGCCCAATAACGACGAAAATGATGCTATAGATGATTCGTTCAATATTGCTAAAAACTCAAAAGGTAAAAGGTTAACTTCCACAAATCCTGCTTTAAACTTCCTGATTGATGCTCCATTAACTCAAGCACATCACATGGGGAGAAAAAGAAGCTTGCCGCATAACCAAATTGGCCAATTCCATCAGCACAAGAAACAAGCCAGTAGCACAGTACAAGCAATAATAATTCAGCAAAAGGGGGGGATGAATTTACCTCGCGAGACCTTCTTTCAGTATATCCACCTCACGGTCAGTCCATTCCGAAGGCGAACCCGTGACGAACTTATGCTTGGGCGCAGACGTGCCACCACGGAACGCATCCCCTGACGACGAGCTCCTTGACGACGGACCAACCACCGAAGCGTTGCCGAACACGCCGTTGCCGTTGTTGTTCGTGGAGATGAAGAGGCCGGCGGTGCTGCTACTCGTCCCACTCATGCTCCTCGGAGTTACGAACCCCATCCCGGAAGCGCCGCCGCCGCCGCCCATGCTTGCGTCGCTGTTGGATTGGAAGGAGAGCATGTTGTGGTGGTGGTGGTTGTACACCGAGGCGGTGATCCCCTGATGAAATCCCATGCTGGAATCAGCGGCCATGACTCGCACCGGGGAACCAGCTAAATTCCCCGATCTAAATCGCCCATAAACACACGCGCGCGCGCACCAAATCCTGCAGGAGCTAGCCAGAGGCGCTTAATTCGGCGGATCGACCTGCACAAATCGACCCGGAAACATCACAAAATTGAACGGAAACAAGCAAACCCGCACCGAGATTTCAATCAAAACGAATCCCACGAACCCCAGTAAGAAGCAACGACGGAACGGAAATGGAATTCCGCCTCGGGAATCGTGCGCGCAGCAGCTCCTGCAGAAGCTTCGCATTCCCGACGCCCGAGGAGGATCCGATCGAAAACCACCCAGCCCCAGGAGGGCGGCGACGGCCAGGAGCTAGAGGGGAGACCCCACCCCTCCCCCAAAGCAAAGCGCACCACGACCAAGCCACTCGCAACCACCCGTACAGCTACAGCAGCGGCAGCAGCAGAAACCCAAGTCCAACCACACCGAAAATCACCCAAATCCGAAGCAGCGACTCACCTGTCTGCCTCCTCCAGCGGCGGCGCCGCCTAGGGATCGATCGCCGCCGTCCGGCCGCGGCCGCCCACCACCAACTGCTCCCGAAACCGCAATGACGTGGGAGACGTCGAACCTCGCTCGCTAGCCCGCGCGCAACCACCCCACCCACCGCCCTGACGAAGGCGGGCGGCGGCGGCGGCTACGACGAAATTTCCACTTAAACGGAGCCGCCGCGAGTCCGCGTCCCTCCCAATCCACCAAATCCCAATTCGAGCTCCAGGCTCCGCCCCGCCGCGGCGCAACCGATCGATTCACGCGCGAGACGCCCGCCGCCGGCCGGGGATCAAATCAACCGCAACCGCCGCGACCCGGACGCGAAGCCAGTAATAATAAATTAATCCTCCCTTTTCCCGTTTGATCCAAGCGAATCCCGTCGGGTTTCCGCCGGTTTGGTTCCGAGTCCTTGTTCTTAAAAACAGGCTACGCTTCCTCCTGCTACTACTACTAGCCCAGCCGCAGTCACGCCCATGCCTCCTCCTTCGCTTTGTTTTGTTTGTTTTATCGGCGCTTTCCCTCTCTAGCCCCTGGCATTCGTGGCTAATTACGGAACCGCTGCCATTTGGCGGGCAAAGTGTCGGCCTACGAAACGTTTGGGTCGGGGCGATGCGCGCATCCTGGCCGTCCGCTGCGGACGGCGGGAGATGCGGCGTGGGGCGCGGATTGGACGGTTGTTAGCGTTTCGCCGCGGACCGGGCTGGATGGGCCGCGTGGGCCCCGGCGGGCGGATGGGCCCCGGGGAAGGAATCTCCGAATCAACTTTGCGGAATCACGAACGGCACTGTAGAAGGAGATGACGAATGTGTCTTTGTTGTTGGTGGTGCGCGTACATGGCTGGGTTAATTGATTTTGTTTTGGGGGCGGCCAATTACAGGTGGGCCCAGGATGTGGTTTTCCTTCTTTTCATGGCTGGGTTAATTGATTTATTTATTTTTTGCGAGGTGAGAATTTGTTTGTAGGAACATTTTATGCCCTTGATAAAATTGTGCTTTTATTTTGCCGTCTTTTTGGTGACCAAGCAACTCAGTCAGGACATCGCCAGGCATTTAAAATTGTTTTGTTTTGCACTTTCAGAATAGCGGGAATGGGAGAGAAAGAAGAAAATAGTAGACGCCAAAATGTTGGCGAATCGTAACTTGTTGGTATGATGAATGTAACGCGGGATAAAAGAATTGTAGCTAATCTTTGTTGCGGTAGCCATTATTACCGACTATGGAGACAAGAAAACTAACTTTTCCTCCGAGGATCTTTGCAACACCAGTGTTAAAAAGTTGAAGCACTAAGGGTTGCTTGAAAACAAAAGCCGAAGCACTAACCAACATACGCCTTAATCTACAAATAACGGTCTTGTAAAAAGTGTTGATTTGTGGTCCATAGGTGTCCCTTTCGGAAACAATGTAAGCCATGGACAATAGATAAACAACGGTGAAAAAGAATATACTCCAGATTTTGAGCCGTGTTAGTTTATTTTCCAAGAGCATATGTGTGTTGGTTAATACTAATAGCAACTTTCGTGAAGATGTAGGGAAAAGCATGCAAAGAGCGAGCTAAAATCCGAAAATTGACTATTTGTCATTTGTAAATATTAAGTTAGCAAGATGAGCCCACGAGGATGTCTGGTTTCGTTAGCAACATGATGGTGCAGTAAAGCTACTACTAGGTCACACAAGATCCATGGCGGAGGCACGCGCACGTGAGAAGCTCCTGAAGTTCTTTGCTTTCGGTGAGGGCAGCAGGTCCCAATGGAACTTTGCCACGTTTCATCTTCTCATTGGCTGGATATGCAGGTGAAGACTTCCTGCTACGTGGACACCACAAAACCTCACACCGTACTCTGCCCAATGCTGCCTCAAAGTCTGCTCAAAGCTAGATGGAATATCATGGTTGCATATTTAGCTAGTACTACGTCCGTTTCATAATTTTTGACGAAATATTATATGTATCTAGACGATTTTTAAAAATAGATACATTTATTTTTGACAAATTTAAGACGAGTATTATGAAAGAGTAAGTACATTAATGAAATAAACAAAAGTGGATGGAGAAACAAAAGACGATTATGAAAGCCTACTCGCGAGTCATGCTCACCTATTCTGCAGTCACCTGCTTTCTTTCCTTTTCTTTTGTTACTCCTACTAGTTTTATGTCTCAAGACATTCTACCAACCTAGCATATCTATAAATACAACTCCGGAAGAACCTAATACAGTACCAAATTGCACTTCATCTTGCCATATGCATTTTCACTTCAGGTTAGCTGGGCGTCCTGATCAATTGCGTCAAGTACAAGTAGGACTTTTGCATGCGGTTTATATCTACCCCTCCCACACCTAGACCGACACGTTTTCGAATCAGCATAAACAAAAACTTGTTAAGCATATAGCACTATTAATAGTACTATTATTTTCTTGGTCAACTAACAATTTATATTATGTCCTCTGTTGCAGCAGTTGCACTTATGTTGTCATACAGTTGGTGGAGTAGCTTATTTGTAAATGCACAAGTTGAAGCATCAGAAATATGATTGCTAAATAAAAAAAGATAGGTCGGGCCTCAAATGATTCCTGGCGAGAGAACAACTCATTGTATATAGGACCGGACAGTGTGTACTGTGCATTCATCTCCAAGGAAATTCTCCTCCCTTGGTGCTAGTTTCAAAGGAAAACTAAAAGTATTTTTTTTATTCCACTCCACAAGCTAGACAGGGGCTTGCTTGTAGTGATGACAGACGATGGGGTGCCATGTTGCACGATATGCGTACTTGTGAAGCAAGAGAAGCCAAGCTTACAAATTGTTTAAGATAAAGGCCAGCCAAGTGCTGCTGTCGAAGAAGCAAAAGGCGCATGGGAGCCAGAAAGCAAAGGCAAATCGCTGAAAGCGGCGCAAAATTCCCTCCGTGGGGGACACCGTAAGCACGCATGCACAAAGTACGTTTTCAACTGACCAAAGGAAATAAAAGATGAAATCGATCGATGCAAGTAGAACTAGCAAGGACCAAAAAGAGAAGAAGAAGAGAATTTGCATCCCATGGAGGATCGATGACTGCGTGCATATCCCAAACCTCGTGGAAAAGAACCAATTCCCCGCCACACGATCTACCAAAGTGGAGCATCCGATCTTTCATCCGCCTTTTTCTTATTACACTTTCCAATCAAGTTCCTGTTCCAATAGATTCTGCATTTCTTTTTGAGACGAACCAGTATGCATATCTTTAGGGGTAGTATACTATTTGCTGACAGTGATTTGTGTTGGATGGACCTTCAGCAAATTCAGACATCAGTATTACAGTACTCACTCGTACATGTATCTAGACATCTTCTCGTAATAGATAAATCCATTTTTGATTAAATTTGAGATAAAAATTATGTAACGTAGGAAGTATGGTTTTGCCATGGACAAACGCTTTCTTTTCTTGTTCAAAATACGGACAACACAAATTAAACCCTACTAATTAAAAGGT
Source organism: Brachypodium distachyon (assembly GCF_000005505.3). Lineage (NCBI taxonomy): Eukaryota > Viridiplantae > Streptophyta > Magnoliopsida > Poales > Poaceae > Brachypodium > Brachypodium distachyon. The sequence goes on from NC_016135.3 coordinate 27,191,922, forward strand.
CGTGTCATTTGTTTGATATGCGTGCGCTAAGACAGTACTGTCGTTATTTTTTACCGGCAAACCTCCTTTTTGTTCTTCCGGACTGACGAGCCAACGTTCTGCACACCTTTGCAAGCAACTTGTTGCTCCTGACGAGCAAGCAGTTGAAGCAACTTGCACAGGCAGCCAGCGAGGCCAGGCCCGTACGTGTTGTCGCGGCGTCAGTTGTCCTTTCTACAGGGCTCCCAATTCCCAATGCACTCGTTGGAGGGCATACCATGGATCTTCAGTGGTGCATACCATGAAAATAATTTTCCATGGAGTAAAAGAGAAGCGCGCGGCATGCACCACCGAAGACTTTTCAGGCGGCCGCTAGCTGCATGCAGCCCGGCCGACACGAGGGCGCGCGACAGCCAGCCGGTACGTGCGCGCGCACGCAATCTCGTTCCGACAAACAGGGTGCCGGCTGCCTCCTGAACTCCATTTCCGATCGACACCGGTCACACAGCACTCACACGAGAGTACCCGACCCGGCCCGGCCGCATCCACGCATCACCAAAGGCAAAGCAAGCCTCTTTCCATATCCCAACCCAATATATCCCCAATTCTCCGTGGCAGCGTCACTCGGGAAGAAAGAAAAGATTCACGCACGCACCGGTCGGATGGACACGACCGACGAATACGGATAGTAGAACCTTTTTTCACCGCGTGGCTCGCAGCGCAGCTGGACCGTGGCAAAAGGCAACCAATATTGGCAGCTGGGGATCGATCGAAAACAACCTGCGTCAAAGTCGGTATCCCTTTATTCGTCAGAGAATTGATCCATTTCTAAATAATTGTCGTGATTTTTAGTGCGAATTTATATTAAAATGTTATTTAGGAACGGAGGAAGTATTTTCTCGCTGGCAAAAAACAAACAAACAGTTGGAGTAAAACTTAACCACCCAGCAGAATGGTGCTAGGAGTAAAACTACACTGCTCTTAGAATACGGCGTTTCGAGCTCACGGACTTACGGTCGAACAGCAACTGCAAGCAGACAGCATACGACACGACAGGAGATCAGGACAGGGGCAAGAAGGAGAAGACAGTGCAATCGCTGCTAGATTGTCAATTGGCCAGGGAGCAGTTAATCACCACCATTAATTAGCACAAAACCACGGCCGGGCAGGCTTTATCTCGCATACATCCACACGGTGACAGACTGATGACAGCGACACGCGTGCTAGCTATAGGTAACCCGCATGCCTCCGATCGGATTATTATTTACTCCAGCATTTACTTATTTATTTTTTCACCATCACATGGTTTGTCTGGCTGTCACATGGTTTGGGATCGTCGACCATTATCCAAAACAAAAAGAGGTTTGCGATTAAAATTACCAGCCGGTCGATGCCATGCGATAGCTCGCTGTCGAGTACGGATAAGCTTCAGGGTGCAGGCTGATCAGCTTCATGAGGATTGTGCTTTCATTCAGCTGGCTGGATTGGGCTTGTGCATGCACCTTCTTGGTTCGTGCCTTGGAAGCAACAGTTAATTAGCGGCTTGTCCCTTGCTCGTTGTGCTTACCAAGTTGCGATTGGTTCGGTTCAGTTTTGGGGTTTGTTTAGTTAGCTAGACATCATGTGGGGTTTAGTTAGGACCACCGCCTATGCAGGGGTAGCATCTCCCTGTAAAACTTTGCAAACACCAATGATATAAGCATCGATCCTAGCTAGCTTGCGAGTCCAACGTGTCAGGAGTACTAATTTTTAGGTCTAGTCTGGGCTAGGTTCTTCGCATGCAGGTTTTCGAAGTGTTTAATGTTATCCGTATGAAAAGGCACGCGTGAGCATAAAGAAACCGAGAAAGAAGCAGAGGCAAAGAACACACACGAATAAATATAAAACATGTTTGGTTTGCTTGCATACGAGAGAGAGAGAGAGAGCGCGCGAGAAAATAAGCATGAGGTTTGTCTAGAGATCACATGCATGACATAGTTGTCATAGTCACGATTTTTTTATAATGCTCCGTATATATGTTGAAATTCCACGGGTTAATTTGTTCTTTCAAATTTTAGTGCAAATTAATTAATATGCATGAATGTATTTTCTACAACCTTGTTTCTACAGAGTCTCATGTGCTCCATCGGCTTTCTTTTCTCACACGATGCCATCGGTCCCGTAAAATTCAGACATGCACTATAAAATGTAGAAAAAAGCTCAAAAAATTGCATATGTTAGGAAAGTGATTTTTATATGCGCTTGTAAAGCTTTAAATCCGAACTCGATGACGTTTACAGTGAGGGGAAAACAAATTCAGCATGGACACTAGTTCTTCACTGTTAGAAATTATTCATTTCTATATTTAAAATTTCTTTTAAATGGATTGAATTTAATTTCAACTTAAAATTTTGCACGTTTTTCGAACATCACAGGTCCAACATATAGTACTTTTGTAGAAATTTTCTATTTCTATGATGTTTGCACATATTGCATCAAAAGGGTAGTTTTTTTTTGCGGGGAAAAAAGGATACTCCTTCCGTTCCATAATTCTTGTCTCAAATTTGTCCAAAAATGGATGTATCTATTTCTAAAAAGTGTCTAGATATATGTAATATTTCGACAAGAATTATGGAACGGAGAAAGTAGTTTTTTGCTACATACAAAAATACATGCATACACATGTCGCGTTGTAACCGTATGTATCATTTATTCCAGGGACAACAATGAGACGCGACGGAAGGAACTAATCATGCATATATATATGCATCAACTTCAAAGCATATAAAAAATCGAATTGAAAAAAAAAACATAGTACTGCCACCAGTACGACCAGCACTCGGATCACTTGCAAATGTATATACCGTCCACAAACGCAACGACGATCAAGGAGTGAGGGAGAGAGAGAGAGAGAGAGACCAACATTTTTATACAGATTCGTTGAAAAGGACGCGACTAGCTTGAGACGAGACCTAACCCATTATTGCCAGCCACACCGGTGCACCACGCGCATGACGCGAACAGAAAGCCGCGGGACCCCCATTAAACTAAACCCAAGTACGAGTAGCGAGTAGCGATCAAGGGAGAAAAGCGTTACTCCTGCTAGCTGCTCTCGGCACAAATATCCTAACCCCAATAAACAAACACCAAAAGTGGCGCGCATGTACCCCTTTGACAAGAAGCAAGCAAGAAATTGTTTAATTTGTTTTACGTGGAAAGCTAGCCCAACGCCCGGGCCAGATAGTTGCTGCATAGTCGCCCGGCACCGGCATGCAGCATCGATCATTGCAAACCAGCGCCAGCTCTCCGGGTAGTTAGTTATTATAATGTCGACGGAGGAGTATCAATGGACTGATGGAGGATCATCGCGCGCGTCAAATGCTTAAGGTTGACCACTAATCGCAGCAAGCCAGCAAGCCAGGCAGCAGATGTTTGAAGTAAACCGCACGCAAGCTAGGCAGGCCAGCAGTTCCCGCGGCCTTGATAGATCACCGGAGATTTTGGACGGCTCCATGATGCCTCCCATGATCCCATCCCATGTGTGGCCTTTTGAGCGTCCCGGTGCACTCTGACGAGGTGTACAGGAAACTGGGGGGAAAAAAATGCGTACTGCTTCTCTACTAATACATGTGGTTTGACTTTGATTTGATTCTGTTTTGTAAGATTCATGTATTTACGCAATCAAGACCGGCTGCCAATCTGCCATAGGTTCAGTCAGCCAACGAGTCCACGATTATGATTCTTTTCGAGCAGGCGGTGCGGGCAGCTCTACAGTTTTCAGTACTGTACTGTAGTTTTCTCGAGCTCTGACGGTGAGGGGGGGGGGGGGAGGGGGGGGGGATATATGTTTTCCCTGTAGCGATTATATTCCCACCCTACAGCGTTCTTCTTTACAGAAACTGCATTCTATTCTTCCCTAGAAAGTGGAGGGATAGACCGTTCGAGGATCGACCGATTGATCAATCACTCAATCAATTGTTATTTCCTTTTTGAAACGGAATCGATCGATCAATCGTGTTGACTCCAAAGCGTGATCTGATCCGTTCCTGCACTTGTCGCATTTTATTCGTGTGGTTTCCGGCGGCTCGATTGACCATCTGTAATAGTACATGGGGCACTGTATGTTGCATATCGCCAAGAAGTGTCTGGCTTCTTTTGAAGTTTTTCTTCAGCTTATTATCGGTACACAGAAGTCAGAACTCCAGAAATGCCCTGGCATTTCAGAGATCAGTGGGCGACAGGAGAGGCCTAAACTTGCCTGCGTAACGAACTAGTATGTGGCATCAGGCCCATTAGTTTAATTCCAGAGCCCGTTTGGCGAATTATTTTCGTTGCTATGTGGCCTGGGTTTAGATGGGCTTTACAATGTAAACAGGTACTCGCTGTTGGTTCGAACAAGTAAGTACTCCAGACGGCCTGAGCATTGCCTGCCTGGAGTTGCAAAGAGATTTATGTACTATTCTTCAGCCCTGCACTGCAGCATTCGGCCCTGAAGGCCTGAGCATTGCCTTCTCGCCATGGATAAGGCCTTGAATTAAGCCGGCCCATGGAACAAGAACTACTAACGAAAGGGAAAAAAAAACTTATGTTCAAGCAAAAAAGGGAAGAGAAAAATACCTTGAAAATATATAGCAGTATAAAAAGAACGAGTCATGATGAGACAATTTTGTCTGACCGTTCAGTCCAGTTTCAAAGTTCTCCATCCAATGGTTCTGGACAAAACATCAACATGAGACGTAAAACCAAATTCAAATTCACTTTTTTTTCGAAACGGAGAAACCAAATTCAGTTTAACTTACTGACAGACATACCCCCAGCCAGCATATTATACACACGCTTCACAGACACTGAGACAGAACCCGGCGATTACTCAAAATAAGAAGAAAAACTAAACCATTCACGCGCAAATGATGCTGTCAAATCCAGGAAAATCGAACATACACGCACCCAAAGATCTTCGTATCCGAAGACTGTAGCTACCGTGTTCTGAACCAGTCGCCGTAAACATAAACATTCCAGGCTTCCCAGCGTGTAGTATTTTTCTTGACTGACCATCTCAGTATTTAATTTTTCTAGTAGAGTACTACTAGTAGTGGTTGACATTGCCGTCAATTGCCTCCTCGAGAACAAAATCCCTCGACACGGCAAGCACTAGCGCGACATAGGAGAGCAGAGAGTTTTTAATCCGATACTATCCGATTGACCGCCTGAATTGAAAAACAGGGGGGAGAGATTCCAGGTGCGTCGCGTCGCGTTGCGTGACTAGTGCTGCTAATCCAATCGCTTGTTTTATTTTACTTCTTTTTTGTTTTGAGGAACGCTCTTTGTCTCGTTGACATTGCCTGGTTGCAGCATCAAAACTCGTTGTTAATAATCGCTTCGTGAGGATACGAATCCCCCGGTTGGAACCGGAGGAAGCAGTAAAGAAATATGGCTGGGGATCAGATCATCCCTTGCGATCCGTTTAACGATCTGCTTGCGAGAATAATAACGCGACATGCAGTGCCTGCTGGGGCAGCTGGCGTTGCCTCTGACAGTGCCGAGGAGGTGGCTGGGAGGCGGGAGAAACTGCGGAGCTAGTGCTGCAGGAAAAATCTCGTGGAAACAGTCGTGTCATGTATGCATGTATGTCGACGGATCGACAGACGATGTAGTGGCTAGATTTACGACAGGTACAGGCTGCTTTGCCTTTGCTGCGGTGCGTGCTAGCTGCTGTCTGCTGATGCCTCCAGGACTCCCACCTCCACGCCAGCTGCAGATACATGTAATGTACTCCCGAGTAGTACCCGGGATGGAAGATCGTGGGCGGGCATCGTGTGACATTGAGGTGGCAACCCGGTCAATTTTGTTTCCGGGACGACGAGCTGACCCAGATGGACTCGTACGACACGGGTGGTTTGGCACGGTGAATGGTACTGCTGCCTGCTCGTGCCCGTACGTACGTACTCTCTCCGATCCATATTAATGGTTGAGATATTACATATATCTAGACTTTTTTTAGTCACGGATACATTCATAGTTAGGAAATTTGAGACTATTAGTATGGAGTCGGCACCAATCCTACATTTTTTTCTCTATGGACCGAGGAGAAAGGGGGCTCGGCAGGAAGAGGATTGTACCATGAGAGAAGCACGGAGGTCAACCCGCTTCAAATATGGAACATGGATTCTGGCAATGCAACGGAGTTGGGTCCTCATATCGATCCGATCCGAATGAATCAGTCTTTCTACAGAGGTCAATCTTTGCCTATTAGGCAAGAGGATAGCAAGTTCGAAATTCTGTCTCGGCAGGACATAGATTTCTATTACTATCAAATTCATAAATGAAAATGAAGTAGTTAATGGGAGGGCTACCATTATCCTTTTTCTTGTATGTGTTCCTAAGAGAAGTAATTTGTCCTCATGTTTCGAGGTCTCAAAAAAAAGTATGGAAACAGATAGAAACTCTTGAATGGAAATTGAAAAAAATGTAGCCTCATTTCCAAATACTCAACAATGTCGACAACAATTTAGTACCAGAGGGAGGGGTGGACCATACGGCGTGGATTTCTGAATGACTATTTATGTGTTTTCTTCTTCGCAAGTGGATCGAGCGGCGGTCGGCGTCCTGGCCTCCTGACCCGTGCATGACCCGTGCCCGTGCCGCCCGTACGTACTCTGCGGCGTGATCATCAAGTCTGAGACGTGTCTGTCACGCGGCTCCGTTTATTTACTGCTACGGCGTAGTACCACTGCGCCGTGTGGAGCCCACCTCCGGGATTTTCACAGGATCGCCCCTTCTGTAGTTTTGTACTAGCACTCTCGTACGACCGGAGCGAGTAGTTTTCTTCTTTGAAAATTCAGGGCGACCCGTATTCAAAGCAATAAGATCTGTTGCATGCTGGCGAGCAAATGGTTCGGTAAACTGTACTGCTGGCATTACTGCTTCCTGTCTACGCGGTACTAGGAATTTCCATTTTTTTCTTGAAAGGAAATACGGGGTACTACTACTAGCACACAACTTGTACGTACGTGCCAGAAGCCCTCTCCCGGGTCGGAGATTCATAGGATCGCCTCGCGCATCATTGCTTGCATCGTCGTACTACCAGTACCATCGTACCTTCTCCAACGACACACGTACCCGCTGATACGCGACGATCTTCTTCTTCTGATATTCCCAAGCAGCAGCGGCGGCGGCGGCGGCAGCGCCTGGCATCGCGTGAGCCTGCTGCTACGTGTAACGAGTCCCCGATCGATAGGGAACCAGATACTCCGGCGATCTCGTGGGGTGGACGCTTTAGGCAAGAATCTTTCCCGCTTTCCATGACAATCGCACGTAATCCCCCTCCCTCCCAGCTAGCTGCGCATGCAGCCGAGCTAATCACACGGGCCAACACCTGCGTGATCTCTCCCCTCTCTCTCGCTCTCCCGCCCAACGAAGGCCAGCAGATACGATACGATTCCCCCGTTACCAAAGCGCTCGCTTCTTTCCCTTTTTTTTCTCGAAATGGAAGCCAAAGCGTGTCACGTTGTTGCGTCCTGCCGTTAGAATAGTCATCCCGTAACCAACGTCCATGATCCGTTTCGTGCACAGACCGATGGATGGAGCCGCAACTTGCAGGGATCCTCCTCCTCTCGTATCAGGAGCATGGGGGAGAAAAGAAAGAATATGGTTCTCGGCTTCCGAAACCGGCTTCGGGACGTTGGAATATCTGTCAACACTTTCCGGGAAAGCGATTTTGTTCGTGTTGCTATTCGAGGCAAGGGAGTACAGCAAGTTGCAAATCAGGCTTTGCTGCTGGACCCAACCAACCCAAAGGATCTGCGGTATCCCAGTCAGGAAATTGCATGGAAACTAATCTAGGAGTACCAGTGACTGGTGAGTGCTGCCTACAGCCTACGCACACACACGAAAACACACACGACGACACGCCGATGTTCACACAAGAATCATTAATCGTGCGCTCTCTCTTTTTTGACAGTCGTGTCCGAACACTAATCCTGTTGTTCACACCGATGGCAGTAGCTGTCCCGTCCCGAGGAGCGTCAGCAAGAAAGGAGCAAAAAGACCTCTGCAAATCCTGATAGCATCATTATCGGATTTGCAGTCCAGATGATCAAAAGTACTTATCGCACGGCCTTTGCTAGCAGTATTTCCGTAGAAGAACAACAAGGCATGCAGCAGAACGCGTTTGGGCGCATACTAATCCAGGAATCTCCCCAACCTGACGGACGAAGATCCTGTCCACTGTCCACACAGATAATATCCCGTGTCCTAATCCGGTCACATGCTTACTACTACTGCCTCAAAAGAACTCGGACCTGTGCGCAATCAGGCGAAGCAATCAGCATTAGGACCTGGCCCGGCCACCAACACAGACACGATAATTCGCCCCCGGCGTGTGTGCTGACCGAATGGATCAAGCAAAGAGATCTGGGTGTCATCTGCAGGCCACTTGGAAACTGCGTGCGCCAGCCCGGCCTCAGCAACGTTTGTTCGTTTGTTTTGTTTTCCCCCATGTGCACCGATTAAGCTGCTCATGTCAGTCGAGCCCATGTGAGCCAGATGCGCACAATACTCAAGTCTTAACCCTGCGTATAAACCTTGCTTATTTTACTACTTTAAGCCTCTCTTCCTTAAAAATTTAACCATTGACTAAACGCAGCAACACCTGAAGAATCTGACGGGGCGGTGAATGACTAGAAGGAGATCGAGACAGGGGAAATTAAGGGGCGAGGTGAGGGGGTCAATGCAGGTTTACATGTAGCTCGAGACACACGGTGGTGGTGGTTGGAAACTTGGAATATTAACTTTGGAGGCTTTTTTCAGAGCGACGGGTGAGAAGTTTTCTGCGCCGAGAATCGGCCCGGGATACTAGTAGTACGTGGTTGACGCCCGCGGCGAGGCACCGGCTGAGAGAGAACGCACATGGAATTGGCTAGCGGATGACCCTTTCTGGAAGATATTCCTGGCGACGAAAAAGAGGGCGAAGGGGATACTCTCTGTCTCTCTCTCGAGCGGATGGATGATGACACCGCCACGGTATCGGTATGGGATCTCCTGCAGATATTTCAGGAGATGACTTTGGCTAAGCTAGCGTGCTCAATGGCGTGGAGCGCATAGGATACTTTCATATCGCAACCTTTTAATTCTTTCCCGAGCAAGATTTGGAACAACAGCAGTGAACTGATCATCAAGTGCAGGATCACATGAAAGGAGCTGCTCAAAGCTAGTAGCGGCCACACTAGAGAAGTAGAGTACTCGTATAGCAGCATCGTTTGGAATAACCGGGGGTAAACAACGCATGTTACTAACTCGCAGCTGCTAAAAAAAACCCTGCGTACGTGTGTACGTACACCCTGTATCTGTACGATCCTAATAAATGAGTCTGTAGACTGTACGTAGTTTCGTACTACGGAGTAGTACAGTGCATGCGTACAGGTCAATCAGTCGGGCGGTGGGATAAATGCCTTGACGGTTTCACCCAGCGGCTGATCGATCGATGGAGGAAGGTTTCTGTAGCGCGGAAAAAGTAAAGAGAAAGTCCACAAACGGCTCGCATTAACTCGTACCGCCGCGAAGAACGCAGGTACGATTCCGCAGGCGCCGAATCAAATCGGGCAGCATGCATGAATGAAAACCAAATCGGGCAGTACGTGGTAGAGTGACATTCACGGCACGGAGAGTACGTACGAACCCACGGGCCGGTGGCATGCATGCAGTCGTACCACGTAACCCCACGGCCGGATCGGGATCGGATCCCTCGAATTCACGCCACCGAATGGACCGATCGACATCATCACCGGGAGATCGGTCGAATCCGTGGGAGCGGCGACGGATCATCCAGGAATCAGGATCGAGGAGATCGACCTGAATGGACTGCCAACGGCCACTCTAAATGTGTGTGTGACCCAGCCCCGGCCCGGCCGTACGTCTGGTCTGATCGATCCGGAGATCGACCGATCTTTGCTGCGTGTCACGGCTCGCCGATCCGATTTTGATTGTGCCTTACGTTTCGGAGCGTGTGAAGATCGTACTAGTGGTATGGCTTTTGGGCAAGGGGGAGGATTACGAACTCGATCTCCTCTGCCTGCCTGCCTGCCCTTTCACGCTCATCCAACAACTCTCGTGAATCTCCCGAATCAAAGACTTGCTGAATATTGCTGATCCTGAAGGGATCAAAAGAGATCGGGTTTAACTTTGAAACGAAATCGCCGGGGAAGATTTTGAAACCCGTCCGGCGTCCGGTGCAGATCATCTGGAAAGAAATTGTAAAGATCACGGTCCATAAAAAAAGGATCGTCTCAAGCTTAGCTTAATTGGCCGGACGAACGAAACAGGAGGCGGGAGGAGATACGTGCCCCATGCATGCAAATCTCCCAACCTGAGATCACACGCAAAAAAGAACTCCGATCCTCCTAAAAAAACTACAAAACCGGTGAGCAAAAAAGAAGATACGGAGTGCGTGAGCGACGAGCTGTGTGACAGGAGGAGAAAAGAAAAGAATGCGAGAGCAGGAAAATCCCCGGCCGGATCCTCCAGAGGGCCCCCACTGACCCGTGGGACCCGCGAATCCGCTCCCGGATCGGCGTGGGGCCCGGCCGTCCCCGGGGGGTTAAGTTTTACTCGATCCTCCCGCCTAGGATCCCTTTCGAGATCTCGCAGGATCTCCTCCGCATTGATTTCCTTTTCCTTTTTCTTTTCTCTTCTTCTTCCCCACTTGTATATATACTCCCGCGCGTCGCGGCTCAAAGCAAACCACAACCAGCGCATTCATCCTTCGATCCATCGAGTCAAGCAAAGACAAGTCAAGACTCGAGAGTTCTTCTTCTTCATCCCCGAAATCATCAACACGAGGGAGGAGGGATTTCTAATGGCTGCAGCGGCTCCGGCTCTTTCTCTAGCACCCATGGCGACGACGGTAACGGCGGCGGCGGCGCAGAAAGCGGCGTCCCCGAAGGCGGCGGCCGGCGGCGACGTGCGGAAGGTGGTGCCGGTGATGGCGGCCGCAGCCGACGAGGTGGTCGTCCAGGAGCTGCACGTGCTGGCCGTCGACGACAGCGTCGTCGACCGCGCCGTCATCGCCAAGATCCTCCGCAGCTCCAAGTACAGAGGTACGAAATCAACAGAAACTTAGCCCTGAATCAATCGATGGAACAATCGAACGATTATTAACTGTGGTGTTGGTTTGGTACTTGATTCGTTTACTGACGTTGTCCGTGCTCTGTTCTGCAGTTACCACGGTGGAATCGGCGACGAGGGCGCTTGAGCTTCTCGGCCTCGGGCTCATCACAAACGTCAACATGATCATCACCGACTACTGGATGCCCGGCATGACCGGCTACGAGCTCCTCAAGCGCGTCAAGGTAAATCCAACAAAAATTCCCCTCCCCTTCCCTTCCTCCTCTCCCGATTCCTAATTCCAATCAAATGCGAGATCCGATCCAGTGCTGACATCTTTTTTCTCCCCAAACAGGAATCGTCTGAGCTGAAGGAGATCCCCGTGGTGATCATGTCGTCGGAGAACGTGCCGAACCGGATCAACCGGTGCCTGGAGGAGGGCGCCGAGGACTTCCTACTCAAGCCCGTCCGCCCCTCCGACGTCTCCAGGCTCTGCAGCCGGATCCGATGAACCCCGTCGTCTGGATCAAGCAGGATTAATTTATTCTTAGGATTTTTGTTTTTTGTTTTGCCCCGTGTTCTTTTCCATGGACATAGATCTGCTGCTGCTGCTGCTTCCTCAAACAAGAAGCTAACTTTGGGGGGCTGCCTTAGGAGAGACGATTAGCTTTAGCAAGTTAGGAACGAGGGGCCGATCAAGCATCTGTTTGCTTGCTTTGTTCCCTCGTGTAGTCGTGTGATCTGCTGCAAAGATGCCCAAGAGAAATGAGAAAAGGAAATTTCATTCAGCAAAAAGAAAGGAATTCTTCTTGTGGACAGTCAAATTCTTTCAGAGAAGTTTTCCCCTCTTCCCTGTTGAAATGGGCATCGGAGCAGAGCAGAGCAAACCTGTTAACTGTTTTTCACGATCAGAGTTGACATTAATCGATCCCGAATTTATTTACCCAATCAATCATCCTTATTTGTCCGCCACATGGTCAATCACATCACGCTGTTCATGTTCATGCATCTGTCCTTCAATCGTATTTTTTCTTCTTCTTGTGTGGCATGTGACGCTATCCACATTTCCCCCATGATTGATTTCTTGTTAAGTTGTGCTGATGTCGCCTCTCCCACCCATGATTTGTGTATGTGCTGTACTATTGTATAATCATTTGTGCAAGAATCATAATCTTGCTGTGCGTATCTCATTAGTGTGCATACACAATCGTCCGTCTTTCTTAGGTGAGCTGTTGTTGTAGACGGTGTATTAAGAAACGAAAAGTCCAAGGGGGCATATATGGAAGAGAGAGATGTGATAATGAATGGACACAGTGGGCAAGGATCTGCTGGGAGATTTGCTTACCTGGGTAAGGAGATTCTGCAAAAGGGACAGACAGTCGACCCATTGCAAAGCATTGTATGTGGTCATGATAAACTTGTAATGTAAATAATGTTGTTTTCGTGCTAGTTGTAGTACTGGATGGATTAATGGGGGGTTGGAAATGAAATATGAAATAAAAACATGCAGATCGCAGCAGGATCTGTTGGATTGACAGATGGGTGAGTGGGTGGGTGCGTGCGCGCGTGCCGGTCAGTTCGGCTCCCCTGATTTTGTCTGATTTTCTTCATGTGCCCGTCTTCTGGAATGTCAAAGCTGGGCTTATCAGCCTGGATTTGGTTAATGGAGAAGTAGTAGTCTGTTTGTTGGAATAGTTTGGTTCTTTGCGAAGAAAAGTCCACCTGGGAGCTGGGTGCCCTGTGTGTGCAGCAGCAGGGGCAAGCAAACAAAGGCCTGGCTTGGAATTTGCCGTGTGAGCATCTCTGACCTTGACTTCGTATTGTTTACTCTCTGCTTACATGGGTAAAGGATGGTCTTCCTCCTTTTGGTATGTGCGCAACCATTTCATCTGGTAAACTGAAAGATATAAATTCTCTGAATTTTGATTGCGTTCGAAAGTGAGATCACCTGGCCTCTTGTTGTTCTTGTCCTATGTAAATTAACCTCTGTGCTAGTCCTTGTAAAGTGGTTCTCCCAGCAGAACTCTGTTTTCTAAAAAGCTGGGTCAAAAGGCCTTTTCCTTGATACTATTACTAGAACAAATCGCCATTTTGAGGTCTTGGGGGTTGCATGCACGTACGGGCATCAGGGCGGGCCACTAAACCCTGTGAGCATTAAAAACAGCAAGACCTCAAGATCAGGAGTACTCCGTACTATCATACTCTAAGACACGAAACAGGGTAAATCCCTGGATCCAAATGCAGTACTATACTAAATCGGAGATCGCACGGATGATGCGTGAAATGCCGTAGAGCCTACTCCTCCTAAGCGGCACGTATCGTACTACGTGTACGTGGTACTCCTACTAGCAGTGTACTCCTACAACGGACGGCCGGCCCAGATCGCGTCTCGGGTGCATGCTGCCGAACCGAACCAGCGGACCACACGGTACTGTATCCGCGTATATTACGCCGATTCTACGGCCGGGGTACGTACTGCTGTTATCCTGGCTGCTCCATGTACTGCTGCTAGTACGTAATTCCATGCGTGATCAAGTTGCCCAGTACACCAAAATTTCCGGAGAAACTTTATAAACCACATTTCGTAGTGTTTTTTCTTAGTTTTTTTTCCTACAGACTTCTTTCTTACTCACGCACGCACATGTTCTGGAATGCGGGTTTCGTCTCTTGAGGACTCTTTCATAGCAAACGGCCATGGATTCGGCAATGCGATTCATCGGTGCTGTTGGACAGTGATCCCCGGATGGGCCATGATGCATGCAGGCAAACAGCGACGTCCGAATCTCGGGCAGATCGAATAATAATCGAGTCGATCATGAGACGAGAACGTGCCCGGTGCCCCCATCACACACATGAATACCTGATGGATGGGCCTGCAACTGCCCTGGACAAAGCTAAGAAGCTGCTCTCGGAGATCTCCTCCACCTTCGGAGATCCACCCATCATCCAAAGTCCAGGAACGACTGGCTGCAAGCATTCGATCGCTGTTAAAGTTCACGGCCGGGGGAGAAAACGTGGGTTCCTGGAAGCCATGCATGCATTGATATGGACTCCGTTCCGTTGAGGCCGACGGAGATGTCTCTCAATCGGCACGTGTCAAGGCGCGCGTGGCACTGACATGAACGGTCGATCGAGCTAGAGGCGCGGGCCTGGCTAATCGCCGACAGCGCCGCGCTGGCTCGGTCCAGGAAGGCTGGCATCGATTCATCGGTCCCCGATTACGATTGATTTGAAAATACGTACGTGGACTCCTGGTCTGGATCGCACGTCAAGTGTTGGTCTTCAGACGCCGGCCGGTCTTAAAAGAGAGGATCTTGAGTTGATGAGCGCCAAATCTGAGAACGTTGCATGCATCTGGAAAATGGGAAGAGTAAAAGAAGCAGGGTGTACTGCAACCCCAGGCTCCCACTGACCACTAATTACTTACTCCATATGGGTGATGTGTGTGCCTTGGTAATGGTTGGAGTTGCCTTATTGACAAACCTTGTGCCTGATATATGTATGCTCCACGCTGGCTCTGGAAGTTTGAACTCAAGTCTCAACTGCGCCGCGCGCTTATGGTGCTACTCTGAGTCAAGTCTGAACGAACCGTGTGTGTGTGGCCATGCGTATATACAGTATCCATGGAAAATCGAGACCAATATGTGTCTCGATCGCAGAATCTCCATCTCAGGCATCGATCGTTAATCCTGACGATGCTTGACGCGACGGGAATGAACTCGTGGCGCCACGATTTTTTTCACTCTCCGGACGGCGTGGAAAACGAGACCAGACGACGACACTCATCGGACAAACACGCTGTCTGCTTCTGGTCCGGAAATCTACGCATCAAGACGATCCGGGCACTGTACATGTCGGTCAGTGTCACTCTCTGCTGCGATCTCTGGAACCATGCACTGACTGGCCTGCTTCGCTAGCTGTACGGAATAAAAAAATAAATATGAATACACGTTAATCGAGTACTCAATCAGACGTAGAAGCGCTCCATACGTACGTGTACGCTCGTGCTTAATTGCGTTACGTAAGTACGTACAGGTGAATGATCTGGTATACATATGCATCATACCGTCGTGTTAAAGCCTTAAAGAACGACGTGGCCCTTCTCGCTTGACGTATTTCGTAGGATGTAAGAGTTGGTGCCGGGTCTAGCTTTGGAGGAGCAAATCTAAAGAGGATCGATCGATCTTGTACGCGAGCTAGTTGCAACCTGGACAAATTAAAGAATTACGGCTAATCCCACATATACACACGAGGAAGGAGCGACTGATCGATCAAAAGAATAGAGCTCCATGCAACACTCGAGTAGCTAGCTAGCAGCATTTCCTGCAGCCCAAAATAATTCAACTTTGCGCGTGCATATGCTGCCAGACAGAAACAGTACGTCCGAAGATGTCGAATGCATGGGCCTTGCGACAGATGTATGCGTCTGTTTGGATGATTGCCCTGCCAATTTTTACTTGTTTGGATGAAGGGCGGTTATTTGGCAAGTCAACACTCCATTGGCAACTGTAGTTCATTTTTCTAGCCAACGTTGTCCACCCAATTGGCAAACAAAACCTCAACAAAAAATTTGGCAACCAAATTTTTGGCATGGCATTTGTGGACTCAAACCAAACAGCCCCTACACCTTCGTTCATGGCGGTGGGGTTAGCATTAGCAGGCAGACAGGACACGACATGCCTTCGAATGGTTATCCAGACCTGCCAATCAATGCTGAATAGAGACAGATAAGGACCTATAGTACTTAATTAGCCTCTCCAAGATCTGTTTTATAAAGATCAACGCATGCAACAACAGTGGGGTAGCAGTGGTTGGAGAAAAGTCTCCGAGGAATCGATAGCCACACGAGTATATTGATCTTGGCCAGCCGCGGAGTGGCAGACGAAACGTTCATCGAGCCACACTCATCAGCACGGACCGATGCTCGCAAAATACTACTTCCGTCCCGTATCAAGTGATTCAAATTTATTCAAATATTTATGTACATGTCTAAAAAACATCTAAATACATGTAATAGAAAGTCACTTAACATGAGACGGAGGGAGTAAAATACAAAGAGCACTAAAGAAACACCGATACTAAAGTATGTACAAAGTGGATATATAGATTGATGCTGAGAGCCTGAGACCACCGTGCATGGATAAGCTTACCAGTAAGTTATACAACAAGCTAAACAGATAAATTCTACAGTAACAATCTAATAAGCTTGTTTGTGTACGAGCATGCCACATCGCACGCTGTTATTAAAGGAAAAAGAAGCATGTTTTTTTTTTAGGAAAGAAAAAGAAGCATGTACCATGCACTAATGCTGGCTTGTCAACATGGGCCAGGCTTATTCCCACGAGAGACGGGAGATATCCAGCGGAATAGTCTGGACTTATGGTTGGGCCTATACGAATGGGGTCAGCTGGTCTCTGGGCTGCACAACAGACTAGGCCTAATGTTCAGGCCCGAGATCAGCCTGGGATGAAGGCCCTTGGGAAAAAAACAGGAAAACTGAAGTAACCGGCCCTCGAAAAGAAAAATACAAAACGGAAGTAACTGGTCCTCGAAAAAAGAGAAACTGAAGTAACGGTCCCCAAAGGAAAGTTGTGAGCTCTTCCGTGCATTCTACGAGTAACGGTCCCCAAAGGAAAAAAGAGAAACTGAAGTAACGGTCCCCAAAGGAAAATTTGTTTGCTCGTTCTGCTCGTGGCCTGTAAGCTGATTCTCGGCACTTTGTATCTACCGTTTGTTGGTTCAATATTTCAGAGCTAAGCATACAAATTGTCCTCTCGTTTAGATGTTTTTATTATGGGAGTGTCTATTTTGAAGTCGATTTAGAAATACTCCCTCATTCTAAATTATTGTCGAAATATTACATGTATCTAAACGTTTTTTAAGAATAGATACATTCATATTTGGACAAATTTGAGTCAAGAATTTAGGATCAGAGGGAGTAGCTCAATCAAAGATCATAGCCATTCGATCAAGGTTTTCTTATCATTTGTACTGGTATGAATCTTGCACGAATCTCAGTGATTGGATCAAACGGTTATTAGCATTAACTTAGAAATAGTTATTTCTCAATCGCCTGAGAAATAGCAAAACCGTTTTATTATCTTTATATAAGTGAAGTAATGTTGTGCTTGACTCCTGCATGGCTCACATAATCTAACTACATAAACTCCTATCAGTGAACCTTCTCACGGGGATAACCTAGATAGATCAAATTGTAGCAACAGTTTTTTGGCGATTTGATCGCCCTATGGTGCAAACATAAAAAGTAACGTCGTAATGCTAGCTAGCTAGTTCACGGTTCACCATCGCTTTGAACAAATGATAACCCAAGCATATTTGATCAAGTTAATTTTATATATCAAATAGAAGGGTGTATGATATGTGCACCGTACCACATCTTTCTTTCATGTTAATTAGGTCAAAGATATGTTTTGAACTGCATCAGATGTTCAAAATGATAACTTTTTGTGAATTGAGTAAATAACATACACACATAGATACTATCGGCATTAGGTCACAACTAGGTCACAACTAGGAGGTTTGAGCGTTGAACCCTGCCTGAACCATTCATGATTATATATAGCAATTGATTGCACGAGGAGAAGCAAGTCCGTCGATTTGCATGTTGACTGCCTTTAACCTACACCAAAAGAAACAGAAGGCACGTATCATTTTAGGTTTCAGCGATGACAACATTCAATGCATGCATCGATGTGCCGCACAACAAGATTGTTCCAACGCTTGGACCCTGCAATATGTCTATGTGTATTACACATGCTTGCTAAAACAAGTTTTATATATAATCATGTCATGAGCAAGAGGCAAAATGTATAGAACAATGATTGAGAGGTTAAAAGTTCACCGAGCCATTGCACGACATGAGTAACATTAAACTAGTTAAACCTGCACGGGTTATTAAATGAAAAGATTTCCTCTACACTAAAAATTGCACTAACCTAGTTTAATTGGAGTTGTCCGAGTTATTATTCAATGAAAAGATCTTCTCTAAATGGTGACTTGAAATGGAAATGTCGTCAGCCTAAAGGTTTTGGTTGCATGATAATTAATTCAACGATTTTGACATGATGAAATCTACCATGCCAATACGAGTAGTTGATCCCAACCACAACACCAACGGACACCTAAAAATAGCCCTCATTGGATGTTTTATTTTCAGTTATTTCGTTTCATTACGTCTAATCATCATACTTCCTTTTCCCGCCAAATAAGGTGGCCATCGCATACCTCTAATGGCGCCAATCTCATAAGAAGCGGAGAATCTTCATATATATTTGTTCAAAGAAAATATATATTAGAAAGTTTGCGGTTTGGAGCCAGAGATTGAAAACCAAGAACTAAAAGATTCCTTTGATCGAAAGAAGCATCCAAGTCGCACTGAGTATTGCTCTGAAGTCAACGTGCTTGAGGTAAAAAACACCATTACACGAAACTAAATTTTTTTCAATGTTTGGATTAAACAAGAAGTGTCTCGCTCGATAATGGATTGGAAGACAATCATCTCAGAAGGAGTGTGTTTTTTCAGCAACAATGCTCACCATAGCAGAGCATCAGTGGGCCTCACAAATTACAGGCCCACGTGCTATAAATGAGGAGAATTTAATGCAAAAGATTTGATTTCCATAGCGATTTACTCCATATCGAGGAAAGCATTAATGTGATTCACAATTTGCTCAAAAGGAGAGAAATATATAACTTAGCCGCACAGTCAGTCTCTGGCCCTAATCCTCCCCTGCTCACCGTAGAAGAATTCCCCCCATTCTCAGTTCTGCTACCACCACCCAAATCCCTCCTGAGATCGCCGCGCCTCCGGTGGACGCCGCCGCCGACGCCGGCGGCGCCTCCCCTCCGCCGTGTGGTCTGACGCGCCGCCCCTCGTCCTCTCCACCTCCATCGGCGCGCAAGGGCTCTCCGCCCGTTGCCTCCGTCTACCTTCCACCCGATCCGCACGCCCTGGACCCCGAAAGCCCTAATTGCCCCAACCCTGACCCAACCCCGTCGCTCGTCTTCCTCCTCGAGCGAGCGCCGCCACCCCATCCCGCTGCCGAGCGCCCCAGCACCCTCGCTCCGTCGCTCGTCTTCCTCCTCGCGCGAGCGCCTCCACCGCAGGTATCCATCTCCCCTTCGATCCTCTCGCTCCCGACCGTTTCTCCTCCCATCACCCCACGAACAGATCCCGCCCTTTAGCTCCCCGTTTCACCTCCTTAATCTTCCCCAATTCGTAACTGAGGCAAAATCAAGGTAGGGCGGCCTCCGCCCTTGCTAGGGGAAAAACCTATACTGCCATACATGTTACGCCACACCATGTACATCTCTAAATTGTGCTGCTAAGGCTTGAGTTCAGAAATAAGGGCTTCCATTGGTTTAGTTTAGAGCAAAATGGTGGGTAAGAAGCAAACCAAAGCGAAATACTACTGTTGATTGTTGAATTCAGCATCAAAAGCATTTTTGTTTACTATCTAGCAACTTGATTCAGTATACAAAAATATAACCCCATGGTTAGAGCCATAAACCACATGCTTGAATGCTTGGAGAATGTATCAAAAGCTGACCAGTGCAAACACAATGCATATACGCTAATCTTAACAGCAAACACCAAAATATAGTAATCTCAATAGCAAGCATGAAAGCTACATAGCCTCGATTGTCTATCTAATCCCACCCTCTCAGTCTAAATCTGGCCTCCGCTTTGGATCATACAAGCTCTCCCACGTCAGATTGCTGATTATACACAAAATCTGCAGTAGTAGCAGATTCGGTCTATGAGCGTACACGCTCAAGGGGCTTAGCTGGGTGCGGAATCACAACAGCCGGTAATTTATGTAAACCGGGTGGGTGGGTAGGTGGGCTAGGGCTTGCTTACCAAAAGTAGCCTGTGCCTGTGACATGGAAGGTTGGAAAGTGTGAGTTGAAGCGGTATAGCAGCAAGGGAAGGCTGCACGAGGTATTTCTCAGGAGAGGTTAGATTAGTGACTTGGCGTTTTGGTTTATATTGGAAAGGTGGCTCAGTACATCTTATACCAAATTATACTACATTCTTCCTTATTCGATCCATTTATTGTACGAATTACTAATGCCTATATCCATTTCTGTTTTCAGACTGGCGGGATCACTGTGTGATGCCCTTTTGGTGGACTATCTTCATTTGATCTTGATTGCTGACCTGCTCTTCTATTGTCGTCATAATGTCAGGCTTGCTGAATGTACGTGCTTATCCTTTTGACTGGACTACCCTACATTCGCTTTAAATATTCCAATTCTATCTTTTATTTTGCTTTGGATTGTAGATCATCAACTTGTTTGTTCCTGCTGCAGTTTTGTTGGACGATATGTGGTCATTTCTTTCTTTAACAACTTGATAAATGTCAAGTAGTCAAGCATATTTAAGTCTGGTTCTTAGGAATCTGTTGAATGATGTTTGCACTGATTGTGTTAAGACAACAGTATGTTTCCGTTTCTCTACCTTAACACCCTTATATGAAATCTGATAACTCACGGTTTGCCTGGGAACTGTAGTAGCTAGGTGAAATTAACTTTTTATAGTTGCTGTTTAACCCAACGTAGTTATGTTTTTGTTAATAGTATATATTTCCCATATTAGTATGGCTTATTCTTTGTTTTGACAACTTGATACTTTTTTCCTTGGCAGTCAAATCTTAACAGTTCCACATCGAATCTCCCAGACTCAACCGGACGACCATTTACAGGATCCTTTTCTGGCCATTCTGGATCAGTTCAAGGTTTCCATCACTCTGGTGAGCATACAATTTGCTAGCTCGGTTAGCCCATTGATATACCGCGACATCCATTAAGTAAACCTTTATATTCTATTTTTAAACATGTTCAGGTCTGCACAACATTCATGGAAATTTCAGTCTTCCAAATATGCCTGGATCACTACCACAAAGGAATGCTGCAATGAGTGGCCTTCCGTCCTCCGGGGTTCAACAACCTGGGGGGAGCATTTCAGGGAGATTTGCTTCTAACAACCTTCCAGTTGCCATGTCTCAGGTTTGAATACCACTTTTTATAGAGATTGCAATATTCTTTTTATACCATACACAATATGAAAATGCATGTTAGTGGATTATGCAATCTAAGGAATAATTTTATTGGTTGTAATTATAACATACTCTTGCTGTGATTTCATGTGGAGGAAGATGATTGTTACTATTCTCGTATTGTTGCTTCTCTGCAGATTCCTCATGCGCATTCAGGTGTCAGTGGTAGAGCAATGAATGTTGGTGGAGGTCAAGCATTTAGTAGTGGAATGAATATTGGTGGTACCATTCAAGGGTTATCCTCGAACTTGGGCAGCAGTGGAAATCGGAATTCCGTTCCTGGCATGTCAGTATCTCCAGCTTTAGGAAACTTGGGTCCTCGTATCACAAGTTCCGTGGGAAACATTGTGGGCGGAAGTAATATGGGAAGAAATATAAGCTCTGGTGGATTGTCAGCGCCGAGTATTGCGTCACGTATCAATTTTAGTGGCAATGCTGGAAGTGGAAGTCTTAATGTCCAAGGATCCAACAGGATGATGAATGGCCTTCTTCCGCAAGGTAGTTTATTCGACATACTGCACAAACAGGAAATATACATCTCATGGATTTAAATGAGATTCATGGGTGCTTTTTTTTAATTGCTTCTTAGTATTTTGTAGCTTGAAATGATATTTTTGTAGAATGTTTAACCATTTGTGTATCGATTCTTTGTTGAGCACCTACTGACCATTTTATTTTCAGCGGCATCCTCACCCCTTGATTTTACTTTCAGTCAACTTCCTATATGATATAGGTTTCTTTCGAGTTTTCTTAGAAAACCCAGTAAGCAGTCTTGATATATGCTTCATAAGTTATGAACGATATTCTGGTACAAAGTAAACTACCAATTTATTTTTTAAGTGCAACAACGAAACAACAAAAAAGAGGAAAATGTAGTTTCTGGACAATGTTCCAAATCTCCCCACACTAGATAAGTTGGTTTGCTTTTCTTTTAATCCTGGAACGACTCGGGAAGAGCATATGTTACAGTTTTGTTTCCCTAGCCCCCGCAAAAGTAAAGCCGTATGAAGCGTCACTACCAGCCTGGAGGAAGAGGCATTTGCCCCAACTGATACAAAGAAGCCAACATATAAAAAAATTAGAATTTTGACCTTAAATAATAACTCAAAGTCAATATCATAGTGCTGAATTTTTGTTATACTAATATTCTTCCTTTTGCAGGCCTATGTTGGATATTGTTACATTTCTGTTCTTGCTTTTCTTAGTAATTGTTAGTTTGTTACTTACCTATTTCTTAGTTTGTTCTTCTATGGATATTAACTTAAATTCATGAAAGTATTTGAGTTGTGATAAAAGCTTGTTTGTATTTTGTACGATCACAATAGTCTTTGCGAGAATGAACAGTCAACAAGATGTATAAGGGATACTGTGTGTTGCTTTCTTTCATTTAAGTGCATGTTCTAATTCAGCTTGTTTGTTTTTATTTCCCTAAATCCAGGATCATCTCAATTGATTAATATGATTGGAAGTTCATATCCAACATCTGGAGGTACATTATCCCAGAACCAAATGCAACCAGGAAATCATTCTCTAGGTTCTATGGGCATGCTACATGATACCGGTGACAATGCTCCATTTGACATCAATGATTTCCCCCAATTGACTGGTCGACCTAGTTCTGCTGGTGGTCCACAAGGACAATATGGTAAAAGTGCTGGGAAACAATTTGTAGTTTTCACTAGTTTTGGAGGATGCTTTGCCAATGCCTCTAAATTACAGGATCGCTACGGAAGCAAGGAGTTGGTGTTAACACCATTGTCCAACAAAACCAGGAATTCAGCATTCAAAATGAAGATTTCCCGGCTTTGCCAGGATTTAAAGGTTGTTATAGTTGAATTACTTCTTGAGATTGTTCTCATTATACTTTTGGTGTACCGGTGCATGATTATTTAATTGTGTTAGTTTGTGACCTTGAAGTTCTAATATGAGCTTCATGTCCTTTACTATAAGCCCTCCTCTGTACTTATTGAACTTCACTCTTTGATCAACTTGGTTCTCTTATCAATATTACCCTGTCATAAAATCTTCTATCTGCTATAAAGTCCATGTTTTTTTTGCAAATTGTCTAGTATGAAATGCTTGTCAATTATTCTTTTGTCTCTTGCCATCTTTCATTAACCTAATGCCAAATTGAGGATGCAAATATGGGCCATGTATTTGCAACAATAATAACAATAATTATTATTATATGAACATCATTAGAACATTGTGACCACCTAGGAAAAATGTCTGAATGCCACTCTGATAGAAGTCTCCAACTGCAACTTGCCTACGTCTCCTGGATTCCTATAACAAGTTCCCCTAGTTTTGGGTGAGAAACAGAAGCATAAATTATCCGCGACATATGTTTATAACATGAGATGGTGTATATATCTCTTTCTGTTATTTACTTCGGAGCAAGATGATTAATGTTCTCTCTGTGACAACTCATAGAGAGAATTTACGGTACCCTTTTGTCATGTCATGGACTTCTTGTTGTATTAACCTCAATATTTTCTGTATGCATAGCAGCTAAACCAATTGGAGATGTCCAAGTCAGTTGAATTCCTGTGCTTACTATGGCTATAATCCATTTAAGCTTACATTTTTTTTAATCACATGACCTACCGTGTTGACCAATATAGATCAAAAGACCATACTGAAATTTAGGTGCAGCATCTACTACTCCCTCCGATCCATGATAAGTGTCTTGGTGGGAGTAAGAGATTGCAGCCACAGTTGCCAATTTGGCCATTCACACATACTTGAGTCCTCAGCTTGTCGAATCGTTACAGACTTTCTGTTTTCTTGTGCCCACCTAGGGGTACCAAGAGAGCCATACAGATGAATGCAAAACTATACAAGTAGGTCTTTAGCCCCAATTATGACTATCCCATTTTTTCTTTCTAAAACCATAGTATTACTGTTACAGTTTAGGCAACTGAACCATCTGCCAGGAAAATGTAATTTATCATTTGTTAGGTCAACTTTTATAGCAATCTCCTTTAATGGCGCCGCATGTTTTACATGGTTGTAATCTCTTACCTTTTTTTTAACATATTCTTTCCACGTGGGACATGCTTAAGCATTAATGCTTCATGGACGTGCAGCAAATAAAATAAATCCTTAGGAGCTGTTTCTTGAGATTTGAAAACCCTTTACCAAAGTACGATTTTTGGCCAAACATTGCACTACCTTAATGCATTCCTTTTTTACTCCATTTTGCGGAGTCATACATAATGTTGACCTTTGTGAATTATCAGGTGGCAGTTCAGATTATGGTATGGAATTACATCACAAGGAACAACTTCACGAGAATGTACCTGTAATGCCAGCACAACAATATCCTGTGGGTTCATGTCTCTGAATTTTGAATCCTTGTTTCTCTGAGCAATCATTTTGACATATTATGAACACTTATACAGATGTCAAGGTCAGTTGGTTTTAATCTAGGAAGTGCCTACCCACCAAATCGTCAGCAACATCAGCAGGGTGCTAATTCAGTAAGTACTGTCGGGAGTTCCTTGAAACAAACTTCTAACATCTGCTGCATTTTCATGGTTCAGATATGTTTCCATTTTGACATGGCATTTGTCACTAAGATGCATGATTCAAGTTTGCTGTTTATATTTATGCTTTGGTATAAGGAGTAATAATCATTATGTTTTATCAGGTTCAGAATGCCGGGCCCCAAAATATTGGGCTAAGACCGCTAAACTCTGTCGGTCAAACTTCTAGTTTGGGATCATATGAGCAACTGCTGCAGCAATACCAGCAGCCTCAGGCTCAAAGTCCTTTCAGGTTGCAGCAGATGTCTTCAGCCCCACAGTCATTTAGGGATCCGAGTCTGAAGATCATTCAGGGGGGCCAAATACCACCTGATCCATATGGGCTACTAGGATTGCTGGGAGTTATCAGGATGAATGATGCTGACTTGGCATCTCTTGCTTTAGGAATGGATTTGACATCATTGGGATTAGATCTCAACTCACAAGACAATCTGTACAAGACATTTGGCTCTCCATGGTCAAATGAACCAGCAAAAGGAGATCCTGATTTTCATAATCCAGCTTGTTACTTAGCTGAGCAACCTCCGCCACTACAGGTAGCTGCCAATAACTGAAGGCTTTTTCTGTCTAATGAGATGTTTTAAACCCCATTTTCGTAAGGAAGACCCAGATTTTTTCCATTGATTATCATATGAAGACTGTAACAAGTTTTCTGTTGTTGCAGCCCATAAATTTTAAGAGGTTTCATATAGCAACACTGTTTTACATATTCTATAGGTACTTCCTCTACTTGAATTGTATTAGGTTCACCCATTTGTTGTGGCAAATTTTAAGGTGATTATCTTTTGTCTTTGGTTTGCAGCATGCCGAAGGATGAAGCTCAGATATATGCTGCCAACGAACTGTGAGTATGGTTTAACTGATTATCTCATTTAAATATGTTGGTGCTAGATTTATGTGGATTAGCATGCTCTTTGCATGTTTGTGTTCTGAATGTTTTACCAAGAAATGTGATCTGTTGCTGTCACATTTGATAAGGAAGATACATGCCTATGTCTTAATCAAAATTTAAATGCTAATAAAGTGACTGCGACTAGGTCAGTGGTCCCAGTCAGGGGCGGAGCCAGGGGGCGCGAGCAGGGGTCTCACCCCCTCCAATGGCTCGCCCCCCCTATGAATTTTCGGTAGCAGTAGTTGGCCATAGGTGCTAATTGGCCATAGATAATTAGAGTAATTAGATGCACAGTGCGTACGGCTCGGGTAGAGGCACATGTATGCATTGCATCAGCTGTCACGGACCTTTTACATGCTTGCACATTTGATGGCCATGAGAGCCGGATCCGACGGCAAAAAATCGAATTTAGGATAATTAATTAGCTAGACTAATTAGCCAGGATTAGTAGTAACCTGTGCATATGCTAAGTGCGTTGCTTTGAGTTGCAAACCACAAAGCCCAACAAGCAAGAAAAAGATCCTGCATAAAGCTGAGCTGCTGATTGCTACATTTGCCATCGCCTCACCTCCGTCTCAATTAAATTTTATCGTCATCACATTCACGCACGCATGGCCGCACCTGCACCTGAATGTTCCTGCTTGCCGCCCTCGTCGGATGATGTAGGTACGCGCTGGTCAGCGGTCACCACGCTGGTGCGGCACTACTAAACCCGCAGATGATTTGTATGCATTTTATGTTTGATCAATCTACCAATTTTAAACCTTTCCAAGTAAGTCAACAATTTAATTTAACAATCAGATGATAGCCAATCGTCTATAGTGGGAAAGAATTAGCTGCAAGCCTGCAAAGTCATCTTCTGTGCCCATAGAGTTAAATTTAATCTTAGAGAAATTTAGTTTTGTTTCGGTACTACTCGTACTAGATATTTGTTGCTATGCTTGATGTCATACTAGAACAAGACATTATATGATGCGATGTTTCTTCTTGTATGATCATTATATTTTTCGCCCCCCTCATCTTCAATCCTGGCTCCGCCCCTGGTTCCAGTTCTTATTTGTTTTACATATTAACTAGTGATGGTTACCTGAGCATCAAAAATATTTCCGCGTTCATTTTCCTTGTTTCCTCTTCCAAATTTAATATTTCATAGCCATTTTTTGCTATTACCTTTCTATCCTTAAAAATATAATCCTTGCCCACAACCTAGTGCGGCAAAGCAGAGCTGAAGAAAGCTTTCACCGGATATACTAATTCTTAGATATCTAATG
Source organism: Brachypodium distachyon (assembly GCF_000005505.3). Taxonomy (NCBI): domain Eukaryota; kingdom Viridiplantae; phylum Streptophyta; class Magnoliopsida; order Poales; family Poaceae; genus Brachypodium; species Brachypodium distachyon. The sequence continues at coordinate 27,218,770 of NC_016135.3, forward strand.
CATGTATATCTGATTTTGTATTTCTCAGATATAACCGAGGATGGTTTTACTATAAAGAACCGCGGCTATGGCTCATAAGAATTGCTAACATGGAGCCTCTTGTCAAAACTGCTAGTTATGAACGGGGTTCGTATATGTGCTTTGATCTGAACAGCTGGGATGCAGTCCGTAAGGTTTGGTCTTGAAAATTTATACTGGATGAATATATAGCTTCTCCTATGCAGTACTCCAAATGATAGTTGAGTACGCGTCTTCCTGCAGGATAACTTTGTTCTCCATTATGAGCTTGTAGAGAAAAGACCAGCTCTACCTTCTTCATACCAAACTGTTAGGTGAAAAATTTCTGGGTAAGGACTTCCTTCGAAAGAATGTATTGTTTTGTGTTTCGGGCAATCATCTCATTGTTGTATGTAATGCAATATAATTTTCCTCAGGTACCTCCTGACTCTAGCTTTGTTGGACGTGAATGAGAAGCCTTCTTTATGTTTATAAACATAGTGCCATTGCCCTAATTTGTTAAGGTAGGTACTGTTTTTTTTTGCAGTGAAATACATATATTAATGTCCGTTGGACTTCAGTTTGATTTTATGGTTTTTTTTCCTGAAGTTTAAGGCACACATGGTCATTTTATGGAAGTAAATATTTGTTTCTATTAAACTTGTCATTGGGAAGTAAACTGTATTAACTGTGGTTCAATTCATTCTGTGATGTGTCTTCAATGATGACATGTTAATTTGCCAAATCCACATAGTATTCCTCTTATCTATGAAAAGAAATTACTGCTGATCATGATTAATTCAGTTAAAGGGTTTCCAGAGAAAATGGAGTTGGTTATTGCCTTATTGGTATATGATGTGATTTGATTAATTGGACATAACATTGGCTGCCCATGTTTCATTTGCACAGGCCAGGGAGAGTCGGAAGCTAGGTCACGCCAATATGCTGAGAGGAGGAGGCTGCAGAACAGAAGTCTGGAATGTACTGTTATTATAGCCCTTGTAATTATAGTACAACAGCGACAGCATTGCAATTTACCTTCCATCACCGGGAGTTTGAACTCCCTGTAACACTACTCCCTTACAGACATTTTAGGAGTAATTCTCTGCATGTTCACTTGGTTGATCTTGCGCCAAGATGTGAAAAGTGATGCAATCTGTGTACCAAGTATCAGGTGGCACCGCCAACTGTGGTGCCACTGTGCGCCTGTAAAACAATAGAGTGTGCGCAGTTGGTAGCTAATGCTATTTGGCTGTTACTTTCATCTTTGGTTGGTTAACTGTGAGTCTCATCTTGTGCAAATCATTACATATTACTAGGTTTGTATTATTGTGATATTTGCTTTCCTTTCAGTTCTCGTAAATAAAAGTCTTAGCTTTGTTCTAAGTCAAAACTCTATAAAAAAACATAAATGATGGATTTAATAAAATTAATTTAGAGTTGTAGATGTTGGTAGATTTTTCTGTAAGCTTGGTCAAACTTAAGTATTACTCCTAAAATGAGCCATTAGCATTTTAGCAGGTTATTGTATATGAAAATAAAATTTTAATTGCTAATAGAGCCTTTCGAGACAAGAACTCTATATGGATCCCAGACGGGGATAGGCTGTATGCGATGGAGACTTCAGTAGAGAGCTGAAACGAGAGCCATTAGCATTTTAGCGGGCTGTTGTATACGGAAATAAAATTTTAATTGCTAATACAGCCTTTCGGGACAAGAACTCCATATGGATCCCAGACAGGGATAGGCTGTACGCGATGGAGACTTCAGTAGAGATGATGGAAGCTTGTAGGATTTTTTTTTCTTTTTTGCTGGTAAAAGCTTGTAGGAACTTGCATATGAAAATCGTGGCAACTTGAGCTGACAAAAGGCTTCCGTCCTGTGTTGCAGGCGAGTATCCAGTTTCCTTTTTTTTAGATGCGAAACAAAACCACATTTGGGTACATCATTTGACATGAGAACTATGTGGTCGATGAGAAATGAAGCAAAACTAGGGTCTGCCTATACATTGAACGGTTGGCGGAGAAGGATTTCCGGTAGCCAAATAATTCAAGTTGTTACAGAATAATGGTCTAAGACCATGGTCCTTGTGACAGGTACCTTACATAAAAAAGACACTGGTGGTTTTCAGGATTCATTCAGGCAGACATGGCACATGATATCTCCAAATGGTCTAGACCTGCCAATCGATAGTGGATAGTCCTAGCCTCTCCAAGATCTCATTCGTTTGTGAGAAGTGCCTGTTTAACATAAAGACAACACGAGGATAATGATATGTATAGTAGCTGAGAAAAGTCTGCAAGGATAACCACAGGGAGAAGTAGCATTTGATCTATTTCAATTGCCGGAGTATGAGCTATTAATAATGGTAAGTGAAAGGCAAAAGTAATACCAACTTGGGAATACTAAGACAGGGCATGACAGCCAAAAGCAATGAATTCATGGCACTACCCAGAATGGATGGGAAATAGCATTACATAGTGGTGGTGGCGGTGGAGTTAAAGGTTTGTTCATAGGCTAAGTCCTTATAACCTACCACTGGGGAACGTGCACAGCAACAAAGATATGAACCATTAGCACTTTAGCAGGCTATTATACTACCGCCTAACCTCAAACAAACGCTGTGGTACAGAATCCGAATATGCCATAAGTCGTGAAAGAATATTGTGCTTTATAAATGGTAATGGTACTTTTTTATTCTTGGTGCCCACCCAAGTTCCTCACTAGAGACATACTGACATGCAACTGGAAAATCTTAGCCATTTGAATCAGAAAATAAACCTGCATCCGAAGAAACCTCTGTTTGCAGACAGGCCTGATGGATGGGCAGATTTTAAAATGTGATGTTTTGTTTCATCAATCAATCTGCAAAAAAGAACAATCACGTACACTCTGATTGTCTCCGAGTTTCTAAATACCAAAGATAAATTAATAGCTATCATAATGGTCGGCTCATAAAAGCTGTCTTCTGCAGAGTTCCAGATGAAAATAAGCATACCTTATCTTCGCTTGAGCTGAGTTTCCCCAGAGAAGAAAGACTAATCCTGATTTCTTTTGCGATATTGTCTTGATGACAGCATCAGTAAACTGCTCCCACCCTTTCTTGGCATGCGAATTTGCTTGATGTTCCCTCACTGGTCAAACAAGGTGAAATCAACAAAAGGATGGAAGCAACATATAAGGACATCACTAGAAGAGTATGAATTCCAATGACATGACTAAATGTTATAAAGATCACTGACTAGAGCACAACAGTAATCTCAAGGCCATTCTTTCACACTAGCAAGAGTGAACAGCACAAGAAAACTTAGTCCTAAGGCATTAGTGTGTTTGGTTTGTGCCCAAACTTGCCTTACCAAATTTTTGGCAGCCTATACTAATTTGGCTTCTAATTGGTTGAGTGCCAATTTTTTGGTTTCCAATGGAATCTTGCCAGCCACCTAACATCTTCTTTCACAATTCTTGCCAACTTTTTGGCCAACCTTAGCCAATTATTTCGCTAGCAAATAGTTGACAAAAATTGGTAGGGCATGAATAGTCAAGAACCAAACATACCCGGGCATGGGGAGCCATAATGTAAAAAAAGACAGAACTGGTTACCATGCCTAACTGCACACAAATAATTGCACAGAATAATATCATTCTAAGTGATATATTCAGAATTGGACAGGATATCTTTGCAAAGATAACTCTACAGAGAGAAACGGCTACAACAGTGAACTCCACTTTCCAAGGCTTTCTCAACAGAAAGTGATGCATAATTCCACCTAGCTAGATTAAGTGAATACCATAGAGGACAGACCCAGAATACAGTTGCAACTAAACTGAAAGAAATGTAGCAACAGAATAAAAAGATATAGTGAAGATAAATAGAATTAAATAAACAGCATCCATGGTAAAGATTCAAGAGTATAAAATATAAAAATAACTTAAAATGGAACAACAGATGTTTCATCGGAATGAAAGAAATAGCTGTACCAGTTAGCACAGTGTTGAGCATAAGAACACCCTGAAAGATACATGTATTTTTTTTCCAAGTTAGTAAACATCTCCCAAAAAAGGCAAAAGAAAATGCATTATGTTCTGCTGGAAACCAAAAGAAAAGCAGTAATCTGAACACAATTTCCCATAGGCCCTAGCAGACATCATTTTCTAAATTTACTACTCCCTCCGATCCATATTAGTTGTCGAAATATTACATGTATCTAGACACTTTTTAGGCATAGATACATCCATATTTGGGCAAATTTGAGACAATTAATATGGATCGGAGGGAGTACTGTAATTCCCATGCAGCTTATTTCATGTTCATCCCACCTTGATCCATTCAGGTAGAACACAATTGTTACAACTAAATATCAAAGCAGCAAACCAATTGTTCCTGTGGCATTACCTCGGTATGAATGGACCAGAAAGTACTTTTACTAGGTTCATTTGATAATTGCGGTGACATGGATGTGCACAAAAGTAGTACAAAAAAAGAGGGACTCGACTGATTGAATTACTGTTATGCAAATATATCGATAAAACTGATTTAGGAGAATTAGACTGAATGCATGTGATTTTGGGGACCTGATATATTAGAGATCCTCTGTGTAATGCAACTGCGAGAGTGCCTTTGCACTTGTAAAACATGAAAAGATGCACACTATTTCATGGTATACTATGCTAGTGCATAGA